>NC_090943.1:15542844-16292844 GCF_040807025.1 Struthio camelus | reverse complement strand
CATATTTATGGTCTATTAGGCTGGCACAAACTAGCTGCACATATATGCCACAGAGGTAAGAGATTTGTTTCTGCAGTAGTGGAACTCCTGGAGCACAGCTGGAACACCAGTGTGAGATATGAGCAGGCCCTGAAGAAAGCCTAGGTGCTGATACTACAGTATTTAACATCTGATAATACATTAACGTCTGATAACACATGCAGTTTTCATTATTGAGGCAAGAAGTTGTAGAGAAGCACTGAGTTCCAACTAAATAGCAGCACTGTCTGGCTGCCGAGCTGGGTTCTTATTCATCCTATTGATATATTATTTGAATAAAATAGCATCAATAAGGTGTCCCATAAGCTGATCATTTCAGTTACGAACCAAATATTCAGGGTATTATAGTAAGCGCCAAAAGCACAGAAATAGTTCCTTCCTAACCACACGGCACGTGATGTACCCAATGTTTCTCTCAAGAACAAGCTCAGCCACAGAGTATGAAGAGGTCTACACGATCAGCAAAGCTGCCAAGGAGGAAAGCTTTCCTGCACAGCTAGCTGTAAGAAAGCATCCCAAGAGGTCAGGTAGACTGACTGAGATGATACTACTGAGATGATACTACAAAAAGATCATGTTTATGCTGATCACGCTAATCAAGAGAGATTTCTCTACAAGGAGAAGATCTCAAGGACAGGTTTATTTTTTCCATTTTCTTGTTTTTATTTTCCCATAAGGTACCCAGTTGTATTTTATGTTTCATGCAGCAGAAAAGCCTGTTTCTAGGTGGGAGTGGAAAGTCCTGACAACACACTTCCTGTGGGAAGGTATATGCTTTTGTAATCCACAGAGGGGACTAACTCTGGTGAAGTGACTGAAGAAAGTGCCTGGAAGGACCAGCACTCTGAGGAGGAGGACAGAAACTGATATGCATTTACACCTTACTGCATCTATTCTGCAGCACTCTCGCTTTTCCCTCATGCTTTCATAACTGTATTGCTATTTCCTACTGAAAAGCAACGTGGCAACACTTTCTTGTGGAAATCGGAACAAGCCGCATGAGGAATGAGGGAGCTCTTACAGCTTGTATATTTTGAACAATTTGTTTTCTCAGATCTGTTTGTCTTCCTTTCCCCTTTTTCTTCCTGCCTTTGTTTTGGTGTTCAGGCACTTAGACTCCCACAATCAATCAGAGCAAAGTAGCTTCTATAAATCTGCTTAGAAGAAAACATTTTCCTCCTCAGCCCTCCAACCGGTTCCCTAGAAAGCAGCTGTTTCTCTATATATACAAGGCAGCACCATCTGAAAAAATGAGTATGACATTACAAGACAGGAGGAATCATCTCAGTTCTGCCACCCAGTTGCTGTGTAAAATTGGGACGTATCTAGCAAAGCACACAGTTTAAATGATTTTGGAGATACAATAGGCATTAAAAGAGTCACTGGACAGCATACAGAGAGTCGAGGGCAGAGACAGCAAGGACTCCTCAGCCAGATGCCCTAACCTTCAGGCAAAGATTCATTGTCTCTTTTTCTAGCCCAGGGAATTTTTTGCTGTACAGCAGCACAGTTTTGACAAAGGTGAAGAAAGTGATGCAGAGCAAATCATCCCCATGCAAGCCAGCTGTAGACTGGCGATTAGAGCGCCTTTGGGAAACTGGCATCTCCTTGACCATAACCAAGGTGAATTCAGGTCTTTCACTTCCTCAAAAGCATGTTACCCATTCTCGTGTTACATAATGGGATTGGCTCCTCTTTGTTTCGCCAGGCACAATGACACACTGTAAGAGGCCTGGCGCTGAGTCAGTGTACGCTAGCGGTGCTGGAGCACGCAGATGGGAGTGGGCAGGGAAATGTCAAACTGCTTGGATTAGAACAGCCTCGATCACGCGCAGAAGCCAAACTCGGGGCATGCAAGGAATCCTAAATTAAACACGAGGTGTCCTACTCTGTTTAGGCACCTCAGTGTTTCGGCATTAGTCGAACAAAGTTCTTGGATGTCACTTTCAGATTCAGCTTCCAAGCTGAAAGGTCTTGTTTTCTGTTTCAGTGGTTTCATAGATCTACCTCCTAGTACAAAAGGTATCTTGTCCTGGCAATGAGATGAACCCATCACATAACAAACGTGATATGAAGTTTTAAGTTTTCAAATCACTTGGAACACATATACATAGTTAACATTACACTATTAACGTTGCCAGTCCCCTTGAGGGCAAAAGTAATCTTCTCATCTTAGTCTATGTTTGGCATCTTTTTCACCAAATATATTTCAGTAATAGGGCATCTGTATTCCTCAGCTAGTTTTAACAGAACCAGCAGAAGCCGCATTTTGAATCTATGAGATCAAGCTGGGAAGCGGCATGAGTGGGTACCCAGATAGTAAAAAAAAAAAATTAACATTAGCCACAGCAAGCAATGACCATGGATGAACCCAGCTTAATGGGATGCTTTGAGAAGGAGTCCACCAAAACTGTCTTCGCTCCCTCACTCTCTTTGGCCAGAGAAATAACACTCAGGACAAAGTACATTACAACCCATTTCCAGAACCGATTGTCTAGCAAAGAGACAAATTGAGAGTACTAAAACAAGAAGCACTAATGCCTGACAGTCTACATACACTTTCTGAACCCAGTGAGAGTGATCTATAGCCCTACGCTAGAGTGCCAGGGCTGCAGAGGACAACGGCACTGGCAACATTTCCAACTTTGGCATTTATTTGCCCAGTTACAAACAGCCAAATCATCACTACAACAGACGGGGAATGTGTTTTATAAAGAAGCCATAGGAAACATCTAAGGACCAAAACACTATGCTCTCATTATGCTCCTCTGCATTTTTTTCTTTCCTAATATTATACTCACTCCTCTATAGCATATTTCAATTTGCACTTATTTCCGACTTTTTTAAGGCTCACATTTTCCTTCAAAGCAAGCTTTGTGCAATTTTTGCATCTCGTATAAACGTCTGCTTACTATCCCACCACTTACTTCTCCCTGAACACGCTACGGTTTTTGTTGGAGATTATTTTCAGTTCAAACTACTTTCTGTCAGCATTTCCTCCCTTCTTCTCTATCTTCTGTAAATTCCATTACCGGCTCTCACTCTTCTACACCTTCAATAAATGACATGCTTTCACTGCCTTCGTTTCCATTTTCTTTGTACTCTCTTAGTCTTCTTTCTGATTCAAGGCAAGAAGCAGGCCCGGTTCCTTTTCTACGCATGACTTAAGGGAATATTCTGCGGGGAACGGGTGAGAATTTGACAATTTCATATTTTGAATAGAGATAAAACATTAGTCTTTTTTGTATTATACTTCTGTATATCAATGCCAAACCACAGATAAACTCCAAAAAGTAGACCTTCTCAGTCAGATATTTTAAAAAAATAATTCAACCTCAATTGCTGCAAAAGTTATTTTTCCAGTTGATTACAGGGTCACTGTATAGATTAGAGGTTTAGAGTGCTCAAACATAAAAAATGGCAGAAAGGACAGTACTACCATGACATCTACTTTTTTTTTTAACCCATCCTCCTACCCAAGACTTTCAGAATCCGCCTTGCTCCTCACACAACTTTCATGGGGAGAGGATATATAGGAAACACTTCAACATGGAAAAAAATGACTTCTTAAGAGAGCTTTTACGCTATTCCTAAACAGCAGGTCATTGTTCCTTTGCCTTGGATAGATTTAGCTGTAGGTCTTTATTTTACTCAAAGACCTCTTACTTACCAATGCCCTGACCTTGGCATCTGTGCTGCTACTCCTAAAGCTAATGTGATCTGCTCACACAATGCTGACTATTACCAAGGAGCATAAGCAGCCTTAGTGATGTCACTGAACTCATTAAAGATATAAGTTGACTTCTTGGCCCTAGAAAACCTAATTATTAAATGTAACCTTAGCTGAAAACAGTAGTGCTTGTTGATAAGCAAAGCAAAACAATAGGTGTTTTGTTCAAACACAAAAATAGTATTTGACCAATAAATAGGAGCTCCCACTTGATAACCGTGGCAAACTGTAGTTAACTGTGGAATTCCTGAGATAATTGATATAAAAAAAAATGGAGTATTTTGAAATACAATCACATGCATACTTTGAAAATCTAATTCCTACTTCAATTCACAGCATTAACAGCAGGTTTGGAAACCACAGTGGTTCATTTCAGTAAACAGCAAACGCTGCGCATTCTCACTGTGAAGATCTATTAGGAAGCTAACTCTAAGATAAGACTGTTACAATCTATCTTCTGAGAATTATTTTAAAATACACCTTTTATAGCAAATGCAAAACACAGTAACTGTGTTGTAAATGTGACTGCTGTATTTATTCGTTGCAATAGCTAAGGATTGTGAATTTAGAAAGGAAAAAACACTTCACATACTACCACTAAGAGCCTTATGCTTCCACACACTGTTAAATATGCCACCTCCCACTGGTGATATATAAATCACAGCACCACTAAGTCAGTTTCTTTCTTTTAATGTTTTTTGCTTTTAGAAATTTCTTAATTATGACCTAAGATTTAATGTATTTATTTTATCTCTGATTGAACATAAGAAAACCCCCTACCCAAAGGTTTCTGGATCAGTGCAGTCCATCAGTAAAATTTACACACACACCTAACTCAGAGAAACCAAGTATTCTTGAAATAAAAGTGCTAAAGGAACAGGTAAAAAGTAGAGATTTTAAGTGAACCTTCTCTAGGGTCAAGATGCCATCTTCAAATTGCCTGGAATATGCCTAAAATATTTATGGACATCTTTTCCTCTCCCTCTGTCTCTATAAAGTAAGTTGAAAACAATGTTCCCTAAACAGTGAAAGGCTACATTGAACAGAATATAAAGCCCTTACTACCGAACCCTCAAAATAACTTCGCCAGGCTTGGTGCGGCTTTGTAGAATTTCCTCCGGCTTATAAAACACGCCAGATTCAGTCACCTTGAAAAAAAGCCAGGTGGTTCACCTCCATTTCATTATAGAACATTTTCCTAGGAAGACAATGAAATTTCTATTATTTGGGCCATTTAATGCTTGGTTGACTAAAGTTACCCTAGTGATTACTCTGTGGAGAACAATGCTGTAGAGGTAACATTAATCTCTCGCAGAAGCAAATACAAGCCTTTCACTTTTTTTTTTTTTTTTTTTTTTTTTTTAGGTTTTGCAGCCCAGTTTTGGGTAAGCATTTTCTCTCCTTCTTGCTATGTGCTTCAGGATTTCACAAGGAATTTTGGCACGAGATCTGATCGACCTCAGTCTAGAATCTACCATTACATTTTTTGTAAAGCATCAATCTAGGTTTGCAGAATCCCTGCTAATGGCATTGAGAAATTAGTGCCAAAACCCTACTTCTCAGACCAAAATTAATCAGAAAGAAATGAATATGTCCATACATTGTATATAGCAGTTCTATCGTGTAAGAAAATAACACTGAAGTATATGTGAATGGTTTAAGATAACTGTAGTTAAAAATACATAGTACACCAGGAAAAGGTAGTTCTAAAGGAAGTGAAATCATACACGCATATGCAAGCTTCAAAGAGAAAAAAGCACTTTTTTTGTGAATAGAGTGGGCATTTCTGACAGACGCTGAGGTCAAATCACCCAACCTTTACAGCTAATACAAACTGTATTACAGCACTCTCGACATCTATGTGTTGCAAAAAAATGCACGTGATTTTAAACTCTTAACCACAGATTATAGACTTGCTTCCTGTGACTTTTTTTAAACAGATGGTCAGAAGTGAGGATGAAAGAAAGCATTTTTTGTGATCCGTTGTTCATAAGAGAATGTTATCTTTGTTTTGTTTAAGTGTCACAGCTTGCTACAGTAATGAGCAGAACAGAATTTAGGCCTTTAAATGAATAGATTCAGAAAGGGAGCTAATAACATTTTAATGCCTAACAAGTTAGTAAACAGTGTGCGTACTTGAAGGCCTTACTGTTTAAGGTCTTTTAAAAAAATTTTATAAAACTCAAAGCAATAATTTTAATGTCACAGTTTGTATCATTGCTGTATAATTACCTAATGCCTAATATGTCCTTTTATGGAAGAAAAAGCATCACATAATCATACCCCATAATTACAAAATACATATAATCCCTATTTATATATCTACACTCTTCAGTATGAAATATGCCCATTATAATAGTCTGTTAACTGAACCTGGTTAAAAATTTTAACTATCTCATTTTTTTCCATAACTCTTCTTTTCTGCCTCTCCTGCTGCTTCTGTTTCTCTCATCCACCTGACAGCGTCTGTACCATAACTATATGCAGTAAGGGGTCAAGATTTGTTATTTGCTATATAGTTACGCCCAGCACAGTGGCACCTGAACTACATGGTGCTTCTGAAATGTACATGTTAAATCAAAGACCAAACAGCAGGCAAAGGCGTACAGAAAAGGGTAATTCAGCTCTCACTGGGCGTTCTCTGAACACAGAGAAGTTCAAGGAGCAGGATTTGGGGACTCAGTGCTGCACTGAGTGTCTACAGCTCCCTTTCACAGCTTTTTTTTCTCTCCAAGAGCTCGGGGTTGGTTTTGAAAACTTGTGATCTGGAACAAGGAACCAACAGACTCACAGTTTTCACTGATATACCATGTCCCACCTTTGAGATATATCGGCCGCGCATTTACAGCGGGTTGCAGGGTCCCAGATACTATTCTGTTTACCACTACGCAAGGAACGTATTTTACGTTTGCTCTTGCCAACGACATTCCATGGTAGTGCACAAATTAATTGGAATAAAATATAATTTTGCAAGAAATTATTATAATCATATTTTTTCTTTATAAAGTGGATTACAACCTCCTAACTACAAATTTAAAAAATGATACGAAAGAGACTAAAAATTACTTGAACACTCTCTCTACTCAATGTTTTTTTCATGAATGTAAAGAGTGTACTTAATTATTTCAGCCACTAGAGATGCAAAACAAATCTGTCTAATCCTGTAAAATAAACTATTGCAGGTGTCAAGATTCTGACCACTGAATTGTTGCCACGTAACTCAATCCCATTCCTTTCAAATTAAAAATAGAACTTAAGTGACTGCTGCTCTACTCTAAACAGCAGGGGTTTAAACAGAAGAGTGAAGGCTATTGAACAATTACAGCAAAAAAGCAAGAACACGTCAGCTACATCCACTTTGTCTTTTTTTGTGCTTCTATACCGCAGGCGCTTACAATCCTGAGCAGAAAGGAAAAGAAAAACATCCGCTTTGTCTTGACCAGCTCAAGTTCAGTCAGAAGGAGCCCAGGTGTTTGCCCTTATACCTTCTCCCTTGGCATCACTGCCATCACTTGGGTTGCCCTCTTTGGTGTGGAATATCAAGGAACCAACTTTCTTCTATTTATTCTGTCAAAGCTGATCCTCATATTTTCCTTTTACTGATGTCAAACTGTAACGTGCACTTGTAAAATCAAAAGAAAATTTGTGATTAGCTAGTACAATATGTCTTTTCACGTCATCCTCATTTTCTTGCAGGTCATCCACTTTCACAATGCTGAATACACCTAATATAGTTTCTGAGGACAAGCATATGTCCATGTCTATTAATGCTGGTCTAGTAACATTTGCATAGTGTTCAGTCAACATCCAAAGTTGAGATCTCCTCTTAGGCACCGAAATCAAAACGGGTCAATTTAGCACAGAAATTGCACAAATTTGTTTCAAAATCATGGATATTATATGTCACTGAAAATAAGTCTTACTGGATTCCAGAAAATGGACGGCAGCATTAAATATCTAAATTGGAAAATGTCCTAAGTATGAATTTCTTAAATTGAAATGCAGAAGTGATCCTTATAGAGCAACTATTTTGTCAGTTACACTAAAGATGGAGAATTAAAATCATATCTAAAAGATATAAGCCCCCTAATATAAGAGAAATTTATGGGATTTGGGTAAGTATTGCCCTAATGGAAAGCTATTAACATAGCAAAATAAATACAAATATCAGGAAAATACGACAAAAAGGAACCAGGTCTGATTCCCTACATGAGAGCTCTTTATATTATTCTAGCATAAAGAGGGAGAAGGAAAGCATTACATGAATGTGCCTTTGGCTGCAGAATCACAAAAAAAGGTGAAGCAATCTAAGTGCTCAGCATCACCTGGTCAAGCCCCTTCTACAGCCCCATCATCCCAGCCCCAGCTGCATGCTCCTAACCTTTACCTAACCCCAGCTCAGGTGATTATCAGGCTCTTCATGAGATTTGTGATGCCACTAACCCAGCAGAAAACTCACTGAGGTAGAAAAGATAGTTGCCTATGCAGTTAGGGAACTGAACTGGCTCGGAGAACAGCCCCACGGCTCCAGAGCTGGCACTGTGAGAAGGTGAGAACACCAGAAACGGAGGAAGCCACCAGGGCACTGAAACACTCCTCTTTCCAGTGGCTATGAAACATCACACCAGCTGAGATGTTTATGGAAGTGGAGCATTAGAGCAAATGGGAACTGGTTCTATACTGAGATAGGAATATCAGTGGTTACGTCTTTAGGTTCACTTTCTCCATAACACAGGCATCTCTGTACACAGTGTCTTTCAGCGAGCTAGAAAAACTACAGAGCCAAGGAAACCTCTGAAATCATTGCAGTCAAGAAGCTTCATAGGATAATGAGCTCACTGACTAAAGTTTCTGAAATTCTGGATTAAATAATTTCCATTGTTAAAGTCATGTTTCAGAAAGGAGAGGCGACAAGATAAACAGAAACCACAGGTTGAAAAATGTTCTGAAGTGTGGTAACTAACTATACACTTACAAAATAGCATAAAATTCCATCTAAGGCCAATTGCATTCATGGGCATATTTTACAAAAGTGGGCATACTAATAGCCTACACATATGGATACAGCAGAAATAACTGAAATCAAGATTTTTCTTTGTGACCTCAGGTTCCTCTTGTCTTTAAATTTGAAAAAGGCATTTACAATGTAATAACAATAACAACAGGCACCTTGAGCTAGACACTCTACATTCATAGCTATCTACATATTAAAAGAAAATCATATGCATAGTCCCCCTCAGAACATATTCCCTCTATTCTTCCAAAGTCAAAGAAACTCATCTCCAACCTAATGCAATTTTTCTCACTATGTTTTTCAGCAGCTGTCTTTCCCTAATTTCTAATGAAAGTTCACGATAACTGACTTTGGCAACAGACTGTAGTTTCCCGGATGAGTAAGTAAACAAAGAACTTTTTCACCTCCTCCATAGAACTCTGGATGCGTTTTGTGTCTTAACAAGAGGAAATTGATGAGTTTCATATCTGGACAACACCTCAAATATATTTAATGAAGGAATGTCAGAGGTCTATGGTATTTGTATACTTCAAAGTGTAGACAGCTACATGACAAAGATAAATGCCAGCCTTGGAAACAAAAAATTTGACCATAGCAATTTATGAGTAGAAAATGAGAAACCTTTAGACAACAATTGATTTAGATTTGACTGAGAAACAAGCATATGAAGAAAAGGTAAACTGACACATCATAAAAAAATCTCTACTTGAGGCTATTCTAAAGTATTCTTTAAATGAGGGGAAAAAAAGCTCATCACAACAACAACATTCATTGAAAGATGATATTGATTTAGTAGGCAGAATCTGAGGGATGTCAAACCAGAAAATCACTATAATCAAGTACAAAGGAAATTCATCATGGCAAAAAGGAAGTGGGTGGTTGCAAAAAGCTCATGAGGGAAACAAAAACAACACTGCCTGCTGATAGATGCATTCTTTACAGACCAAAAACAAAAACAAAGTGAACGCTAGAATGATTCCTATGCAGTAAATAAATGTATGAGAAATCTAATAGATAGATATTGTGAAAAAGTAATTAGGATATAAACTGTATTTTACGGAAGAGACGTTATAGAGTTCTTTAAGCAACTGTATCTTATAACATGTTCTAAAGACAAATTTTAGGTTGAAGACTCAAAATCAGAATATTTAAAAATATAGTATTTCCATTTGTTAGAAGGATTGCATAGAGAGAATATCTATGCTAAATCCACCATTCTAAATTACTTTTCTATAATAAAATGGAAGAGTACTGAATAAAGTCCAGCAGAGGCCAGGCTGTTAATAACTGACAAAACAAAAAACTTCAAATATCCTAGAACAGGAAAGATTAAGTTTAATACGTTTCAAATGTGTGGGTTTAAAATAATTTCATTCAATAGTTATTCTCACTCTTGAACAGAAGAGGAGGAAGAAGGGAGATTAAATGGCAGGTGAATTGAATGTTTCTTTTGATGGTAATAAAATCCAGAGCACTGATGGGATGTAATTTAATCTAAACTAGCACAAACCACTTACGTTCTTCTCTAAGATATGTGTGTGACATAAGGCCTGATCATTCAGTGCAATCTGGGAGCAAGAGCTGTAATGCACACAGCACAAAACTATTCTTTGCACCAGGAAAAGTGTACAGTCCTGGTTCCTAATGCAGAGCCTCAGGGAGAGGTTCTGACAGCCAGTGTAGCAAAATAAGATTCAAAAATGTTTTATATTTTGTGTTTAAGCAAAGATAACCACTTAGCCCTCACAGGGTTTCAATAACAATTGTCTGTGTGATGCTTCAGAGTTGGAAAGCACTTTACAAGTGCTAAGTATCACTATTCAATATATTTCACTTGTATTAGAGATTTGATGATGAAAGGCTCAGATTTAATAGGCCCGTTACTTGTACGAGTACAAAATAATTCAGCCAAAATTTGAAGTCTATTAGCTGCCACCCAGTCTTACATCTTACATGTTCTTCTGATTAAAAGCACCCTGAAGACTACTGCAGTAATAATGAGGTGTTTCTTTTAGAGTCCAAACCAATATGCTTATTTTAAAATGCTTATCATAACAGCAGTTTAAATATAGTAGTTACAGCTTTTACTTTTCAGACATGCAAAACCTAAATATTTTGCCTCTGTGGCAAAGTTACTTCTGTGTGAATTTTCAGAGCAATAGCTCTGAAGTTGCTACTTCTAATAACATGTTTAGTTTATGTGAAGGGAAACCCAATTTACTCCATTTTGAAGTATTTTACATAAAGAGTACTTACAATAAATGCCATCACCTCCAACAGCTCTCCTTTTATTTTCCTTTACTCTCAGTCCCAGCAAAAAGTTCTCCAAAACTTAGTATATAAATATATTAGCATTACAAAAATAAATGATTTGTACTGGGAGAAATATTTCTAATAAATCACCTAATCCTGCATGACCAGCAGAAAAACAATAATATGTGTATAAAAAAAACTCCAAAAAATAGAAAACAAAAACTTAGCCAAGTCAGGGATTTTTCATCAAGGAGAGTCTATACAAGACCACGTAATAGCCAACATAAAAATGCTTAATGAATTGAAACGGTTTTCCCTAGCCGCTCAGCAGAGCCGGAAGGGACCTGAGGGTCATTAATCAGAGGAGAATCAGCTGGACCTGGGTTATTCCCAACAGCCTCACTTTGTTCATAAAGCCTTCTGAAGTTGGGGGAATCCAAAGCCACTGCAGGCAATGTATTCCTGGGCTTCACTCTCCTTACCAATAGACAGACACCTTCTTCTGCAGTTTAATTTGCACTGTAAATCTACTACAATTTGTCCTATACACACCTAATAGGAAGACTAGATTATTCCCTTCTTTTGAGCAGCCTATGTAATCAAATCAAGGAGCCTCTCAGAGTTAGATACTAGAAAATATCAGCACTTAAAAAAGAGATGTGTCATATTGAAAACCAATTTTCCATTAATAAATATTGCATAAAAAGTAAAACAAAAATCCATTTGTGTTTCTCTCATCTTACGTCCTTTGTTATGCCGGCATTGCCAAAATAAGATACTTAAAATTTGTGTTACTTACAGAGCCAACTGTAATTAGCTAGTGAGAAAAATTCCATTATAAGTCTTGAAATAATCTCTTATTCCATTCTAAGGATCAGCTACGTTATGCAATGACTTCCTCAGCAATATTACAATTGCTGAGATATCAGAATTCTTATATGCTGTTTCAAATTATTCTTTGAACATCTCTCTCAGTCTACCATATACTACACTGTCTATATAAGAGTAGGAATCTTTACAGTCTTACAGATTCTCAAAATGCTTTATCAAATAGTTTCTCATCTTGCTTGAGTAAATGGTATTGACAGAACTTGTAGGAGTAGAGGACTCAATACAACTGCTGCTTTGCCCTTGAAAAGCAAATTCTTCTCTGGTAGCTGTTCAGGTTCAGCCACAAAATAGGGCTATCATATGCAAATGAAACTGCTGGAGAAATGTCTGAAAACAATATGTAGTTTTGCAAATTCAAGTTTGAGTGGGTAGAGACAGCACAACAGTTTACTCAAAAGCTACAAATGTAATTAAGGAATTCTTTCTACTGAAGCACATCAACTTTTATAGTACTATATGAAAATAAAATCTTTCTTAAAAAAAATCTCAATTATCAATGTTAATTTTGAAGTTAAAACTAATTGGGTGTATGGCTCTGTGATGTTTAAACAGCCATTGGGAAAGAAGGAGTTGATTAAGATATAGCAGTCACTGACACATTCAAGAAACCTTTAAAGAAAAATTAAATTTTGGAGTTAGCAAAATAGACAGTGTTTAGTTAATGATTTTTGAGTCTTCAGAAGAATACAACTCCAGAAACATTCTAAAACTAACTCCATTCAACAAGCTGCATCTTTACTACTTTTCTTCTTGCATATACTCCTGCCTGAGAAAACAGCATAGGAAAGCAGAAGTAGGACTCATATCCACACTATGAGTCTAAGTTCCCTTTCCAAATAATGGAGAGAGATAGGCCAATGCGCGGTCCATATACTTGATAACTAAAATCCTTAATAAAATTCTTTTTAAAAAATTCATGTTTAACATATAAACAGTCAATATTTAAATGCATTTAGGTAACATTTAAGTAACACGTAAGTGCAGTAGAATACATAGAGAGAACACAATGGCAAACCAGACCATGTTCAGACGTAACACTTTGTCTTCTCATAACACAGGAAAGAGGACAGGGAATGATCTAACTAACAAAAAAGGACAGATGAGTGCAGTCGTTCTAGTCCTGATCTTCCATGTAGAAGATGCAGGTTCAACTGTCTGCTGCAGACCGCTGTTACCGAGCAACAGCAACTTTGGGAGCAACAGCAGCTCAGGTGCCTAAACCTGAAAATCTAAGTGCCCAAAGACCTATGCCTATAGAAATGGTATGAGTAGAATGAAAAGGCCCAAGAGCAGCCTCACATCCTTCTGCATAGGAGTTAGAGGCTGGGTAGCATGCTCTAGGACATCCAAAGTAGCACTAAACACCTACATTTAGGCACTGCATTTGTCTTTCATGGGATATTCACACATCTAATTTTCAGCAGCTATGTTAGGAAAGCCAGATTACCTACACAGACATTAGAGGAAGGCATGCTCCTAGAGTGCCTGTGGAGATCTAATCTCTGTCCACTGACTACATACAGATTTCTCCCTCCTACATTAGAATACCTATAGTAGCTGTGTGTTAACACCCTCCACACATGCCTCCATTTTATGAAAATTACAGCATTTCCAAATCTCACTCAGATATTGTGACGTTAGATACAAAAGTGATGCTCATTCACTATGATATCAGGGGCATGTAATAACATAAAAGCAAAAGCCTGAAGAACTATGGACAACCACATCTTCATGAATGGACTTCCATTTTCACTGTGCACAGAAGAAGCTTGCTCTATTTTGGACTTAATGAGTCAATATCAACTAAATGACCTCAGGGCAGGATTAATACATATGGGAAGGGAGTATTTGCAACTCTGCCTCTAGCCATCTCACTTAGATGCTCTGAATTGCCCTCCTAGGATACTGCTTCTCTCCTTTGACTATATAGATAGCTTGGCATTTAGCCATGAATAAGCTCCTGTTTGAAGCTTTGAAATATTTTTGATGGAACCTCTGTGGCTTTGGCTAGAACACATCCCAACAGATTTAGGTCCAATGGAATCGCATCAAATCAGAATATTTCAGAGATATCCATACATGTTTCAGAGAGAGAGAGCCATTCATCCTCCAGTAGCTGAGACCAGAATTTAGAAAGAGGAATTTGGGATCTTAGCAAGTTAATGATGTTTCTTTAAATTCTCTGTATTTCACCAAGTTCTCTCTCTAACTCAGTGAAATTTTCTATTTTGACTGTTAGATCCATAAACCATCATGACTATCTTAATGCTATCAACAGCCTAAGTGCAGTATCAAAGTTCAGTTCATTGAACCATCAAATCATATTTGCATTGGGGCATTTTCTCCACTTGATGAGTACACGTAAGATCTAGTTACATTAATCATCATATATATATTGAGAAGCAAATGTAATCTATTGTACATTCACCCTGTCAAAATGTATCAATTATTCAGTCAGAAAGGTCTGACTGCATGAATCATTTCAGTGCGTGCTGCAGAGCAGGTCTGGAAAAAGGTTTCGATGGAAATAACCAAGGAGGATTAAAAAAAAAAAAAACTAGGCTAAAATTTAAGGTGTAAGTAGGTAAGGTGTAAGTCAGATTTGGGACTGCCCACGAAAGCACTTTTTTTCTGTCCTCTCTGCTAAGCTTCTTCCAATTCAGACAATGTTTCCATTCTGCTGCAAGTAGTACATATTATGTCAGGAAATTAATGTCTCAGCTGGATGTCATCTGAGGACATCCAGATGAACCACCTAATATTTTTGTAATCTCTTTCCTTTCTAATGTTGTCTTACATCTTAACACTTTACATAACACAACTACAAGATCGTTATGGGACAGAACCCGATTTTATTGTGAAGTCATGAAGTGGCACACCGTACACCATGGTGTTATACAAATAACATAATACTGCTTCACTGCTCGAGGATTTGCTGTGAAAGTCCTCTTTCATGGTCCAGTGTACGGCAGAAAACTGAAGGTTTTGGCTAAAAGGAAACAAGGATGGAAAAAGATTGATTTTCTCAGTTTTCCTCATTTTTATAGGAGATTCTTGTTCTCATTCCTTTCCTGAGCCCCAGAGTTAGGGAAATTATGTTGTCTAGAAGGGGATAATTGCAGGACATATTTTGTTATGACAGAATGAGACACTACACTATAAATGAGAACTCTTTCTTATCTGGGGCACATGCAAAGGAACCCATTAAACAGAAGTCATTTAAGGAACATTAAGCTTCATAGTCCTCTTTCCTCCGTTGTGAGTTGGGTTGCTGCTGGCACGCAGAATTGCTGTGGGACAATTATTTGGGCTGCAGCTTGCTCTCATTTTTATGCCAGCTCAAACCTGACATTCTCCAGTGACTAGTGGTTTCACAGTATGATATTTTAAAGACGTTTTTCTTTTCCCTCAGTTTTCCAAATGAACTTAATATAGTGTAAAGTGAGAGTTTTATGATCCCAGGGAGAGATACACCATACACAGACTAGCATAGCATAAAAAGCACCAGGGTACGTTTCCCAGTACCCCCCAGTGCCTCAACTCTGAGCCAAAGGGACCATTTTCAAATTGAAAGCCTTGATATTTTTCATTTCTTGCTACTCCTTCGATAACAGAAGGCCGAGACAAACAGAAACAAATAGAAACTCTATTCTGCTTTTCACACAAGCCTGTTCACAAAATGCCTCCCATAGGCTGCTTTCCACCAGCCCTGCTATTTCATTTAATCTGTTTAGTCCTGAAGGATCAACTTAGGCAGTTAGACAAGGGATTTGGGCTCTGAAGGATAATTGGATGACTTGCATGCAATAAACTTCTTCCACGCTCTCTTCACTTTTTTCTTTTGTTCTCTTCACTCATCCCTTTGTTTCTCATCATTAATTTTTTTAATCAAGTTTGCAACACCCTTGCAGATACAGCAAGATAGTAATGTGACCAAGCAGCAAGAACCTAAACACCTACATTGTGTCTCCTGCTGTTTCATGCCTCTTTAAGCCGTTCTGATGTGATACCAAGGGGAAGAGGAGCTGAATTTAGATGATGGGATACAGCAGTCAAGGATTCACTTTTGTTTCTGCAGCACTGCTGAAATTGCAGGGAGGGAATGAATAGAGCTCAGATGGCTTTAACTGCCTAATCTCAGGTGAATCCTGGAGGAAAGCTCATGCAGGAAAAAAATACATTACAGCAGAATTTAATTGGCTGCATTCTGGTGAATTGTGTGTCAATTATATCATAGTCAAGGAGCTTACTGGCGTAGATGAAGCACAGCCAAAATGTAATTACTTTTATTCCACTACCCCCATTACCCCCCCACCCCACCAGCAACTCTCTTCATCCTCACTGCTTGTCATTTCCAAATTCTAGTCTCTAAGCATTTTTTGCCTTCGACACGCAACCTCATTCTCACTTTGTTCCTCAGCCTGATTCTTCTAAGTTTCATTTCCTCCCGTTTTGACATGTTTCTCTCACATCAGCCACTTCGCTAATGTTTCCCTTCCTAATTATTTATTTACTGTATAAAATTGCCATCCTCTACTTGTGTGATTTTAAGTTTCTCTTTGCTCCTTTATTTCCTGTCTTCTAGTGCAGTTTATAAACCAGACTGCATACACAGTGAGTTTTAAAATCACATGCAAGTTTCAACAAAGTTCTCTCATATAACAATATATCTTTCTTTTATAATAAATGCCAGTGAAACACTTATTATTGCTGTGCTATCAGTTGTAAAAGGTAACAGCAACAAAAAATAAAAATCAGATCCTGAACCTCCCAGCTTAAATGTGTAGAGATTGTGTAACTTACTGCAAATGTGCAGAAGTCCTTTTCAGTGGCCATCTGTAAAGAATGTGTGCCAGACAGTGTCCTGCATACCTCCTCTGAAGAGTTGCTCAGGTAACACTGATAGGCATAATATAAAATTAGGACAGACTGTGCATAACTTCGTGAAACACTGTAGGTTTCTTACAAATGAAAAGCGTCCATCAAAAACTAGGTCAAGAGCAAACAGAGATTTATTTCTCCTACTACTACTGAAATATGTATTCAAGAGCTAGTCCTCTTCAGATAAAGGTATTGGGCATTTTAAGACTAGATGACTGTCCTACTGAGAAATAAATTGAAAAACACTTTACCAGTGTTCTTCTATAACTGGACCCTTCCAAAACAGGGGGAACATGCAGCTCAGGCCTGCATATCTCCTCAGTAAAGAGTAGATTTGAATAACTCCAGCAGAACAGCAGAGGATATAGCTGTTGAGTTGCTTCAAATCATACTCCTGTGCTCTTTATGGAGAACATAAATTGATTCAAGATAGTCTAATAAACTAAGAGGGAGAAAGATGAAAAATATGATTCAAACAAGTTCACAGAAAGAGGGATATTGCATTTGTCTCCAAACAGATGAGGAAATGAAGTAGGTAAGTGTATGTCCAGACTGCAGAGCAGTGAGATGATATCTGAGCTAGCTTGTGTCTTTGCACAGCAATGGGGATCTCAGTACCACCTAATTTACCCTGTTTTGTGCCTGAAGAACATACAGATCAAAATCGTGTTTCTCCTTTCCGTACAGTCTCAAGGGACATCCTCAGAAAGGTACTGGGAACTTCGGACACTATATATTTTTCTGGCCTAGATCTGGATACATTTAGGAAAATATGGAAGTGGTGTAAAATAAAAATTTAAGTTAAATATCATGAAACATTCTTTCCAAGAGAGAGCTATAAATGGAAAGGAGTCATCTCTCTCTCCACATAAAGCAGGTAGACAAACTCCATCTCAGAGCAACTGAGTCTGTGCTGCACGAGGGATGGAATAAACCACAATAAGAATCAATTCAGTGCAAGAAGGCAGTTAGACCAAGAGACTAGCAAGGTCTTTTCTATAATTCAATAGAAAATGGCTTCTGGAAGAATATCACCAGGCACTTCTCACAAGTGTACAGGCATTAACCTTGGTGCCCTGGCCATGTTCCAGCTCAGGTAATTACCTTTTTCACTTAAATTCTCCTTCTAGACTCTCCTAGCTTTGTCTCCACTCCCTGGCCCTGATTTATATGCAATTAAAGAGCAGGAGTGTTTTACTGCGCAGGTGGTTGCTTGTCAGCGGAGGGAGTGGTAAGGGAATCAGCTGTAGAACGACATGAACTTTATATTGAGCACAAGTCCCCGTTAGAGGTTATGAAGTTCTTCAGGATCTTTGAAAATACACAATCTAGATGAAAGACAACCCTGTGTAGCTCATCATATGCCTCATCTGCACGTGTGAGGAGGAAGTTAGTGGATTTTTTTGCGGGAGAGAGGCTAGCACAGCTCAGCAGGCAGCTTCCTCTCCCTGATCACCATCCCGTAGTGCTCTGATCTCCACAGGAGAGTGGCTTCATTTCCCCTCCTCTGTCTCCTCTGGTGGAGCCCTTCAGCCCTGCAGGAGGGTCTCGCTTCTCCTGAGGCTCAGTTCCTGCAATGCCGCAGCCCTTGCTAGCTGCAATTTTTAGCTCGCGAATGAACATAGGTGAGCAGGTTTTTGATGACTGCTCGGAAACCTTTGCTTCACAATTCCCTGCCAACACAGTATTATTTCTCTAGGAGTTAGGATTTTATTTTGCCCAGAAGTTTGTGCCAATGAGCTGCAAAACCTAAGCGCTAAAACAGAAATGCTGAAAATCCTTTAGAAGAATAAGGGGTACTGCCACAGCAGCAGCAGGTCCAGAGCAGCAGCCACAGCACCTGCGCACTACTACAACTCCATAATCCTCCAGCAGGATGAGACAAACTGATAAGCAACTACCAAGTACATACAAGCAGCATATGCAATCCAACAGTACACACAGTTCAGAGTGGTTTTTTAAAAGGACTATCAGAGTCATTACTTTTGGTGGGGTTGAGCGTCATATGCACAATACAGTATCTGAAATAAAGGAGAAAAGGCAGCTTCCTATATTTTCCAAATGAATGCTAAAGAGTAATTAAGAGTTATGCTTTGTCCTTAAACCTTTGATTCAAGTTTTGAGTGAGCTCTGAAGTATGGAAATATAATAAGTGATTTAATAAAAACAAACTTCAGCAATCATTCTAGAAAAGTTCACTGTTAACAATGAAAAACTACTTTCTAAGATAATCCTTATTATTTTAAAATTTTATTTCAATGTCTGAAAAATTTGATATTTTGTTCAATATTCCCAGTCTTAACAGAAAGTGAGTTTTTTACACACACACCCCCACACACACCCACACCAGACTCTTGGCAGAGGTGCACAGCAATAGGATGAGAGGTGATGGAGACAAGCTGGAGCACAGGAATTCTGATTAGATATTAGGAACTTTAGCTGGTCGGTTGTTAACTACGAAGGTGGTCAAACACTTGAACAGGCACCCCAGCAGGCTGTGAAATCTGCATCCTCAGAGACCTTCAACTGGACACAGCCTTGAGCAACCTAAGTTGAATAGACCTGCTTTGAGCAGGAGGTTGGACCAGATGACTTCTGGAGGTCCTTTCCAAAATAAATTGCTCTGTGATTTATACATATATATGTGTGTGTGTGTGTATGTATGTTTGTGCACGCGTGTATGTATGTGTGCTTGTGTGTGGAGAGAGAAGGAATTCTTAGAGAAGGAGAATTTTTATATATACATATATATGCAAACACAAACACACATGCAAACATAAAAAATTTGTCATGGATAAGCATATCCCTATGCCTACATCTTATTCTGCACATATGTGTGCTCTACTAAATATGGGCACACATTCACCATATAGCATGGTGCATAGATGATGGAGTGTGGGTATCCAAGTGGAGAAGAAATATTAAAAAAGATAAACATGAGGTCCAATAAAGTAGGATTATTGCTGACACTGAATGCTGTCTAGGTTTTACCTATTTTCTTGTTAAATTCTGACATCTTAAGCTGCAGCGATTTTAACTACATCAAATATAGTGCAACTAATGAAAGCTAATGAAATTCAGTCTACATGAACTGTTCAATGTGGCTTTAGAAGACAAACAACAATTTAGCTCTGACCATCTAAGGAAGACTTAAAGGACATACTTTGAAATTCAGATTAGACTGGATCGAGGAAAATCACTATGAATGCTAAAAGGAAAAGATGGCCCTACTCTAAATCACAATGCAGCACAGTATGGACGTCGACTGCATCCAGGGAGTCTGACAATCTTTTTATGAGTGAGAGATGAGCAAAGAAAAATGGTGAAATAAGAAGATTGTGACTGTTCTCCAAACAACCACAAAAGGGGTCAGGGTCTCTGTCTGCATTAGTTTGTTTCCAGTCCACTAAGTTCTGTTGGTGGCAGTGAGTAACCAACAATTTGTTGCTTTAACATAGCAGCAGTGTCCTGGATACTACTATACAAGGGAGACCTTCCAAGAAGAAACGGGTTATGAATCTCAAAACAGTAACACAAATGCATTTGGGGACTAGAAATTACCAGAGGTTGATAATGTGAAAAAAACTTGGATGTTCTATTGGAGTGAAAGGAACAATTTATTTTAATTGTAACTCCTTTCACAAAATGCCTTTGCATAAATTCCCATAATTGCTTTTCTTCATGATCCCCCACAGATTTAGATGAAAAACATTACTTACAGCACTGTTTTAACTCCAAGTTAGATTTAGAGGAACTATAAATATGTTCACATGCCTAACACAGTGACAATGCAATCCTACTGATTGTACTAGCTCTCTTAATCTCACTCAGTAATATTTTTTACCTCATTTGTTATATCATACGCAAAATGAAATTAAACTCACTGGTGACCAAAATAAATTTTGCAATGTGAAGAACCTAGCATATGTCTGAATGGAGAAGTAATCATGGAGTACAGATGACAGTCATTAGAATAAAAACGTTCCAGTACCATCTTTAGCCTTTATCCTAACTGTTTCCAAAGTATTCTGAAATGCAAGGTATCTGTACTAGCACCAGAAAAGAAAAACCATGCAAGTTCTCAATTTTTAGTACATATATAAGAGAATTGACACTTTATGAGATACAAAGATTGAAAGAAACGTTGGTAAAAGCCAATGCATGGGAGATTGCTTCCACAGCAAAGAAGTCTCTGCCTTAACTACAGTTTTAAAAAAGTTGGATCAATTAGCAGTCTGTGAATGTTAGAAATATCTTAACAATGTCTCAAAGATGAAAGAGCATATCACAGAATGAGAAAAAGGGGAAAAATTAAATTATTTCTGCAGTCATAATGAATCAAAGCCCAGAAGGTGGTCTCCGAATCAGCAGGTTTTGATGAAATATTAAGGAAAATGATTATTGATGAAAAATGAATAAGCTCTTTTTGATTTTAGCAACCTTTAAATCATACTTTGCTAATTAAAACAGCTTCAATGCATCCCTGACTTCCTTGATGGGCATTTAGGAATCCTTAGAAATGGCTGGGTTCATTTGTCAACATTTTAGCAAATATGTCTACAGTTTATCTTACGCAAGCAGACACTGCACAGCTTAAGATGATGTACAAAATAATACATAACTAAATATTTTCTTTCTTTTTTCTTTTTTCTTTTAATTTTTACGTTATATCTATTAACATAATTACAAAAAAATGACAGGCGGCTTCTGCTTTTTTTCTCTGCAGCATGCAATACCCAATAATACATACTACAACTATTAATGAGCCACGAACTATGTCTCTGGAAATAAAGACTGGTGCTATTATTTTCTGTCTGCTTTGTTTGCTAGGTCAGAGTGCTTTTAGTTACTCCTCCCACCCAGGAGGCCTGTTACTGCGGGTACTGACGTCTGTCGTCGTCGCAGATAAATTTCCTTCCCAAAGACAAGTGGAAATTAGAAGTATGAGTGGCATTCATCCTTACATCCCTCAAAGTGGTACCGTTTCTAATTGCTTTCTTAAGCAATAGCAGTGGTAGTACTACACACCCTCCCCATTCTAGTTTCTATCGTGCTTCTTTTTAAAGGGAGAGCTAGGAGTGAGGGAGGGCTGTAACAGAGGCTGAACTGGTGAACATAGGAGATGTTTTTATAAAAGAATGTGATGCGACTCAGATGTGCCATGTATTATTGTAACAGAACTCTACACAAAAACTAAAATGAACTAAAATTGTGCTGCTTTTTTTTTCATAAATTAATTCTTATCTATTATATCACAGTCTAAACTCAGGGCAGATGAAATTACCTATCCATTACAAATTCCTGATCTATTTACTGCAATAACATTTCATACATCCATCATGTAAGAAAGACTTCTAAGAATGCATCAGATTGAAAACCTATTTAAATGTCACTAGTATTTGAAGGAATGGAAAAAAATCTACGTTAAATAAATAAGTCTGATGTTAGAACAACATTTTTTAAGAAATGTATAATCATATAAAACAGTTTATGCAAGAAATCTTTTAACATCTCACATCACAGTGAGCCTTAAGGAATAAGATTTCACTCATTTTACAAACCAGTTCTTTAAAAACATACTATGAAGTATAATGCTCCAGGAATATATACACTATTTTCTGAGGGAAGAGTGGAAAAGCATTAGTTTTCAACTTTCCAGTCAAGAACAAAAAGAAATGAGATCTTAAAGCAATTTCACAGTTTCCAGGGTTCCCAATGTGGTATGTTTGATAAGAACTCATTCAATGAGTTTACAAGATGTTAAAAGGAATTAACACCTCCCCCCCCTCATATGTAGTGACGTTATTTTCCTTCCTAAAATTTACTGCACAGGATTCCTCCCCAAGTTTAGACTATACCACTTCCGCCAGTGATAAACTACTTGGACAGTATGCAGGATGCTTTTTAAGTTATATAAACAAACAAGCTTGGCCGTGAGGATAAACAATGTGGTTAAATATAGTTTGTCTCATGTGTGAAGAAGATAGTATTCATTAAAAGAAAAAAAAAACACTCCAGAAACCTGTGGATCAAATCTAATGAATATATAAAAAAGTAACTCTTACCTTATGTTTTCTCTATTAAGTTATATTGATTTAATGAGTTAACTGCAAACAGCATGTAAAAAGAAAACAGATGAGATGAAAGCAGAAGGGCCTTATGAAG
The DNA here is from genome assembly GCF_040807025.1 of Struthio camelus. Lineage (NCBI taxonomy): Eukaryota > Metazoa > Chordata > Aves > Struthioniformes > Struthionidae > Struthio > Struthio camelus. The sequence continues at coordinate 16,269,871 of NC_090943.1, read as the reverse complement.
ACCCTCTTATCAACAGTCCAGTCTTACGCCTCTTAAAAGCACTGTTAAAGGGCTCTCACCTGAAAAATGCTTCTCATCTATTATAACAAACATCTATCTTGCCCACAGGAGGTGCAACTTCTTAGCCCCATGCACATCTGTATAGCAAACTACCTTTACAGGAAGATACTCACAAAACTCTTCATTGGACAACATGAAGATTAGTTCGAGTTCTGACTGCGTTTGCTTTATATCTATATTTAGAAGGATATTAAAAAATCAGCAAGTTCAAAGTTTTCTAAGTTATGAATAAATATTAGTTTAATGCTGGAGCTGCAGAATATCTGTATCACACTTTTTTTTTTTTTAACCAATACCTTTGGACTGAAAATCTTAAGCTATCTGTCTAATGAGTTCTACGTTCCTAATAAAAAATCTATTTTGTTCTAGCAAGCAGAGAGACAGAGTCTTTGAAGACATAGCACTTTCTCCAAGCTCTGCCTGTGCACTTCTCTCCTGTGATGAGACAACTCCAAAACACACAAAACCCCACTTCCTAAATGCATGGAGAGCAGGGGCCTGGAGCCTTCACCCAGGAGGAACAGATGGGTTCACTAGCAGGGCATTAAAGAGAAAAAATTGTAAATTTTTATTCCACTTAAAAAGGGCCACAATCAACCACAGCAACAAACCAGATTAAACTACGGCATTCAAATGCTGCACAACATCAATTCCCAATTCATGTTTCAGTTAGTAGCACTAGAAAATAATAAATTTTACCAGTTTACACTGGTAGGGTCATAGCACCTAATTTAAGAAATGGGAAAAACTTTGTCTTTTCAGCTTTGCACACTTAAGTATGCACACCTAAATATAATATTCTCAGGATAAATAACTCCAAATTTTCCAAATTTTATTGATGGCATTAGTGGGAGAGATGAGTGTGTAACAGCTCTTTTCTTTGGACTGCAGTTCAAATCATAAAATAATTTTTCAGTGCCTGAGACATTGGCTTTTCCAGTCTTTACATCATGTTTTTTTTCATACCAGGATATATTATTCAAGTTTGCGGGTTTTTTTTTTTATTAAATACTACTTTCTACCATTTGAAGGAATTAAAAACTGTTCTCTCTTTCGTCCAAGCAACAAAATGTCTAATGACTCTATATCTCTATGTAAATTGCTCTAATATACCAATGAAAAAATTATATATAATACAGTTCTAATGTACTTAAAATACTAACATATATTATACTGTTAATCTGATGAAAAGTGACAGGTTTTGATCTATCTGTTATAACTATCTTGGCTCATCATAAGCAGTAGCTGTACTTAAAAGACCTGAAAATTGCAAAAATGAACTGCTGCTACTACTAATTCACAGTGAAGGGTGACAGTCAGCTATCAGTGCTATAGCAATAAGGTAGAGGTACTTGTCTGGGTGGGCCCCACTTCATTTCCTTGGTTTGTAACCCGGACCTGGAAGTTCATTTCTTTCTTATCTTTCTGTGCATTTTCCCACTACAACCATTTGTAGAGGTAATAACTTCTGCTGCTTTTGTAAAAATAAACAAATAGCTGTCACTCTTCAGATTACACAGCAAGCCGACTTGAAGAGGGAGGAAGCAAAAATACCAGGGTTTAAGTGAGGCTGTGCCTCTGGTAAATGTAGAGAGACATGGTTCTCACAACAGTATCAGCGTTTGGGATCTATTCAAAAAGAAACCAAGACTTTCAAGTAATTAAAAGGGGAGTCTTGAATGGCATTCACTGTAAGTCTGCCATTTATTCCACCAAAGTTGTAACCCAAACAGGGAGCGCAATTGCATGCTTTCACAATAGGGAGTCTACATAAATCCTCATGAATTTATATTAAAACTTGTCTTATATTCTATCAAGATGGAAGAACAAAAGAAAACAACCAACCTAAGATAATAAAATGCCAATGCTAATAGTGTCTTTTAGGTTCTAAATACATGGGTCTATGAGAGACCAAACTAATTTTTTGGCAGTCCTGGGGGTAGGGATTACTGGCTTATAGGATGAAGAAGAGAAGAACAAAAAAAAAGCAATGTGTTAGTGCTAAAGTGAAATTAAACCCCATGAAGAGGCACTAACTAATCCTTCTCCAGGTTATCACAGACAGAGGAGGAAAATACCACAAAGACTTCCAAGGATTATTTTCTGTTTTACATGTTAGGGAACTGCAAACAGTTCATTAACCCACTGCTCTCCACAAAGTTGCCTTGGATAGTTTGTCTATCCAAGTCGCCTACTGGCCATTTTCTAGGCCGGGTAAGCCTTTCCAGAAGCCAGAGTCTCACAGGTGATGAGCTCCATCATGCTGCAAAAGGGCTGACACTAACAAGAAGATAAGGACTTAAAGCCTATTATTATTAATTTATGAAAGATGACACATTATTTGGGGAGCTTCATGGATAACAAACAGGTCTCCGCTCTGAGATGCTTGCAATCTAATCAGACGTTTACATCCCACTCACCCACATGCGGTGCCTTTTTCGGCACGTACGTCATCTGTAGGGCTCGGTCAGCAGAAGGCAAGCAGCAGAGCAAAGAAAGGAGACGTAGGAAAACGTTTCCACATCGGTGAACAGAAGTAAACGAAGGTAGGAGGGAAGAGCTTACTCATAATTTTATTCAGCCTAGGCTGTTAGTTTTCTGCATAGCTCTCAGTTTTAAATGTCATTGGTCAGATGGTCTATAGCATCTTGGCCTTTCCCTTTGTGCCATGCTCTTCTGCTCGTACCTCAGACTGACTTCAAGGACTGTCGAAAATCTCTTCATTTAAGAAGAAAGAAATATCTTAGCACTCAGAGGTTGTGTCACCCTCAGTAATTGCTCATATCTTCATCTATTATGGGCCTGGCAGTAACCTTAGATTTCAATGCATAAATGATTCCATAGACTAATTTAAGAGCACTCCTATGACGGACACTAGCAATAAAAGAGAATTTTAATATAATAGCACGAGTGCTTTGTTTTTCTAACAAATATTTATCCAGGCATTACAATATAACATTTCGTAGCTTTCATGACCCATTCTGCTATTGCTGGAAACTATTTTACACATGCTAGAAAGACAGGCTCTACTTATTTCAGTTTTTATGTATTCCTGTATTATATTAGAATGTCTTTCTCCACCTTCCAGGATTCTATACTCTCATCTCAGTTTAAGCAAAAAGATACTACTCAGCAAATAAAAGTTAACATCTAAATAAAATGATCTCTTTCTTTTTGGAAGAACAGAAAACAAAATATGTGGTACAACTTTAAAACCAGCATTTTGTCTCTTAGCACCAAGAAGACGACATTTAAAGCAATTGGGGTTATTTTCAGTTCCTAAATATTCCTTTGACATAACTAGATTCCACTTCTGATAGAAAAGAGACCAGTTCATAAAGGTCTCTTTTTCTAAAATGAACATTTTTTTTTAATGGCAAAATGCATGCAAAAAGCATATGATTATGGTATTTATGTTTCCATTAAAATGTCCTCAACAAGCTGGGGGAGTCTAGCCTACTATTTTCAAGCTATTTAGATTTACAGCAGCACAGTGCCTATTTTATTTCAATTATATTTCAGGACAATGCACTCTTGGTGGGAAATGATTACACAGCGACAGCCAGTAAATGTCCATTAGGAGTTGTCTTGCTGTATACTGCTCAACTATGATGTCAGGTGATCGCTATAAAAACCTACTGTATAGCATCGTTGTCATCTACATGAAAAACACTATTGATCAGTAGCGCAGCTTTTCTTCTATATGATGCAAAACATATTAGAGACATTTCTCAGCTAAACTAAAAGCTTTATCCGCAAGAGCACAATTCTCAAGACACTTACTTCCAGAACAGTAAAATAAACATAGATGTTACATTCCACCTAGATTTCTCTCCATGAATACCTAGCAAAAAAAGTTAGTAAGTGAAAAAAGTTCTTAGCAGCCTGGCTCTGTAAACTATTAGTGCACAGGAGGGAAGTACTGTAGCAAGGACAGCTGATGTATGTGCAAGCTAAACTGACCACCAATCACTCCAAACATCTATTTATTTATTTATTTATTTATTGCACTAGAGCTTCATTTCCTCCAAGCAATAAACTCCTCCTCTGTTAGTAAAAGGCATCTACTTTAATTCTTTAGGTTCAAGATTAGCAAACTACTTTTTTAGTGCTACTAGAGAGAATAGCTATGACTAGTGCTACTGGGATTTAAAACGTGTTTCAAGATTCACACGAGCTACAAGTATGCATGGATTATGTAAGTAGCTCAAAATAAAGAACCTCCCCTGCTTGGAATACATATTTGAGTTAATAGATGATAACGGTCATAGTAAAAAAAAAAAAAAAAAAAGGAAGAGCTATCAATACCCATCAATGATTTTGTTAATTCTAATCACAGCATAAATCTGCCTTCAAAGCAATTCTTAACCAGCTCCAAGCCCTGTAAGTGCTGTAGTATTTTCCCTGTAGTATGTAAGCCCTATAGTAGCTTTTTTCTCATTCACCAAAATTCTTATAGCCACAGGCAGTGGGATAGATGAAACAGTGCTGCTTACACACACATACTGATACAGTGCAAATCTCCAATCAGTAAGTTAACATCTCTTTCTCCTTTGCTCTATTTTGGCATTAGACAATCCATTTTCTAATTTGGAGAAATGAATGGACAAACCGTTTAAAGAATAACCATTTTCTTTGTCTTTTTGTTGTGCCGTAGAATCTGGCTATAACTACAGTCCTTGGGATACACACAAACATTGAATATATCTATGAAAGGGAAGGGAAAAACAGGCCTAACACTGTATTCAGGTTAGGTGATAAAATAGCTTGGGGACCTTCAGCTAACCACTTCACAGTTCCATCTTTTGACAAAGCTCTACTATACTTTTCCTTACAAAGTCTTTAAACTTGCATGGAAAACATTGTGTCCACTATTCTGAAGAGCAGTTTACATATTTGCCCTCCACTGTATTATCATTCATACGCCATGACACAGTTAAACTTGCACCATTTGGTGGCATGTGTTGACGAAAATAAGAAAGAAGTTTAAGGAATAATAAAGAAAAACAAACCCTGACAAGGCCTCAAGCACAGATGCAATAATTCTTTTACAAGTTCAGGAAAAATTTGTCATAAGTGTTCAACAATGGTATGCAAACTGTTATGGGGCATGTTGTTATAGGCTTCTTTGTATGAGACTTTCAAATAACCTTTTAGTCATATTTAAATGTCAAATTTTCTTTGGCACTAAGCACAAAACTGTAATAGAAGTAACATTTCCCATATAAACAATGCTGCTTTTAATATGAAGGTGCTAAAGATTTGAGACAGACTGGCCGTTACCAGCTCCTGGCAGTTCACTGCAAGGGTAACACGCTGTTTGCTATTCTTCTTACCATCCACAAAGACTGGAAGCAGCCGTTTCCCTTTAGGGAACCTCTGAAACTTTCAGAAGAAAAGAAAGGATGGTAGGGCCAAGGCGTAGAATAAAGTAAAAATTATCCTCACCACAGGTGAATCCTAATGGAAACAAGATTTTAAGGATGTGTAACCGTAACCAACTATTTTTCATCACATTTCTCAGAGCTTTATCAGGATAAATTAGACGGCAGAGGAGAGTGCTCCCTGGAGAACAACTCTAGGAAGAGGTGCTCAGACGTTTGCTGTGGGAAAGGGCCTTCACAGGAGATGCCGAGGGAAGAGGTGAGCCTCACTGCCGGAAACGGGCAGCAAGAAAAGTGTTGCAATGCACACGGGGTGTGGGGCCAGGTATCAAGCATGCAGGGAGACACAGTTCAGGCGTCAGCACCTCAGGCCCCTATGGCCAGAACTACTTCTTCCAATGATGCTCAGATGACACTATGTTTTTCAATGCATCTAAGACAAAGTCTGTAAAACACTGAGTGGCCTTGGGAAGATATCTCAGCCACAAGCCAGGCTGAACATTACCTGCAGTAAAGATCCCAGACGTCCTCTACAAAGCACTAGAAAGACAAAAGCTGTTCCCTCCGAAGCTGTGGTATGCCCTCTGGGCCCAAGGAGCAGCAAAGGCTCCCACCAGGTGACAGCAGGGGGCCGGAGGTACGGACCCAAACTTTTCACAGAGTGTAAGGTGAATCTGAGACCGTGCGAGCTGCTGCAACATTTGCAAAATACCTCCCAGCGTTAGCTGGGATTTACCAGCTCGGGAGTTTGACCACCGATCAATGTATGAGGAGAGAATAAAGACAATCCCGTATACTTCATATCCCAGTGCCCCAAAGAGGTACAGTAAACTCAGGGCGGCTTTCCTTGCTCCAGGTCTAGTCCCTGGCTTGCATTTCTTTTCACCTCACTTCAAGCCTATTGCGCACGCTGGATAAAGACTGTTTTGTCGCAGCGGGATCCAGCCGTGCGAGATGGAGCCTGCTGCACTTCTGCACATTTGCAGAACAGCCCGAAAGTGCAAAAACTACCACACTGCTCTTCAATCCTACCCTCATGATTAACATCATATTCCCTCAGTGCTCCAGCCATAACTTCAGTTTTACTCACTCTCTCCAGGCTCTTTTATCAGCAATCACACAGAGCTAGCTAGGTCATGCAGGTCTTTTACTTCGCCGTGCCAGGTTTGCATCAAAGACATTTTTTTGTTGTTGATATGACATTGATGCCATTCAATTCAGGCATGAAACACCGCCTTTGGTCTAACAAAAACAGCTGTGGGAGTCACAGTGTGGCAGCCATATTAACCAACCAAGCTGTCTTGATTTCCAAAGTCACAGAAGTGCTGAGATTTCAGGCTCTCAGGCATAACAGTGCTGGTTAGTGTAATACTACATAATATACAGTTTCAAGAGCACAGAGCAAGCTGTCTTTGTTTAAAAGCATTTTGCTTTCTTCACTAACGTACATATCCATAACATATAAATTAAGTTAATTTAATATGAAAAGTAGACCTTTCACAGAGTACAGTACAGGAGAAGAGTATGACTGAGAATGTGAAAAGGCAGTTGTGCCTTTTTAGTAAGCATTTATGGTAAATGTCTCTGAAATGTCATTATTTGTCATATTAGATGATATATTGTTCAGAATACTACATGATTCTCCAAGGAAAAGAGCTTTTTAAAATAGATCTAGCAGAGGGTTAAATACATGACTCTCAGTTCTCAATTAAAAACAGTTTTAGACAATTAGCTGAACTCTGCACAACAGCTACTGTCTTTAAGAACAAATGCCGAACAACTCTGCTAGCACCTACAATAGAATATGCAAGATCAATGCCGGCCGCCTCCTCAGATATACTGACCTCAAACATTGTAATCAAAGATACTATTTTGATGATTTAGGTGAAAGTGCGGTATTTATCTTCTGCAAAGAATGGGGTAGAAAACAAAATAACAATTGGTTTTACTAAATTAAAGACCTCTGAATAAATGAACAATGCTTCCTATACTAGGATTTCAATATTACTTTTTGTAAAGCTGAGAAAAGGCAGAACTACAACATCATATATGTAAGCTAATAAGAGAGATGTATTTTCATTGTTAAGGTACAGAAGTCTTGTGAACAAACTTCACCTTTGGTTATTTCTACTTTATGTTAGTTTGCATTCCCATTTTAGCTTCAAATTTTCAAATAAACTGCCAACTAAGTCAACAAAAACCATAATTTTGCCTAATTTCAGCGTAACACCAAACATGATATAATTTGGATACTGTAGCTGCAGAAAACATATAAATCATTAGCTACAGCCCAAGAAGAGAATATAATTCATAAGTCAAACTTGGAGTTCACTCACTTGGTCCTTATTTTATCAAAAAATTCCAAATGCTAGGCTAATGTTTGGGACTATGGTAGGATTAGAATCCAGGTAAGCTTTAAATCACTTTTAGTTCTATTGTAAGAACTTTCCACAAATTTTGTAACTGTTATGAATAGCTTAGAAATGTTGTATTCCACAGCCATATTAACTAGAGTGCTGATAAATAAACTAGCTGATGTCACGACTCAGAATTTAATTTGCATTATACCAAATAGCATCTCTAAAATTCAAAACGCTTTTGGAGAATGAGAAGCAGGAGCTATTCAGGAAAAAAAAAAAGTGCACATCTCATCCTGTTACCATTTGACTATTTGACTTGTGTGAGCTCAATACTTTCCTGCATAAAGGCTTTTAAAAAGCCATTAATAAAACTGCAGTTCTGACCTTACAACTGAGGTACAGTCATCTCCCATGACAAAAAGCATTACAGGGGTGAATTTGGAAGAAGCGTATTGATTGGTGTCTGGTGCCTACCTGTCTACAGGTGAAGACTTTGAATTGCGTGGTTTCTTCACTTGCGCGTACAGTGCTTCAACGGTCTGCCCTTCCCGAGGGCTCTGCGGTCTGGCGTTCAGAGTTATGGTGCCACTACTTGAAGAAGAGTCATAGGAAGCGATTCCAGCATACATTGGGTCCACATCACAGCCAAATGTCCGGTTAAAATCCTGTATCTCAGCATAATCACGTTCACGAGCTTGTCTCTCTCGAAATTCTCGAGTTTTTGCTTGAATTCTGAAAAATTAAAAGAAGGCTGAAACTATTTTTTTTTAATTATTTGAAAGCACTGTTTCATGTTCCCTAAAACAATGTTTCTTACTGGTTAGCAGATACTTTAGGCAGCTCATCCTCACAAAAATAGCAAAGTGCTTTCGATTTGAGTTTGCCACGGAGTATCACGTTTACTTGGTTAATTAAAATCTAAACCTAAGCAATGCTCCTGCTACAATCAACAGTGATTTTTAAGGAAAAGTCTGATAATTCACAGTCTGTTCTTACATTAGTACGTAAAATAATGGCTAGCCATAGTTGCCAGAGTTTACCTGTGGTTTTACGTCTGTGATATTACTTGGCCCTTCCGAGACCAGTGGCCAGACACCACTCATATCATATCATACTCTAGCACAACCAGATTTTATAGTTTTAGTGTGTCTTGAATTTTAGAAATCAACTTTAACATGCTTGCTTGGCCCAAGCCTACAAAAATCATACTACTTTCAAAACTTAACAACTACGTAAGGCTAAGCTACACACACATACACACGTTTATGCAGGTATGTGCGCATACAGTAAACTGCAGAAGTTTCTTTTATTACTCATTTACAATCAAAAGAAACTGTATCTGGGACCTCTCCAAAGTAGGCAGTTTCTCCCTCAAAAGTCTCAACATGTTAAAATTACAAATGAAAGATTTTGTATTCAGATGCACTTGTTTAGCTGTATAATAAAAAGTGAAAGATAAAAACAGATGACATTTACGAGCCTGACAAACGCAGACTGAGCACAGGTCATACTTTCAGAAGCGTACAAAGACTAAAATTTGATCTAGCCTTCAAAGTTTCCTTAGCATTTTAGAAAACTTGTTTATCATACACACATGCACAGTGAACTGAAAAAAAAACAATAGAAAAACCCCAACACCATCTCCCCAGACCAATTTAATGCCCTGTCATCACTGCAAAATGAAGCACTTGGCTGTCTCCTCCCTCCCATTAGTAAAATGTGCTCCTTTTTCGTCTCATATAGTCATGGCTACACAGTGTGACAGCATCTGTCCAGAAGACAACGGCTGCGTGCACCCCTGCTACGCGTGGTTTCCAAAACCAGCTTGCTCACAGCCTCTAATGAGACATAGCCTCCTCAAAGCTTCTCTCTCTTGAAAATAAGCCGGAAAAATCGGGAGCTCTACAGGCACTTTTGTTGTGGTTACTTCAATCTCCCTAGGGGCTTGGACACCCCAGCTCTGATTCAGACATAGGCCTCTATTGCCACCTGCCATCTCCAGGCAAGCCCTGGCAGACCTCCAGCCGCTGGGCAAGGAGGGGCTCCCGCAGCTCCTGTGCCACGTGCTGGCAACGCAGATGCTCTGTAACACCTCAAACAACACAAGACGATGACTGTGTTTACACAAGTGAATCAAGCCCCTAGCTCGCTTCAGAATTTAACTGTCTTCATCTGCAGCCTAAATCCCATGCAAATTGTTCTTTCTAGGCTAACAAAGCTTCTCGTAACAAAAGAAGGGACTAGGAGTTGGATAGGCAGATATATTTTCCTCAGAAATCCCCTAACCAAGGATACTGACTATGAGACAAAACTGACCAGTTGAACTCCCTTCAACATCCGGTGCCACCTACATCTAAGGTTCGGTCGGTGATTCATTTACATGCCCTGAATTACACCCTGTCTCTGGCTCATTCTTCTTCTTATGGAAACTCCCACTCATATTCAGCACAGCGAATATTTTTCCCGCAGTGAATAAATAATGCAAATAGAAGTACTCTGATTGAGAAAACATTACTTAAACCATCAAAAATTTTTGAAATCAATTTTGCAAACTGCGCTATTAACTCAAGATTTTTATTTTCTTCACTGCTTGCTTTTTATTTTAAGAGGGAAAAGGGACAAGAAAACTCTAAAGGTACTCAGCCAACAGCATGTTCCTCTACAATTACTGACACCTCAACCTGGAAAAGGCTTTTTTGTTGTTGTTTTAACTTAAACTGACCAAGGACACAGAGTTTAAAATCCAAAACCATTTCAAATTTAAACTGTGATTCAGCATGCCTGTTTTTAAAAAGAAAAAAGATATATTTTCCATTGTCCTATAGTTAAAAAGCAAAGCTGCAATTCAAACAGTTTACAGCCTCAATCATTTTGAAAGTACTTTTGCAGAAGGAAAAAAAGACCTGGAAATGACCTGCTTTTGTTGATTTCATCTCTGTAGACTTCACTTCCAGTTTGAAGTCCTGTAGTAATTACCCTGTGGAGGAATGTGTTTACCTATTGATATTTCTCCCCTGAACAGGAAAAGCTAAGGAAATCAGAAATTTCCCAGATTTTGGAAGATTCTGGCATTTAATTTTAGTTTCAGTGGGCAACACATCATCAAATACCAGAAGACTGACACTACTTTGAGAAAACAAAATCTCATGTACTGCAGAAAATCAAAATTTTAGGGCACGATGGTCATCTGTGTAGCAACAACATTGCACAGAGCTAATCTTTCAAACAAAAGAAAACTTTATAGTGTTTATGAAACAGAATGACCTAACTGGTGGTACTGGCCTCAGTTCTGTAATGACTGCCATGAGACATGCTGAGGAATTTATCTAACTTTAGACCATGAATATCATATGATTTCCACATGCGTGCAAATTAGTGCCTCCAATTTCATTTTAACCAAATTTTGTCATGGACCCGCTTATCAGCTATTTAATACTTTCAAACTTTTAAATATCATAGTCTGCAGCACAAACATTAAGTTTTTCCCATGCCTGGTTTAACAAAGAATAGTGATTCTTACTCAAGTGGGAGAGAACTGATTATTGAAGTGTTATGCAAATAATAATGTTCATATCCCCCAGGAAAATTTTCAGAATATTTTCTATGATTGTTAATACAATGTGTTAATACAGATATATAGTATTAAAAATTAGAGTCTGAATGCATTATAAAGCTTTCCTGTTAATTATAAAGAAAGTACTAAGTTACCATTTACAGTAAGTAATGTTAAACAATGGATAATCCTCAGGTAAAACTTATAAGATGCCCAACTATGCTTTGATTTTTGCTCTTTTAATTATTTTTTCTGTTTAAACCACTGCGCAAGTCCTATCACTTTCACAGGACAAAAATACAGGTATCACGATTACTTAACAGGGTTTAGAATACTGTTTAAATATACCTTTGCTTTTGCCTTCCTCAGGACATATTACATTTAAACATTATGTCTCCAAACATAGAGGAACCAAATGACCAGGAAAAAACACTTAAACTTTATTTTTGGAAAGAGTAATAACTATCAGCTGAACATTACACCATCACTTCTCCAATCACGATAGTTTTTAACTCTGACTATATTTACAAACAGGTAACTTGAATCTAATGCTATATTATTTTTAATTTAGACTCCCTCCTTTCGTGTGTGCATGTGTATGTGTGTCTATACACAGGATATGGTCTAACTCATCTGTTAGCACATACCTAATTAAGTATATATATGGGATATGCTAATGCCGAATATTGTGGAAAAGGTGAAAATAATTATGTAAACACACTGTGCAGCACAGACAAGAACGTGGAATTTGCTCTGTACTTCAGTCCTAATCAGCAATGTTCCTGGTATTTAAATCTAATATCTGGAGAACTGTTTGACCACAGTACTTTAGTTTCTCAGTTTAGGTATGTGTATTAACCTGTCTTTGCTGAATTATATTCCTTTATGACATGGCACAATAAAAATGCATGTGTCTGAAATTTCAGATCAACTAATTTTGAGGATTTATGGCCTCCCAACAGATTTTGTATGATTTAACAACAGTAATAATGCTTAGCATTTATATATCATCTTCAAAGAATTTTGCAAGAACTGCTAATCAATTTTGCAGTGAAACTGAACTTTTAAAAATACAAAAGCTTTCCCAAGAAGTTTCTAAACCCTTCTTACTGAAGTGTTAATATTGAAAATGTCAACAATATACTGCTGTGCTTTTGAGACTCAAATTATAATGTTCAGTTAAGGTATAAACCATCCTCATGCATTTGTGTGGCATTCAATTCAAGAGCTAATGATAACGGCTTCAAATGACAATATTGTTAGCTGCAGAACTTCCTATAATTGTTCCAAGAGCTTTTCATTGCAAGCTAATCCCGTAATGATAGACGTACCCATTGTATAGCAGTTCCTATGCATGTGAAATGGTGGTCACAAAAGTAAAGGAAAAGCTTTGAATGCTGCCTCCAGAGAAGAGCAGAGACCTCGTTCCCTTTTCAAAATCCTGGGAGTGAAATTGAGCTTGCAGATGAAGGCAACTGCCATTATAGACACCTAATCTGGGGTATCAGCATAGATTTTGGACTCCCATTGGAATCAGTGGAGATTCAATGAACAGTCCACAGTCAGTGGAGTCTAGAGCTGTACAGCCGAACAACAGAAACGTGCCCATTTTAAGCCAAATCCTTCTCTAAGCTTTACTGACTGCGTTGAGTACACACCCCTCAACCACAATGGGCATTTAGCCATGTAGCTCACACATAGATACCAAATTAAGCATATTAGTCTGTGAGCTCATCCCACCCTGAGCCAAATATTTATACCAGTTCCATTTGAACTAAACTTTAACTTTTTGCAGCAGTGGAAAACTCAAAGCAGAGCTGTAGAGCAGTGCTGGCTAAAAGTGAATAAGCAAAGCTGGCAAAAGAAGATAAATAAACACTAAATTCAAATAGTTTTAGGAGTGAAATTATATTCTCAGTGCCTTGGGAGCTTCAGTCTCCTTCGTGGAATTTTTCATATTAGTGATCTAGATCACTGGAAAAAATGAGCTACTTATCGTAATTGATGAACACAGTTTGGGAAGGACTTTCATGACAAGTATACTACATTTGTTGTTGCAATGGCAGCAATGCCCTCCCGTAAGAGCAGAAACAAAGTTGGCTGCTGCTTTTGGTGTGCAATTGCTTGGTCAATTCAATTAATCCTCCTGCTGCTGCCAAGATTCAGCTGTTGGCCAACTGCACAACCTAGTCTTTTCCACCGAGACTCACTGATTTGCAAAATCAGTATTGAACACTTGCAGTTCCACATATGTGAGATAGCTGACAATGTTTATTAAGGATAGAAACAGCTTTGTGTAAGGACAGAAGCTAAATGACAACCCATTCAACACTGCCAGTTCTCAGTTGTTTTGCCATCAGAGTGGCATGCTTCTGTGTGACGGCTCAGAGACAGAGAACACCTATGCCACGCTTATAAAGCCAGTCAGCTTGTGAGTGAGTCAGATGAGATGACAACATTCAGGACAATTTTTGCCAGATATCTCTTCTAATAAAGATGTCAGGAGGTGTGTTGGCCACCGGCCAAATCTTGTCAGATATACCCCCTCCTGCTTCACTAGTGCAAAATACCTTATGGGCACAACGCTCCAGCAAGTAAGCCAGGTCTTGCTGTTCCTGCTCCACCTCCCTCCGACTGCCTTCAGGGCTCTAATAGCCCTTCTTCTAATTTTTGGCAATCAAGTCATTGTGGGAGTTTGTCCCTTCTGTATTTTTCTTTGACTTTTATCTGGATCCAAGTAGATTTTTTTCTGACAACTGCTCTTTTAATTAGAGTACCTTGATTATAGGCATTATCGTGATTTCCCTCTGAACCAACATACGACACTTAGCTTTTCTTATCACAATTAGAGCTAGCCAGTTACCACACTTCTGAACCATCTCACAGCAAAGCCATCTGGTTTCCTGGGAAAATCATTCAAAAGGATCACTGTGGGTAGCGGATAATCATGGGCATTAACAGCGGTAGCTTATGAACAAGAAAGTCTTCTCCTCTTCCTCACGTGCCAACCAGCTCATTCAAAATTTGTGCCTGTTTTAAAAATAGCCAGAAAATACTGCTAAGTAAATATAGTTTTTAAACTGGAAGGTTGGTGTCCAACCTTTTTCAAGTTATTATATGAAAAAATGAACACTTCTTCCTTATCTTCCATGTGCATACATGTGCGGCCAGTAGGCTGAAATATGACTTTCCACTCACCTCAAACACGCAAAGAAAGTATGCAAAATGTGGTCAGTTTGCGAAGGATAAGCACAAGCACACAGGGACAAAATCAGAAAGGCCAAGGCACAACATAAGATAAAAGTAGTAGGGAGCTTGAAAGATAACAATAGATCATTGTGTAATTGTATTAGTAGTAGAAGAAAGAGCAAAGAAAAGGTTGCTTCCCTGCTCAGTACCGACGGAATGATATTGACAGATGCTGAGGGGACCTGAGGTTTAATTTTTTCCTTTTTTTTCTTGCATCTGTCCTCACTAAAATGCCTGATTGGAAGCAGGTGGCCAGCACCAACAACACAAAGATCTCCAATCTGAATAGGAAAAGAACTAGTTAGAAACTCGTTAGGCAGGTTGAACTTCAGCCTACCACACTTACACACGTCTGAGGCAGTCTCTGAACTGCTTACGACAACTGGTTAAAGGCAGCTGAAGGACTAGAAAAGGTCAAACATGCATTGGAGGAGCAAGAGAATTATTGACCTATCAACTTAACTTCAGTTCCCTGAGAAACTTTGAAATCAGCTATTGATAAGCACTGAGAAACACTGAGAAGCACTGATGAGCACTGAGAAACTGAGCAGTAGCCATCACAGATTTATCAAGAACAGATGTGGTCAAGCCAAGCTGATTTTCTTCTACAACACAGTAACAGGCCTTGTGAACAGGGGGGAAAAAACGCACATTTTAGGCTAAGAAAAACCTCGACAGGATGGATGCAACAATTTGAACTGAGCACTCCTACAGAGTATCTTGAGAGTAGTTCTCAGCAATTCACAGCCACACCAGAAGGACAGGAGTGGGCTTCTACAGGATCTCCCTCCTATATCTGATTTTACTCCAGGTTTTCATTATCAATTGGATGCTATTAAATCCACATATAACCCAAATGCAAGAACGCTGGAGGGAAGGATTAAAATTTCAAGTGCTCTTGAATTGACAATTGACATTTTTCAGAGTGGACTTTAAAAACAAAATGAACTTCAATAACAGCAAGTGGGAGGTAAGGCACATACTTAGAAAATAACTAAGCATACAAACAAAAAGTAAGGCGGAAAGTCTGTGAGTTGCTTTTTCAGAAATGGATCTCGAAGTTTTACTGGATGACAGCTACACGAGTCAGCAACGTCAAGCTGCTGTGCAGAAGAAAAAGACACAGTGGGA
The DNA here is from genome assembly GCF_040807025.1 of Struthio camelus. NCBI lineage: Eukaryota > Metazoa > Chordata > Aves > Struthioniformes > Struthionidae > Struthio > Struthio camelus. Next base: position 16,254,134 of record NC_090943.1, on the reverse strand, counting down.
ATGTAACAGCAGTCTTCTAATACATAACGAGGAAAAGAATAATATGTTTTCCATCTCCAAGACAAGGATTAGGGATTTGAACTGCATCAAGAATAGCTGAGGCTGGAAACTGGGGGCAGGGGAACTTCCTAATGATAAAGACAGCAGAACGGATTGCCATGGGAAGTTGTAGGGTCCATGCCATTATAAACTGAAAAAAACAGGATGAAACAAACATCTGGCAGGAATGACATACTCAGGAGATCCTACCTTGGAAAAATGACATGATCTCTCTCTTTATAATTCTGCACTTACATAGAAATTATATGCATATATATTTCCTACGTAATGTTTCTATAAGAACAGAAAGAGATGACTAGGGCTGCATAAAAAGAGCATCCAACATCTTGAAATTAAAGTTCATCTCTACAGTTTTAATTTTCTCTCTCCTTCAGCAATCACAGCCTAGCTGCCAACTAGAATACATAATAGTAGCTAGTATCTCTCATAAGTTTCCCCCCACTCAAAAAGAGGATAGAAAGCTTGTTTTCATGAGTCATATTAAATAAGACTATTAAAGAAGGTGGCAAAAGACAAAGGAAGAAAAAAAGAAATAACAACTTGCCGGAGAGAGAGTAAACATGATGCATACAAGCAGGTGACATGCAGGCACAAATCTGAGATGAAGTGATATTGATGAAACTGAAGGAGACATTGGAATCATTTTCTCTAACCTGGAGGAATCCATCATGTATTTCACCCACCCTTCACTAACCCCCGGCTTTCATGGCTCTTCCCTCCTCCTTCCAAACTGAAAGCAGAGTATCTCAAATTTGCTTTTTTTCATCTTGCAGTAAACAAGTGAAAATCCTTGCTTATTTTGACAAAAAAAAAAAAAAAAACCCTGTAAATTACCAGTTTAGTTACATTTCAGTGTAACTTTTAGGCAACTTTGCACAGTTAATAACTTGCAGATCCAGTGTGGGGAGGGTTATATCTGTGGGGCCCTTTTTTTTAAAAGATATGCTTCAATGAAAGCTGAATGCATAAGGTACATAGGCAATACCATAGGTTCTCATAGGTTGTCCAAACCAAACAATACCATAACTAAATTTTTATATCTTAATCTTTATGTCGGGTGCTGGGGTCAGCAACCCCAGCAGTGGAAGATCACCCAGCTGGGCAACTGGAATAGTTATCCTGCTGGGAACTGTGTTACATCAAAGATCATTGCTGTCTGCAAGGAAAAAGGAATTTTGTGTTGCTTTTGCATTTCAAAACTGACCAGAATAAACGATACTTCCACCCATAACAAAAGATGCCTCATCATTGGTCTAATTCTCTATTTAGCTCTCTGCGTGACTGAAGCAGCAAGTAAATAGATTATGAGATTCAACCATTGCTGAGACGTGACTCGGAGAGCTCCTGTTTCAAAACCCTTCTTGTGTTAAGAGCGCTGGTTTCCTCTCATACAAACTTACTTTGTTGGGCCATTTCTTCCCCTACAGTTTTTTTTTTTTCCAACTGAAGAACAATGTCAGAAAGCTGGGTAACGTCTGAATACTGTAGTTAGATATGTGAGGACCAGCTGTTTCCATATCCGTATATTTTGAGGCATGGAATTAATGACACAGCCACATCACAAATCAAATGGGATCAGTCATTCACAGATACTGCAGTCAGTAACTGGAGGTCTACATAGTTACAGTACTGTGTCATTAGCAGGTTGAGCTGAGCCTGTCCAGTGTCTACCTTCCTCCAAGTTCAGTCTAGTACTACAAGTGGGTACAAAATTCTGCTCCCAGCTCTATTTCAGGTCCATTATTCTGTGTTTCTAGAATGCTATGTATGAAGCATCTCAGAACTAGAAAATGAAACAATCTGATGTGAAAAACAATGTCAGCGAAATGACCCCTTACACCAAGACAAGGGATTATGCGAATCCCATCGTGCCAATTAGAAAGATGGGGCAGGGGGAGAGAACGAATAGAGAATGTAGCTTTATATGTTAGTATCTTCTGCTCAGGATCCACAAATTGGCACCCACAACACTGCTCAGATCTCGCTTCTAAAACCCTCTTGGGTCACCATACTGAGTGAGAGCATGGCCGCAAACTGAGTCAGGTCTCTTATAACCCATTAAAAGATTTGTACAAGTAACTGGCTACAAAACCAAAGTTCAGTCTGTGATGCGGAGGGGAACCTAGCTACCTGTTGTGCATATATGATTAGGTGTCTCTCTGATTAGTTAAATAATTGCCAGTGTATCAAAGAATTAGAATAAACAGTGTTTTAAGCACTGTAGTTTACAGTGTTAGACTCCTGCGGTGCAATCTGGAAAATTTGACGGGTTTTCAGTTCTGTTCAAGTCATCAACAGAAAACGTAACTGCACTCATTAAGTTAATAATTATGACACAACTTTTTTCATTCTCAAATAAGTATTGGCTACAGCAGCTCTACCACTAACAGCATAGTATACAGGATAGGAGGGGTCATACTCTTACCTAATCCTAAATTTTTTAGCATTCAGAAGAGAAACACTGGAAATTAGTGCTCTTACTTACCTAGAACTTAAATTTCTAAGAGAGTGTTGAACTCATATGATCTGCAGGGCACAATCAAATTTGTAATTCAAAGTACTATAAAGACAATGTAACTGTTGTTTTTAAAAACATGGCAAGGGACTTGGTCAGACCTTGCTCAGTACAATGTCTTGAATCAGTGTACAAGAATAATAGAAAAAATATACTTTTAGCAGAGATCTCTTATGATCTCTGCACATTATAAAATGTAGCCAGAGACTGTGGGGAGCTTTATTTAAAAAACGCCTTTATCATTCCATAAAAGCTTCAGTTTACATTACTTTTGAAGTCAATATTTTATGAAATGGAACTGGTCTGTAATATTTTTCTTAAGCTCAATATTCTCATGCTTCATTTCTGTGTTCTCTTAAAAATTATTGCCATTGACTTGTTTTCATGTCCTGCACCCTCATCCTTTATGTAAAAAACTGCCAAAAACAATGCTACAAGTCTCAGTGAAATGTGACTACTCCATGACAAGCAGATTCCATCTCAAAATAAGTGAGAATGAAAAACACACTGAATTTTCTGATTCACTGAGGAATTTTTTCTCTCCTCCTTTTGGGCTAGGTAGGGAGCAGAAGATTTATCAGAAAAGATGTTAGGCAAGTCACTTTAGAAAATATATCTATAGTCTGAATGTTTGCAGTGATTACAGATTTAGAGGTAACAGTTCTCTGAAAAGCTGTTCAGTGTCATCGAAAGCAGCAGCAAAAGTAAAGCTGACCCTTTGCATTATTTTAAGGACACAGATAAGACTTAGGTTACATAACTGGCAAAAATTCTCTTTGCATTACAGAACGTTGCTTTTTTCTTAAAAGTAAGATGAAACTGTTTCATGGAAATATTTTGCTTAAAGGAAAAAAGGTGGGGTTTTCCAATGAAAATATTATGGTCTCTCTGGGAAATCTGGAAAGACACCAAGAGTGTCCTGCTGTTCAGCCCCTTACTCCATCTGATATTTTAACAGTTCCAGATGGCCTTTACTACAAGATGACCTCCCCTCTATTCCTTTATTATAGCCTTTGGGTCACAAATTATCTATAGGATGCTGCTGTCATTCTGTAAGACGCTATTGTACTCTTTCATCTAAAGAATAAAGATGCTGAACATTAAAACTCATCTTTGTTAGGCTGACCTTCCAATGATGATCAAAACAGACAGTTATTCCAATCAACGTCAGTGATGGAGAAAATACGTTTCATTTTTTTGCAACACTGACATTAGGAAACTAAGGGATGGTTTTAAATCAGATCACTTTTGTAATTCTACTTGGCTAGAGAGCAGAATGTATTATGCTCTTTAAAATATCTAAGATATTGCTATAACGGTTTGGATGAGTTATGTTGATTAAAGGGATGTGGTAGGTTTTTTTTTTTTAAGTTATTGATGTGGTTTTCATGTAAACATCAATGATAGGAGGTAATAAAATTTTATATAGGTTTTATTAATTCTTTGTCTTTCTCCATCATCATAAATGGAGCACACTGAACTTGCATAGGAAAATATAATAAATAGTCCTAATGTACTAAATAAAGTAATAAGGTTAATTTCTTTCCTGCTGTCAGTAAACTCATGTTAGCAGTCTCTCGTCAGCTTGACATCAATTAATGATTTTAATTCCAGACTCTTGTCACAGTACGCACCACCCTTTCGTCTAATTAAAATGGATGATGCATGATGAAGGGAAAACACAAGACTTCTGTTCTTGCTGTAACATTTCTATTCATTAGTATACTTTTACAACAAAAGGCTTGTAGCTTTAATGGCACTGGAGGAAGATGAAGAGAAGTTTATTATATGTTGGAGATAACGTCTCTTATACCCTTAGGAAAAATATAATACAGGAAACATTTTATGGATTGACCAGACCCTCTAGGAAAAAAGATTAAGGTTATTTTAACTACTAATGAACATGCAAAATGTTTCACTCTAAATTCAGGAAACATCGTTATGTGAAAAACAAACCTAAAACTGTAGTCTTGGTTATGGTAGCCTATAGACCGATCTACAAAAGTAACAGCAAAACTGCCAATACAGTGAAAAACATTCGGCCTACTTCCCTCAGACTGCGTCTCTGCAAGACACAGTTCCTCAACCATTTCTTCCGTTCTTTTTGCAATATTCTGTTCAAGCTATAACTGCAGTGTCCTACCTCCAGCCGTTAAAAGCTGCTCCACAATTCCCATTCTAAAATAAAGTTTTTACTCTAAAAAAGCAAGGCACTAAGATTTGCTCTGCCATATAAAATCCTCTTGGGATTTCCAGTCATGAGCACGATTAAACAGCCATCTACCTACTCTTGTTCTCTCAGTCTAGGGGAAAACTCAAACCTTGCCCTCCCCCTTGCGAGCACCTAGCAGGTAAAGGCACACAAAAACCCATGTGGGGAGCTCCCCCTTCTGGCTCTGCAGCTGCGGCTGACAGGCAGCATTCTCACCGCAGAACTGATGCCAGCAGCGATGACATTTGCACAGTCAAGGATAAAAATAACAGCAGAATTATGTACATTTAACTCCCTTCACAGACTAAATTAACAAAAGGTTATGTTTTCCAAAATATTAGAGAGAAAAACTGGCAAAGAAATAGGTTCATTTTCCAGATGATAACTCTATATACATACATACAAATGACGTGCGGTACTACTTAGCTGCGTGTTAATCTTCGTCCAACAGGTCCAGCAGAGACTGGAATTGTACAGCTTCTTCTTTAGTGCAAAGGCAGGCGCACCCTGTGTAGTCCCGAGCACCAAGAAGCACCTACGTGACTACACCTTCATCTCCCGGGCATCGCTGGTACCCGTCATTACCCTCCCACCAGCACACCTAGGTAACGCTCTCCCCCAAGGCTGCTGCTTCTCCCCTGCTACTGATCCTCGCAGCACAGGTATTTAAGCACCTGATTTTGCATCCATTTCAGTAGAAGTTGAGGAAGAATTCGATACTACAAGTAAAATACTTCTATGGTAGCCCACAAATTTACAGAGTATTAGTAAAGCTCTTGCATGCGTGTATTAACCAAATGAAGAAAGCATCCTGTAGACTATTCTTTCAAGAGGAGGAAGAGGCTCTAGAGGCAGATGCAAGCATAAGCACCACTAGTCACCCAAAGCTGAGATCACATATTCCGAATCATGAGATTACGTTAGAATTGCAGCTTTCAACTTTTTAAGCCTTATCTAGCTGTGAACAATGCTGGATAAAGCTGTATTTGTTGGAAACTTCAGATAGATGTATGTTTTATTCCTCTGCTGTTTACTACCTAGCTACAAAAAGCAAAGTTATTTGGGCTGTGGAGTGTTTGCTTTGCTAGAGGAAGTCAGTCACAGGCTGGAGACAGGCTTGTCACCTTAACGTAGCCAGGCAGCTATCAAGAACTGCAAGTGTCCAAGCTGAATAGGGGCAAACGTGGTCAAAGGTTTCTAATTTGTTAAAGGTTTCTTTCCCTCTGCATTGAGCACAGGGTTGCAGAAAAAAAAATCCAAGGAAGAAAGAGGAAGAAATGAAGGTATTAGAACCTGCTGTTAGATCCTCCTTCTCAGATGACGTGAAGACAGGTTCAGAAAACCTAACATTCAGTTTTGTCTACTGGTGTTGGCTGACATCCCTTGCTGGACTGAAACACCCTTTCTAATGGCACATCAGAACGCACTTGGATTCTCAGATCAGTGCTTGACAGATATTCAAGTTGATAGATAACACAAGCAGACTTAATTTTCTGGAGTAAACCACTGTGGCAGAATAGTGACCCAGGGAACTATGTCCAGTGTCCTTGGATGAACTGCTAATCTGATATTCTGAGAATTTACAAACAGCGCGTATCTTATAACAATTTTAGTAAGACTGGTGGGTAGCCTTTTCAGATGATGCTCCTGATTGTTCCAGTGTTCTATTTTTTTTGAAAGCTGCATGTATTTTCAACCAGACAATTTCATTTTCTGTGCTAAATTGCTTTGTTAGGATTGTCAGTAAACATGTACCATATACAGCTAAAGAGATATGCTCTTTAATAAGAAATTACTATTAATAATATATTTATAAAAGGCAATTTTATTCATTTCAATCACAGTAAACTGAAGAACATTAATTTGCTTATTGTATCCTAATCAATATGAACACTACTTTTAAGAGTTTAAAGAAAATACTGCAGTAAGCACAATACTATTAAAATTATCAAGTCAAGGCATAATAATTTTATAAAATTGTAGGCATGATTGATTTTTTAATGGACCATTCACTTGTTCTCTGACCCCCTAAGGATTTTTGTTCCAAGCCTCTTATACGTAGTAAATTCATTAAATCCAACCTATTTCCCAAAAGTATTGCATCATTATAGTGGTATAGAGCATCAAATACCAAGTAAAGCAGGATAAGTGAACTGTACTGCTAAAAACATTGAGGGAAAAAAACCCACAGAAAACAAAGTTAAAATAGCAGCTATTATGAACCAACACTTGTTAAGACAATAATATTTTACTATTTCTTGATACGCATTTTGAGGGATTGTTCAGTTAATTTGCAAGAGTACTCTTCATTAATAGCATGTATCTAACATCATTATTCTACAGAATAAAAAGGAAACTGCAATCTGACTGCAAAAATTCTTAAAATCTCTATGGACTAAATCAACATCTGAAACTTTTAGAAACGTAAGGAAGCACCTCACACATTGGATTGCTATTTTATTATATTTTATTAGTTGTACATGCCACTACCCCAAAGAACTTGCATTCTCTTATAGATATAACACAAAAGAAAGCAAATACACAGTTAAGGAAAGACAGTAATGAGAGGAGGAGGACCTGCGTTACGATAACATCAAGCTGTTATGATGTTTTGGCACATGCATCTTCTGCAGTTTCAGTGAACACATAAAATTGTTTTATGACACATAAGGAGTGAGATTCTGGGAAAGATTCAAAATGGTTAGTGTAACTTGATGGATAAGGATTAGGAATTTGCTCCATGCATGGGGAGGCTATACAAGTAATTTCATAGGTCTACCCTGGTACCCAGCGTGACTACTGCAACCTCTCTTATATCATCACATAGACCTTCTGCACTCTCACCATTCTTACTGAGAGAGAGAGAGAGAGAGAGAGAGACAGAGACTGAGAGAAAGAGAGGGAGAGGCAGAGAGAGAATGAGGAAAAGAATGTTACTAACTCAAAACTCATTCTTCCTTTTTTGCAGAAATATATATGACTGGGGAGCTACCGCTGCTAACTAACCCTCAGTGGTGGGCAAGTGGACAAAGTCTGCTCAGGTCTGGCACCTCCTCAGGGCACGGAGGCATCCATCTGCGTGCAGCACCTGGTCCGGGAAGGCCAGCACTGAGCCCAGCCTTGCAAGCTCCTTCAAACCCCAGCGCTGAACGCTCCTTGGCATTTCCAGTTTAGAAGAGCAGGTCAACACCACCACAGCTGCCTGCACACAGCACTAGCTTGAGTTCAGCAGAGCTCACTAAGTAAAGGCTCAGCACCGTGCATGTGCAGCTAACCTTCCTCCAGCCCTGAGCCGACCGGAGCCACGGAGACAGCTCTGAAACGTCTCTGCACCAGCAGTATAAGTTTATCCTCAGCTTGGATGAACTGCCCATGCGTAAAGGAAAGTTGATTGCACAAACACACAGGTATCCAAAGTCATTTATTTTCTTCAGTACCAGTATTGCCCTAATGAATCTGAGAGCACACTACTCTTAAAAATAGGAACAACTTTAGTGATTCTGTTTCACTTTTGTCAAGAAAGAGAACATTAAAAATATTAGATACAAGGAACAAACAAAACAATCAACCAAACGCTATGATTCAGCCACCCTCTATTGTCAGAAGGGATGCACTCATGATTAAACTTCTTCACAGATATATTCTACTGCATCTGTTAGAGCCTGATAAATCCCGAAACGTAACCCAAACAGATGATCACAAGTGATCAAGTGTCAGCAGTTTAACAGGTTACTGCTGATCAGCTGATCTGCAATAACTGATAAGTGTATGCTCCTAGCCTGCCTTAGCTGTGGTGTAAATAACTTAATCTTAAAATAAGTAAAAGCAAACCATTTTTCTTTGTAACTGAGGAGGGTACGCAAGAGTTATTGTGGCTCTGCTGCTTGACAGCTTGTTAAAGTGATGAAGCCCTCACTTCTGTTTTTACCCACAGCTGACAAAGGGGCATAGATATGATAGTCTAAGGGATCACTATGACTAACTAGTCAAACCTCCTGCACAAGTCAGACAATAAAGTTTTCCTCTGTGGTTCCTCCAGCAAGCCACAACTTATGGTTGAGCTACATTACTTTTTTTTTTCAATAAATCATCCCAATTGCTTATTCACTTTCACTGCTAAATGTGCCTGAATCTATTTACGCAGAATCTATCTATGTGCCTGAATCCTGAATCATTCAGCATTCACACCCTGCAGCCCTTTACATTTTGTCTCCTCTTTGGAAGAGCCTTCTACTCAAAGAGGCCTCCTCTCCATGCACATCCCTGAATAATAGTTAAGTTACAGCCTAAGCTTTTCAAGATTTTGACCAAACTGAAATAAAAGACACCAGAGACTAGGCCTCAAATGGCTAGGGTTACAAGAGACAGGATGAAATGTAGACTGGAAATACTGAGAAGAGCACATGACACATATAACATATAGGTTTTTAATGTTAGGGGAAGTTGACATGGAAAAATAGAGGTACTCACCACTCATTTTTACAATTAGCAGTTTAATATACACATCATTCCATAAACATACTGCATGACACATAAATAGACTGAATAGACTCCAGTGACAAATATACTGATTATCATATGGTTTTCGATTGTTTCTAAATATATCAAAGAAAAAATTAGATATGCAAGACTTTGAGGAAAAATACAAAACGTACTTCATTCTATATAAATACCACTTTTCTGAAAATGTCAATAAAATCATTTATAGAATGTATAGAGAAAACATTTCATATTATTACTCCAGTCTCCTCAATAAAGAAAGGAGATCTTGTTCTATAAAAGATGCTTAATGCAGCCAAAGAAGCTGTCAATGCTAATGTCCAGAATAAATCCAGCTCCGTCTTGTTAATGCTAAGTATATAAACATATCAGCATTGGGAAATTTCATCAGTGAAAATTGAACTTCGGTTACTTAGTTTAAAAAACAAAATTCTCTCTATCAAGGTTTAAGCAAATACTGAAGTCTACCTCTCCTGTTCTTGCTTCATTCGTATTCTCTCCTCTTCTGAAGTAAGAGCTTCCTGCACTTTTATTTTACCAGTTTTCTCACTCTTGTCATCTTTGCGATGTTTGCCAAACCTGTTAATAACACACAAAAAAAGAATCTAACTTGTGAAATGAACACAACTGTATTTTCCTTTTCCAATGAGAAAGAGAGTTCTCCAAGAAGAACAGCTGCTTGGAAACCAGGAAGGGAAACTGAAAAGACCTCGGAATCTCAGTTTTTAGTATTTTCAGGCTCCTTTAGTTTTTGCTTAGAGGTTTTTTTCCCCTCTCCTCAAAAAGTTTATAGAACGCCTTGCTAAAGAACAGAACAAAACCAAAAAAATCAGAGTGCCACATTCCTTTTTTCTGCCAGCATTTTGGGGTCACTATTTTTAAATACACGGTCAAACAATGCTTTAAAAATTACTGAACACAATCCCTGCCAAAGAATGCAAGTCAAGTTTACATTAAGTGAAGTCTTTCACTTACAAACTGCGGGAGACAAGCAGCTGCCTGGGCCACAGCTGCCCCGCACGCACTCCCGCTCTCCTCACCCACTCCCCAGCGGCACTTCTACCAGGCACACCGGACACCATCCAAAATGGAAGTTTACTCTTCTTCAGCACCAAGAGGTCTTAAGCTTTGTTATCCCTGAGTGCCTTTTCCCCCAGGGATGTGCGAGCGGGAGCAGAGGGGCCGGAGGTGGCCGGGCTCCGGGGCGCAGCGGGATGCGCCAGCCCTGCGCGCTCCCTCTGCTGGTCTCCAGCTCCTCCCCGCCACCAGCTCCATCTCACGTATTTTGTTTCTTCCATCTTTGCACACTCCACTGGGTTTTTTTTTAGATTTTCAGGGAGCGAACAGTCTGCCATTTGAGATACTCAGTTATTATTAGGATAAAATTGTGTGTATTTCTGTTAGTTATTTCAGACCTACTCTAAACGGAATGACTGTTGCGTAGACTGAGCTAAAACAACACTTAAAGACAACCTAAGTTTAGATGACAATTTTCTGTCTATTTACGGCAGATGGGATCACACATCTAAGCATCTATTAAACACGAGATTATTTATCACACTAAAAGCAGCAAGAATATTTTTTCATCGGATGCTCAGAGGAGAGCAGTCTGCCGCAACGGGTCACTGCACAAGTGGAGCACGAGCACAGAACGGCGCAGCGGCGCCAGGCCATGCGGCAGCGGGGCAGACGTGCCGAACGCTCACCAACTCTGAGACACAAACTGAGTTCTTTAAACATTTTAAGCAATTTGGATACATGGGTCAGAAAAAAAGCTCTGAAGACACCAGGCATTTATAATATTTTTGCCCTTTTATTCCTGTTCTTTCTCACACAAAGCCATTGTGGGGACTGCAGACATACCACACAGTGATGCTTCAGAAAAATTAATTTGTGGCCACTCAGTCAAGAGAAAATGTTATTCCAAGTAATCAAGTTTATCGTTCTTAGGACAGCTGTTAAAAAAAAAAGAAAAGAAAAGAAAAGAAGAGAAGAAAGCGCAGGGTAGGAGGATGTACACAAACTTTAAAGTGCATGGTGCACTCCTCCGTTCCCAGACTGCTCATTTCTGAAGCACTGAGGAACGTGAAAACTAAAATTATTCATTAATAATTATGTGAAAAGGAAAAGGCATAATAGGGTTAAGAAACACAAAATATGACACACGGTTGAAGTCTCTGGTTTTACAATACGATATATGTAAAACTGACACACTTCAATTCAGGGACTAGAAATGCCAGCACTGAGAACACCCACCTATTTATAAAAGAGTAGTCAAAACAATGACACGAAACATTCAGACAGATGACACGGGATTCAAATCAGGTTCAGGACGTCTCACACCAGACAAAACAGTTAATTTGAAAGAAGCCTATGTCATCTAGCCGAGAGCGGAGCCGCTCGGCAGAGAGGCGGTGGCAGGGAGCCGTTTCAGGGTGCCGCGCGCAGTGCTGCGGGTGGCGGGGCCGGGGTGACGGCGCGGCGGCGCCGGAGCAGAGGCACAGCGTGGGCCGCACCGCGCAGCGCTCAGCGACCCGCACGCTTGTTTCTCACTGCTGCTCCGCCTTGCCCTGTCCAGAACATGCGACAAAACAAAGGAACCAACTTTTCGAATAGCTGATTTATTTACTCAAAACATCCTTGCATTACACAGAAGATAAAATTGAATCAGTACCCGTCAGGTTTTGGCAGCAAAACAAGATTTCTACCACCAAAAATCAATTCATTGTTAAGTATGAACAGAAATATATTGAAATCAATACCTTATTAAAAAAAAAAAAAAAGTACACCAGGAAACTCAAATAATCCTTGTAAGCAATCTACTAAATGGCCGGTCAGGCTGCATGGGTTTTGGAAGAGTATACTTGTAATGTTAACGCATAACGCAAACCTAGCAAAACTCAACTGTCTGAGTTTCCACATCCAACTGTCCGAGTCCAGAAGAAACCACGCTCATGCTGCATGGCAGCAGCGGTAGCGGTAAGCCGTACCCGCAGCGCGTGGTGGAGCACGGGGCTTCAGTTTGCTTTGACTCATGAGCAAGCTGTGGCAACAACCCTTCTTCTCTTTCGGGGTGTTTTCTGATGATCTGGGAAGGAACAATTCTTCTGCCCTCGGGTGCAATCCTGATAAAAGCTTCAAGAAGACATTCTCTGGTCCTCTCAAGGCATTTCAGAGGGTGGCCGTATTTTCCCCACTGTGACAGGAGACTTTCCACTGTCAGTCTCTGGTAAGCTCTATGGTCATCACGGCAGTGAACAGCCTGGCAGGGCATGAACCACGGTGATCTCGGAAAGCTGCCTTCTCTGGACTTTGCACCCGCGGAAGTGATACATCTGCCATAATCACCACTGCCTGTAATAAGTTCAGCAATATTAACTGCACTGTCCCTACACTCAAATCCAGAATAATCAATACCATCCTCCCCCCTCCCTGATTGTGGCTTCACATTTTAACAGCATCACCTGCGTGGATAGTATCTTCACTATACTCGGAAGTCAAGGAGCTGCAGAACAATTCAGAAACAAACTGCCCTAAATGAGTCTCACTCTAAAGAAGTCTGCATACTTTTAGTAAGATCTCTGTACAAAAATATTTAGGAATTCAAGACTTCCCTTTTCCACTAAGATTGAAAGTCCAACAGCATCTCTGTTAAGCTTCAACTTACAATAGTAGAAGTAACAGACAGATAAAGGAAAAACATTTTCCAAGCTACAACAACACTTCCGAAAGGTGTTTAAAAGAAATGCTAAGGAGCTAGACACACATACACACATCAAAACCTTTCATTTCCGCAGGAGTCAACGCTCTGCACTCCGGAGCCCTTTCAGTAGGTTTTGGTGAGGTTATTCTTACTTACTAAAAATAAGCACGGTTGCTACTTTTTTCTATTAAACCGTTTGCTCCTTGCAGTATAATTTATTAAGACATAAAGAAAACCCACAGCTCAAATCAGCATCTTCTCCACTAAATTTATAATAGACATTGATAAATTATTTAGTATCCATATTCAAGTTTAACTACAGAAGAGCAACATACAGCAATACTAAGGCATACCATTAAAGCAAGCTGTTAAACACTCCTTTAACTGTGCAACACTCAACGCGCTCTTGTGACTACACTGCGGTCGAGTTATTCAACATCACCAATCTTTACAATTCCCTCAGTTAGATTTTCCTATTTTGATTCATAAATATTAGGATAACAGGATATTTGGAGATAAAAACAGATCACTGCAATCCAAGCATTCTATGAAATACCAAATAGACATTGTACAATCATCCTGTCCTTTCAGAGGCAGTAGTAAATGCCTCCTTGCTGCTTTCCAGTGGCTCACATATTGCTGTATGAGTCAAAAGAAGTAAAGTGTGGGTCAGGTCCCAAGAACTACTCCTGGCATTTAAAACGTCTCTATTTGAGTGTATCACCTCAGCAAAAACAGCTTTGTACAAGGAAGTGTGAGCGGTATGGTCTCTGACCTGTCCAGCCAACATTAATGTCAATGAAACACTCCCAACACCAGCATTTGCCTCACTGTGAAAGTCTGTTCCTTCCCTGCTTGTGTACTCAGAAGGAAGGGAAGATGGATCGAGGATGCATGTCCAGTATATCGCCTTATAGCAACTCTAGAATCTTATTGCTTCTAATAATATTTCTTCCATAATGGATATATTTAATGTCCTGGCACACCCGCAAAATAATCTCCTCCACTGAAATGACTGGTCACTTAATGATAACAATCTAAGGCTGGGAACTCCCAAAGTGCAATCATTAATGGTACCTCCCCTGCAAAATAGCAATTACCACCCATTCGTCCTGTCAAAGAGATCAAGACTTGCAAGAACATGGCTTTGAGAATACTGCCATGAGATTTGATCCTAGCACTGACTGCTCTACTCACAGATGCAGGAGCTTTGCTCTGCTGCATGCAGTGGTGAGTGAGTGCCTGAAGTACCTGCAGATTTTCTGGCACTTGTCTGAACCTCTCATCACTGTGAGGCTGGCTGCTAGGATTCCTGTTGCAGTTCTTATAGATGAAATGAAATGATAGCCTTTTTCTCAAGCAGACATGAGAACTCCACTGCTTAGGATCTATGCAGAATTGATGTATCCCACATTAGTTAAAAAGTGAACAGTGCTTAAGAAACAAAGGCAAGAATTATTGTTGAAAATAAAAAACTACATAGTACAGAAAAGAAGTACATTGATGCTCTGACAGTCCTGGGAACCTAATTCCAAGCTCCTATTATTTCCTAACTGCAATGCTAATAATTTGACTTTGAACCTAAAGCAGTGCACAAGATAGCAATACATAGAGGCAAGTTGCTTCATTATGTTCTTTGATCTCTTACAGCAAGAACGGTCAAGTTGTGTACGCTATTCTGTAGCAAAGTTAACACATTTATACCAAAACAAGTGCTGTTGCTAAAGCTTACCCCTGCAAGCACAGCTCAAGCCACATCATATCCTGTGGAGCACCTGTAACCCTAGCAAAATCATAACCTACGGCCACCACGTCTCCCAGACTGAATTCTTGCAAGCATAGCAGAGAATGTTATAACTCATGCTCGAAAATAAAGATCAAAAGGAAAACACAAAGTTTCCTCCAAACCTCAAATAATTAAAAATATTATCTTTCTACTTATAACATATTCTTTCCTAGGCATAGCTTAATACTCTTTTTGAGGATGCAAACACATGTGGTTAAATAATACTCTCTTTATAATGGTAATATTAAGAAGTACATGAAAGACGTGATCTCACTTAAGAGCTGTTTTATTCAGTAGCTCTCGCATTTACATCCTGTTACAAAAAATATAGTTAAAAAAATAGTTTAACGTTATTTTGTAACTCTTTAAGAAAAAAATTCAAGAAAAAAATTCTATGACTAATTAAAATACAGATTGTAAATTAAAAAGACCCTGTCTATCCAAGAGTATAAGAAATTGATGATGGAGAGCAGCTGAAATCTTGTTCACTCTAATTGCCAGATACTCCAGGGTTCTACTTAATTTATAGCTTCTTAATTCTCCTTTTACATTAAGGGTTAGAGAAAGTTCCAAGTTAAGTGTAAATGCTCAAAGTCAAATTCACAAATCCACAATCTTAATCCTCAAATTCACCCAACAATAGCAATCATAGTAAGTGAAGTAATTAAAAAAATGTAAGAGCACCATTTTTTAAAAACATTATCTCTAGAATATAATAGCCAAGTCACACTAGAGGAAAGGACTATCCTCAGAACTTATGGTTTGTGTTGTTATTAATAAAAAGATGAGAACAGAGATATATATGCATGAACCTTGACCCTAAATTAGGAAAATCCTGTGAATTCTGTGGATAATCTAATCAAATTGAAGTATATAGCAAAACCCCTCTGTCAGTCACTAGCTGGCTTGTTTTCAAGCTTACTTGCTTGAATGACTGTCATCAGCTCTCATGTGGCCACATCCAAACCCACCCTACCCAATGGAAGGGCACAGGCAAGAAAGTGACTTCAGTGCCTCTGGGCCAACGCATCAGAGCAACTGAGCAGTGCAAGACTAAGCATTGAAGAAAACGGCTTAGAGTGCAACAGTACACTTAAAAACCATGCTCAAGATACAGTATAATTTCTTTACATATATACATATATAATATGCATAAATTATATGTTAGATGAAGTATAATGTATATGATTTAGCTTAAATAAATATATAGATACAACAAATGAAGAAAAGAGGATGTATGGGTGGTAGCAGTTAAAATTCCACATTTACAGTTTCTCTCAAAAAAAGCTTCAATTTGAAAGAATATATATCAGCATCTTTGATTTAACAAAAATAATATCCATATCGTCTGCTAAATGGATTTTACTCTGATGCGTTACTGATGAGATCATTGTTATCCGCCAAATCATCCACATATTTCATTAGAATAAAGGGCTACAGAAGAAACATGCATTAGTTGATTGATGAAAAAACACAAAAATTGATTGAGACAGAAGTCCGGTAGTATTATGTTCCTTAATAGAAAAAAGACTGTCATTAAAAATTAACAAATGGTAAGTGTCTTGAACTATTCTATCCGTGCTTTCTGTCTTCAAGGTATGCTCTTTTCCCAATAGTAGTAACAGTATAAACACACACACACACACACACACACACACACACACACGAAGAGAACCTAACTCTAATTAAATGATTTTGTAAGGACTTATGTAATGTTTTTCACCCTGCTGTATCCACAAAATCAAAAGATTTATATTTCAAAAGATTATTCTGATACATAATAACATTCATTGCTAAAATGAAATTTAATAAGCATTCAACATGGCACACAAACAAAAACTACTCTAGTTAGCGATGACTGGAGGGTTTATAAGCCTTCCAGGCTTTAGCAAAAACACACGAATGCTATTTTTAAAAATTTGCTTTTAAGAGAAAGGATTTACATATTTACAGTGTATTTCTAGAAATAGACAGTTATCACATTTAATCAAATTAGTAGGTCAAATTCCAAAGCTAGGAAGGAGAATAAAAGAAGCCGAAATGACCCAGCAGCATCATTGCCTTGAGACAATATGGGAACCCTGATTTCCAGGTGGCAGTAGAGAGCCCAAAAGAACCTGGATCGTCCACATAGCTGGAATGAACATTTATAGCTTCATTTTCCACAGGTTTCCCTGCCCATGTTAAAACTGACAAAGAAGCAAACCTTCTGGTGCAATGCTCAGCAGAGGAGGCCTTGAAAACAAGGTTCCTGGAGAACCCTGGTGTCCCATACCAAGAAAGGGGCACTGCACAGGAACACAGGTAACTCACAGAAATGGAGAATACCTCTGGTGAGATATGCTTGTGGATGCTCCTTCAAGTAACAACGTGATTTGTTTATTTATTTAAGGTTACTGTCCCAAGATGCATCTAAGTCAGTGTGTTCTCCTAGCCGGAAATGAGGGACTACTCTTCTGGAGTCAAGCAAGGCCAGATCAGTGCCTGGATCTGCATTACAATCATCGACTTGCTATCAATGCAAAACACAGCTGTGAGATTTATTCTCAGCTTTTTTACAGGTGTCGGTATTTTGGACAAAATCACATGTTTCCACAACTCCTATGCTCAGTCATAAATACAGATCGAAACCGGGATGAATGAAGTGCTTATCACTCCCAGTTATCACCTCTCTCTGGTATTGCTGTGTGAATGGGTCCTTAGAAGCATATGAAACTGTTCTGTGACATTGTATTCATATTGCACATTTACACACTTTCTCTTAACATCCTGTACCTCACTTTCCAAACACTAAAAACCATTTTCAGCATCATTCAGGTACCATTCTTGGTAAACTAAGGCTACTTAAAATCAACAGTTAGGACAGCACATAAATTGCAACACTTCATGTGCAACGTTACAGGCAATTCAGACAACTTCCTGGAAAGAAGTGGAAACAACATATGGGATTGGTAACTGTTTCCAACCACTAAAGCTTAATCTGCCGGTCTTTGTGATTCAATATCCCAACTTCACAGAAAATGGGTATAATGCCAAACCAAGAGACATGTCATGAGGTTTCATTCAATTATTTTCATAAACAGTTGTGATAACATTTCCTGAAAGGCATGACACAACAGGCAGAATATTATTCACACCAAGTCGCTCTCTTCTCACAACTTATATATTTATAATATTTACTTCCAGCATAAAATGACGGAACTTTTAAAAACAGATTTCTTTTACGGGGAGACCATCTGTCTGCAAACTGCTAAACAGAACATAATCTTCTTGCATTGCTTTTCCTGACTGTCTAAAACTAGCTAGAGCCATTGACAGCTCTAATAAATGATAAAAACATTCACACAGATCAGAAACAAGAAAAAAAATTGTCAACTAATCCTAACTAATGTATTTTAAAAACAGGCTGAGAAGGTCAAAGGAAGTGGTGATAATTTTACAATGCTAATATTTCAAAGATACCAGGAAAACAGTAAACAGTAACAAGAGAGTCTTCTCTTGTACGGCCAAACCAACTTGGTAAGCAATACCACTAAAAGTCACCATAAATAACTCATTTGCATGGTGGTGAGCCAAAACCTATTAAACAGAGGACTGTGGCATCCCTGAAAGAATCAGGAAAGAGAGCGCTTCTGCTCAGATACAACTATGTTAGCAATAATCACTGATGGAAGCAACCACAGCAGTAGTATGAGCTATTTTAATGGAAATTTCATAACAGTCTAAGCATTTTGAAGTCTGCTTGTGTGGCAAGTACTTTTTAGTATTGCACACGTACTCAAAAAAGAGAACAATTATTTGACCACATAAAGTTTTCTTGCCCAAGATTAGATTTGATACACTCAGTGTGTGCTATTTGTCATTGAAGAAAGTAGCTCATATATGTGATACAACCAAGCTAATTCAGTCTTTTAATGGATAATGTAATCTTAATGGACAACATATCCTTTCATTACTGTCATTTAATGTACTTACAAATGCTCCTGTCCTGCTCTCTCAGACAGTATTCTCTAATCAAGACTGCAATTCTTTGTTCGGTAATTCAATACTAGGAGTTCTGAGCAGTAAGATGTTAAAACAATAATTGAAAAACTGTAAATAGAAAGTACCAAAAAAAAAAAAGCAGTTAAGTTTCACTTACAAAGTAAAGCAGGCTCCTGAAAAAGTCTGAGCGAAGACCTCCTGTATTTCAACTCATCTTTCACAGACTACATATATAAAAGCAGATGCACAACCCTGTACTCTGCAACATGCAATACTACATAGGGATTTAAAAAAAATTCCTAAATTCTAAGCATCAACAGCAGCCTACTATTCACAGGTGCCTGATTATATTTGAATGTAAAGTACAACGTAGCTATTTTTCTAAAATGTAAGCAATTTTTCTTTTCTGAATCTGAGTGAAACGTTCCTTCCCTAGCGTACTTCGTGCCAAGTCAGGCAGCTCCCTTTTGTTCACATTGTGCACAGCAGGTCACAAAACCTCAGCAAACCCACCGCACCTGACAACTGGAAGGCCTCGCCTGCAAACATGCAGACTGAGATGGTCACATTTCTATTGTTGCATTTGTTATGCTCTACAGATTAGTTTAAAAATTGTGGACCAATTTAGGTATTGATAATACTACTTTGTATGCCTTTAATTACCAGTGTCCACTAAGAGTGCTTAGAGAGACCGTTTAAACCACGGCTACTCTTCAATGCGTTCTCTTGACAACTATACTTCTAATTCCTGCTCTGTTCATTTTAATGCATTATTGTTTCAAAATACAATGCTACAAAATTGCAAATTACATCTGGCTCAAGGGTTGATTATGAGAAATAGTAGCACTTCTGCCTCTGTGTGAATAACTCTGATAATAATGAGAGATTGATTGAGCTCCAAGAAGTCCAAATGATGAGAAGGGTCAATTTGAACATTTCTATTAGCTTCTTTTGTTAAATCTAACACTTTGCCAGGCCAGAGACAAATACTGCATCTGGTTACCATGATTTTTTCCAACCCTACAGAAGTACAATTTAGAAAATGGGTACTGGTCTAAAGGCAGACCTTATAAGAAATGCTAATGAAATGTAAAAAAAAAAAAAAATCCATTTTACTGGCACTCGAGAGAAGACAAAAAAAAAAAAGTTGCAAAGGAAATTTGCTTCAACACTTTCCTAGCAGAAAAGGAAGAAAAGCACTTAGCAGTATGAAGAGTCTTCATAATTCCATTTTACAATCGAAATGCTTGCTTGCATATATATGAGCACGGCATACCTTATATATAAACGTGAGCTGCAAGAAGAAATTTATGAAACATGCAACAGGCAAAGAAATGAGCACACAAATGTTACACACTGGCTAGTTAAACCAGGAAATCGCAATAACATTATTCCAACAATTGAGTCTTGCAGCCTTGCAACTAAACTGTAGAAAATCTGCAGATGTTAACATAGATATACAAAAAGTTAATCAAACTACTGACAGTTCATCTGGAACCTTCCAAAGATTAAAACTTCCCTACAGATCTCATTATCGAGAGAAGTTAATATGTCAGTCAGCACTTTTTCTGTCAATTACTGAAAATCTTTGTTGATATACATTGCCTAGAAAATAACTTCTGTAGAGCAAATTAAGCAATATGTGATGTCTCGTTATATGTTCAGCCTCATTGGCATATTTACACTCACTAGGAGGTAAGGAAGGCACAAACATTTGCCAATAGAGGAAAACAGACAATATTCCAGGAGACTGAGGAACTCTTCTAACCCCAAACCCCCAAACTGCTGGACGAGCGTGCAGCTGCTTTTATACCCTTAGAAAAGGTTGACAACAGCGAAATGCAGTTCCCCATGTTGGGCTGCGATACCCGAGTGAAGGTGGCTGCAGGTTTCATTTTAGAAGTTCCTGTTTCATTCTGGGTTCCACAGTGTCACCTAAGTCTCTTTGAGGATTAAAAAAAAAAAAAAATTAATGGAAAAACTATTAAAAATAATACTGATAGGATACTTTAACAAGGTGCTCTAGAACACAACTACATTAAGTTACTCCGAATGCCTCTGATTCCACATTGTCATAAAAACAGAGGACAAAGAATAAAAGCTACAATGTGTTTTAAAATCCAAAAACAGGATTAAACCATAGGGCCCAGCCTGAGCCAAGCATCTGGTTAGAATAAATGAGTATGCCACTGTTGACTTCACACAGTTATGTCTGTTCTATCAGCTGATATTCTGCCTTGCAACATAAAAATTTAGTTCATATATGCAGTATCTTCTGAGCGGAAAACAAAGAGCCAGATTTTGCATTGCGGCAGCACCAACAGAACAAAAATTCTCTCTGGAGCAGATGCAATGAGACACAGGAGGATCATCGTGGGGATGGTCAGTTTGGCAGACAGTCCCCACAGCAGCTGGCACAGGGTTTGCCCAGAGCTACCTTGAGCCCTGGAGACTCCCAGCATCCTGGAGCTGCCAGAAGCCAGAGCTTGAGCTGTCTTCATGGTAACTCCAGTTGAAATAACTATATCAATTGTGATTTACATCGCTGGTTATTTCAGCGCCAGTCTCGGAGCAGGGACTTATTTCGGATCGAAAACGCATGTACAAACCAAGATTTGCACTGTACTAACAAAAGGTGACAGACGTGGTAGGGGGTTTTGGTTCCAGCCACCATGGAAATAAGCTCCTCACACAGCAGATCTCAGACTGGGACCAGCCCTATAAACACTGACATTTTTGTTCTCATTCCTATATGCTGCGGTACGATAAGGAGTGACTGGGCCTATATTTTATCAGAAAACCAGATAGATAATACTTAAAACAAACCCCATCTTGTCATCAAAGATCTTCAGCTCCCAAGTCTTCCTTCCTATTAGTATATGTCAACAGCAGGCTCCAAAGGAGATCAACTCTGCTTGTGTTACATGCTGTACACGGTATATGACAATTATCATTGCCACCTTAATACTACTTCTGTGTATGAAACATATTTTTCAACTATAGCCTAAAAAACAATCCTAAAAAAAAACTGATGAAAATGCTACAGTTTTCATGTTTTACCTTACATAAGTGTTTTTCTTACTTTTGCCGTCATGAAAAGCAAATAGAATTAGCAAAATATGTGGAGTTCCACAGACATCACCAGGATTCCTACCATTTACAGAAGTAAATACTGCTGGTATCATTACTTACTCAGCAACATCAGAGAAAATATATGTTTTAACTGTAACACCAAATCTAAAACTCCTGCTTATAGCAGCATGCTGCATTCTGAATTTCAGGATTTTAGCATTGTGGGTTAAAGATAAAGATAGCATCTATAATAATATTGTGAAATATTTGAGATTTATTTGTGATACGTTGCTGTTGAAATGTGTAATAGCAATTCAACTTGCATCCTAAATAATGCTGGCACACCTGGTGTTGAATATGCTTAGAAGCACTTGCAATTGGTATAAAAACGTACTACATTCATTATCGCGGTACTCAAAAATGCTGATACAGCTAAGATTCTCAATGCATTGTTGTTATTAAATCCTCTTTTGCAGAACTTTACAGAGCTAATCCATAAACTTTGTTTCTGATTAGATATTTTCTTATAGAGTACTAGCTAAAATAGCATAACAGGAAAAAGGAAATCTACATATATTTTCAGTCATCCCGAAATTACAGACATCTTCCAAACTAAACTCATCACAAGCACTATGAAGCTGTAGATAACATGTGTTTTTAGCATAAAAATACGTTATATTTCTACAGTGCAGGAAATGCCACAGGACATCAAAGCACTTGAAGACACTTACATGAACAAGGCACTATCCCATTTTTTCAGTGAGAAAACAGTTTTCTTGAAAGCTTAAATAACTTGCCAAAGTCCAGAGGATTTCTATATTGCAACCACAAATAACATAAGGACCAACTTTCTGCAAATTTAATTTTTAGTATCTCCCTGACAAAGCAAGATCTATAAACTTAATACATCTACTGCAGGACTAATTAGTCCTAACAAGGAATTTCCCTACCAATCCAGCACTACCAACATACTTTCAACATATAATAGAAACTCTTTAAATTAGCCAAAGGACTAGTATGTTATTATACTTGTTGAAAACAGTTAAGACCATCCAGTAGCTCCATGAAAACATACTACTGTTCTTTTTCCTTTTAGGACTAGGAGCTACAAGACTAATGTCAACAAAGTCCTGAAGAAGGTGTTAGCATTTGTAGAAACTATGAATTTATCTTCTGGTAAAGCAAACATTTCAAGAGTTACTGTTAGTCCCATCATCAGCTAGCCCAAACATACACTGTAAAGCTAGTTCAGGAAACGAATGCATTCCAGCAGGGTCTATTTTACAAACATTGACAACCTTTTCTTGCACTCCTGCTTATTGTAAGTTTGCACAGAAGCAGTAAAAGTTAATATGCAGTAGAACACTACATTAACTACTGAAGCGTTATTGCACATCAAAAAGGTTTACTGCTACTTTGCAAACATACTTTCCTGAGTGTCATAAAACACTGGCATATAATGAGTCAGATCTACTGCGGTGCATTCCAACCAGATCTGCACATCGGTGATGTAAAACCAGTCTCTTGATACAAAAGTAACTCTATATGATCTTAGAAAGAAAATTTTGTGCATGATATACTGCATTATGAATTAGGTAAATATATATCAAACTATCAGCAACAGGGTAAATTGCTAAGGATAGAATATGCACATCATATTTTCCACCTGAACACAAAGGCACCATCATTGTCTCAAGGAATCCTTGAGCTGCAGATCACTGTGGATGCCTGGAAAACAAACCAGGGAAGAAGCACTATATGGTTACCCTGTTCGAGTGCTCTGCCCTTGGCATCTACTACTGACTACCGTCAGAGACAAGATTTTAAGGTACGGGGGCTTACGAGTGTACTTCAGCTTGCTATAACTGCACTGTTATCTTCTTATGTTAAGCTCCATAGAATCTGCTGAACATGACAAGAATTAAAATAACACCTTCTCCCCTTCCAAACGCAATATAAATTACCTCCTTCTGTGACTGCATGAACTACAAATACTAGAGGTTTTAGTTGGCAGCCGTGGTTTGAGATGAAAATGAACAACATCAGCATTAATGCAACACAAATTTTATGTTTCTAATTGCAAAACAGGCGGCATTTTCCGGTGCAGAGTAAAATAGTAAAAAGGAAGGTGTTTGTAGCTGGTTTTCTCCCTCAGTTCCAAAGAAAATCGCCATCTTTTCTAGCTCAGTGGATCACATCAGGTACCATTTGGTTTCAGAACAGCCAGTCAAGCTTGGTAACCTAATAGCTGCCAGTCTAGGAAGCTTTAAAGGAAGATGTGTGGAAACACAGTAAAATATCCTGCTTACAAATAACTTCCCCCTTAACACTTAACACACAATGGGTGGCTCGCAGTCACAAGCACAAATGCTCAGCAGTGTTACTTCCTATACACTTGATGTTCAAGGAAGTGTGAGGGCAGTCCCTCACATAATCATGCATCACAAAAATCCTTAAAATTTAAACTTTTTGAACGACAACCTTATTTTACATTCACATGTTTTTGTTTCACATGAATGATAAGTAGGTGCAAATTGTTTTAGATGTTTTGTACTAGTAATTATTCAACATATCTTGTTCATATCTCCTCTTACATAGGACAAATGCTTTTCCACTAGGACTATTAAGCAGTGGAACAGGTTGCTGAGAGAGGCTGCAGAAAGTCCATCCTTGGAGATACTCAAAACTCTACTGGACACGACCCTCTGCAACCTGATAAATTGTTGAAGTTGGCCTGCTGCGAGCAGGAGTTGGACCAAGCAGAGGTCCCTTCGAATCTGCAGCATTCTACTAGTCTATTATTCTAATTTTCAATATCTGTTCAGTTCCTTTTATTCTATTCATTTTTTACTACTTTTTTTTTTCCTCCAGGTAATCAGCACTGATCAAAGGATTCAAAGTGGGGAAACCTCACTCATCCACTGCGCATTGTTTCTGATATCGCCTTCTGTCTTATTCATTCTATAAAACTTCTGTTCTTCCTATTTTTCCTTGAAAAATAGATTGTGACTTTGTTAAAAACAACAACAACAGCAACTTAAAAGCTGAAATAAGCACTATGAGTCAAATGCCTTTTACCTGCTATTTTCTTACCACATTCAAGGAAACTCAGGGGCTCACAGAATATTTCTGGTCACCCTGTAGATTCCACCCCAGAAATCATACTGGCTTATACCTATTTTGCTATTTCCACTGAAGTGTTTTATGACTCTGCTTTTAATTACCTTTTCATTACACAACAATAAGACACACAGAAATCGTAACAGAGGCATCAGCTTTCCAACACATCATGAACACAGATCGTTGCT
The DNA here is from genome assembly GCF_040807025.1 of Struthio camelus. Classification (NCBI taxonomy): domain Eukaryota; kingdom Metazoa; phylum Chordata; class Aves; order Struthioniformes; family Struthionidae; genus Struthio; species Struthio camelus. Next base: position 16,228,994 of record NC_090943.1, on the reverse strand, counting down.
CATAAGAAGTAAAAGGCAACAGTAAGTCGGAGCTCTGTCTCTTAGCAAAGATCATCTCTCCTGCAGCTCTCCTTGAGCCAACTTAAGTGGCTCAAGGAACTATGACATAATAGCCTATGACCTGTTCTGCTGTGACTATACATTAAGTTGCACTAATTTCCTTCTAGAAAAGCATTCCTCTTCCTGTTTTAAAGAAAGATTTTCAAAGACGACAGCTTTAAACATATAAGATCTATAAACAAAGCATCTGTAAAAGTATACCAATATACAAGTGCCATTGTAAATTATATCTCCAAAGAATATTTCCAATAGATATTGAAACAAGCATCATTTACAGAACTTTTCATCTAACAGAACCTTCTCTTCTCAAGACAGTATTTATTTACCATACTTTGTTCGGGACTAACACACTGACTAGTTAGTAGTCTTCAATTATCGCATCAGGTGGGGGAAAAAATCCTATTTCTACACAAGCTAAAACCGAAATTGACTTTGAATCTCTGAACTGTCAACAAATTCTTCTATGAAAAGGCTTGCTTTACAGAGATTATAAAGTAGGTGTCATCCTTGACACTTGCATTCTATATTCATACGCCAGGTCTGGAAAAGAAATGTTAGAGAGCGTCAGGAAGGATCTTGGAAGGCTCAGCTGTCATGCTACGCGCCTCGCGCGCTTGCTTTGCAGTCAGATGCTGCGCTGTAGATGTCAAAGGTTTGCTATTTAAACTCAGTGACAAGCAAAGGGAGAATACTGGGAGAATATGTTAGCAGCTACTATGAACTTGTCTCTAGTAACGGGTCATCCTGACACTCATGTCTGGATGTTAGAAACAAAAGCCTCAATTCTATTCAAATTAAAAAACACACAATATACCCCCATTAGATTTACAAGTTCAAGATTTACTCTGGGAAAATCCAATGTTAAGAATATATATAACAAAGTACTGTTCCCTGTCAGAATGATAAACTAGAAAGCCACATTCGATTATGTTAATCTCTCATTTCAAATCCATCTCTCACAACTGCATACCATTGCTTTCTGTGTTTCATTTAAAAGTCACAGAGTTTACTGACCGCTTAATGAAGCTGCATTCCTTAAATCCCTAACAGATTATGTGAAGTTTTTTGGTTTAGCAGTAAGAATTTGCCATTCAACTATTACTCCCGCCCGCAATTACATCTTAGTCATAAATAAGTGTAATGCCTAGTGTTTCAGGACGCCAGCAACGCAACACAATTTTCCTCAAAACAACTGATTACAGCAACCAGAAGAGACCAGAGAATACAAACAATGAGGAGAAGGAGAAAGGCTCATTGCCGGCCTTCTCAAAAAGAAAAGCTATTTTCAATCAAGCTTATCTCCTTCAGGCCCTTATTTACTTTTAACTGGAAAGAAGGAAGTGAAGAATATGAAATGCTTTGAAAGACATTTCTAAGAGTCCAGGGTAATCGTCTGCATCAAAGGTGACAATTTGCTGCATGGCTGACCTCATTCGAAAAACTGTTCTGATTCTGTGCATCTCAGTGGCTGGTCGAAACTTGAAAACGGATCACAACAAACTAGCCCAGAGTAGTGTAAAACATGGAGGTAGGTCACTAACAGCATCCAGCTTGCAACCAGGAAGAGGGCTGGGGCTCTCCCTGAAATGTAAATGGCACCATGCTTATGCCTCATGTCTAGGACTCTAGCGGTCTGCACGTTTGCTAGCTGGTAGCAGAAGTGGGGAACCAGATGTGAACTTAACTTTAGTTATGCCAGTTGACTATAGTAGAGGAGCAGGCAAAAAATGCAGCACAAATGCCCTGAGCTCCATTAGCTGAGAACTGACCCAGCTCAGCTTTCTGGACAGCACGCTAACATAAGCAGGGCAAGCTGCTGGTGATGTTCTCAGATGGGTATTAGCAATCCAGGTGCAATTCTGTGTGCTCACAACAATCTTTGAAGTTTGAAATGATATGACAAACAGGTGTTTAACCTCTTTTTCACTGTTCTCAGATTGAAGATTTATTGAGTTTTGTGCCACGAACAGAGCACTGAAAAAACATTACTAAGTTTTAGAACTCGTTCCCATGTTTTCTATTAAGTCCATAGATCAGTAAGTGTCATTCACCAATACCAAGTCCTATTAGTCATGCCCTCCAAGGAAAATGCCTTTATTGCTGCTTCTTAAGCTACTGAATGATGAGAATCAGACCATGGATTTTATTTTCTAGAGTTTGAGGTATTTGCCAGTTTTGTTGACTGGGGTATGCTTCAGCACTATTTTACACAATTCAGACACCTTTATGTCATGTGCCTGCTTAAAAGTCTGAAGGTTGTTATTAAATGAAAGAAAAAGAAGGTAATTACTAAATTAATGATATAACCCTTGCGATTTGCTTTTCATCTCTTCACAGACATTACGATGAGAAACCCTTAAATGAAAAACAGAGTAGGTAATACAGCCAGGAAGCTATGTAACAAGCAACAGTAATCTGTCTATGTTATTCTCCCAAACGCCCAGTCAGAGGTCTCAGATGGCTAATGTGGTTGAAATGTGTAATTCAAAGCTACAAATAATATGTTTATGAATCTGGACATGTTCAGTGCACCCTGGAAGCAGCTGGGGGGGGGGGGGGAGAAGGGAGAAAAAAAGATAACGGTATATCTGATTTCAGCTAAACAAGATTTCCAACTAAATTATGTATTTCCTCTCAAAGAACTGGAAGAAACAATACTACAAGGCTCCTAGTAATCATTTCAAATGTAATTGTAGGATTAGATTTTAATGGTAATTTGGAAATATTACATTTGCATTGGCTATCCAGTGCATTGATTTACCCGCCTATACTCTACAACAGTCAAGAGAGAACCGAAGACCAAGCACTGCACAGCTTTACATTTCCATCAACATTACAGACCAGATCTTGAAATATACAGTGTCCTGTACTACAAACACCCATGCATATGATTAATCTTAAGCATATTGTCTTGTTCCACAAACTTCTACACATAGTGCTTATGTTTTCCACTGAAAAGGTACATTTACGTGAGACTGAGAAATTAATTTCTGCAGTAGAAAATGTGTTTATTTCATGCAACATACTTATCCACAGTTGCTTCAAAATGATATTAAATCAATTTCATAAGCAACCACAAAGACCAAAGCAAGTATTTTCTTGCCTAGACTCAAGGTTAGGACCCAATGGGTATGTCCTCTCAGCATCTTTAGTTCTCCTCAGCAGTTGCACACACAAACTCAAACATACCTTTTCATATTTGCAAATCCATTTTTATCCCATGTTGATGTCTATTTGTTTCAGCACATCTTTCTTATCATGCAGTGACTATCCCTCTAATAAATGCGTTTCCAGCAAGATATGGTTGGATAGCTTGGCCTCCTCTACTACAGAAACCTAAAGCTGCTTTTTTTCTGTCCTTATTCCCAATGTATTAACAGTTTCGTTTCTTCTAAAAGATGTTGTCCTTCAGTCATACCCTTGCCTGACACTGACCACTTATTGGACGTGATTCTTTTATCATTCTCCCATATACACTCTCCAATGAGAGTATTGCTGTCAGATTCTTTGAGATCAAAATAAGCTCTAAAAAAGGTAGCAGAGTCATGTGAAGTCATTGCTTTACAGGACCACAGCTCAGGGCAATCACAGAGAAAATTATACATGACTTAAGGAAGCTAGGGGAAGACATACCACTCATCCATCTATGATCTATCACTTCAGTCATCCATTAACTCCTCTAAGAACTATATCCAAGCTTCTCCCTGGGCATAAGCATGTATGCAATAATAATAATAATAATAATAATAATAATAATAGATAAGATGTCACCACAGCAGAGTATCATTTCATCATCACCCAAAATCTAGAAACTAAGAACAATCTCATATCTCCTGATTTCATGTTCTGAGATACCTCACTTTCATAAATGAAAATACCCTGTATATGACAAGGCCAAGAGGAGGGAAAAAGAATAAGTCGTATATAATTTTCCCTCTCAGCAGAGGAATGACAAAGAATCTCATAAGTAGAAGTCCTTCAAAGCAACACATCCCTACCAGCACTAATGATGGGTGCAGTGTGAGAAATATGTGAAACCTTCCTCGTGACTTCTCTATCAATGACTTATTTATCAGTATCAGCTGATTGTTTTTGTCAGGTTCATTTTATCAAGAAGCAAAATCTCTACTAAAAATAATATCAGACCTAGAAATGAATAAATACATATTTTAGACTGCACTTAGAGAAGCATAAAATTTTTTATAATCTTCTGATGTCAAAAACATATGTCCATTCAAGGCTTCTTAATAGCAAAACACAAAAATCAGCAGAATAGCAGATCAGCTTCCTGAAAACTATTTCCTCAGCTGGCAGTGGCCATCCAAGCACCCCTTAAATGTGCAATGGAGAAGAGGGAATAGCACAACCTTTCCCCTATATGTGATCTAAGCCACAAGGCATAGCCTAAGATGCCATTGAAGGGAGAAGGAAGATGGGAATGATAAAACCATTCAGGTAAAACATTATGGTATAAGCAAGCTCTGCAGCACCAAAGCTGATGTGTCAGCTTTGTCATTTACTTCAATAGACCAAGGTTTTTGTTCAACACTTTTCTAGGTTTACTTACACCCTATATATACCTGTGCACAGAAAGAGAAACTTTTAAGTCAAATGACAAATGTATATTAGTCTGTTCTGCCCCAAAATGTCAATTTGAAAGAAAGAAATATACATATACTCAGACAGATGTATTTCACAGTGAGAAGGGTGAACTTTCAAAGTGTCCACAGTCTCGTGTGAGCGACAGTCCTTTGGAGATAACAGGAGTCTGCATGCAAGAGCCAGGCAGACTGCGCCCTGCATTTCACAGTTCTTGTTCACAGCTACGCCTAGTATCTTTATTCTGTTTGATAAAAGCAGTAAAACAATGTAATTATTTAAAAGATTTACTTATGATTTTAGCACGTTATCTGAATCATCAGGGGATTTCTTGGAAATGATGAATAGACAGACACTGAAGGATAAATGCAACCTAGGATTCTCTAGTGGGAGTTTCTATCTTACAGAACAGTTTAATGAAGATTCCAGTACCAAATCCTATGATTTCAACTGATGGCAAGCAGCCTTATTTTTATACATTATGTAAACTCAATTTTATGAGCTGTCAGTTTTCATATAGGCAATAAAAAGCCCTTTGGCTAAATACAGACATTGGAATAAAGTGTTAGTTAACAGTAATTCCATCCCACAAGTGTTCTTGCCCATACAACCCACTGAAGAAATGTTAAAGTTAAGAGCACTGAAATGGAAGAAAAAAAAATGAAAAAGGAGAAAAGAAAAAGACCTACAAAGAAATCATAATGTTGCAAAGAACCAAAACATCCAACTATGCTTTGATCATGGTCTGAACTTTGAATGTTACTGTCATTATTATTTTTTTATCGTACAGCTTCTTTCACTGACTATTTAATATCTATGAAATATGTCAGATTCATAGTAAAACAAAGCATATTATAGGCAGAAGTAGGAGCTTATCTTGCAGACATAACAAAGCCCATCTCTCAAATATTATTGAGAAACATGTCAACAAAAGAAATTTAAGCAATGAGGGAAAATGAGGCGTTAACACTTAATTCCTTCAATCAGCTCCTTCCTGTCTGCCAGGAGCACCTCTCTTGGGTGGGCTGACAAGGTGCACACTAATTTAAAGATACAGGGGGAGTCAAACTGCATCCTGATGGCACTGCTCCCATGTTAATTAAAAAGAGGAAACTGAAAAGGAAAGTTCACTTAGAAGTGGTGCTAGGGGAAAAATAACTCAAGGAAATGTTGACTGTTATGAAGAGTAAAAAACAAAGCTATCATCAGACTTTCTGATCTATCAAATTACTGTAGTTTTCAGATTAAAGATTTCGGGTGTCTTATACTGACTATTTAAGCAAGCTTACTTTCTATTTAGCTGGGGGGGGGGGTGCCTAATTAAAAATGGTGTTCACTTTTGCACTTGTTGCCATCTAAAGCTTCCAAAGCTACATGGGAATGAATATTAGACATCGGGCTCTAATGCTGGAAGGCAGAAAACAACGCAACAGCCTGAATCCACCTAGCTCTCTGGAACATGAAGCCTCCTTCACTTGGATAGGACTTTGCTGCCTTTGTCTGTGTACCAAAACTTGTAAGAGGAAGAAGCTATCTCACAAGACCTCTGGGTACTGGGAATGTTACACAGGATGAAACGGAGGACTAACGAGCTGCCCAACTTTGTAGATACTGTGTCATACTTCAGCTGAAGAGAGGGCATCCATTCTACCCAATAAATTACTTACGTTCCACAGAATTCAGCACATATAATTTTCCTCAGTTTTGCCTGTCATCTCTATTGTGATAGCCATTTACATCAGAAATAAAGAACCATGAAACAGAGCTGTAGAAAAACGGCTGAGATTGCAGAAAAGAATCTCTCTGCATTTAATATTTCTAACCTTTTATTCATGTGAATGATGTTGGGATTCAGTGTTCAGTGCAACTCTCCATTCCACTTTTGTGGGATTTTACATCTTACAGGACAGTTTACTGAAGATTCCAGTTTCAACTTCTAAGATTTCAACTAATGGCAAAACTCTCCACTTCTGTTTAGGCAGGCAAACACACAGAAGATGAGGATGCCTCTGTGGGACTTCTGTGTGACCAGGTTGAAGCACTTTCCTGCTATGTGAAGTGTGAGATTCTCTTTATTTTAGTATTCCGTAGCATATATAGCCTAACAATCTGACATTATTTTGTGTTTTCTAAATATGACCACTATCTTCTAACTTTTTTAAATATAAAGTTAACAAACTTTGCAATATGATTCACAGATACAGAACAACTCTTGAGAATCTAACCAGCAGTGATCTAATTTCAATTAATGTTTTACGGAATAAATAATATAATAGGAAATAAGTTAACTGAAGCTCCACTTACATGCTTTCAGTGCAGAAGCACTGTTAATAAATCTTTAAAATGATACTAATATCTTACTTCAAAATTAAATGATGGACCACTGCATATATGAAAGAAAACAAACACTGCCTTGATATTATTTTGTCTTGGAAATATATTTATTTTCCCTAGCTAGCTAAAATAAAGATCAATTTTCTTACTCTCTCACCCCTTCCCACAAATGATCAAAGGTGTTTGTTGTGTTGCACCATGTACTCAGAGCAGCAGGGTGTCCCCCAGTGGTCTGCTCCTTTCAGAACATTTATGCAATTTCCAAAAAACTCCATGCTTGGTAAAATCAGATCTTTCGCCAACCTTGTGTAGCTTGTTAAAAAAAAAAACTTTTGCTAGTCTGCAGGTTGTCAGAGCGCACAACCTTATTTAGATTCTATTTTCTGAGAGATGAGCATGCTGTTTTTCAATTTCAAACTGATTCATCTCTTTCCCATCATGCCTCCATAATAGCAAGCGGACATAATAGTAAAGCAAAGAAAAAGCCTAATTTAATAACACACAAGTTTTGGGTATGAGATTAGGAGCAGCACAGTATAAGAGGAAAACAAAAACCAAAAATGTTTGACCTGCCAAGGTATACATGCACTACTTAGATGCCACCAAAGGCCCTTTCCAACACCAAGCAGCTTGAATGCTTAAAACTTATTTTTCCCTTGCAGCTCTTTCAGCCTTCAACTGCTCCCCTTCCATTTTGAGTTGCTTCCTATACCATGACATTACCAATAAACTTAAAAGTAAAATATGGCCTCAGGAAATGGTCACAATATAAATCAGCAACTACAGCACAAACCTTCATTTTATAGTTCATTCTTATGTTTGATTACAAAGCACCTACCTGAACATGTCTCCTAAGCCTTTCAGCATTCCTTTCTTTGCCTTAATTTTATCCTTCTCTTTATCTCGATCTTTCTTCTTTTCCTTCCCAGTCTTTCTTCTATCACCTTTATCTTGGCTTCCATTCATCTGCCTCTCCAAGGAGTGGGATGGCTGGTCACTTGCTGTGGACACAGATTCTCTACCAGATCTTGAGCTTTCCTCTGTGTCTTCCTCCACTGAAAGCGTAAATTAAGACACAGCAGTGGAGTAAGAACAAATAACAAAGGAGGTTTTTTTTAGTATGTTGCAGAATATGTTTTGAAGCTAAATATAGGCATAACAGCAAAATACTTGCATCCTTTTCAAAATCAGTATCTGTTCATTTTGGGCTTTCCTGAAATGTTCACGTCTACTATGAGGATTAAAATCTCCAAAGCAAGGAATTTACCTTTGCAAAACACTCTGCAAAGCATGGTTTGTACTTTGTGTGTATTGTGAATAATGTAGGGGTTAATAAAGAGCATTAGTAAAGTGATGTTAATTGACACCTTCGTTTCAGTATTTAAATCAGTTAAGGAGAGTTTGAGGAATGTTTGCAAGAAGAAACAACAGCAGTGCAGCATGCACAGTCAGTAAACTCTTAGTAATGCTCTCATCAAAATATAAAAGTCATTAAGCACTGCAAATCCTCAATACAAGCCTTAACAGACTTTGTCTTCCGCTGCAAGTACCATAATTTTTTTTTTTTTTTTACCATTTCGTTGCCTGGAGCAGTATAAAGTTCGTCATGCACCACGGTTTTTTTTCTTCCAAAGCAGTAACACTAATTGAGCTCGCATAACCTTAAAGGCCAGCCAGTGGACAAGTAAAATTTTTTAAGAGTAGATTATGTGTTTCTTCTCTGCTTCTAACCCAAGACCAAAGCTCAGGCAATCCTAGAGTTTTATTCAAGGTTAGATTTAATGGGACACACATATTTCAGAAAGTCTGAAACAAAGGTAACTAAGAGAAATAAAAACATTCAGAAACTGAAAACTCTCCCAAAATTTGAGCGAGAAGAAATAAAATATTTCAAGCTCATGCGTTAGAATCCTGCCATCATTTTGATTTAGCTTAAAGCCAAGTTCAAAAGTTATACTGCATAGCTGATGAAGCTGTGATCTCCCAGGAGCTCTAACATCTTATATCATCACATTAAAAGTAGGGCTAGCCATCTCCTATTGTTCCCATAGATAGCACAAAGCAGCAATTAGGATCACAGGCGCATACTCAGCATCACTCCTGTAGCTGTAACGAATGTATAGGTGCCAAACAATTTCTGGCAGCATAGGGCAAAAAATATGGTTTTGCCTTATATAAAGAGAATGAATAGAAAAGAAACAAAAAATAAACTTTTTGCACTCAGTAAGATTTGGAAATGGCCATGGCTTATAGAAGGAGAAAAAGAAACATTTTTTAGCTTAGCCTATGGTTTCCTTTTTTTTATATTGTTACCTCTCTGTAGATCTCAATGACTTTTCTACACCCAATGGAAATGTGTATTTCTTTAGAAATTTCCCATACATATATTGCTGTACAGTATGAAAACTTGCTTTTCTTAGTCATCTTTCTTATTCACCTTCCAAGTAATTCATTGAACCTGAAAGATCTACAGATCATTCATTGAAAGTCATTCAGTATTCTCTCTTCTCTGTGTTGTATATTTGCCTGTAAGATACTGAACTGTCTATTCTTTCATAGTACAATACATAGACCTGTTCAACAGACTTAGACTGTACTTATTTATCAACTGTCCCAAGATTTCTGTAAATATTCTCCAACCCTGAAAGAGCACATAAAGATATTTCAAGAACAACATACCATGTCAGATAAATCTCAGCATTTGTGCTGAGATTCACCTATTTTTGAATCTTAACTATGCTGAAGCACAAACCATCAGAAAAAAAATGAAGGGTTGTGGCAATTCACGTTGTTAATTTATCATCAGAACTGCTAGGAGTTAAGCAGATGATGAATTTTCTCAATTGTAGGCACAGTTTTAAGATTCAGATAATTATATTTTAGAAAATCAAATGGTCACTCTCTGTTACATACCTCTATACTAACTGTATACTTGTACTTTTTTGTCACAATATCTCTAAAAGTTCAAGACGATATTTAATTATTAGTAAGAGCAGTGAAAAACCACATTTGAATAGAGATTCTAATTTTCTGCATGCTAATTTATAGCTACAACCTGTTACAGTTAAAACCAACTAGGCATTTAAATGATTGTGCCTGTAAACAAATATAATTAGTAAAAAAAATACATTAAAAATCTGGCAAATTCTTAAGTCAAATGTTTACTTTGTACTCCACTGACAGAATTTTAAAGATGAACGAATTTTGATGTATCGTGGTTCATATTCAAAATGACAATACATAAATTAATCCTAAATATGTACTAAGTGTATTGTGCTATGCTGATTTGCTGAACAACTTGTCATAACAATGCTTCCTCCCTTATTATTTTGCCTATTCTATGGAAATAATATTGCCTCCTTTTCACAGTTGTGCTGCAATAAATATTTGTCTATCACACACAGCTCGCCTGCAATTAACTCCTTAGCTCAGAATGAACCCTGTGAACTAGGATGCCTGTTCTGCTGGAGTAAATGCTGGCATCTTTACTAGAGTAAATATATTTCCAATTTTCTTAAAAAAGCACAACATGAGGACATTTGTTTCACTTTTATGCAGCACCATTATTCTGAAGTTAACATAAACCTAATTACTAGTGTTCAGAACAAATGCAAATGTTGCCCAATTAAAATTCATGTCCAGGCTACAAATGAAACTTGTCATTTTTGTCAAGTTGCAGTAGGTTACTGCAAAATACAGAAAGGATTTGTTTTGTTGCTGTTTTTTCCTTCTTTTCCGGCACCCTCCTACTTCACTTTCAGAACAGTGAAGCCAAAAAATTAAATTGAGGCATACTTTAGACTTCTATTAAAAGTAGCGTCATTTCAGGAACCACACTGTCCTAAAGAGAAGTACGGAAACAGGTACTATGAAGCTATTCTCCTAATTAGGCCATAAAACAGAAAAGATTCACATGAGGAATGAAAGCTACTTAATGTGAAGCTATTTTGCCATAAAGCTTCTAGGCCTTTTATTGTGATATTTAATATAGCCGTAGATTCTAACAATTAAGATTCAGCAAAAGACTTGAAAGCTCTGCTGATCGTTCCCAGTTCAGATATGTTGTTCTCATTCAACACGCTAAAGATAAACATTTTGCTTCCAGTCAGCTATTTCAAATATTAAGGAAAAAAAAAAAATCAGACAAAATGATCTGTAAAAGCTAAACACCCATACCTTTCCACAAATGTTACCTCATTATAGCTGTTACAACTCAGCTCCATCTTCTCAAACACTTAAAATGTTTTCCCAGAAGTGGACATTGCTATCTGATTTTCATCCTACATTTAGCAATATGAATCACACGTTGCACCAAGGACAGTTAGTACATTTAAACGAGAGAGTCAGCCCCTTTGCCACATATGCTACCTGTATTTTTATGGCTTTCTCACATGAGGTGATGACATGTGAAGAATTCTCTCTATAAAATACAAACCAGCACTGCTATTTGCTACTCCAAAGAGGGTCACTGACTGGATAAAAGAAGCACTCAGCACTGAAACATTTGGAGGAGAAAGGGGAAAATTTTCAAGTAAGACAAATAAATCCATCCTCCTGGGCATCAGCAAATTGACCACCATGCGTGCCTGGGTTTTATAATAAGAGAAAGCCACATTTTAATTCTAAATAGTTACAGAATAATTAAATACAATTAAAAAAAAAACTTAGGCCACGTAGTTATGGCAGCAGCGAGACGTTAACTATGTTATCCCCAGCTTGTTAAATTAAATTCTAAATATTCGAAGGTGCCCAGACTTTGCCCAGCCAAAGACACCATTTGGCAAAGTCTCTGGAAACTGAGGCCACATACAATTTACATAAAACGGAGCAGACTGCAGTTACTGTCAGCTTTAACACAGATGCAGACATGCTCTCACAAAGACAGGCCCCAGCCTTCAACATTTTGCTCTAGTCCCAAGCCTCACAGGGCTGGGCCAGCTCTGCACCTTCCACCAGCCACCACAAGAAGGGCTAAACCTAGAGGGACCTGTGCTGTTCCTAGGACTGAATTTTGTCCAACTAACTCACACTATTGGCTTTACTATTCAACTGCTTCAATTATCATGGCACTATAAGTTTCTGAATCATTCTTAGATGTTTTATTTTAACATATGGAAGCTATTAAAACACATGCAACTTCAACAAAATGTGCAGTTTTATACATTTTATGTAGTTTTAAGAAAAAAAGTTCACTATACGTAGATCTGGCTGGTTGGACATTGCTTGGTCTCAGTTTGTTCAGCTCTTCTTTATTTTGTGAGATGTGAGAACAACCTCACTCGTGCTCTCCCATGCCACTGAGATAGCTTGTAGTCCATCAGTGCTAGACCTCTGCATCTGTGCGCAGACTAACACAAAGCATCATCCTGTGGCATTTCGATTTCAGTTGGAAGGCTTGGTCTGGCTTCCCCTCTTCACGCTATTCTCTATGAATTGCATCAATAAGCTCAAAACCCCTTTCGGTAATCCCATAAACCTACAGTCACCTCAGAAGTGTTTCATGACAACGGTTTTGCTATGTTTTTGATCAAATGAGGTTAAACCATCTGTAACTTCTAGATAAGCCTTGGACATCTGATGCTTTAAAACAGGATATTATTATCAGTTGGCTCACACTAAATAAAGCTGTTTGTTTAGAAAATTATGGTCTAATGCCCCAAAAGACCATAAGCATGCATTTGGGGAGAATGCAGGATCACTATGCGTTTTCTCAAATTCATTCTTCTTTTGGTCAGAAATAGATCGACAACCAGCAGCACCAGACCAGCATTTAGCCTCACCGCTGCGTGAAATTGCTAGGTGCTGGCAAAGCAAAGCAGAATTAATTCTGTCCATAACTATCTTTGAGAAAAGTGACTGGTAAAATGACCTTCATTTCAGTCTAAGAATAGTTTTAGAAATAGGTAGATTAAAAAAGCCCAGAGAGTTCTGAGAAATAAAAGAAGGGTGATTACACAAGAAGCTTATAACAGAATATCAGAAAATGATACTTTTATGAAACAGACCTACTGAAATTAAAAAATAAAAAAAAAGGACAGAGAGGGAAAAACCCCTTTCAAGCTTTTTCTGCTAGCCCTTAGACTAAATATTTTACCACTTAAACTTTCCCAGCATCATCTTCATTCATAAACTTATAACTAGCTGCAGGTTGATTAAAAAAAAAATTCTGCTGGTGTGTGACAAGTTGAAAGTAGTACAACATGAAGGTTAAAAATTCAATAATTTTAATACAACCCCTGATTGAGGTAATTTACCATTCATACTATTTTCATTCAATATGAGTTGTCATTTTACCAGCCCATTCTTACATAGTTCAATAATGATAAGGTTAGCTTTGAAGTGATTCTTTTATGTTAATGACATTCTCCACATGTTGGGTCATACTTCGGGTTAAAGAACTGAAAATGTAAATGAATGCCCATTAGGGTGGGTAATAGCTGATCATTAACTTTATATTTTATTAGATCTGCCAGCCCTACTCATTCTAATTAAAGGACAGTGATTTCTTTTTTTCCCTAGACACTACAAATGTGCTCTTTCAAAGTTAGATGCATATATTTTTTTAAACTTCAATTCAGTGGGGTTTTTTTCCTTTCTGCCTGAAAATTTTGCTAATTTGCATTAATAATTAATGAACTGTCTTACAGAAAATTTTCATAGTAAGTAATTTAAATAAAAACACCCCTGATAAGATTATTTCCTTGTTTTAGGAAGGAAGGAAACTGCATAGTGTTGCAATCTGACAATGCATATGAAGCATGAAAGCTTGAATAAACTTGATGATGAAGTTGTTCATTTATCCTTTTAAAATATTAAAATTATCTTCAACTACTTTTAATCACCTTTAAGGAATTAACATGCATTAACCTGCATTAACCTTCTTTATGTACAGCAATAGTTTACTTACAAGTTTCCATGCCTTCATCGTCATCATCTGCCACGGGTTTATCATATGATTTGTCTATGGCAGCTCTGAAGCTTTCATTGCAGCCCCGTCCTCGGATTATTCGTGGGCGCGGGCGGTGGAAGGGAATATCACCATTCAAAGTCACCTCAGCAACGGCCGTCTGCAGACTTTCTAATGAGCTGGATTTCTTCAGACCTAATGAAGGCCCCACATCTCTGGTTGGGGAACCTTAGTGATTTAGGGGGAAAAAAAAAAAGTAATTAGAATTAGTATGGAAAACTGCATGCTTGATTATGCATATCCATTGTGAAAGTCTTTGGGGACACACTTAACATTATTCACATCAGCTCTCAATAATCTGCAGGGAATTCTGTGCAGATTTGCTGGTCTCGGAAGTGAACGAGTATGTCAAGTTATAGTCAACGAAACCGACAACATTAGCAATGTCTGGTTTTTCAAGTCAGTGAACAGATACCAACATCTATTACTATTATGTTAACAATTTGAATGATAAATTAGTCATTGGGCTTTAAAAATATCACTGATAAAACAACAGAGATACCTATCTAACTGGCAGTCAAAATAATTATTTCTCTTCTAAGCAGAAAATTTCATAGGTACCTGCAACTGATGCAGAAGGATTCATATTATGTGCATGAATCCTGTTGTGCTCATAGTAACATTCCTGTGAGTAGCTTGAGCATCAAGTAGTAGGTTGTTTAGTTTTGTTTAGTTTTAACTGAGTTTTAAACAATTGCATCAAATAGCTAACAACTTCATAATGAAATGCTTCTGAGAAATATCAGTTGACGCGCTATGATTTTGTAAATTTGTACCAAAAAAAATCTGTAGCAAGAACCCCATTACAATACCAGTTATCCAGCTGGAAAAGAAACAGTTCTGGCAGTTACCAGGTCGGGACGTTTGGGCAGCACTACAGCTGGAGCTGAAGGCAGTTCTTATCAGTGCGCTATGTTTCGAGGTGTGCCAAGAAAGCCCTAGACGGTATCCTGCAAAACCCTTTCCCTATCCGCACTTCCCTGTCAGTTTTGTGGACTACGTGTCTAGCCTCTCTAGTTAGATACACACATTGACAGTGTAAATCAGCATGCAAGTACACAATTAGATCTCACATTATAGTTAAAACTGGGAGAGAGATCCCAGGCAAATAAATTCACTGCACTTATTTGAAGTGATTTTGTTCTAAACCGCAGAATACTCTTGGCGAGATTTTCCATAGGAATTGATGGACAAAACTTTGACTGGAGAGAAAAATGAGGTGGGGCAACACCATCATAGCCATATTTGCTGAAGTTATAAGAACAGAGGCCTCACCTAGAACAGGGGAAACTCTTTTCTTCCTCTACCTGAACACAGAAGGGTGCTGTGGCACCGTGGCAGTCCCAGGTAAAGGGCAGTTACTCTCCTCTGTTGATACTGCTATCCTCATCTTACCTCAGTAAGAAAGATCAAACGATTTGTTCAAGGCCAGCCAGCCAGCAGAGAGAGAGAGCCAAGAGCGCAGCCCCCAGGAATACCAAACCATTAAACAACAGTTTCATTAGCAGGGTCTGGTGTGAATAATGCAAGGAGTGTTCTTCTCCTCCTTTGGAGTCAATCCCTATCTGGTCGCTGTTAGAAGGGGAATGAGACAGTCTCTAACAAAGCTATGTACAACGGAAAAAATACACACTACTAAATCCAGTTTCTCTCATCTTTCAGTACTGGCTGGAGGGAAGGGGGCTGCTGGACCTGCAGGACGGATGCAGCGTGGCAAGTCTTCACTGTGCTGTTTGCTGGCTTGGTATGACATAGAGCAGGGCAGCAAACGCTTTCATTTTCTACTCAGCTTTTAAAAATCTGAGAAATTAAGTTGAAATGAAAGCCTTTAGATCAAATAAAGTCAAGTGGCAGCTGTCAAAGTATTCCTGTTCAGCTGCCTTACTGATAAGATGAATTTGTAAACAGAAACAAAACAAAACAAACTCTTTCACAGGTCCATACAACTCCTGCAGTCTGGTTCAGCCAGCGGGCCCGTGTCCCGCTGCTTGGACCCTCAGCTGGAAATAAACACACCCCAACAAATTAGAAATATTATCTTGATGAATTCGCATCTCCTAGAAGTTACCCTCTCACTCACAACCCATTTTTGGCAGAGGGCCGAGGGTCACGAGGAGCGCTGGGGGCACTGCACAGCTGCTGGGGTGAACAAGAAAAGCCAGCTGGGACGAGGGAGGTTTGATGGCTTCCCAGCTGTGCAAACAAACTTCCCGCCAGCCTCACCAAACTTTAGGGCATGGGCTGAAGTTTAATGCAAGCATTTTTACGTACCGCGCTCTCTCGTTACCGAGCGAAATAACACCAACAGAGACAGCGCTCTACAAAACTGTCCATTCCTTAGCACATATCAAAATTTGCTGTCCCTCCGCTAATGCCTGCAGTAAAACATATTTGGTTTTATTTTTTAATTTTCAAGATCTGTATTTTGTTAAAAACAGTCCATGGGACAGGGCGGAGAAAAAAGGAACGCAACATTTTGAAAGGAAAAAAAGACAAGACAGTCATATAGAAACCAGCTGTGTGACAGATTCAATTTTATATACAAAAGGAAAGAGTGTGCTCTTACATGGCAACTTACTGTAAACTTCCTTATTCCAGATTCTGCCTTGCAACCTTCTAAATGAAATGCTCATATATCTTTTTCTAATTACTGAACGGCTCTTTCTGTAAACAGTAATTATAAAGCAAGCATTTATGTGCCCATTTATGCTCATAAAGGACATTAAAAAATTCCATTTCCTGCTACCCAATACAGATCTTTGTGAGAACAATATTTATGTAAGTTGTGCTTTCCCAAAGGAAAAGCTAGATGGGATATGACCTAATGTTCCTTGAGTACTGTAAAATTAATAAGGGACTACAGAAATGATAGGAGTATTTATTGAACTTGGGTGGTCATGCACACCAATGTGGACAGGTTGCGGAATTTGAAAGCAGGAAATGTCCTTTCACAAGTAATTTAAGAATTGTGATCATAAAGCTATGTATATTCTAATATCTTCACTATTCGCTATGGCTACTTCATAGCAAGGCTACTATTTCTTAAAATATATGGTTAAGCCTCCCTGTAAATTGAGTGAGTTCAGACTTTATGACTAGCATTCACCACCCAGAAAGTGAGTTGTTTACCCATAATCTGGTAGGAAACTGCAAAGTTTCTTTAAAATGGGTTCTATTTAAAATTTATGAGTCACATCAAAACCTTATTTTCTAAGTACAAAAATGTCAGCATTTTCTTCTGGACTTCACAGCGCTGGCGGTAATCATCAAAAACGTTATCTACTCGGAACGAGTTCTGCTTCTGTTTTGACATCTGAATTTAAAAGAAAAATAAAAAAGAAACATCTGTCTAAAGCATCTGTATATGACTGAGGGGTGAAAAGGATTCTTTTATCCTTTCTAAAAATTTGAAGTTTATCAGAATTTCCCAACATTTTTATTGGCAAATATCCTTTGAGGTAGATTAGCCTATCTGTAACACAGCAATACTCCTACTGTAAGTGGTGCTACGTGCGCAGCCGCCTGGCACGCTCTACTTATACGTTCGGCCCTCCAGCGCCACTCTCCATGCCACCTACCCCCATCTATCTCTCACGGGCTCCGTATCAGAGCTTCGCAATATGCTTCCACCACCCAGCCCAGCCCAGCCCCGTCCCGTCCCCAGCCTGCCCTACGCATGCACCCCGCTCCCTATGCCATACCCCAAGCGCTTCCCCAGCCGGCAGGTCCGTGGGGACAGCGGCCAAGCCCGGCTTTCCAGACCACGCAGCCACCTGCCCTCATGCAACCCCGCAGGGGGGCGGGCGCGTCAGCCCCCGGCCCGGCCCGCACCGCCTCCGCCTCCGCCTGCGCCTGCGCCAGGCTCCTCCCCCGCGCACGCCGCGCCAGGGACCGGGCAAGCGCGGCCCGCTCCCGCGCCCCGCGGGGAGGCTGCCTGCTCCCAGCCCCTCGTTCTTCTGCTCCGCTGCCTCTCTTTAACCCCTCACGGGGCCTCCCCGGCTCTGACCCCGTATGTTAAGTATTTACACTGCGCCACGAGTTCGCCTGGGCGATTTGCAGAGGCAAAAAGTGTGGAGTCAAACGACGCGTGGTGTTTCCGTTACAAGTGGCTCCTTTTAAAGGCGGGAAAACAAATCTTTCGTTACACTTTCTTTTAGATGGTTTAAAACGATGGTTTTCTTTCTTTAAGAAAGCTTTTCTTGTAATTGTAAATGCATATATCTAAACTAGAAACAATGCTAAGAAAAGAAGCTTACTCTTGAGCTCCTAACCTCAAAAGAAACTACGAAACAGCCACCCGGAATTTAAAGGCACATAATTTTTAGGTTAACTTCAACTGAAACATAATTTTTATCAGCTCTCATGTTAAAAGCCAGCAGTCACTTACATCAAAAATTTCCCTCTGTTAGACTAGCCCAGCCCACTTTTGCAAAAGCATAAAGGCATACTTTATAAACACATTCTTAAAAGACATAAGCAGTGAGTCAATTAATTTTTTCTTATTATCTGCACCATTAGATTTGATAAATTCTTCTAGTTCAGGTCATACAATAAAGAGCAATGTTTGGGTTGGGTGGGGGAGGGAGAGGAATAGAGCAAGCATTTGCATCTGCTGTCAAAAGTGGTTTAGTTTTGCTTCCATTTCATAAAATAGAGATAATTTTAAAATAAAACAATAAAATAAAATAAATATAAACTAAATAAACATTTTTAATAAATTCACTGTGACATTTTTTGCGTTTTTGCAAGGTGTACATGGAAAAAAATAGCTGGAAGTTTAGCATGTTTAAGACTCAATAAAAGAGCCATGCTCAATTGCTACTGAATATACTTCTAACCTCCAGAATGAACTGCAAACACTGCAAGGATTAGGTAGTTCAAGTGAACTGCAGAAAGAAAAATAATTAAAAATCTATTATAGTAACTGGTGCGGCTGAGATCTACACTTTCCTTTTCAGTCAATATTATTAAGGCTAACTTCAACTACAACAGAGTTTGTTTTTAGTTTTCCTAAAGTAAATATATGCCGAAATTTTCTGGTTTCTAGAGTTCATTAAAACATAGCTCACCACACATTTGAAGCATTTTTTTCTTATAACTAGACAATTTTTAAACCAAACTACAGTAAGTGGTTTAACAACCCCATCCATCTTCAGTAATGGGAGAAAGTCAGTGTTTATATACAAAACTTGGTTAAAAGCATGCAAGATAAATAAAATAAAACTACAGTAAAAGGTGTTTTCTTTTTTTTCCAGCCACCGAGCTTGCTGCACACAAAATATGTAACTGCTTTGCCCAGATGGTTACGGTCATGCTCTTTAACCTAAGCTATCTGACTTGGTTTTTTTATGGAATTTAATCCACGTGTTACACATATCGAAAAACTATATTCTATAAATACTACCAAAAGCACTATGTACTTTTACATCTAAGTGTCATATTTTTCTAGTATATATAGATTTTACATCATTCTAATTGCATCCTATCCCAATAAGCAGGCCAATTAAAAAATGAAAAACAATTTACAATACATTTTAGTCTGTTCTGTCGCTTCTTTTTATGTGAATAGTGCTCAGTGGTGAAGGGAGCTCCCAAGCAGTGTTTCTTTCCATAACCATTAACACACGTCATACATTCAAGCTCTGATGGCTTTAATCCTTTGAAAACATTCATACATTTTAATTTCGTATACTCAGTTTGCGAAGCTGCAAGTCTGTGGCCATATTCTGCAAGATTTTAAGACTGGAAATTGTCACTATTTTAATAAAAAATACCTTTTTTCAGTTGAATAGTTATAGCTTCTCAGTGTTCTTACTCATGTTGTAAAATGTGGTTAAACAAAAGCAATTGTGAACCGTTAATCATAAATTCTGCATGGAATGCCCTGCTCCCCAAATCATGCTAAAATAAATAATATTTTCAGGTTAAAAAGGTGAATTGTCCTAATTAGAGCTAAGTAATGTTGTGGTGTCCTCTGAATTTAGCCTAATTAAAATAGCATTCCAAAGGTCAAAAGCTAACTTATATTAATAAATCATAAAGGTTCATAATTGCAGCTGGTGCATTATTTTAATTACTAATAAAAATATGCTTTGAAAGCTATTTCTCTTTATCACTGTGTGAAACGTTACAATCTATGGTGTGTGGAAAAGATTCTGTTTACACATTCTTTTGTTCTGCTGTGATGCTCAGGTTTTAATTCCAAAGGCAAATCAACGTGCACTCATAATCTTCAGCTCTATTCACCATATGTATCTGAGGACCATTTAATGCAAAGATAGCAGTTTTGGAATTAAAATAATTATTTTCAAGCACGGGGTTAACACTGTAGCAGCCAAACATGCAGCTCTTCTACATCATCCCTCTGTATATTAAAGTTTGGGGCTAAGAGAAGATTTTCCAAGATTTATTTAAAAGGATAAAAAGTAAAACAACTGTGAATATTTATGAGTTTGAAGTGGAGAAACAGGTGTCTACCTACAGTCATACGTATGACCTGTTTGAATATACCACCCCAGATTGTTATCTCTGTAGAGAATTTTCTTTTTCTGCACAACTTGATTATTCACAACAATAGAAAGCAGCCATGCAAGTACTGGAATATTCATGTTTTCATGCAATTTGATTGGCAGTTCTGTAATTGTGGTAAGCTGCTTTGACCAAGTTTCTATAGCAACAGCCTTACTGTCATTTCTTACCTGTTTTCTGGTCATCCATTGTACTGAGCTTAGTCTCGTCAGCTACTGTTAAAAGGTAAATGTATAACGGTTAGCCCAGTTAGTGCCCATGCCCCACATGCATCCAACATTCCCTTTTTCTATGTATTTCTTAAAGTTAGGGGGGCCTTAGCAATGTCATACTTCATGCAAATAAACTGCAACTGTAAGCAAACACTCTGGACAGAAACGGCAGCAAACTAGTAACCCTCATGCAATGTCAGTCATGTTCACATCACAGGCAGGTACAACATGTTATTTACACGTTAGCGCATCACAACTAGTCAAGACAAGTCAATGCCACCAACCTTACTGTCCTTTGAAGAAGGTGGTGAATTAAGAGTTGTAGTTAAGATATCTATAATTATTATAAAGCAACAAATCTTCTTATATTCTATTATTCTGAGTACTGAACTTTGTGTGTGTGCAAACAATCAAAATTCACTGTTTAAGGTGACTAGATTCTGCACTTCAGAATCTAAATTCAATGACAGAAAAATAGATGGACTTGTTAGAAACTGCTTATTCTCAATTGTTTTATAAATTAAAAAAAAATTGTGGTTGATTGCTTAGTTGCTGCTACTTTATAGGGCTTCTGACATAAATATAAAACTTGGGTCTCAGCCAGCAGTCAGACCAGCCTCATTTTCTAATTGTGAAAAACTCTTCATAAAACTACTTGTATCTTCATTATCTTAATCAAAAGCTTTACACAAAGTGAGATACTACCAAGGACCTTTAAGGCTAATTGTATTATAATCATGAATTAAGAATAATCCTGTCTATCCGGAACCACAGCACGCTACATTTTTACGCAGGTATTCCAAATGGGTTGCTAAACACACTTTTCACCGTAAAATTTTCGTAAACAACTTTTATATTCGTGTGTAATCACATATCTATAGGACTACAATATTTAAATGTATGGACATTTACAAGTGCTATGAGCAATATACCGGCCACTTGGCCATTCATGTTGAGAACACTTTATTTCGCATCAGTAGACATTATGGGCAGTAGTACTGCACATAAATGATGTGTTTGGAATTACAAAATCTATGTACTTACAACATTAAAATCAGGTTCAAATAAAACAATTGAAAAAATATCACTCACTACCTAGATCCATGCTTTTGGATTTTCGTGTTTTAACAAACTCCAACTGACTGGCATCTGAAAATTGCTTTGTACGCTTTTCTGACATGCTCTGGCGTCCAAAACCCTCTCGCTGGAAGGCAAGCACTGGATCAACATCTGGACTAAGAGTGCTGTAGGAAGGGAAAAAAATCATGCAAACATTTATCAAGATCACACAACCTTTCACTCTGCAGAGAAAAGCATTTATTTAGCATATGACTTCTACCAACAATAAGTACACACTTTTAAATAAACCATTGCAAGTAGGCAGTTACATACATGATGGATTTAGTTTTACTGCATCAAGCAATTCTAGCTAAAAATTATCAAGAACTTCATTTACGAACTTTAATGAAAGATGTATGAATCTAGTGCAAGCCATCAGTATATACAGACCCAATACAAGAATAATCTGAGGGAGAATAAAACTATTTTTTTTTCTTCATGAGAAACAAATATTTTGTTAATAACAAATTATCACATCTATTTTCTTCACAATGAAATGTTTGTATAAAGCATAAATAAGATCTGTCCCATTTGAAGCCCACAGACATATTGAACTTCTTTATTTAAAGATGTTGCATTAAAATTTATCTCCATATGTGATTTTCCTTGCAAATTTTTCATAGCATTTCATGGTCTTAACCTGACCATGACAGGCGAACATATTTTTTTTCACTTATTACTTTCTAAAGAGCAAATACTTGCCACAATGGTTCTACCACTAAATTAGGATTGGATTCAGTTTCGGTCTCTTCTGCAGATTTCTTCCATGACCTTGACTGAGCTGCTCAAGTCTTTAGCAAACTAATCCTAGCCCACCATGCTTCATCAGAAGCACTCTGAGCAGAGATTTGTTGGTCAAATGTTGGTAGAATCATGAGTACAAGAACGCAGGCAAAATTAGTTTGGTGTGCAAGCTAACCTGCAAGCTTCCAACGTGGAACAATGGCCACTTGTCATGTTTGCAAAACAACGACAACCACAACCACCACCCCAGAAATCGCTCTTTAATAAAAAAAAAAAAAACTTTACAACATCACTTACAAATAAACACAGCAAAAGGAAACTCATGCATAAGGGTGCATCTGGCTTCAGGAACATCGGGGCAGTATGAAAAAGAGCCTGAAGGCAAGCTCAGAGAATTTAGATTTCTACTTCATCAGGCACAAAATAAAATCAAAAGTGTAAAATACCCCAAAACAGCAGTATTTTGCACTATCACTCTCCTTCCAATAGGAAGCAGATCTTTCAAAAGACAGTCAGTCTCCTTTTTGATTCTTGTCAAGATAAAAAAGAAAAAGCTAAATATAAATATTTTGAAATTGAGATCTCTAAACCAAGTGTCATTCAAAATATTGCATACATACACGTTTCTGCTCAGTATATTTCAAAAGAGGTATTTTCTACTGCAAGGCCTAGGTATAAAATACAGAAAGTTCCATCTGAACATGAGGAAAAACTTCTTTCCTGTGAGGGCGACTGAGCACTGGCACAGGCTGCCCAGAGAGGTAGTGGAGTCTCCTTCCCTGGAGATACTCAAAACCCGCCTGGATGTGATCCTGGGAAATATGCTCTAGAGGACCCTGCTTGAGGAGGGGGGTTGGACTAGATGATCTCCAGAGGTCCCTTCCAACCTCAACCATTCTGTGATTCTGCGATTGTGTAACTGCTAGGAAGGAGAGGATGGTGCGATATCGTGGTCTGTAATACAGATCTTTTACCTAGTGATAAATAGGCAAATAGCAAATTTCTGTGTGAACTGACTTAAACTTTTAGATTGTGTTATGTGTGCCACATACTTTAATTTATTAAAGCATCTTTGATCAAGAAATATCTGCATATTACACACAACAATGAATAAAGGTAAGGAAAAGCGTCCAAAGACATCAGCTACTAGCAGTGACGAAAATCACTATCCACATTCCTAGGCAGCTCAGAGAAAATTCAGTCTAATAGCGGCAGATTTACAAATAATAAGATACGTGCATGTGACAAGCATATAATACTTAAATGAGGGCAGGATCAGAGCTTATATGCATAAAGTCAATGTCAAGTGCCTTTTGACTTTAATGTTTCTGGCTCAGGCTCATAATGTTTTACATCTAATTACCGCAACTATTTCAGAGATGTCTGCACGATTTAGCAACATTTCCAAGCATATGCTTAAAGGCTCTGTTGAATCAAAGCCTGAATCAAAAAATAACTATTTAGTCCTCACACTCACTCCCACAAAATAGGGGAAAATTATCATCTCCATATGATAGAAAGGTAAAACAGACAAGACCAACATACATACATACTTATTGCATTTGTAGCAGTGCAACTTGTAGCTGAAAATGAATCCTCTAAGTCTGAAAGCGTACTCTGCATGGCTCAGCTGAACTTACAGGGTTTCAACACCTTTCATAGTCAGATCATAAATGACTTTCCCAAGGCCACACAGGAGTTTCTGGCTTACTGCTAGTCAACATTATCTCTAAATACTAGAAAAATATTGTTGTACTAAGTGAGAGTTTTCTCTAGCAACATCTGTTAATGCAGCTCACATTAGTTAACAAAGATGACCAGCTTTATCTTGCTGAAGATAACGTATCATATGTTCTTCAAAAAGGGTGAATTTCTTAAACTATCTGTTTCGGCTCTCTTTCATAGGAGCTTGCTCATATAAGCACTCGCTTTAAGCGGCGTATGTAAAGATCCTAATAATGCTGAATATGATTTCCATGTAAATACAGCCTTCACATATATATTCATTTAAAGTCCTAATAATATAATAAAACTCGGAAGCTGAATGAAACTTCAAAAGGGCACTCCAGATTTTCAAGAGAATGGCACGATCTGAACACAGGACAAGCAATCAGAAATTCTGGGCATCAGACCCCAGCTTTTCTACCAATATCCTTTTTAAGGGCTTCCTCTGAGCTTCTCTTTTCTGCACTTATCATACTTATCTCCCCCACACAGGTATTAGAGGCATTACTACTCTATGCTTGCAAAGTATCCTGAATACTAAGGATGCTCCTTAGTATCAAAAATTTCATTCTACCATCACTAATTCTCATACCTTTTTACACTACAAATATCAGTCCCATGTAGCATCATCAGTTTTCATGCCTAGGTTTGTTTCTAATATTAATGACCCCACAAGCGTGTTTCAGTAGTTAAGAAAGAGGTAGATCACAGAAGTTTGAATACACGAACTTTGCCCAAAAGTACTCAAAAGCAACAGTGAAGATCCAAAACTGGGGAAGCCAGTGAGAATAGAGGAGTAACTAATACCCCCAAAATGCCTCATTTTAATATTTTCAACTACATTAAATTCACCTTCTGCTTTTATTAACGCAACTCATTAGGCAATGCCAAACACAATTTACTATATTCTAGCATACTAAACAAATAAGATTTCTGGAATGACAGCTGATCCTTTAAAGAATGTAACCGTCTTCTGACCCTCAATGTTATTAAAATTCCACTTATTAATCCTGTCTTATTGCCCCTTTGTTTTCATAACATTTTCATCAAGGATTAGGGAGATATTGTCAGGCTGGAAAAGCTTACATTTTCTTCTGTGATTCAGAACAGCTGCCATTCTTGTTTGGATAACCCTTCATCCATATTCTTAGTTTTACCCTTTGTGCCTTCCAGCAAAATCATACGACGCACCTTCATTTTACAAGTCTTCCTCCATCCATTAGCAGCAGGAAATTAATGCAACAATCTACTTCTCCTGCTATTTATTTTTTTACAAATAGAATACATTATATAGTAAGGTACTATACTGATCTACTCTTTTAACTGCAATAGTATCTGAAGACCTTTACAAATTCTCATAAAGATAGAGGTTTAAAGGTTTTTGAGCACAATGAATTTCACAATATCTAATCCCTATTTTCTTTATTGTAACTGTCTTTTTCAAAGTGCTATATAAATAGTAAGAAACGCTGCAGAAGTAAATGTAAAAGCATCTGCAGGTTTCAAATGGGCTTTTATTCTGTGCTGTAAGTTTTTGCTCATATTCGGCTAAAAAATTCACTGAGCAATAAGCTATTATATGCAGTCTTGAGTACTGTTCTATTTAAACATCTCAGATTTTCAGTCCTGAAAGCTTTTATAATAGACAGATGGACTTTTCAAGGGCCCAAATTACAGGTATCACTTTTCCAGGAGAAGAGTTTCAACATTAAAAAAAGGCAAATGAGGATGAAAAAAGTTACTTTTTAATACAACCATTAAAAGGGTGTTTAAAATACAGAACTCAGTTCCTGGACCTGATATCAAAAAAACTAGTATGAAAAAAGAAGAAGCTGACAGGTGCATATCAGCTGACAGGCACTATTGTTGTTTTATTAAGATATCGCTGACACATTCTTAATAGACCCAAGGGACAAGGGAAATAAGAAAATTCATATACTTTGTGCCATTTGTGGTAATTATCTAGCTTTAAGAACTGGCAGTGTACAGAGGTGGGCTTGTATTTTGCTATTACTATAGGTAATTACAAGACTCGTAAATTAAATCTTAGATCTGTACTACTTGTACTACCTAAGCAATAAACAGTATTTCTTTGCCAGGAACATAAGCAAGTCAATAATGGAACTCAGTGTATTTCTTATTAAGACTTTTATATTAAAATATATAGAAGTAATCAGAAAGTCAGCCTAAGATAAGATACACAGAAATTATTTTTTTAATAGATTAAATTTATAAATTTACTTTCCATATTTAAAAAGTGGAACTACTATAGTATATTGCTTTCCCATGATAGTTACAAATCATATTATCCTATAAAAGACATCTCCTCCTGCAAAGTAAAGAAATCTTAAGTAGTTCTTGTTGTACAAGCAGTAACACTAACGGTGCAACACAAAAAGCTCCCTTGATTTCTATGCAGATTTTAAAATTACTCCATGCTATTAGAAAAATCAATTAGGTATATAGAAGTCCTAAAAGGCTCCTAAATATATACTGGAATATAAAAATAAAGTCTTTGTTTAATAAAGTTAGAAATATATTTACAGTGAGATTTATAAATTAAATGTTCTGACTAAAATTCATTTTTAATCTTTCATAACCTCAGGTATTCAAATGTAACAATTTTTTTTTTTTTTTACAGAAGCTACCTCGGTTGCTAACTGAATTAATATTAAATAATGAAATTAACATAGCTCTATGCTAATTTGGTGTTAATAACAGTTAGTAACACTTCCACAAATGTGCTTTGAGACAGCACAAAACTATGCAACCAGAAGTAAAAAGTCTAACAAATTAGCTGTACAGATTCACTTATTGAAACAGGGCCGATCACAAGTTGGAAAACAGTGTAATCTAAATATGAGGTTAAAAAATGAAGATTAATATTAGCAGCAGTGAAAAATTAAACTAAAGAAAAAGACTTAACTGCAGTCACGCATTGTTTGCTTCCCCTAAGCCATGCTCTTACCAGTCTGTTGACTCATTAATTGCCGCTTTAGCCCATGCACCAGCATCAACAGTACCGAACCCAACATCATCATGGGAACTGGATGACGACTGGTCAGAGAGATGCGGAGGGAGTACCGACAGCCTGTCATCTTCAATAATGACTGTGTCATCTTGGGGCATGTTCACCGTTGGAGACAGCTGATATTTACCTGAACAATAAAAGAGAGAAAAAGACAAAAACTAAATAATGGCAGACAAAGCCTTGAATAATATATAATCGCAACTGATAAAATGTCATGTCAACCTACCATGCTACTGATAAGAGTGGCACAGCACAGATATTAAAATTAAATATGTCTCACTTTATATGTGTCTTCCTATGCAGAGGTCTGAAAAGCAACATACATCAGCTGTACCTGCAGCTTACTGCAAGAAAATAGTATCTCCTGTTCAAACTCTTCTGAAGAGACGAAGAGGAGGAGGAAAAAATTCAAGGAGGACTGACAAAACTCATCACCTCTCATGATCAGACACTGCCCAAAAGACATTTGAAACTTGTTTGACTACTATTAGGAACTTGGAACTATCTTATAACGTCCACACAAAGTTACAAATTGTGAAAGGTGTCGAGAATTCACAGCTAAAGCCAACAAAAGAAAAAAATCCAAACTTTGAAAATTTTTCATTCTCTGTTTTGGAAAATACTCTGCAGACACTTTATAGGCATCAAATGTAGATGTAAATATCTCACTTGAGACATTAAAAAAAAAAAGAAAAATCTGTCCTCATTCTATTCGCAGGAAAATTCAGGTAAGTTCTAACACTGACGTTAAAATGGTCAAGTTAGAGCCATCACATACATGAAAGAGACATAATAAAGAATACAAGAAAGGACAACATTTTAACTGCAATGCTTTGTAACATTATCGGGGTTGAAACTGAAAACCTCTGTTTTTCACTGTACATGTACAGAGAGAGGAGGATGGGAATTATTTGGAAAATGGTAGAAATATAGAATGATTACTCTTTAAAATTTTAACTTGAAATAAACACTAGTTATGTCAGTATTGAGAAACACTAAGCTAAAACTACAATTGTTAAAAGGAAAATAATGATTTGCAAACTGGAAGAAAATTGTTCAGTTATCTGAGGCAATGACAAATTAAGTGCAATTCCTTCATATTAGCTGCTAAAAAGTTTTTCCTCTTGGATATTGATACCCGACTTAAAAAATTGCCATTTAAAAAGTTTGGCCCTAACTCTTACTGCGCTCAACATAATTTTGAATGAAAGATCATACCATGGCATGACTTTTACTACTGCAGATGTATTATCACACCAAAACAAGTAGTCAAATTATCATATCTCATGAGAATTCTACTAGCTCAATCAACCCAGGGGTCAGTACTGGGTCCAGTCTTGTTCAACGTATTTATCGATGACCTGGAGGAAGGGACAGAGTGCACCCTCAGCAAGTTTGCTGATGATACTAAACTGGGGGGAGAGGTTGACACACCAGGCGACTGTGCTGCCATTCAGAGGGACCTGGACAGGCTGGAGAGCTGGGCAGAGAGGAACCTCATGAAATTCAACATAGGCAAGTGCAGGGTCCTGCACTTAGGGAGGAAGAACCCTCTGCACCAGTACAGGCTGGGGGTTGACCTGCTGGAAAGCAGCTCTGCAGAGAAGGACCTGGGAGTCCTGGGGGACAACAAGTGAAGCATGAGGCAGCAACGTGCCCTTGTGGCCAAGAAGGCCAATGGTCTCCTGGGGTGCATGAGGCAGAGTGTTGCCAGCAGGTCGAGGGAGGTGATCCTGCCCCTCTCCTCAGCCCTGGGGAGGCCTCACCTGGAGTCCTGTGTCCAATTCTGGGCTCCCCAGTCCAAGAGAGACATGGCGCTCCTGGAGAGAGTCCAGAGGAGGGCTACCAAGATGATTAGAGGGCTGGAGCACCTCTCCTATGAAGAAAGACTGCAAGAGCTGGGCCTGTTCAGTCTGGAGAAGAGAAGACTGAGAGGCAATCTCATCAATGTGTACAAGTATGTGAAGGAGGGGTGTCGAGAGGATGAGGCCAGTCTCTTCTCCGTGGTGCCCAGTGACAGGACAAGAGGCAATGGGCAGAAACTGAACCACAGGAAGTTCCACCTAAACCTGAGAAAAAACTTCTTCACTGTGAGGGTGACAGAGCATTGGAACAGGTTGCCCAGAGAGGTAGTGGAGTCTCCTTCGCTGGAGATATTCAAAAGCCGTCTGGATGTGATCCTGGGAAATATGCTCTAGAGGACCCTGCTTGAGCAGGGGGGTTGGACTAGATGACAATCTGGCAACAAATTGTATATTATTCTAAAACTATGATGCACTAAAGTAACAATATATAACAATATTTATATTTTCATAACATAAACTGCTTATGTGGCCACATCAAATACTTTCACACTTTATTCTTAATATAAATATGAAAAAATTGTAAGACTGTATGGAATTAGGGGAAACAATTCCCCCTCTGCCTTTTTTTGGAAATATGTGTCAGCTACTGTTACTTTTTTTGTATGCAATTACTCCAGAAATACCTTACGCATAAAGAGTAATTAGCTGATTACTACCATGCAAACTAAAATCATTGTGGCATTAGATAATACGTTCTGTATAGTTTTCCAAAGAGGGGAAATCTGGCTTCAGAATACATCTTTTGAAAAGCTGAAAGTAACTGGAAGAAAAAGGTACTGCACAGCAAACAACTCATCACTGTCAAAGTGAAATGAATGTATTCGGTTTGCATAACAGCTGATTCTTTGCCCAGCAATAGTTTCTTTGATGGACAGGTTAATGTTTAGCCTGGTAATGTACTTCTTTCCAAACATAATGCCTACAAGACTGTTAACTGTGTAGTTAATAATGTCTCCAAAGAATTCATTGTGAAAAGGTATAACCTTATGGCATTCTGCAGATTGAACTTCCCATTTGAGAGGCTACAGTAATTCAGTAACATTTTTAACTTTTTTCTACCCTTCTTTATATCTGGCAAGGGTGAAGAGTGACATTTTAATAGTTGCTTTGTAATTAAGGAAAAAAACCATGTGACGTGCCTCTGCTTTTCACTGCAGATGAAGCTAACAGCAGGTGAAAGGCTTCACCTCAAAAGCAGGCTGTTCGACGTATCTCAGCACAGGAGTCAATATGTCCTTTATAGAGAGCTCAGTTAAAGTGGACAGAAAAACACCCTTGGCGAAGTAGCTCTGCAAGTGTTCTGAGAAACATTACAAGGAAATATCAAAGAAACTTCAAATCCTGTAAGCATCAGTCTATTGCAACCATTCTACAAATCTGAGGCTTTGCTCGAGCTGCCTACAAATCTCTAAGACAATAACATTCTCTCAGGCTAGAAAAGCCCTATGTAATTTAGAATCTGAGTACATTTGAAGTCTGGTTTTGCCTACATTCATTCGGTACAGTAATCTGTGGTAATATGTAGTATTTTGGATGGTGTAATAAGGAAGGGAAAACATTTTCCCTTTCAGCCGTGTCACATCTCAGGTGCTGAGGCTCAAATTTCTTGCAGTTACCAGACTAAACCCTGATGACCGTAGCAAGTAAGAAGGCGCACAAAGGCTTCACACCTGCCTGTGCAGAAAAAGCAGAAGTCTCAGTGTTCCCACACCAAATGACTGGTCTCCAGCTCCATGAAGACTTTTGCCTTAGAAGGAAAAGTATGCTGACCACCAGCTCCTCAAACTTGACTTGAAAATTAAACTCCTCAAAAAAACTGAACATACACACTACAGGAAGTGAACAAGCGAGTCCCACTCGCAAAGGACTCAAGTACTTCAAGCCCCAGGAAGTCCTTTCAAATCTCAGAAACCCGGTAAGTCTGGTTAAGCTCTTTGCTGAAATAACTTGTCTCCCATACTAGATTGCATTTAGAAGGCTAAGTGTTGTTATCGTATCTGGCCTGGTTCTTGTGCTTTGGCTATCGCTCTCTTTTTAATGGAAGTCTAAAAAGAAGTTCCAAACTCTTTTTTTTTTTTAACCTATTGAAAACCCTTATGAGGAAGACTCAAATCCAGGTATTACTTTATTAATCACTCTCATGAGCGTTTTGACATTGTGTAATTCAAACCAACCATACTTTTCAAGCTTATTCCACCAGAAACTAGAGGGTCCTTCTTGCTCTAGATATGCCAAGTGATTCCTGACCTACCAGGCCAAAAAATATCAGCAACTAGAAGTTTGTGATGAATAATAAATTATTGAGTATACTAAAAAGTTCTGTCACCCAGTGCTTCCAAACTTAGAACACTTGCATAGAAAATGAAAAATGTGTTGGCAATCTCAAGATACGGTTTCATTTCCACAAGTATAGAAGATAAGAAAATAATAATAGAAATAATAATAAAAGAAAATAGTTATGATGATGATGATAATAGTGATAAGCTAGTCCTACAGGAGTGATACAGAGAAATGTGCAGTAAGAAATTAGAACGTATCCAGATCGTCACTTATTTATTTTCTAGTAACAGCACTTTGTCCATGTCAACATACTGAGTTGTGGCAAAGTGCCCATGTCCCCACATCATCTAATTTCCCAAGCTAAATAGAGGCGGGACTGGAATTACTTGTATGGGGAACATCTAAGGAAAGCCAGTAATACTGCAGAAAAAGGAATGGCAATTTAGCAGTATCTTTATCTTCTACTTATTTGAAGTAACTCTAAGAACCCAATCCTTCAAATTGATGCGCTAATGAAAGAGGTATCATTTGGTTGTTGCACAACAATGCCTCGACTCTGTCCAGGCTTCAGATCTGAAGAGAGCGCTCAGGATTTTCGAGACCACCGTAGCAGGGCACCATGTGCTGAATAAATTGTTAGTCGGGGAACTGCACTGGGCTTGTAAAGTGTAATTTTCATTTAATTGGCACACATACTTTACATCTCTAGCTTTGAATTTTTTCCATAGTGCTTTCCCCTGATTCTATCCCAAAGACAGCAATTATTTTGCAGAGAACAAAAAAATCCCTGTTGTGTAGCAAGTACTGTAGTTTATGTTGTTCTGGGAGATCCTTAAGGATGAAAAGTAGATTCAGTGCAAGCCATTGTTATTCTGTGTACCCCTGATAAATAACTTCTGTTTAGTCACCATTAGCAACAAAACCTGCCACCTTCATAAGAAAATATCAGCAACTAAAATAAAAGGATGAAAGACGACTTTGTATTAAGCTGTTTGTTCAATAAGAATAATTTATATAGATAGCAGCTATGTATTTGTGTAATGCAGAACTCAGGAGCATACTGGATAATATACACGAAGGGTAAATGAGAAAAAAGACTTGAATTTTTAATCATGTAGTTAAACAATCTAGAAAAATACAATTATTATTTTGAATGCACTACAAACAGGCTATCTGAAAATATTAAAAATAAATAAATAAAAGGAAGAGTTTATTTTAATCATCATATTTTTAGAATAGAATGCCTGAAATGTATAAAGAGAAACAGCTTGGTCAAAACAAAAAAATCAGTCCCTGAAAACGGAAAGAGGTATCTCTTATCTTCTCCTTAAAAATTTTTCAGTGCAATATTATCAGGTAAAAAAAATCATAAGACAATATATAAATTAGTAGCAATAATCATCTTCTAGAAAAGAAGTAGATCACATAAGAATCATCAGAAACTTTAAAAGTTTCATGTAGTCCTCTTGTAGTAAGCAAATATTTCTTCTATAATTTAAATAGTGCTCTAAAATTGGTACTTTATTCCCACTCTCACAGCAAGGCTCTGACAACCAGGTCCTGCTGTCAGCTCTGGACTGAAAGAGCAAGAAAACACTCTTAAATACCTTTCCTGAAAATTACATTAGATATATTTTTTAAAAAGTCATTTAAAAGTGGGCTTTTGTTTTTTCTTCAACTTTAAGAAAAGACAGAGAAGAGTAGGAGTTTTCTAAATCTTGAGATTATCACTTCTGAATAGACTGATTTAGGAAGTGAGAAAGCTCAAAGTCATCAATTTTATGAACCAGTAAAAGATGCAGAAAGACAGAGTCCTTCACACACAAAATCCAGCTGTGACCTCCTCACTATGAGGTCCCAAGAACACTAAAAATTTACATTGTCAGACCCTCTGAGGGCTAAATAAAAAGTCACCAGCTGATTCAGGGAGGCCCTAAGATGGAGGACCACTAGAGTATTCAAGGGAACCAGTGCTGCCTTTTCGCTTGTCTTCATGCCAGGCACAATACACAAAGGAACACACCTCCAGTTTTACTCAGACGCTTCTTATGACTAATCTTGGCTTCTAGGCCAATTTTAAAGAGAGGAAGATGTTTCTGAACAGTCATGTAACACCACATAGACATCCTCGGGAAAATAAAAGTTCTGAGATTTTTCTCATTATAAATGCTAATAGGATTTTAAGTCCATTGGATAATGAAGACCAAGTTTCACAACGTTTAGCTATTCTAAAACAAACAACTGCATATATCTGTGCCAGCAGGTACCGACACGTGTTGTACAGCACTGCAAGAAAACACACATGCAGCAATATGACAGAAGATTGAAAACACTGAGATTTTACATTAATTGTACTGATTCCTTCGGAAAGATTAAGATATTAGAAAATTGACAGCTACCAAAAAATGAATTTAAACATTACAGCTTTGTGAAGCTGCAATGATTGCAGAAGAGAATGACCCAGTACAAGAAAAACTAGTTTTCAGTTACTCTGGGCTACATGACATTTACTATACGGTTCAGGCATGATTTGATCTTCCATGTGCTTCCAACTAAATCACCAATGGATTTAAGTCACAACCATTTTTAAATCAACTTTCTACAAAGTTCCTGGTCTCTCAAAATAATACAGACTCAGAGGAAGTCAGAACGTCTATTTCAGACTGTAAGAAAAACTTACAAAAGGCAGGACGGATTTTTATCCCCTGTGCCTACATTGTAGAGGTAGCCAAAGCGTTAGATTTTAAGAGTTTTGGAAAGGTTTTTGGCTTTTTGTTGAAACAGCAGTTACTGGTTACTGCTCAAGGAATGATACCAGATTTGATGAACCACTAGTTTGATTTGGTACGGCAAGTCCTATGCTGCTGTGATGTGAAATTACACTGCATTGCTTGGCATGCATGCTCTCCAGGTCTGTTCTCCCATCGCTGGACAATGTGTTTAAGTGATAACTCATTAATGTTTCTATGAGTTGTACATGTAAATCCTCTGCAACACTGATGGAAAAAGCAGAAGTTAGTGCTTTTCAAACATTTTATCTAAAACCCTGAAACCACATGAAAACTGACTAGTGTCTTATTTGGGAAAACAGGGCTAAAGGCTTCTGATTATTTTATCGCCCTTTAAATTTTTCAACAAATCTAAAAATTAAAAAAATATTTTTCTTTAGATGTGCATGACTTTGAATGAAAAAGTTTCATGCTTCTTTGATGCTCTGGAACACAGTCGTTCTTCTAATTTGCACAAAAAGTAATGCAATAGAACAGAACATGATTTATTTTTAATTACCGTTGCTCAAATGCACACATAAAAACAAAAAGTTGGTAAAATATCCTAATAGCAAAATTGTGGCATTTCAGAGAGTTCAACAACATCATTGTTATTTTGCTGCTGAACAAAAAATCCCAAAAGACCAAACTAAAAAAATAACACACACTCAGCAAAATATACGTACCAACTCGTAACTGGAAAAAGGGCTCAAATTATAGACTTTCACTTTCTAAAGCTGAAAATACATCTTAAGGAATTCAAAATTAAAATCAGTCTTGCTCCATATCAAGTATAGGGCAACAACCTCTACTGCTATAGTCATGGGTGTCAAGCACACTGAAAAAGCTGCAGATTTAATGGCTGTGCTTTATCTTTAAGACTTGCAACTCAAGCAAGCAATCACAGTTTCTTATGTCAGGTGCTATTTTAATCCAATTGCTTTTTTGTTTTAAATTTTCAAAATCCTTTCAAGCTAATCCCACACCAGCCAGTAAATTTGACCACTCCTGTGGCAAGAAAAGTCTTCATTACCTAGATCTGTACATAGCAAGCTGAACTGCTGCAGAGCAACTGCTAATAGCCTCATCATTCACTGGAGCCATGCAGATGGTATGGCATGGAAGCTAAATAAAATACATGTAAAATAAGTTATGAGGCTTTAAAATTAGTGTCTTGCAAAGCAAAAATTCAACCAAAATAATGAAATACCCTAATAAGCATAAATGGATGCAAGTTTTCATTTGTTATTATTGCATTAGTATGACTGAAACGGAGGAGAACAACTGCTGAAATATAATTATAAGTTCCTTATAGAAAGACTCATTGACTCTTAATTCGAATAAAGACTCAACATGTAGACTAAACTACTCAATAATTTATTGTCCCAGATCAGATGCTGAAAAAGCATGTTAAATGCTCCTGTTATTTGTTCCATTACCTGCCATGGGACATGAAATTCACTTTATAAATCCATTTATTGACATTCTTTCTCACATTAAGCTATCTAGGAGGCTTCTGTGGAACAATTTTAAGGCATGTCTTAAATTGGCCAGTGCAACTTTCATTTTCCCTGCTTTCCACATGAATAATACATTAATCACCCTTCAGTGAATCACAGAAAGGATAAAACCCAGGTACGATTAGCAGAGTTCATTTGACTCACCCATTATCCTACTTAGCGCAGCATTCCTTGTGGGTGATTCGCTGAGACCCTCGATCCCACTGTAGAGAGAATGGGAAATCCTACGTTCCCTGTCATCCAGCATAGTCTCTATAGGCAGCTCTGGCCCAGAGGGGCTCCCAGGTGACTCCAACTGCATAGAGAGAGGAAAATCAGTGCTGAACATCCACTTAGCAGCATAGGGGAACTATAACAACTTGCCTAAGGCCTAGATCTATCTGGGCACCAAATGAGCTAGAACTTTTCACCCTGGACAAATATAATTTGCAGTGACAGCTCTGCTTAATGATCAACTTTCTATGACACTTTGCGCTGCACCTCCCATGGTGCCCTGTCAAATTTCAAACCTTTCAGTAGAAAATTGTTAGAAAAAAAGATTGCATTTTGGTGTCTCTTTGTTGCACAATTTCTTAAACAGACAGTTTTGGGTTTTGCAATATTATTGGGCAGACAGCTGGGCCCTCTTTCACAAGCTGACAGCCTGTCAGAATAAGTATCCTTTCAGGAGCACAGCACAGGAGCCCTGGCTGGGATTGGGCTGCTGATGCTTTTTGAAGTGGTGCGTTTTCCTTTCAAATACAATCATCATGGAAACCCCCATGAAACTCTACCACACGTATTAGTAACCAATACACAAACACTCAAAGGTTTTGTAGTTAGAAAAAAAAAAGTGACTTTGCATTAATTTTTATTTTTATGCCTATGAGGAATTCTTTGCTCTGCCTTTCCTGCCCTCCGGTGAAGAGATTTCACATGCTTTCTTCAGTTGGGAATTTCCTCTGATTACTGGGACAACTGCAGCATCCCTTCACATTCACAAAAATCAGAAGTGGCAAAACCTGCAGGCCCCAGGAACAGCCCATCCCTCCTCACCACAGCTCCAGACAAGCCTCCCTGGAGCATTAAGAGCGAAATCAAGTATGTAAAGGAGCAAACAGACACATGTTGCTTGGCCATGTAAATGGGGGAAAAGCCAGCGCATGTAGTTATTCTCCTGCCCCAGCTGCCCTCCACCAGCAGACTCCTCTGAGTGACCTCCTAGTTCAGCCTTTGTGAAGTTTCGTCACCTCCTTTTTTCCTGTATATGCCCTTCAGATGGGCGAAAAGGGAGAGCCCTTGCAGGGCAGGGAAATAAAACAGTTTGAAATCACCTAGTGTGGTTTAGATGCCCCCTTAACCATCGACAGCCCTGCTGACGCTGCCAATGCAGGACCTCGGAGTGAGGTGAGCCCCCATGCGCTGGTGACTCAATTGAGACTCCCAAGTTGCTTGCCAGGAACCAATAACCTGTTGCCAGTCACCGACCATGGAGGTAAAAGACTTCACCTACCATCATTCAGCCCATCACCATCTAACCTCACTGCCTGTAAAGCTCACAATTCACCTGAGCTCTAGCACCCTTCTAGTTACTTGGCAATGCTACAAAACGAGATTCACTTAGACCATTAAATCAGTTTCTCTACAAACTGAATCCGTCTATCCTCAAGAAGAAGAAAAACAAACTAATAAACAAAATTTAAGAAAATAGATGTTTTGCATGATAACGATATTACCTCACACATCAAGGCATATCTTTTCATACTAAAGTGTATACTAAAGCTTACAAGCAATATCCTTACACAAAACCCACCACATGCATTTTATATGTTTTGGAATATATATTTGGTCTCTTGCAGAGACCAAATTCTGGAAGATATCGAACAAAGCCGCTGGGAACTAAGAATGCTTACTTCACAGGCCTAGTCCCTAAATGAGCAAACGAGGAAGTAGTTCATCGAGGAGTAGTTCATCGTTTCAGGAATTACAATAACGAGCAACATGTTTGTTTTGGTTTTGTTTTGTTTTTTCTTAAATAGCTGCCCATTATTAATCACTCTATCCACAGCTCCCAGATGACAAAGAAATGCATGCTATGAAAGATTTTTAAACTGCTTCAAGGGCTACAAAGCACTCTTAACTACAGTCTTCACAACAGAGGCTTTGAAGTCAACTGGATGGACTAACAACTTGTGACATTTGGTTGCTGGCTGGCTGCCCGGTACACGGAGGGGTGGAGATTTGAGAAATGCTGCATTCCAAAGTAGATGAGACCACAACCCGAGGTCGCATCGCCAGTAAAAATTATTATTTCTGTTCAAAGCCATCATCTGTTCAATATAAATGAGATATTTAATGAAGTTCCAAATTGTAGACTTATCTCTCCCAGTTTGATAAGCGCTGGGGAGATTTACTGCATCGGAGGGTCAACACAATTACAATTGGAGGCACGTCAAGCTGCAGGAGAATAATAAACTTGCAGTGCAAGTGAATTAGACTCAGTAAGGTTTAAATTGTGAAATGAGGATTTGTTTTACTAGTTTTTTTAAATTGTAGATTACAGCTGACGGCTTTACTGAGAAGTACATTAAACAATATTCGTAGCTTCTGATTTAAAGAAATCAAAGGCAAATTCAAAAAGAATAAAAATGTTAAATTTTGAAATGCTGTAAGAAAAAAAATAGAGAAACATTAGACCACTTAGGAGCTTAAATTTGCATAACAAATGTATTAAATGAAAAACTAACTTTTATTTCACTGCCTTTAGATAACATGCAAAAATATCAAACTGCTTTGGGATTTATTTTCCTAGTACTATATTGATGACTTTAGGTAACAACTGTCCTGCTTTTAGTGAGCCATATCACATAATCCTTTTTCACGTGACAACCCATCAAATTTCAAACTCATTTGTAAAAAGGTCTCAACAGATTTGTAGAAAGATACAAATAAGAAGAAAGCTATGAATCACAGAAGTACATAGAAATTCACACCAGGTAAAGTAGTAAAGTACGGTGTAAATAAAAGACATAGCAGGAGCACTGAGTTTAGATTTTTTTTTTAAGTGAACCATGTATTTTATCATTTTCATTGGAAAAAATGCTTTCCATTTCTGATTAGCATCTCAAAATGTGTGTTTAAATAAGATATCAACAGCCAATTACACAAATACTTCACAAAGGATACTATGCCTTTAATAAAATAACAAAAATTAGACTGGAAATACACAGGTGGCTTTTACAAAAAATATCTTCCTAACATTGTTTACAGAAAGTCTGTGTATGAAAAAATATATTAAAATTGGAACCTGTGCTGAGGGAAAGACAAAGCGATCACCTGTCCATAGCAAGATTAGCTCAAATAAAAACCTGCTCTTCCCAATTCACTTCTAAAAGAGCTCGAGTGACACATTCCTTCCTACTGATATCAGTGCCATCCTGGTATAACTTAATTTGATTAACTGATAAAAAGTAGGAAGTATAAGCAAAAGTGTACAAATTCCTGACCTGCATTAAAGGCCTGGCTAGGAAAGCAAGCTAGGCAGCAAGTGGCTCCCATACGCTTCTGTCAAGGGCCACCCCTAAGAGTAGCGCTTTCAGTATTGCGCTTCAGAGTCACCAAACGGTTGGGGTTGGAAGGGGCCTCTGGAGATCGTCTCATCCAGCCGCCCTGCTCAGGGCAAGGTCACCTAGCACAGGCTGCCCAGGGCCATGTCCAGTCGGGTTTTGAATATCTCCAGGGATGGAGACTCCACAGCCTCTCTGGGCAACCTGTTCCCATGTTTGACCACCCGCACAGTTAAAAAGCTCTTTATTATGTTTAAATGGAATTTCCTGTATTTCAATTTGTGACCATTTCCTCTCGTCCTTTCACTGGACACCACTGAGAGGAGTCTGGCTCTGTTTTCTTTACCCCCTCCCACCACGTGTTCACACGCATTGATAAGATCCCCCCTGCCCCCACCCAGCCTTCTCTTTTCAAGGCTGAACAGAGAGAGTAGGCTCTCTGGGGCCTAACATTGATCGGTTGTTCACGATCACATTCATAAAAACACAGAAAGCCTTACATGGTACAGATTCCTTTTAACTCCTTTTCTTGCCATTGTCTTAAAATAGGAACAGAAATAAGACTTTTTTTTTTTTTGAGTAAAAGATCTCCACCCTGACCCTTTGTCATTCAGATAAGAACCAGCTGTTCGCTAAAGCACTGTCTGTACTGCCTAGCCCAGCTGCTGCTTATCTAGATGATAAAAGGACAACTAATGTGGTCCTTTCTACTTAAATACCATCATCCATCCTATCTGAAGTTATGCACATAAATATGAAAAAGTTTATGCACAAGAACATTGCCAAAATATTCAAAGTATAAACAAACTTTTTTTAAAAAAAAAAAACAATAATCAGACTCTGCTTTTCCTCATCGAAAAGAAATTATCCAAATTCTAGCCTGCAAGCATTATGGATTTTAAAGAGGCCACTATACAAATTTGCTGCATCTTACAGTGCATTCAGGGAAGTGAAGCTCTTTTTGTTACACGGAATAATTCTCATGGCTTGCTTTCTCCTTTCTTATCTATATCCTTTTGGCTAGAGCGTGCCCCAGAGCTAGAAGCCTGAGAACAGGCTGGAGACAAATACTGCATTAGAAGCTCAGGTAAAATATGTGCCACAGTTCAAATAGAAAACAGAATAGTCCAAAACTCTCCTGCTGTAGGGTTCAAAGGGAAAGTTAGTATAGAAAAAAAGTCAATATTTAATAGATGGAAAGCTTGTCCAAATACGAATGGGAAAATCCATAAAAATATGGCAGGTCAAATGTAAAAAGGAAATTAAGAGAGATAAGAAAGAATTTAATCAGCACCCTTCAGATAATGCTCAGACAGAGGGTAAAGTGGTCTTGAAGAACATCAGAAGTAGGAAGCCAGGTAGGGACCACCTGATGGCAAAAGCGCGAATGGGCACTTATGGACGAGAATGCTGCAGCAGGGAAGCTCCATGAATTCTCTGCATCAGTCGTTACTGCTGAAGATACTGGGGAGATTTCCACCCCTCACTGCATTCTTTGTAGCAAACAGGTCAGAGGAGCCAGATCAGCCAATGGTAAATATACAGACAGTGTCAGACTAAATAGATAAGTCAGATGTTAATATGTCCCCCAGGACAGATGGTATTCTCCCAAGAGCCCTGAAGAAACTCAAGCGTGCAATTGTGGAACTGCTGGCCACGACATGCAACCTATGCCATATAGCTACAGCCACATGAACGGCCATGGTTGCCTATATGTCTGGAAAGGATCTCGGGAACTACACACACAAGAGTTTGACTTCCTTCCTGATAAACAGGTAGAATCTACAATAAAGAATAAGATCACTGAGCACAGGAAAGAGCCAGGTTTGTGGGGAAGCGTCAGCACTGCTCAGTAAAAGGAAATCCTGCTTCAGCGACATGCTGGAGTTCTGCAAAGGCGCCAGTAAGCTCTCCAACCTCTCTAAGGGAATGAAATGCACATAACACATTTGCATTTTCAAAAAGCCTTTAACAAGGCTTCATGTCAAATGTAAAGAAACTAGAAGTTAAAGAAACTAAGTTTTCATGGCACTGGGATGAGTTTTCATTTTATGAACTGAAATTGGCTAAAGGATTGGAAATAAAAGGTAAGACTTTGGGATAGAGAAGAGTCAGCAGTAGGTTTCCCCAGGGATCAGGGCTGGGAATAGCACAGGCTGATGAATAGCTTTATCGGTGACCTGGAGAAGGGAGTGAACAGTGAAATCACTTTGTTTGCAGAAGATAATAGAGTCGTTTAGATAATTTAATGAACTCCAGAAGGACTTTACAAAACTAATTGAGTGAAGGGAAAAAACAAAGCCCACCACCACCACCACCAGCAACCATGTCGTATCAGTTCAAAGTAGATAAGAGCTCATCCAGGCAAATACGGTGCTGAACTTGGATGGAACTGGCAGCTCTGATTAAGTAAAGGGTTCCCAGAGTCACCACTGACTGTTGTCTGAAATGAATGACTGGCCTAATAGGCAACAGCAGCCAAAAAAAGTCAGCCAACTGTCAGGCACCATCAGACAGCACTATTCATCTGCTGTGCAGCACTTTGGTGTGCCCTCACCTTGAGATCCACGTCCAGGTCGGACCTTTACACCAGAAAGTACACAGTGGAGTCAGAGAAGCTGCAAAGGAAGGGTGATTAAACCAGGGTTCCAGAGACAGAGCCTTAAAAGAAAAGGCTAAAAAGGCTGGGCGTCTTCCCTCTGGCGAGGAGAAAGCTGAGGGGCACATGAGCAGG
Organism: Struthio camelus; assembly: GCF_040807025.1. Taxonomy (NCBI): domain Eukaryota; kingdom Metazoa; phylum Chordata; class Aves; order Struthioniformes; family Struthionidae; genus Struthio; species Struthio camelus. Next base: position 16,186,963 of record NC_090943.1, on the reverse strand, counting down.
GTTTACAAAATCATGATAAGCAGAATGTGGAACTGCTGTTCATCAAATTCCATGTTTGAGAACTCAGGGGCACTCCGAAAGTACTTCTTTACACAGTAAGTAATAGACTTCTGGAACATGTTGCTGCAGGAATTAGCAGAGGCAAACACTGTCATTAAAAATAGCTCAAAAATAGCTCCAAAAAAATCTGCAAATAGATTCAAAAAAAGCTCTGCCTGTCTATGTACACTCTAACATCCCTAATTTAACAGTTTTGGATGCTAGGAGAGTCTAAGCACAATGGACATCAGAAAGTGGACAGACTCACAGGTTCTCCCTAAACCATTATATTTTTTGCCACTGAAGACCAGCCTAGATGGCCCACCCACCGAATCCGGGAGGGCATTTCCTATGCTACTTTTTGATGCAGGGATGTAGTGTAGTCTCAAGATGAAAATTATCATTTTATACTCTCACACATAAAGGAAAAGAATAAATGTTTGTGTGTTTCCTTTCTTTTATAATGAAACTATTCAGTTGAAAAGTTTCTCTCACTCATCTTTCTACCAGTCAATTTACTCAAACAGTTGACAAAGTCCTTTTATATGGTCTGGATTCAAGGCTGCTTTATCCACTTTATGCTGTGCTCTGATTTCAACTCAGCAACCAGAGCAGAGATGAAAAGACATGCAGAAAGAAAACTGGGAAGCTGAAAATTCTTTGCCAATTTTTTTTTTTTTGGAGGCAGCTTTGGTAAGAAATTCTGTCAAAAAAGTGAGATAGGCAAAAAAAGCCAACTTGAAATCTCTCATTCTGACAAAATTGATGATGGTCTCTCTTTTAATGGCAGACAAGTGCTGTCTGTGCGTGACACGAACAGAGCGCAGAGAAGCAATCTGTGGCTCTAGGTTGTCCAGGCTGCAGGAATGAAAGAGCAGATTCTTAAAGTAACAATTACCTTTATTTTCTTGAATCAGCACATACTGCAGCCAGCTGCACCGATCCGGCTGACAGGCATGCCTAAGCGCTGTGTCTGCATTATGGTCATACAGCCAGCAGCTGTTTGCCCATGCAGGCTAATCATAATAATACTACTAATTAACAGCACGCAGTGCAAAGAACTCCAATGATTCTCCTTAAATCTTAGGTTCCTCAGTAATTAAAAAAATGTCAGCCCTTAGTTAAAGATCCAGAAAGCTGATGATCACATCTTCTGAAAACTGGCCTGTTAAATACTGACTATATTACTGTTGTAATTCTTCCCATTTTTGCCACTGAGTGCACAGCTTTGCAAACAGCACTTAAAAGTCTCTCTGGACTTCTACAGGAAAATTGAAGAGTCAACACACAAGGCTGATCATAGAGGGCAAAGCTTAAGATTGTAAATATATTTTTCAAATCTACGTATAACTTTTTTAAAAGGAGAGGGATAGAACCCGAGATATATCCAAATCCCAAACCGAATGTTAGAAAAATGTTTCTGTTACACTAATCTAGTAGCATCCATCAAACACTAACTATATGATTTTGTTTGGAGCAGCTGAGATATCAAGCAAAGGTCTGCAAGGTTTCTAATAGTGCAGTTGACAGAATTAACTATATTATTGTACTCTGTGTAGACGTAATGCAAACAGGAGAAAAACTCAAACACACAGTTTTGGCTTGAAGTTCATTCATAACTACGACCCGCTCCATGCTTATATCAATATTTACTACAAGATAATTCACTTGAAAACCTGAATGGATTATCCTCTGTCTCCTGGTGAGTCAATGAAAATTCCTCCTACAGGCAACACTTCAGTTTAGTAAAACCACAACAACATAAAAATACTTTCTACCTTCTGGGAAGTTTGTGGTCTCTCTTGAGTTTACTGTTATGTAAGAGCTGATGATATAAACAATCTCTTCACTTCCACTCTGAAGTCAAGACAATATGCTTTATTGTTACTATAATTGCTGTGTAGGATTAATATATACCATGAGAACTGGTGAAGACATATGAAAATAATGAGAGCATTAAAAAAAAGTATCAGAGGTCACAACTAAGTTTCGAAACAGTTTCACATTCAAATTAAGCAGACTCCAACTTTGGCAATCAAAGAATGCTATTTGCGAAAGAAGTAACTACTCTGTAGCAGAGCAGAGACAACTATCACTGTCTTTCTAAAACCAGGACACCTAAGGATTAAGCCTCCTTTAACTCTAGACAACAATCAAAAATACAATAAGGATCATATGCAAATGAAAATTCTTGTCTGAAGAGAAACACCAAAAATGGCACTCTGCAGAACTACACTCTCCCACACAATCCTGAGGGCTGACTATGAATATTGAAAATAAAAATAGAAGAAAAACGTACCATATTCATATGATTAACTTTCTTAAAATCCAATTAAACTCTATTTTATTGAAGGAAAAAGCAGTCTGGATTGCCTATCTATCTCAAAATAGCTCAGAGTCATTTTGCAAACGCAGAACGATTACTGGACTTCAAGCTAGGGGAAAGAAACAAAGACTTGGGTTTTTTTTTCTTTTTGTTGTTGTTTTTTTAACAGCCAGATAGCAAATGTATTTATGGTCTAGAAGTCGAGCATAATTCTTTTTTGCATTGGCATTATCACCCCTTGCACAGATTCCAGAGGCTAAATCCCCCTTAGGAGACACTTAACACTGCTCCTTTGCGAGGCGAGGAATTCCAGAAAGCAAAGGCCTGACCTTGCACTGTGGTAAAACATTGCCCATGTCATTGGAATGGAATGTAATAAACAATTCTGTTGACGATGCACAAAAGGGAATATAATCTAGCTCCTTTCCACTTAACTGTGGTTCTGCAAGACTAACAACAGTGTAAACTATTTTTTGTCAGTAAAGTGGGCACATACAACCTTGTCTCAATACAGGAAACAAATCAATTGAACAGGATTTTATTTTCTTCCCTCACCTCTTTTCTTTTTTTTTCTTTTTTTTTCTTCTTCTTCTTTTTTTTTTTTTAAGGGTGATGCCTTCAGAAAACCACAATTTCAGCTTTTATCAGAAACTTCTGAGAGAAAAGTATATAAAATATCAGGGAAAATGCAGACTCTGTCAAAAGGTAAATATTTCCTTGTCTTTGAGAAAAAACAGCAAAAACCCATTTCTTGGGAACATGCTGGTAAAACGCATCACTTATTAAAACAGGGTCTGCCGTTACGACACTTCACTTTCTAGTCTGTAAGCTCCTTAGTTTGCTACCACTCAGAGAGTGTTTATTTTTCGTTTTAATAGTAAAAACCTTTGATGAGACGTATACGCTTGTCAGGTGGTAGCTACAGGAATAGTCTAAGGGGGCATCTTCCGCACCAGACTACTAAGTAATATAAATTGCTGAATTAAGTATGACATAGTTCAGGTAGTCGGATATGCCAGATATCTGATGCTCCTAGGGAAAGTAAATACCACTGTAATTCTCAGCCATGGAACACCGCCCTCCAGCTGGTTCTTAGTCCATGCATCCATTACTTAGGGTTTAAATTGCCTGGATTACTCATATGTGGTACTCATGTAATAAGCATAATGTTCTCATAGCTTACCAATATTATATCTAATTAATCATATTTAGTGTTTAAATTCCTCTAACTCCTGAAGAAGGAACTAGAGTTTATTTGCAAATTAGCAGGAAAAATTCTCTCTCCCCTTTTCATTTCGCTGAAGTTTAGGCATTGCAAGACTTTCGGGAAAACCAGCCTGAATATCTCCAGTTCAGCATGTAAATAGTTTTATGTCCATACAAGCTACATTTTCATCATATTAAAACATGCAGACACTACTATTATTCTATTTCTGGTGAAAGTAAGAATTCCAGAGAAAAAGTAGTTACAGAAAGTATTAGAAAATTAGAAATTAAAAGCCAATCACTGCACCGATAACTGCCTAACACCACTTTCCCAGATCATTATGGTTCATCTCACTAGCTTATTAAGGAGTTGGAAAAATCCAAAAGAAATGGTACAGTAGGCCCATACAGACACAGCTCTGCCCCCCTATCCCGCTAGGCCTCGTCCTCTGTATAGATACATTTCAGTTCATCTAAATCTGGTTCTAACACCATTTTTTTGATCTTGGAGCACATATTCTACAGATTCAGATGTGCCATTTTGGTGATGCTATTTTTGCAAAATAATTTGGTGAATGTCAAACAGATGCAGGGCATCAAACTGCTCTTAATGTGAGTGAGCATAAATTCTGTTGCATTTAAGGAGCAATGCACTTTTAGTTCATCATTTCTGGATTTGCTCCATTATGTTTATAAACACTGTCCTGATACATTTATTATAAAAGACTTTCATTAAAAAAAGAGTGAACTTCTTCCACAACATTCTTTTTGAAAAAAAAATATACTAAGTGCAGAAATAACCTAAAACAGTTCATCCTTTCTATGTAGAAAGACAAAAAATACATCTGAAATTGGGAAGGAACAAGGAACAGTCCACAAAGAACAGTCCAGGCTGTCTGGAGTCCAGGTTCAGAATTCTAGCTAAAACAGGTCATTACCAATATAAAAAAGGTCCGAATTCCTTCAACATCAGATGACAAATGGTGTGCATCCAAGCTAGCTTTCTAGCATTGTGTGTACATAACCATGCATGTGTATGTGTATTAAAGCGGTGTACAAGCAGTTGACCAAGAGGAGCTAAATATATTTAGAGAGGCTAGTGTCTTTTTGAAACACAATTGTATAATACCCTGTGAACTGGAATTTTTTAAGATAAATTTTATGCATTAAAAAACAATCTATTCTCTTTCCCCCTAGGCAGGATCAAGAGTACTAACCAAATTTGTGCATATCTTCCTTGAAGCATGATGCTCAAGAAATAATATTCCAGGTAAGACCTTACCAGTGTTAACAAGTGTGAAAGAATGCCTTTTAGATGCCATAAGAACAGATGCTTCCCTGACTCCCTTATTCCTCTGCACCTTATTTACCTCAGTCTTTCTCCGATTTGTCAAAATCATTGTGAAGTTTAAGGCTGTCCTCCACAGCATCTGCTATCCTCCTCTGTATCATATGCCCACATATTTCTACCATATAGCATTATTTACATTAATCTAGAAGATAAACTATTGGAAATCATGAAAATGTTTCAAAACATCAACACATTAACACAGCACTGGAGGAGATGGAAGCCACAGACTAATACTAGAAAAAAAATGGCACTTATTTTCAGCACTCGCTCCTGAATTCAGTATTTCATATTTCCCCGCAATGAAGGCCAAGACAAAACATATTTAAAATCCCAAATAGCAATGGATCTATTTGCTTTAAGTTTTTCAGAATCTTTAAGCTCTGCCCTTAGTTAAAAAAAATGAATGTGACAAACTAGCTAGTCAGTTACACCAAGTTGATAAAAGAAAGATTCAATGGACTTACATAAAAAAGCTCCAAAGAACAAAAATCACGTAAACAGTGTGATCTGACTACAAAATCAATATAGTTTTATTCAGCGTTTCCTGTTACTCTGAAAATATTCAAAAGAAAAACTTTATTGATCTGATAGTAAGGTTAGCTTGTGTAGAACTGAAATTCAGATAATTTTGTAATTCCCTCTTTCTTCAGCTTCTCAAATATTGCTTTTCTAGTCTCAAATGAAACAAGACATTTCCTGTAAACACAAATGTCTGAGAAGAAATTAAAATTCCCAATCCTGATATCAAAAATGTATTACCTCATTGCATTTACTTATTCGCCTGGCCACAATGAGCTGAATCATTCCTCGTTTGTTTCCTTCAGTGGACATGGAGCGTCTTAGGGTTTCCATAGCATCTTGATTTGTTTTGCCCAATAACGACTCTCCATTCACCGCTATTAGTTGATCGTTCACTCGAAGTCTGCCATCCTGAAAAAGGAAAGGTTATGGCTAGTGGTATAAAACATTATGAAAGAAGTTTAGTCTGCAGGAAAGGGTAAAAAACGAAATAAAAATAATCAAACAACTTTGTGTAGACCTAATAGATAACGGCCAAGTGAACACTGGCATAATAGTTTCTATGCAATCAGTTTAGGAAGTGTCTATTCCAATCACTTATAGACTTCAAGCCATTATCATAATCTGTTTACACAAAAAGCATACTAATTGAACTGTACCAGAGATTGCCATTTCCTGAGAATCTTTAAAGGCAGTTCAAATCCTGAGACACACAAACATGAGAATCTGAGTAGAAATCTGAACGCTGCTTCTGATCATAAAATTAGAAAAAGTTAGTTATAGAACAATCTTGCTCTTTTGAATCTATGGTTACTTTCAAAACAACCTAAATTATGGAAAACAGAGGAAGACAAAAGTGCACAGATGTTCCCTCTTACCTTGGACGCTGCTCCACCATTAATAATGGACTTGACGAAGATTCCTAAATCTGCATGGTTTTCTTTTGACCGGTTACCTTTGACACTCACGCCAAGTCCAGCTGATCCAGAGTCATTAAGTGGAACTTCAAATGTCAGGAATTCCCTAGTGCCATCAGGTGTAAGCACAAGCTCTTCTTCTTCTGCTTTCTGTTGGGAAGATTAAAATGGAATTATAGACTAGCATTTCTCTTTGGGTATTCTCTTCCCTCCACAGCTATTAGCATCAAAAAAAAAATGCTTTCAACTACAATGCCACAAGATTTTCCACAGCGATTATTTGAAGAAACATGCAAAAATAGTGTATTTGTAATCACCTCCAGCTGACGCCTAGATTCAGGAATATCTTGTGTTTGTGTCTAAATGCTTCTCTGTCTAGTAAAATAATTGAAACATATGTCATTACGGAATGTGCCGTTAATACCAACTCACATGTAAGCTGTTTCACTAGCCAAAAATAAAAGCTGTATCAGAAATATTTTCTTATTTGCAAACCTAAAGAACCTTTAAAATGTCATAATCATCATCATCTACGGTATCTTTGCAAGTCACAGGGAGAAAGTAAGCACAAGGAAACTAAATTTGAAAATTACTCATTCACCTCATTTTGTCTGAAACTAGCTGTGTCTGGAAAAATGAAAAATGACACAGCTGAGATCTGCAACAGCACATCTCCCTGCCATTGCCAAGCTCACCATCGGATCCAGTTCCGAGTGCCAATTTTCCTGTCATTTCTGGCTTTGCCCTTCACCTCTGTCCTCCTGTCCACATCTCTGGTTCTTCAGTGTACATTCCCTGGCCTCCACACTCAGTTTTATCTTGACTGGTTTCGAAAACCTGGAATTACTGTCCCAGCCAAACCAGTGGTCCTGGTGAGCAGCTGCTCAGCACGATCCTCCCGCGTGAGCATGGCCGGAGCTGGCCCCCAAGGTGCCACAGCAGAGCTGTAGGTGCCCATGGTGGCAGCCGGCATAGGCAGAGTGCCCAGGAAAGACAGCGGTCAGGCCCCAAGGAGCAGTGCTTGCACTGAAGGGCTGCCATTAACAGGAAGGATAGGAAAGGAGAGCTGTGTTTCCCCCCAAGAGGCAATTCCCTGCAGTGGGTCCCAGTCTCTGGACTCCAGAAAGACTCATCAACTTGAGCATGCTGCTTTTTTCTCACTCATGTGAAGGGGAAATAGTAAGATAAAGTCCACCTGAATGTGCAAGCTAGTGCCCAACAGTTGATAGTTCTTCTCTAGAAGAATTAATCCTGTCAATTTTTTTCATGTTAACAAATAAGTCACTGCTCTTACTGACACTCTTTTTATATCTATTTTCCGCACATCACCCTCATCTATTCCCAAACCTCGATCCTCCTATTTCTTTCCTACTCCCAGACACTTGGAACAGGGCAAGATACAGGAGAAGTTAACTTGCACCTGCGGAGCATTCACTACTTCTTTATCTTCACTGTTTCTTAAGACCTGAGGAAATCCAAATCTTACAGACTCTTCTGAAATCCAGACACAGACTACTGCAAAGACAGATGTGAAAGCGATGTGGAGTGCAGAAAACTGAGATTATCAATCAGGGCATATGCATGTTAGTTTTTTTACCACTGACCTAGAAATACAATGTGAAAATGTCATATGGGAAGGAAGCAAGATTCCTGAGAGAACTGGAACAGCCAAGGGATCAAACCAGGACCTTTCCCACTAGGTTAAATGCATGAACCTCAATGTGTTCACCAGCCCTTCCCCTTGCATTACAAATTACCCACTTGTCTCTATCTTCTAGTTGCAACAAAGTGTAAATAACAAGTGTCATAGGCTGGCTTATGAATTTATCCCATTATCCAAATTGATTTCTTGGCATGCAAATCAGCACTATCTGTGCTAGCCGCCAGGACTGGAAAGGTGCACTATACCACATAAAAAATATTGGAACAAATAAAGAGAAAATATCTGCAAATCATGGCAAAATTCCCAATCTAATTTCCCTGTTTGGGTCACAAGAGCAGTATTTACAGGATACATGGAAGCATTTGAGGTGCCTCTTTTGTCAGGTACTTGCAGAATAAAATATTCTGAGATAGAAGCATTTTACCTTTTAGCTTCTATAACACTAATCACTTTAATTTACATTAATAAGCAAAAGTAAGAATACGAGCTTGTGAGCCAAAAGCGAGATAAAGCCGGTACAGAATGTATGGGTAATCCAAAGAAGCGCATAAGCTTATTGGGTTTATCTTTACTACTGTTACTGTAAATGTAAAATTTCCTCCCCCCCTCAATATTATCTAATTTTCCAAAACGCACAGAACTTCAGCTACAGCGATTTCCCTTCCAGTGTAGAGGACTAAACAGCTTCACCACACAGTCCTTCGGGTGCACCTCTGCATGCAAAAGAACTGGTCATTTGGAAACACTACCTTAGTACACATCCCCAAAGACATTAGCATTAGCATCTCAACACTATTCTTAATGTGATTTTTCTGTTTGCTTATTTTCTATGTCCTTAAACAGGGGAACAATCTAATACTAACATGGGGCTACAGACACATGAGTGAGTAGGTGAAACTCGAGGCCTAAACCTGGAGCAAACTTCTTAGCAGCTGTGCATGAATGAGAAGATCATGCAAGAAATGAGAAACAAATGGGCACTGCACTGACATGGAAATATTGAAGCCAGGAGCAAATTGCCCAATTCATCCAATGAAAAATTTAGCATTATTGGTCTGTGGCTGGATTGCTTTAGGGGCTTCATTAGTATTGACAGCTTTTTCAACTGAGCCAGCTTGTCCTGCCACCATTTCTTTGTCCACAGTTTTAGAGACATGAGAAACCTTCCGACCTCTACAACCTTTGTGTCATCTCTCAGTATCATATGTTTAAATGTCTCTCTTTTAAAAAAGAGAGAGCGAGAGAGATAACAACTATTTCTTTCTGATACCCACAATTTCTTCTAAGAACACTCGGGAAAAAATGTAACATTCCAAAATACTGAACCATTAAGATTCAAAGAATACCAAAGAACAGACACTAACTTTTGTGCCACACCACGGTACAACAAAAGGTCTTACCGTCTACACTGTTTTGAACATGTTTCACACAAAGCGTGGAATAGAATTATATAGCGATCAAGAAAGCCTGCCATCTAACTCCATCCATAAAGGAACCATTCTGAGAGATGAGCAGCAATGTTTTAGCCTGATATTTTAGCTTGAACCAAAGTTGTGAAAAATATATAATATTAAGATTGGCTCCATCCTTTTTTAGGCAGAGCACTGAATAGTACAGAAACACCACACATACATAGTGATTCTTCCCAATCCGTTACATAACAACTACTAAAAAAAGGTAAAATTTGCATTGAAATCGTATGGAACATTTAGAATCCAAACATGGCAAACTATATAAATTTCCTAAGACAGTCAGGTAACAGCATAAAAATGCACAAAAACCTAAAATGCAGCAATTAAAATTTTAAACTGAAATCACAATCACTTCCTAATTGCAGTTGCTTCCATGTGATCTTAATATACTTGATATAACACCTTCACTATGTCAATCAAACACCTCAATAGTATTTTCATGATTAGTTATCTGTAGGAGAAATTTATTCCTTCATATACTCTGTCACGCCAGCAATAAACATGCAGGCAAGTTTATGTACTTTGAACCCTCAACAACATAATTCAACTCCCTTAAGATTTTTCACACACTGTGTCCAAAACAATTAGCAGAAGAACAATATTCGCTCAGACAGAGTCTGCTGAGGAAAAGGTCATCTGAAATGACTTCAGACGAACGAATGAAGCTGCTCAAGTATGTAATTTGTAATAAAAATTCGATTGGTGATAAAATATGTAGGTGACTCTTTTTCTTCAGATTAATACTTAGCATCACGACATTCGAGATAAGGGTCTCACTTTTTAAATGCAACATATAGTGTAAATTCAAAGATACGCTTCCTGACTGGAGAAAACTTATGGCAGTCTTTAGACATACATGGAAACTAAAAAATCGTAAGGTAAACACAGGCAGAGGATTTGCCTCTGCTACATACTATCGGTTTCTGATCATAAAACCTGATTTAATTTTATAAACAATATTAAAATGGACCTTAGCACTAACAGTGCAATAAGTCTATTTCATCATGTTAGTAACAGCATCTCTTCCTTATCCTTTTATGTTTTAAATACCATAAAGAAATTTCCTACTTGGGACTTCTTCCCCTTATAAAACCTCATCTGGGATCAGCTGGTAAATAAGCAGCACGAGACAGGCAGAAAAAGAAACCCAACAACTAAAAAAAGGACTCCCACCTAACGTGGGAAGCAATTTTCAATCAAGCTGGGACAAGTTTTCGAAGAGGCTTGCTGCAGCTACACATCTGGCTGCATTCTCTATAGACAAGTTCATTCTCTGCGCAAGCTTAGACATGCTGTCTTCTCAGCAGCTATTAAGTCATGGAAACTTGCCTGCAGTTACCTCATGATTATGGAGAAAGAAAAGAAATAAATGTATCACTGGACTCTAAGCAAAAATTCAGTTCACCTCTGGTTTCTTTCAGGTTTCTTTCATAGAAGCAAACAGTAAAGTTCTGTATCCACGCACCTAAAGGGCAATCTGTATTTCTAAGTGATGTACACAACACAAATGAAGACATTTAAACAGCTCTTTTATACACACATACATGTATGTATATACACACACACACCCTTCCTATGTAATGATGATATTCATGTGATAACTTGTATAACTATGGCACAAATTCTAACTAACGCCTCTAATGACCCCGTCTACTCATTCATTTTACCTGCTCCCAAATCATTTGTGCCAGCTCTTCCAACACTACAGATGTAAGGCTATTAGCATCCATTTAATTATGCTTTTAACCTGTCAACATGTTGCCTCACAAACAAGTATTCTCTTTCAGACTTGTTTGGATTGAGGATCTGGGAGTTCCTGAAAGGTAAATTTGAAGTCCCATGGATATAAGAGGCCCTCAGGTCTAAGAAATGTAGACTACATAAGTGAACGGAATGGAATATGCAAAAGCACAGATTTAGTCATTTGACTCCAATAATGGGGAATCCCAACTTAAAGTGACAGCATTTTCCAGTATATTTTCAACCTTTAGAGGCATTTAATGCATCATTTACCATTGTTTTCTCTCTCCCAAGGCACCCATGGTACTAGGAAATCATAACTCTTATAGATTCGGAAACCAAAAAAGTATGTCTGAATACTATTACAATATAATAAAATCTTTATTTTGAAACATCATATATGCAAGAGAAAGGAGTTTCTAAATGGGTGTTGTGCAAAGTCATTCTAGACATTAGAGACGATCCAAATTGTTTTGTCCTCCAAGTTAGGCAGGCAGCATCGATGTCAAATCGGGTAGTCTTCTAAAGTGAAGTACACCCAAACATAACGACACTTTTACCATATGCTAGCACGTATACACACGTATAACGTGTAAATCAAGCAGCTTAAAGTAACCAAGGCAACAGCTTCCTTGGTCAACAACAGTTTCATGGGGGCGCGGTGATGTTTAGTCCTTAAAAAATGTAGATGTATTACTGCTGGAGGTACTGAAAATAAAGCAATGTAGGTGGCCTGTAACACACCTCTCTAACTTCAGTTGAGGCCTCTCCTGAGGAGCAATAACTGCAAGCTGATGTACCCTGCTGTAGTTATACATTAAAGATAAATATAGTAACAGCAGCTCATTCGGACTTAAAACGACCTCCGGCAGAGCAAAGCCTGCCTACTGATCTAATGGTGACGCACACGTTCCATCTGAGCTTCCTCCTGAAACACTACAAGGCCTGTTATCTCTTTTTAAAATATTTTTTAATCAAACAATCATGTTTTTGCATTACAGATTATAAAGGCCTAAAGTATCTACTTACCTAGTCATAAAATGATATAAAGCTTAAGCCAACTAAACAACTGAAACTCTTATGCTCACTTTCTTTTCTAACTCTTCCTAGGTTAAGTATTTTAATATCTCCCATATGTTAGATAAACACTAATGAATCTTATTTGCACGTATACACTGAGACTCATTATTCATATTAGCCCAGTTAATATGTCACATCTGGCAAAGACTGCACTTTTGTTCAAATCAAACAGCAGCTGCTAAATATCAAAAACTACCTTTGAATTCTGAGAATTTATGGGAGATGTGGGTCTGCTTAATTTTAATCCCATCAAGGAAAAGTTATTTGCATATTATACATGGATTAACTTTGGAACGTATTTATATGCAGAAATGCATTCATGGAACACTGCAAAACAGGTCTGTTATATTTCCAGTTATGTCCATTTTGAGAATTTAATGTAATATATAAAGTACATACTCCATATTCAGAAATGTCTTCAATTTAATGTTTTTGATGGATAGAAAAAGGTTTAGGAAAAATTAAATATTTTTCAAAGAAGAAATATCCTAGCATATGATCTTCATTTAGTATGAAAATCAAAAGCTTTGCAAAAGCCCAAGCTTAAGTATTTCCACATGTTTGTTATTTATCTATATAGGAATGCCAACGCTTGTCTACGCTAACATTATTCTTCTTAATGCGAATGTTCTAGGTGTCATAGATACTGTTTAAGCTGTTAAGGTTCTATGCTTAAACTTAACTGATCAGATCACTAAAATATTTTGTTACACGTTTCAGAACTTCACAGTGTATAGCCAGTTACCGTAATGATTATAATTTATTAACGCTAACATGCCCTATTCCAAACTGTTGTTTGAACTCAAACTTTGAGTTCCTACTGTATGTTCTGAAATAAAGATGCAACTGCAATGCTAAACCCATTTCTTTAGAGGTGGTCAGAGAAATGAAAACCTAGGAATTAGATCCACAGCAGGTGTTGGCTCTGTCAAATAAGTCTGTAAAGTTACAGCTTTCTGAACTATCTCTTGCTCAAGAAAACCTCCTTGTTCAAGGAAAACTTCAATGCCTAACACTAATGACACAGCTCCCTAAAAATCTTTACACTTCTTTTCTCATTGGCCCATTAGCTGTACAAGACCCAGAAGACTAAAGAAACAAATACAAGGCATCTGGTAAAAGTAAGCCAGAATAGCCAAGCTGAAAGAGAAATAACACATTGTAAAAGTCCACGACAAGAAACACATTCCAAATGAGGCTATAGATATACCAGGCTCTGGGAGTGATCTAGGTTTTACTGTGCTACAGACTTGCAGGCAACCATGGCAAGCCAGTTCATCTCACTATTTGTTCTGGATTTAACAGCAAAGAAGAATTAACACCAAGAGTCTAGAGCCAACAGCGCAGAAAACAAGCTTTCCACACAACAAATGCATTTTTCAGAGGTTTAATCAACAATTTTAAGCACGTGATATGAACTCTGAGCTCACCCATCCTAAGTCAAAAAGGTAACAATCCTATTACCTGTGCCAGCAGGTGTCTAACTACAGGACCTGGGGCTCCCTTTCAATCTCACATCCTTTATCTGTTGTTTGAATTTAAAATACCTTACACAGTCAGCTCTTCATTATCCAAAATATCATGAGGCTGGCGTGTAGGAAATAGTCTAATAACCACGTATAAGACATGTTCACAGCAGTCTGGCACCTGAATGACTCTGTAGAGGTGTCACCGAGGCAAGTCCGTTACAGAAACTCATTGGAGGAACACTTAAACTGCCTTGCATGAAACTGGGGATTGCCCAGGAAGCTTTACCAGTGCAAGCTTTGCAAAAATGGCTAAAGCTGCCCAGCGCTCACAGCTCACTCAGAGCAGCGTGCTGCACCGAGTCAGCCTGCTTGCGCCCAAGGTTGTGGCACAGCTGCACCGTGGTCCAGGTCAATCCCCTGCAGGTGACAGTCGAGACTACCGGCCCATGGGGCAGTCACAAGCACAGTGTCACAGACAAGTTTTTTGTGGATCATCCTTGAACATTACAGGAAATTTGAGCTACTCAAAGAGCATTCATAAACAGAGTCACTCAACTCTTATATTAATTATTCACAACGGATTATTGTCTCAGCTCTGCAAATTAATGCCCCAGAATAAGCTTTTCAATAATATAATATCTCTTCTGGTAAAAGACTCTAAACAGAACAGTATCCTGCAGAAGATTACACGGTGTCTTATTCTTTCTTTCTTTTTGCCAGTGATCTGTTCCTTATATCACAACTTTATTAAAAACATCATCTGAAACCATTCCAAGTGGCACTAAAAAGGCTGTGGAAACACTGCAATTGCCCTCATGTCCCACACTATTAGAGGATAAAAGGAGGAAAAATAATGAGAACAAATTATTTGCAACACTCCCAGACATCATGGAGGAAATAACAGCATCAGCTCCATCATGAGCCAAACCTCTCCTCATTTGGTAAATCATTCCAAATGATACCAGTACTGCTTCTGGTGTATGTTTGTAGACTGGTATTAGTCAATGCACCACCTCGGCTCAATTTGTAGGTATTTGGATCACCTATGTTAGCAATGGAAATAGGTGAAACACTAAACTTCTTCAAAGAAGGTTCTTTGTGGAAACATGGTGTATTAACTGAATAATATAGAATGCCTGTGTCTGTTGAATTTGTATGGAATTAGCTAAACATGAAGTTATAATAACCTATACTTACAGCCTTTGAAAAAGAGCTATGAATACATATCCAATGACTACACATTTTGAAATAATGCAAACAGCTTTCCATCAAAAGAAAAAAAAAATCCCCCTAAGAACACAACTATCATCTTAAAATCTATCACTGAAAGGATTATAATTTTATAATTAAAAAAGAAGAAAAGGTTGAATTCTGCCGGTGTTTTTTTTCCAAACTAAGCTCCAAGAATTTTCCATCCATTAATCAATACAAATTATGTCTTTCTAGGTATTTGGTATTATATGTCTCATATTTTTAGTGTACAAAAACAGTTGCATACAAAAAGTGTACAAAAATAATTATGCATTAATTTGTATAAAATGCCTCTGAATAAGGCAGAATTATCACCCTATTCCTAGAGCTGGTGAATTCTTATGTAAAAAGTGTAGCTAATTTGCTCAAAATCATGCACAAATGTCTACGACAATTGAACCCATAAGTGCTGATAGCTGTAGCCGATATTATCCCTGGATTCTGACAAGAGATGGTAATCAAAATGACATTTAAGTAATAAAAGTATCAGTAGTACATATTCAAGTAAAATAAAAAGTCTTCATTGTATCCCATTTGCAATTTTTATAACGACTGCTATACATTCTTATATTGGTCCAAAACTCCAACCTTTCTTGTTATGTTACTGTTACAAATACTGCGCTCACTAAAATTCATACCATCCTACTCACTCACAACAATTTCAATAAAGGAGAACAGAAAACTGAAGTTTTCCTGTGCTGCTGAGTGTAACAGTCGTAAAATGGAGCCCTGAGTTCTAACTTTTATTGTCTTTTGACCAACAGGTAACACTCCCTAGAAAATACTTAATGTATACATACTTATATGAGTGAGTGAGTGAGTGTGTGTGTGTGTGGGGGGGTGCATGTATGCATATACATGTGATAATCTAGCCCTATGCTTACATGCAACTAAATCTGCTGGTTGGATTCAGAAACAAACCATGAAAGACAATTGTAAAAGCAAAATATTACTGAAACACTACTGACTTTGAAAGAGTATGGGAAAAAATTAATTGGCAGATGTTTTACATAGCATAATTAACAGTTCATTTCAATGCTCTGTAACAAGATTAAGATAATTATGCTTAGAAACAGAAATGTAATAATGATAAATTACTAGTTTTCATATTACGGTCAATCTTCCACATTCCAAATAATCACCATGTTCAGAAATAGGTGCATCTGTTCCATTTTGTCATCAGCCATATAAATGCTACAAAATAGTGGCTGTATGAAACAATGCTTTCAAATAAGATACAGGAGATTTCCATGCATCAGGAGTAAACTGAGTGCCCGTTCCATTCACCAGCAAAATAGAAGGTAAAAATATCGGTACTGTTATCACAAGGGCTCAGTTATTGGGTGGAGATGAAGAAGCATTAGCAATTTGCATTTCTTATGGATAACTAGAGAGCTTAAATTCTGCCAGGCTAGCATGTGAAGAAAACTCCTCTTTTATGGAAGCTCATGAATGAGAATATGAGATTCTGTATTCTGTGAAGGTGTGCAAAATATAAGATCATATACTTTCCTGGATAAGTATCAAGAAAGAACTCATTCTCATGGTTTCAGGCCACAGACAAATTGGAGAATAAATAATTTTCGCAATCTTCTTTCATTTAAATGTATGAAGGTTTTGAATGCATTCAAGTGCCGTGATACTTTTGTATGATATTTGAAATGAATAGTATCATGAGTGTAAACCCTGAGTGTTAACAATGCGTTGATAAATTAGACCTTGTATTTTTAGGTTCTACATACAAATTTATTTCAAGCTTCTGATTTTCAGGGCTTTTTTCTGTTTTTAATTCCAAAGTTGCTTTTTTTTCTATTTTCCCACAAAGATATAATGAAAAACTACCAAGGCCATTTTGCCTTTAAATTAAAAACAGACTAACAGATTTTTCTACTTAACCTTTTTCTCATTTCTCTAGCTTCCGAAAATTCACTGCTTTCATTGTTTTTTTTCTTTTTTTTCCTTTGCTTTCTGCTATCAAATCTTTGACACTTGGAGACTAAAAACTCACAACTAACAGCACGAAGATTAGAGCAGATAGAAGCAGCAATTGCAAGATTAGAAATCTCACAGACTGAAAAGTAGATAGAGGAAGAATAAACAGGGCTTGAGGGAGAAGCAAGGAAAATAAAGGAATAAATGAAAAATACTTTTAAAATAATTTAAAAAAACAAGTTTGTGACTGCATTATTAATGCACTGTTGAGGAAAATTATTTCTATAGAACTGCAGTATCACACTTATCCAAAGCAAATAGGATTGGAAGAGGTAAGAGCAAAATCATTCTGCCTTATAAATTCCCACTGATACCTTTCAAGTTTAGTCCATTTTTTATTCCCATTTAGGAGTTGGTTCCTTTTATGAGACCTATTGCTCCTACTCTTGATCGCCGTCGCTTTGAGCTTTCAAATAAATAAATAAACATAACGAATGGAAAAAACAGAATATAATGCAAAACTTTGATCAGCTTTCTAGTTTTAGTGCTGCACTAGCCAAGTATGTCTCCACAGCCTTCCCAATTCACTTCCTTATTTTCAAGGCTTGCTTGTTCTCTGGCTAGTTCAAGCACAGTTTTTCAGAAATACCTTACTAATCACACATCCGCTGTCCCTCTAGCATAGTATCCACAGATATCTCCAAAAAACAGGATGCTTTTATGTGACTGCACCCACAAAATATTTTCAATTGTATTCAATTACAGGTAGAAATGCTGTCCTGGGCTTTGATCCTTGATCTCCCTATGTATCAGTAGTGCTTGGTAAGAAAGCATGAAGATAAAAACATGCATGCGCTAAAGAGATGTGCTAAAAAGATACCATGAGGCATGTCTGAAACAACAATACACCTACGAGGTTGCAGAGCTCTTATGCAGATGACTTTCAGACTAGAAGCTGTATAAGGACACCAAAAGATGGAAGGACAAAAGTGAATATTGTTACCTCTTACTCAAATGAAGCATTAACAGCACCAGGCAACGTGCTCTAAACTCTCTCACCGTGGTGACTTTTAAAACATCTCTTTACGTAGCCTTCATTTTCTTTTTACCTCAAACACCATCTCATCAGTGCTGGTAATGCATTCTGAGTCATCTAGAATAGTTTTTTCTGATTTTCAGCAGCTTTTTAAATGAATTTTAAATCCCAGCATGATTCCGCTTAATTTCTGCAAAACCTAATTAATAGTTTAACTTTAAAATAGGTATACAATCGAACAGAGCTTCCTGAAGTATATTTTTAACTAAGACACAGTACAAATTTAAGGTAACACGTTATTCTAACATCCTGTTTTAATATTTCATAAAATAAATCTTGCATTTTTATAAACCTATGTTAGTATTATATGTATTAATTCCGGCCCTGTCCCACTGACCCACTGAATAAAATGAGTTATATAAACCTCAATATATTGCCTCACTGACACATCCCATACAAACTTGCTACAATTCGCTAAGTGTTAAACTTGACCCTACTTCCCTATAGTTTCTTAAAAATAACTAACAACAACAAACAATGGTTTGCTATGAGGATATAACGTCAGACTTAAATCCAAACTGCCTCATTTTTGTGTGTTTGTATCTCAGGTTTCAGTCATATAATCATGGTTTAAACAATTAGTTTCAAAAAGTCCCCCAAACTAAGAGTCCATTGTTATCATTCCAACTTTTAGCCTTTGACTGTGTATGAGAGATGTAATTTCAAATAGCATTTGAACACACATAATATTTGAATTATACATAATATTCAAAACATATTTGAAATTACATAAAAACATAAATTTAAAATGTAAAGCTAGAGAGAGCCATCTACAGTATATACTGTGAAAGGAGGATTTGTGAGACTTTGATGGAGAAGTGCCATATCATTTTAAAACATTTGGGAGTCTTCCAGTATGGAAAAGACAAAGCTCTTACCGTTTCCTTTGGAATTTGTGACTGGCTTTGTTCTGCATTCTAAAGGAAGTAAAAAAAATAAATAAGAACACGGCTACACACGACATACACTATCTATTAGCAGGGGGATATACAAAGAGCTCTAATTCTGATGTGAGGTGGTAATGAAAGAATGGAGGGAGTTAGTCACACTCCCTGATCCAAACCTCTCTAAATTAGCACTAAATGAGAGGTGAGCAAAGATAATCTCCAGCAATCTTAGACCAGAGCACCTGACTTATCTCATTACAAGGGAGGTGGCTGTCTGACCAAGGAGGGATCACAACTGCTTGCACTGTTTTCTGGCTGGTGGAAAGTTCTCATTCATGGATGTTCTCCCCTGGCCTTTCCCTTCTGCTTTGAAGTTGTCAAAGAATGACATCAGCAGTCCAGGTGAACCCTCCCAGATATTTTAAACAAGTACCTCTTTTCAAAACATCCATTCTTATTTTAGGGGTTCCCCCTCTGATTTTGTTTGGATGAACCAGAAGAACCAAAACCTGATGTCCCAAGATAGGGGGATGCTTTCAGGCCAACACAGTTGGGACTCTCCTGTACCCTGTGTTCCTCACTTGTCTCTCAGGGCACATAAGGCCATCACTGGAAAATCTTTCCATGTCCCACGTGTCTGGAGATACATGTGAGGAACTATTGCTCTTCAAAGCCCAAGTCGACCCATCTTAAATCTCTTTCAGACACCCAGGAGCCACCTTGCTGCTGATCAGAGGAGTGCTTTGGGGCTAATTAGCAATTTCTTCGTCTTCCACTAGGCCAAAATTAGAACCGAGCGTTTATTGAACTTTTTCGGCATTGGGCTGTTTTGCAGCAGATCACAGTGATTAAGCACAGAAATGTAGTGGTAAAGTAGTAACACAAACATCCAGTTAGCTTTAACCTACAGCCAAAAATCAGTAAGAGTAAAAGATGAAGAAGCAAACTACCAGGAACAAATAAAAGACCTACATGTAAAACTGGACATATTAACTAGTGTGCGAAAGCAGACATTAACTCTACAAGCAAGTTTCTCTTTGCTGATATTGAGAACTTAGCTCAAAAGCTAAATAGTTTGAGTCAATCCTTTTGGTCACATAGTCACTATCAGGTTCCATGAAAATCCTTCACAATAAATAGTAAGTTATCCTTAAAAATCCATACAAGTAATTCTCACTCCTTTCATAAAGGAGGGGGGGGGGAGTATTTTTAAGAAACAATCCACTTCTCGCACTAATAGGGACAAACCCTAATGCATTAACGTTTTGACATTAGGTAACACTGCAAGCAATACAATGCCTGCTATTCTGCAGAAGCATAATCGTTCCTCCAGAGCTCAGTTGTTACAGTTGAATCCTGGCAATTTTATTTTACTCCCTGTGCCCATGCTTTATCCACTTTTACCATGACCTGTAGCATAGAAGCTGCTTCACTGAATTCTGATTCTCTTTCACACACACATTCTAACCTGATAACACAAACTACAAAGATGCGATACTAACCCAAATGGCCTCACCTGAACATTCCCTTAATTTTATATACAACTACACACTTTCATAGGTCCTTTCCAGACAACAATGTCAACATACATCAAAGACATTAAACTTCACAACCTCCTTGAATGTTTGTTTTATTATCATCATTTTACTTATAAAGAAAACTAAGGATAAATAACTTTTGCAAAGTCATTCAGCAAGCCATAACCCAAAACATAACATCTAAACACTTCTTTTATTGGGATTACTAACCATACAAATGTTGGCAAATATAAATGGTTTTAATACTGAGTGCTCCTCAGCACGGAATTTGAAGTCCTGCACTTTATGAAATGAATAATATCGAACAGGATTATATTTATGGATACGGTTTCCAAGACACATCTCATTAAGTTAATATTTAAGTACACAAATGTAGAAAATATGACAGCAATAGGGGAAGGATGAAAAGAAAAACTGTTATGAAGTGGCCACAGAAGGTTTATATGTCACAAAGTTGAACTGATATGATTTCAGATCATTCCCTTCTCTTCTCCAAATTTTTTGTGAACATAAAACTAGTTAAAATCAGTGAGGGGAATCAGCTGAAGATACTTTTTTTAAGATTATTTCTTACCAGAGAAGAAAGATCAGCCCTTACATTGGGTTTCATTTCAACAGTTTCTCCAGCACTTCTGCTCCTGCTCTTTGACAGCTGTCAGCAGAGCAGATGAGGCATTTTCTCATGTCAAGATGCAAACAGATCCTTACGCAATAGAGGATCATCACACACATATACTGTTAGATCTTCACGATGCAATTTGTTCAAAAGGAGCTATAGTAATTTACACCAGTTTAGATCTGACCCTCTGACTGCATAGTGAAGAGCCCACCTACCACCTGATAAAATGAGATCTAGCTTCCCTAGACTGATGTTTGCCAAAATAACTGAGAAACTATCACCTGAGCAGCAGCAGGGAGGCTACTGAGGTTAAACTCATTAAAAGGGGTCGATTTGCTACTATTCTTTAAATTAAATCCAGTATTACTACAGTTAAATCTATTCCATGTTCATGTCATACCATTGTTCAGAAGATATTAGTACAAAATATAGTATAAATTATGCATTATAACTTCCTCATATTAATGCAGAAATAATATACACAAAATTAAGACATTTTCTTACTTCTAAGTTTATTTAGAAAACTTAAAAAGCATTTTCATTCACCTTTATGTAAGATATCAACACTGTGAAAATTACATCATAGGAACTTATAAACATATTGCTTTCACAGTTCCAGCCATAAGGTAGGGCATAATATAACTTCAAATTGTTCATTTCTTTTCATTTTATGACAACTTTCACTTAACTGTATCAATACCTTAAGACACGTTCGAAGAGCATTAAGCTAAACGCGCAGTTCATTTGCAATGTTCCCTGCCTCTTTGACTTACAAGGTTTAATTGCAGTTTTGAAAAATAAAGGCTAATGTTAACTATCTTGAAATTTCAAACAAAAATTCATTCTTTTTGCATTCATAATAACATGAATCCAAAAGAAAAATGAAGCAATCTATTCATCACACTAAATGTCACTTATATCTGTCTATCTTCTCATGATAACGCCGCCAAATAATTTATTTTAGAGCTATATATAGCTATGATAATACAAATAATAAATAACTCCAGCAGTTTAATGGAATACAGAACAGAGTAAGACTGCTACATTCACAGTCTACCTTTTCATAACAGAAGTTATCTTGAATAATTATCAGGGAAATATCTGTATACACTATGCAAGTGGAACAGGTACAGTATGAAATATCATTTTTTTCCATTTCATGTAAATTCCTCAGAAACATTCTCTGAATTACCCTGCTAAATTAATAACTGCAGGGTTTCCATTCTATAGAGAGACTGCATTTATATTCAAAAAAGAACTATTATTTCTTGCATATTCCACTTTCTCACAGTGAGTTACTCATATATCCTATTTCGGCATAATATTAAATGCGCTAAAATATTTTGGTGAGCAGGCAGTGGGACAAATGGCAAGCTTACAAACATAGATTTGTCCATGTGAAAGATATGAAATAATCTACTTGTCTGCACGCAGCCAAACAAAGTCCATCCAATAGCTTCTTCTATAATAAGCATTTTTACTCAAAATAAATTCAGACTGATTTTAAAACTCTTACTCATACAGTATTAACAAATATTTAATTCCATTACCAGATCTCAAAGAAAATAAAAAGCGTTCACGTGAAATGTTCTAAATAAAGCAAAATAGCAATTTGTTTTCTCATATGCAGTTCTGGCCACGCACATTTACTAGCAGGTGACAAGATCAAATCATTTGCTCACAATCATCTAAATCTCTTAGCTGCTCTCTACTTTACGCACCAGTTCCCTTGGATGGAATGTTTCTTCCTGTCGAAAAATCAGGAGGCTGACGGTCCCTCCCATCTTGGTGCTTCTCAGCAAGGACACGACTTCTTCTTGAGTTTTGCCTGTTAAATCAACTCCGTTTACCTGTGACAAAGGAAATATTAGAAATTGCTAAGACTCCAAAATGGAAAAAAGCATTAGAAACTCGTATAGAGAATTCCTGTGAATCATATAGGACTCTATTTAAAAAAAAAAAACAAAAAGCTCACTGAAGCAAACTGCTCATTGGCTGAGTATAGCTTCCATTTAATAGAATTTGTAGCAAAACGTGAATAATCTCTGGCCTGAATTAAACTAAAACCATAGTCATCCGATCTTCAGAAACAGAGAGACAGACCTTTGTCTTGAAACATTTCACAGCTCTGAATAATAACAGTTGGTAAAGAGCAGCCAAAAAACCCCAAGCTCTTGTATCAAACAAGAGCATTCAATTTGCTGTCTTTTAGTGCTGTTTTCGCTCTCATTCACACACCTTTTTTTTTTTTTAATTTTAAATTATGTTCTCCTATTTTGCTCTTTCCTTCTTCCAGTCTCCTCTCTGGCTTTTCTCATACTTTCTTGCTCCTGTCCTCCATCAGCGCTATTCTAATTTGCCACACTCCTCTTTCTTACCTTCATTCAAAAACCAACACATTCTTTACACATGAATACAAATAAGAAGCAAGACAACAACATTTCTCTCCATTTTAGCAGCAACAGTAGGCTCCAGGATATTCTCGAAAGCAAACTAATTCCATCTACTGATGTTTTTATAAGAATTTCTGCATGAATATCCTTTGGCAAAATCAAAGTGAGAACCAAAATTAGTCCTGTTTCCACATGCCTTGTTTTTATACATATCTTCCAAATGTATCTTGTACTATAAATTACGTCAAAAGTAGCTATCTTTTTTTTTTTCCCTCCCCAAATAACTTTGAGGCAGTTATTCTTTACTTGGCCTGTGTTCAGTGAACTGAGCCCTCGGCTCCCACATGCACCACGTTCCCTGTCAGGGCGAGCCGGGATACAC
The DNA here is from genome assembly GCF_040807025.1 of Struthio camelus. Taxonomy (NCBI): domain Eukaryota; kingdom Metazoa; phylum Chordata; class Aves; order Struthioniformes; family Struthionidae; genus Struthio; species Struthio camelus. Next base: position 16,163,083 of record NC_090943.1, on the reverse strand, counting down.
ACAGTTGAGTTTCCTGCTGCCTCAGCTAACTTCAGTAAGGGAGAAGACAGAAGGAGACACAGGAGTCTGAGGCTTGCCTGCTCAAAAGCGTTCAGGAAATTTAAGGCAGATTAACCAACCGTGTTAAGCAAGGGAGCACAATCACATGTTGCTCATTAGAAGTTATCAAACTATCGACTTCTCCTTCCCCCCAGTACAAGATCACAGCTCGCTCAGTTGAGATGCTGCAACTGTCTTCTTAAATGCTTGTCAGTCCCCTTCTGCCCAGCTCATCTGGTTACCCTGAATCACTTTCAGTGATGACAGCAGTTACAGAAGTCTGTTCTGTCACAGTGATTCAAACCGACTTTGCCAATTTTGCAGTAAAGTGGAGTTAGGGCACTGAACAGGAGACGCACAGTCTCGGCTGCAGCTCCAGCACCCTTTGACTTCAGAGCTGCAGTGAGGAACCTCTCCGGTCATTCCAGGGAGATCTGCAGGAAGACTTCTGCTCTGCTCCGGTCACAGAGAAACTCAGCCCCCAAGAGGACGCCCTCCCTTCAGGAGGGAAGTGGCCTTGATTCTCACTAGCACTATCCTCCTCTTACATCATGCCTTTAAGTTAATTCACTAAGCCTTTTCAGAGTATTATTTTTCATACTTGGCAACACCTCCAGTCATTTCTAGTCTGTCATTCTGTGCTGATTTAATGTCACTTATTAGATAGCAATTACTGTGCTTCAACTTATTCCTCAACAGTGATGCAAGAATATGGCACTAAGTCCAATACAGACATTTAAAGTCATTTTTTCATAATGTGTCTGAGTCTTGTTCTTTAAACAGTCACTTTTTGCAAACACACAGCCCTTAATCTGTTAGCCCAAGAAGGAAAGAAAGAAAGAGGGAAACATTTCCCTATAATACAAACTATTAAGAGATTTTGGAAGTGAACTAGTCTATGGGCTTAGACCAAAAAATAGAGAAACATGTTCACCTCAATTAATCGGTCTCCAGCTTTTAGTCTTCCATCTTGAATAGCTGCACCTCTTGGAAGGATGTTTTTCACATAAATTGGGGCAGAGCCACCAATTGGAACATCTCTTGAAGTAATGCTAAATCCCAAGCCCTCTGTACCTGTGCAAGAAAGTACAGTAGTACTTATTAAAACGCACATTTTGTATTGTATATTAATTTCATCCAGCAGAATTTATGTATATCTCCCTGACATAATCCATGAAAACACATGTATAAGGGGTAAGCATGGCAAAACAAAAAAAAACACAAAAAAACCCTTCTACATCTCTAAGAAGAACATGAATCTGAAGCACCAATCCTTGGCACAAGCAGCTTAGCAGACCTTCCCTGTAACTTGGTGTTCTGACAATTTCCAAGTCACTGCCATATTTTCAACTTTCTATTTAAATAAGATGAATGACATGAAATTAGAACAAAGCATATCTGATATCCTATCACTGCCTGCCCCCTTGTCAATCTGGATATCGTCAATAATCCTTTCTTTCTCTTCTGTGACTCTCTTAGCAACGTCACTAAGCTGACGCTATTGGCCATGAGGTTTTGTAAGCTCACTTCTGGCCACTGCCAGGCGATGGATAAAACTGGAGTTCAGCGCTCTCAGTTCTTCTGCTCCAAGAGACCTCACGCGGCTTTCCATCCGTCCACAGCTCCTCTGCCCTGCGGGCTTTCTCGTCGTGGCTCTCACCAGATTACACCCCATCTTCCACCACATGCAGTGCATATGCAAGGCTGCTTTAGCAGGTGGCAAAGTCAGGCTGGCACCCTTATACTCCCTTTTTAAATCCTGCTGTGCATCCAGGTGACTACACTTAGCTAAGACTGACTGCAGCAAAAAAGAGAAGTTTAAGATGACCTGGAGAAATACGGAGGGGTCCAGCCAACAAGGCAAATGAGGCTTCCTTGTATTTCAAAGAAATTATATTCACTATTGGTTACTGAAGTACACTGTATTTCAGCACCCTACCAGCTCTGGGATTCACAAGCAGAAAGGACAAAAAAAGAAGTCTTTCCTACCATGCTGAAAGCTCATCATGATCTCTTTGATGTAAGCTATCCAGCGTTACCTGCAACCCCTGAAACTCTATGTTGAAGTTCTCCAACATTGCACACTGTTTAAGACCATTCAGGACCGTTTATCTAGCATGAAATGCAGACAGCTGTTAAACGGCGCACACCCCTGACAGTGAATGTCAGCATCTGCAACTTCGATTTGCAACAGCTCGTGGAGACTGTCGAGAGATTCCTACAATTCACTAGGCAGATATATACACGTGCTCGACCTAGATTTAATCTGACTTACTTGGGTGACCTTTAGTTAGGACTCAGCGATATAAATTTCAAGTTAGGTTATTGCCATGCGCATAGCTATGGTCCCTGAAAGTTACACAATTTATCCCTTTGCATAAAATCACAGGGACAGACAGTAGCTGAGCCTTTATGCAGCAGTACTTAGCTTTGACTCTCTGGGAAGCTGCAAGTGTCCTATGTGAACGATACACAACTATAGAATTAATGAAGCTTAAAGCCTGAGTTAATTTATGTCTTATAGTTTATTCCCTACGTTCATTTGCTAAACCTGCTTTTTCACACATGTGAAAAGGAAGCAGGAGCCCCATATCATCAATATTAGTTTACATGCAGATTTCAGAAATCTCCACAATTACATGTGACTAAAATTTAGCACAATGTATTTTAATAGCAAGATGGTAATCATGGAAAGAAATAAGCTGACTTCGGAGACAGTGGGGGATGGGTGAGACTTAGCTTTTTAAAGCCTTCTTGAAAGTAAGTCCCCATGTATCTAATGCAGAGTAAGAGCATGCAGCAGAAATTGTTCTGCAAATTTGGATTAATTCCTCTAGGCTATCATAAGAGAATTTCCTTTCCTCATATTTGCAGCATTCGAGATAGCTGAAGAAACTATATTTGAATTTGAAGGCCTTCACTCACTTTCAGGCTGATATAAAATTTATCAGTGCTATCACACAGAGATGAAAAAATTACTAGCTATCATAATATCTCCATTTTAGTTTGGAGACCTCACAATTTTAATGATATCTCAAACAGTCATTCAGGTTTTTAATTCCTTGCAGGATATGAAGATGATTTGTAAAAAATTAAGGTTTTTTTAAAGTCACATCTCAGCTTTTTTTTTTACAGTGTTTACCTTTTTTCATATTTTAAGGATCTATGTTGAACATTGCTCTCTGAAATCATTTTTCTGCTAAAATTTCTAAAGTAATATTAGAATATGACTGCATGCCCAGGACAACATTTTATTAATAATAAGCCTAATACCCATAGCTTGATTATGGTGTCATTACAGATGTGTGGTTCTTACACTCCACTTTCAAACCCTGAGGAAAAAATGGAAGTTGAAATGTTCATATTAGAAATGCACACAGGATATAAACTTGGACTCTGACATTTTACGCTGTCAGATCTTCAGAAAGCCCTTTCCAAAGTCTGCCGAAATCTGCAAATCCACAGTGACTGATTCCACATACTAGCAGAACAAAATTTTAATCTACTAGTTTCTGCAAAAAGAGGGTACTCGACTAGGCTAAATTTTGCTATGCTGCTTTGTACAGCTGTTTCTGTACTATGAAACAGCTTTTGGATGTCATTTTCCTCTTACTTCTCACTGCTTCATTTTACTAATATTACACTATAGCTGCATAATACAGCTTCAACCCTTATGCTTATTGTATATACTTTAAGAGTTGGCAAGATTTGGAAATAAACAGCCACATTCAGCCGAGGCCAAAAATACATACAACTGTGGATGGATCAACTTTATACTTATTTTTTTTCTTTTTATACACGTAACTGATTCAGTTATCCATACTCCATGCATTTCAGTTGCCCTATCAATTGAAATGCGCATTACATCTCAATACCTCCCTGCTACGAAAATATTTTTACTTCTTATGGTGTAAAACTGTGCATTATAATAATGAGAGAACTGTGCAAATACATAGTAGGCTCCCCTGATGTCTCTGATTTATGCTAAACAAAGCCTTTAATATCGGCACTGAAACTGGACACACAGAGGCAGAATCAGAACAGAAGTAAAAACAAGGAAGGAAATTTCATCTTTTTGAAAGTACCGGAGCTATCCTTCTCAAAATATAGGAGCTTCAGTTTAAGTCTAAATAATTTGAGCTACATTCAACTTAATCCCTTACAGATTTTGAAAAGAAAGAGGATAGAAAACACGTCTTCCTCCCTCTATAGCTGTCATCTCTGACAAGGATCAAATTACACCGAACGATAATAACATTTAAAAATTACCCACTAATTTGTGTAATTCAAATTCTTAGGCTCATTTTGATAAATCAGCAGCTCTCTCCTCAAGTTAGAGCTCCCTTTTCCTCCAGAAGGCAATGCAAAATACACTTTAAGGTCACATTACCCTAGAGAGTTTAGCCAGCTCTGAACTGAAGACAAAATAGTTTTAGGTGAATAAAATGGGCAGTTACAATAGCAGAACAACTATGCTGTGCAAATACATGAGAGGCACATTCAATGTTTCTGTTGCTATTTTGGGAGAAGTCAGTTCTAGCAGCACTAAGGAAAAAAACCTTCACAAAATTTAAATAAATTATATTCAGATTATATTATATTCAGATGAACATCATTGTCTTAGCTGGACTCAGTCTGATCATAAAATGAGAGGATGTTAAACGGAATTTTTGTATCTTGCAAGAGACAGCTGCTTTTCTGTTTTCTCCCTATGAAGAAGGTTTAAATTTCTCCCTGATGCTAGGATCATCTTCTTGACTATAGAAAGAACAGGACTGGGGTGATGCTCCTGCCTTTGTAAGGCTCTTCTGCATTCATAGGTGTACTCTCCTCAGCCAGCATCAACTGCAGGTCCAAATTGTCAGGAGCAAAATGTGCTACTTGGGGGAAATACTGCCAGAACACAAGAGAAAAGAGAAGTATCACCTCTGCACTATTTGCAGTATTTTCACTAGTTAATGACGACGGGAAATTTTCAGAGCAAAAGCAACAGATACGTTTCAAAATATGTATTTCTACACCCTGCAAAACATCACAAAGATGACAACTGCTCTTATTGCAAAGGAAATACAGAAGGAAGACAGTTTCCGCAATTGGTCGAAAGACCAGCAGAGATCTTGAAAGCCACACACGCACTAGAGTCCTTGCGTAAAGCAGAACATATGCTATTATCAAGTCACTAGCCCTCAAGAACTTCTCCTGCTTTGGACTAAGGCCAGCATGATGTAAAATCTCCATTTAAAGCATTGTGAGGAAGACGTGAAGTGCAGCCAGTCTCAGGACTGTGCAGGACACAGATTGACACAAGGTGCAGGTGTGCCTCCAGTTACACAGCTCCCTTGGCAATCAAAGAACCAGGGCCCATAATCTAGCTGTGAGGGTCCCACCCAGGGGCAAAATACAAAAGTCAGATCATTGCTGGATAGAAGAATACAAAACCGTAAAAGAACTCATGGCTCATTTTGCCTGCATGACTTCTTTTGGCTTATTTTGACCTCTGCATTGCTTTTAGGTAGGAGTTAATCCATGGATTAATTATAACCTCTGATTGTTTGTGCATGTGCATTTGCTACCCATCTATCTAAGTTTCCGTTTTCTTTCACTGCTTGAGAACGATAAAGCAATAAGCTCCTGCAACGAGTGTTCCTTGCAGCTCTGCATCTGATTAATTTCCCTCCAGTTTTGTCTTCTGGGAGTGAAAAAAGGGCTAGTTACTAGGATAGTGAGTTAATTACATTGATCACAGAACTCCTTCAGATCTCATTTTGATATTTAAACATATTAACCCTTTTTAAAGAAAGAGAATGCTTTGAACTGACACTCAAGTATGAAGTGAACTGCACTCCCTAAGTTTATGCAGATTAATCCTGTCATTAAAATCCAAACTTGGGAAGTTTTATTCCCCAGGTTGTCCCTCCTACATGCTTCCTCCCAGGATCTGCAGGCAAACAAGTGTTACTTTATGAGCTTTGACTAGACACATTCCTCTCAATTAGTTCAGAGACCCAATAAGGAACATTTGAAGGACCTACACTATCAGCTCCTTATGATACTTCTCTTACAATTACCTTCTCCCTCAGGAGTGCAAGCAGAGCTTGAAATAAATCATGCTCTTCTTCCTCTCCTAATTTCAGAATGTGCAGACAGACGGGTTCTCAGATACTTAGTACAAATCTCCCTAAACTCAAAAAAAATCCCACCTCTGAACATAAAATGTTCAGTGACCAAACGGTCATGCACTATATTTGTTAGTACCAAACAGTCATGCACTATATTTGTTAGTTTCTTATGTAAGAGAAGCAGAGAATATTTTAGATCTATATAAGGAAAATCCACACAGGTGGATAGTCTTCAGCTGGAATAAAAGACTGTTAAGGGAAAGTCCAGATCCTTCCTTATAACATGAAAGACAAAGAACACAGTTTCTCTTCCGTGAAATAATTAAGGGAAGAAGGGCACGCGTATAAACAGTTTGTGACACAAAGTAGTTTAAACAAGTGAATTACAAAATAAAATATTCTCATTTAATGACAGCATTAGATTATGAAATTATCCAGAATATGGAGAGATATAACCATTATAATAAAACTATGTAGAAGGACCACACACTCGGTGAGAGTAATGACAGCACACTCACTCCTTTCAAGCCTTTCCAACTCCTGCTTTTTCACAATATAATATTTCTTAAGATCCATGTACAGATGGTTTATTGCTGAAATAATTATCCTACTGCTTTAGCCTAGTAAATGTTTTTCTGTTGAATACTGGACTGCACGCAAGAGCTGAACAGAAAGCATGCTCTGCTCATGGTGGGAGGCTTTCATTACTTACCAAGACCATTTTAGATACATTCTGAAAAGTTACTTGTAGTGCACTTATTTTAAGCCCCATAATTTCAGAACTTGTGCGTTTGGAGGCAGGGTAATTGTATGTGCAAATGACTGCTTAGAAACCTTACTACTCAGTCGTCTATAAAATTTCTGCTGTCGCATGCACAATGAAGGCAAATTATTTGCATGTCCACTTTTTATGCAGTTGTATGATTTGGAATATCTTTTTTCTCTAAGAAAAGTTCATACCTCTCAGGAAAATCTTTGATCACGCTAATAAAAATATTCTTCCCTTTTTGCTATACTCTGCTAATAAATAGTGATCAGAAGTGCTTTTTTTTAAAAAAAATGGAAAGATGAAATGATGTAGTTTACTTTTCTCTAGTAGCTAATAATACCCAAAATGATCTGCTTCACACTTGACTCAGATTTGCTTCTTATTTCTCAAGGTCACTTAAGCAATTCAGGAACCCACAAGCTTCATTTCAAAAGTGACAAACCTCACTCCTGCATCTCAACAGGAATTTTAAAATCAGTTTAAGAGAACATTTCAATCCCTTCAGAAGAAATTTTAAATAAAATTTTAAAATGTCAGTTCAAAGTCTGGCTCACAAATCTGTGTAGCAAAACAGGAGAGCATGATGAAAAATGCATGTAAATCTGTACACTTTAGGTATATGGTGCAAGATATCTTATAGATAAGTTCAGGGTCTTGTCTCATATGTTCTACTACATAAACAAGTTAACCCAAGATAAAAAGTTAGTGCAGACTAGCTGAACGGTAACTGCCCAAATGGGTGCTTTAGTCCATAGAAAATATGATGCAATTTTAAATTACCACATCCATAGCATCTTTTCTGTGTCTCTAACAACCTCTTGCAGAAGGGAAGTTGGGTGTTGCAGGGCTGAATCTCAAGGTACCATAATACTGAATGCCCCGTCACCTACAGGGACTTCAAGTGATTAAGCTTGGCTCTGTAGACAAGAGAGAGCTTTAATAACTCCAAAATGACCAGCAAGCCAAACAGGTACCCAATGGCAAACTCTGAAGAGCAAGGAGATTTGTAATTCTCCTCACCTCTATGATTTAAACATTTTTCCCAGTTGTACTGCACAAAGGTGCCTCCTTCCTCTCAGAAGGAAGGCACCATCTCCCAGAATTCGGCTACCGTGCCCTTTCTACCAAGAACTGTGATGATACTACAGAGGTCCTCCTTAAAGAATTTGCAGAGGATTTAGTAGATCTGGTTTCAGCAATTCCTACAGCTATCTTGCTGTAGAGTATCCTATAGTTCTGACACTCATTTCTTTCTCTTGAAGCTATACTATTTTGCAAGGGATAATTAAATATTCTTTAGGCCAAAAAGGAAGAGAAGAACACAATGCCCATGGTCAGTACTTAGGCTTCCAGTCTTTGGAAGCAGGAGACATGGGCTAAAGTGCACTTCAGTGCACACTTCAAACAAAAAATAGCAAAACATTTGGTGGAATTAGGACTAACTTAGTAAATAAGAGCTAGATTTTGACATTTTACCTAAAGTATTACCTATTTAATTTACCCACATAAAAATGCAGTGGTAGATAACATTGATCCAATGCACTGAATATTTTCAAACTTAAAGGGAATCAAGATGAAGCTAACTGAAAGACTAAGTACTTCAGGCTTGCTTTAGTACAGCGACTTTATCAAAAACAGTGCATATGAAATCTAAGCAATACAACATCCAGCTGGAAAGCACTATTTTGAACACTTTAGGGTTATCAAGCTAAACACTGTAAGTTACTGTGCGCTCAAAGACTGAGCCTTAGAATCTTAAGTTGTACAGTAGGATATTTATAATTGTTGGGATAAATTTTTCTCTCAGTTGCAAGAGCTTAAATCCAGTGTAATTGAAAAAAAAAAAATCACTCTGCAAATGAACTGGTGTAGATGAGATCAAAATTTGTCCTAACATAGTGTTTGCGATATAAATGGCTTTACTTCCCCTACATATTAACTATAAGAATTTTATTTATTTATTTATACTTACTGTGTATCAGCTTACACCAAAATAAATACAGGCTGGCTGTCATTTCTTGTGCTATCTTAATTTGTGTGAAATATTAAGCCGGACTGTTATACAGCCTTAATAGCATTAGAATATCAGTAATAACCCCTACATCTATATGCTAAAAGTTCAGGCCCTGACCTTTAAGGAAAGATAAACAGATATCCATTTTCATTTAGAAAAGCCAACAAACATTCTGCACTGACTGAAACATATGACTGACCTTCTCTTCTGACTTTATTAAACAGCTAAATCCTATGAAAGTTCAGGTTATTTTAAAATGCCAAAACAGCAGTAAATATTAAGAAATCATAATTATGGAAGCACATTCTATAGGGCTATACTATCATATCATTTTATATAATACAGCTCATGCAATATGTAGAAACACAGCTGTAATAAAGAAGGTCTGCCTATATTGAAGAGTCAGTTCTCATATATTACATCATTAACCAGAATGCACCAGTTAAATCAAAAGAATATTTCAAGATGAAGCCCTACATGCTTGTATGCCTCAATGCACGCCACAAGGAATTTTTACACTAATGATAGCAATTGGCAAAATAACTGCTCTACGTAAGCTACAAAGAAAGCACGTGTTAAATTTCTATATAATCTGTATTATTAAAACATCCCTCATTAGAAATAGTCAAAGACAATCAGTGTCCTCTATTGCACCTATATGTATAACAAACTACTTGGGGGTATCCTTAAGTGTTTTGCTTCATTTGTTGCTCCACATGTGAATTCTCACAGGGATCAAATGAAAGTCAAAACAGGAGCACATGCCTCCTTCCACAGCAGATATTAACAAATGAAAGACAATGATAAAAAGAAATCCATCTTTATGCAAAGATTTTATAAAACATTACCATGCATAAAATACAGTACACTAAATAATTTCTGTCTCTCTCTATAATCTGAGTCAGGTTCCATCTCTGCATAACTATTATTCTCACAAAAGCAATCTATTAGGAACAAATAAACCCTACAAGCTTCTGAAATATATTCTAGTTAAGGATTACAAAGCTTTTATTAGAGTAAGAGCCATCAAACTTCTCTAGTGCAAACTAGTTCTTAGAGAACTCCTTCCCTCAACAGATAGCGTGCATCTCCTTGTATTCATGATCATCTAATATTTTGGTGCTAGCAAGGCTAAACTAAATTAGAGAAGTGAGGATAGTATTTAAGAAAGATTATCCAGTGCATGAGGATCAAAATGTGATCTCGTATCACAGTGAAAGAATCCATAATCTATCAAAACTACATTCCCATATTTTATCAGACCTTGCATACCACATTTGCTTTCACGGGACGGGGAATCTTCCCATATTCCACATTCAAAACTTTTGTTGATGCTTTTAAATTATATGAAATGTCTATTTCCACTCCAGGCTAGGAATTTTCTTTTTAATGTCCCAGTGATGTTTCCAAAGACTTCCAGGAGACACAAAAAATAGTCAAAAATCTGTGACTTTGATGAGAGCATAGCTCAGAGCATATTTGTAAGCACAATCCTTACTCAGCCAATAACAATAAGTTTTTCCAAGCAGGTTGATTTGAGCTGATGGCCCAAAGTAATTCTAGAAGGAGCATCAACAACAGAAGCAAACTGTCAAGTCAACCTTATGTCATGCAAGTTTGTAGAGCTTAAAATTCAGTAACCAGAAAGAAGCAATCTGGTGGTTCATGTGAAGTTCATAGAAAAGAAAGCATAATGATAACGTGACAAGTACCCTGGTACCTATAAAACCGTGTAAAATCTCTAACATTCAATGCATTGCCTTCCCTACCTTTCAAGAAAAAAAGTTAATTAATAAAAATGATTAACACCAAGTAAATACTATTTTTCCTAGGGGGAAAGCACCCTGAGTTCATGCAGAATACCATCACACTGGTAGACTTTTGTTATGTAATGTAAATACTACATTTGTTCCTAGAGACTAAAGCATACCTAACCTTAAAAATGCTTGTTTTAATTTCATAAGGCTTACAGCATGTATAATCCTTTAAAAAGTAATTTACCAAGAGCTAAGAAACATTTGCATCTAAAATAAAAGTCATTTCACAATACTTCAAAGTATCTTAAAAGCATCTAGATTGTAGCTATATAAAAATACCAAATTTTCTCACTGAGGGCATTTAACACATCATAAAAATTCCATAGATGTACCAAATGCATCTACAAGTATTATACACATATAAAACAGATGTTACGATAAGCACACACTGCTTTCTTCTCTGTCTAAGGACAGTCTCTCACCCACTTTCAAAATACATTAGCAGAAGGCCTAAGATAGGAAATATTAGATTACATCTCAACTGTTTAAACAAACAATTTCACATCCCCACAGAGTAAAAAAAAAAAACGCTTTAGCTGGAAATTAGAAAGTCCAGTTTACCAACTGGATCCAATACACTTTTTAAATGTAAAGATAAAACCACAGTTATCAAATTTGAAGTCATGATAGCTGCAAATTGCAGAATATAGTCCGTTTTGACTTATTTACTTTTATTAGTTATATAGCTCCTCACTCACTGGGCCTTCGTCAATAGCATTTGTTACAATTAAGGCCCTTCACTTTGTCAGTTAAAGGATAGAAAAAAATAGCTAAAGTACTCTTTAAAATGGCCTTTGTAAATATGCTGCACATACAGAATGCCTGGCTGGATTCTCAAGCATGAAAGACTCTGCTGCCTGGGAAAGGCATTTGCCTGCTACCATTCGGTTTCAGAATGCGTGAGTAGCATCCGTGTTTCAAAAATCAATCCATCAAATCCTTTCTGCTTTTGCAAACCATCATGCATAATACAACGGAATTGTATGCAGGTGCGTATTCTATAAACGTACACCATATATTGAGAACTACACTCCCGCCTTACCTTTTCTCAGTTGTATACTGAGTCTCTTCCCTATCTTTTTGGCGTTATACCCACTATTTGCAGTGGCGGTGAGAACTTTCTGAGGTGATGGTACCAGGCCTGATGGTGGCTTCCCTGATGAATTCACACTATGAGGTAGCTGCGAGTAGGAGTCTGTCTGATCTGGCTGGTTAACCGCTCTAGACATTCTTTGTAACGTGTGAAGTCCAGAATTACTAATACTTTTGCTGTCAGTATATTGAGAATCAGGGCTAAACCGGTTGGAGTAGTATGTGTTCTTCTCGCTTTGAGACAACTGTTCATACTGCTCTTTATTTGCTGCAGGGACCACATGGAACCAAATGATGGGCGTACGCATGGCTTGACGAAACATATGCTGTGCTCTAGGTTCAAAATGAATAGAAAATTAGCAAATTAAGGCTGGCAGACTACAAGACATTATAAGTATAATTACTGATGTTAATTAAGCAACATGAGCTGACAGACACATTGCAGAAACTCAAGCATAAACTATAAAACTTGAATCTGTTCATTAGTCTACTATGTTTTTTGCTCAGGCTTATTGCCTTAAAGCAATACAATGGTTAAACATGCTTAACAACTAACATTCCAAATACTGTACTCTGAAAAGTGAAAATTTTAACCCCAGTATTGAAATGCATACAGTATCGTGGTAGTATTACAGCGTCTTCTGATTCGAACCTTAATAATTAATAGTTCCTTTAGATAAGGTAATCACAACGATGACAGAATTACTAGAATAAAAACTGCATTTTAAACACAGATTATGTAGTTCCTTAATTTGCTGTGTGTGCAGTCTTGCAAAGAGTTTATCTTATATTTTACTTTTTGTATATAAGTAATCCTTCAGAGCACAATATTAAGAAATAGGAACAAAATGCTTAACCTTGCACATATGGACGTGGGCTTTACGTCCTGATCCAAAGCACGCTGAAGTCAATGAGTCTTTTCACAGACTTAACAAATTCTGACCCGGAATCTTAGAACACAAGTACGGAGGAGCTGCTGTTTACCATATGGCAGCGCAGCATTGTGTTCCAACCCAGCTTAGAATTAATGGAAACAAAAAACACATTTCAAATGCATATTAAGTGCAAGACAATCAGCCTAAAGGATATTCCTTTGGCTGTTAAGATGTTAGGGTTTTGAAAACAGCATTATCATCTTTAAAATCACACATTTTGTGCATACCTCTTCTTTGCATTCTCTTTCGATCATCTGTGTGAACTACAACGTGATTTCACTTTTAAAAGTATCTCTGATTCAATATTTTGGGATTCTACTAAAGTCCAGACTTCCACTAAACAAATATTTATAATATCTCAAACTTCTACAGGAAGTTTCTGCTTCTGAGCATATAGTACCTTTAGTCCTCACACACACAAAATCAAAAATATGTTTTAAACGTTAAAAATAAAGACTCTATGCTATTCACATATACCCAGCCTGATGCATTGAAAGTATACACACAAAAATCATGCTGGATTTTCAGGATAAACAGTTTATCAGCAAAAGAAAAAAAATCCATAATGCTCAAAACCGAGGCAAAAACAATCAAATGAGAAAATGCATATACTCTAATGACAGTGAATATCTTTTAGTTTTGTAGCTTGACTAATTAAAAGCTGCTAACATCCTTTAGTGGATCTTTCCTTTATTAGAAAAGGGCAAACATAGACAATTTTTTCTTAAATACTTAATTTCCTCAATAAAGAAAGGTGTAAGTTGTTAAAGATTAAATAATACAATACAACATACAGTAAGTACACTTACTGTTCAAATCTCCTATTCCGAAGGTCTCCATCGTTAATCCTGACAATACAATCATTCTCACGAAAAAGGTTTTCTTGTTCAGCTTTTCCACCTTTCTCCAGTCGCTTTACTAATAGCCCCAGGGTTCTGGAACATTAAGATTACAAACGATCACACATCTAACATTTCGCAGTATATAAAATCCTGTAGACTTAACATTTTTTCACTGTGAGAAACTAAATCTTAAACTATCCTTACCTTGGATTTGGATACCAAAATTTTAAACAATTTATAAGCATTACCTGAATTATTATCCGTTATCCGTGAAACAAAGACCCTATGTGAAATAAACTTCTCATTTAAAAGTAAGCAAGTGGAGGCAGTGTGAAGATAACACACCCATTCTTGCAAAAGGCCTAGATTTGTGAATCGTAGAAGCTGACTCCAAGAAGCTCTGCATATCTGATGGCCTGCATCTCTTCTGTGAGTTGACAGAAGTTAAACAAGAAGTTCAACTTGCATTTCAAAATTCTGAATTAGCTGAGAATACCTCAGCCTTTACTATTGCCTCTGAATAAGGGAAACGTGGGGTCATCACGTATAATACGCATCCCTACAACGAAGGGATGGATAAAGGACTTAGGAACTTCATGTGAGCCAAATGCATTTACCATGAACCTTACTTTAATTATTACATGCAAAGAGCAAATTAAACATATTAACAGCAAAGAGGAAATTAAAAATTCAATTGCCATTTTTAATTCAACATATTACCTAAAATGAATCAGTTCAGTAACGACTGAAAATAATTACCATTTGACAACCGCTACGCAATGAGCTGGTCATCTCTATTTAGTGCAATGTCATCTTACTGATATTCTCGGAGAGCAAACGTAAACAAATGTTTAACCTAAAATTATGTAATGGTTCCTGAGGAGTGGGTTTGTAAGGTACAAATAGAATAGTGTAAAAAGTCAATGCTCTTTCTATACCTGAACCCAAAGTTTGAAGGACTCAGTCTTCAAGATCAGTTCTTGCATCAGCACTGCATTGTCAAATTCACATCATTCAAGTCAAAAGAATGACATTTTCAAAAGTCATTCCGGAACATGATATGAAAAATATGCAGTTGCATGGCAGAAATTAAAATCTTTCAGTGAACATACCACTTCAGTTTACACACATCTCAAAATAAAAGAGCAAAATCACCCGTCTGGACGCGATCCTGGGCAATATGCTCTAGAGGACCCTGCTTGAGCAGGGAGGTTGGACTAGATGATCTCCAGAGGTCCCTTCCAACCTCAACCATTCTGTGATTCTGTGAGCAGTCAATGATGCTTAAAAGGACTCCTCATTCACTTGACAGTTATATTGAGCACTTCATCAAATGGGCCAGAAACGCAAAACTAACTTTAATTTAGTTTTTCCACTTTAAATTCTTCATTTACCAAGTTATCAGCAACATATGCAAATATGACATTTATTTTACAAAATAATCAAAATTTTTCTCCTACAAGCCAGGTGAAAGAGTAAGAGAAATAATTTTTTCAGTACTTTCATTTTGGAACCACCTACAGACATTAAGATATGTTGTTGAAAGGATCTATACATTTAACCAGAATATGAGAAAACAACATAAAGCATTAAGACAACACAAATCATCAAATAATTCAGACATTAACATTTAACTGACATTATTCTGCTTTCAGCTGATGCAGAACGTTTTGCAAACACACACCTTGCACACTGAGGTCACAGCTAAAGGGGAAACTATCTCTTCGAGCAGCCTGGGTCCCATCTGAGCCAGACCTTCTCAGCCCTCATTGGGGCCTGGACGGACCCCACCAGTGCTTCCATCAGACTGACCGCCTGGCAGCAGTTCACTGACAGTCACTGGGGCTGGGCATGACTTTAGTTCGGTTGCTGCAATTAGCAACATGGTGTCTCTTTGCAGAAACAACAGTGAGCGCAGTAAGCAGAAAGTTTCCTTAAAGCTAAAGCATCATTTCTCTAGAATACAAGCATTTCAGAAAACAATACCTTTAAAACCCAACAGTTACTTGTGTGTATCTAATTTTTCCCCCACGGGTTGCTCTTCTTCGGGTTTGGGAAGTTCCACCTCTTCTAGATTTCTTCCAACAACTCAGCATCTCCCACTAAAAAAAAATTTTCTTTTTCTTAAAGCAAAAATAATTCTTCCAACGCTTTTTCTGGTCACCTGGCTAGTAACTCTTGGCAAAAAAATACCTAGAACTTAGCAGAAACTCTTTTCAGAATATGAGCTCGGAAGTAATTACCTAGGTATTTATTAGGTGCTTTCCAGTTTGCCTTTCCTACAATCCTTGAACAGGTTATACGAAAAAAATTCAGAAGTCCACAGCAGTCAAAGACTAACTTAATGATTAATTGCTGCATTTACTGTACTAAAATTAGTTCATAACTATAAAGCTAGGCATGTCGTCACAGGAAGTGACACGAAAAGACATAAAATTAAAAAAAAAGCAATTCCGTCCATTTTTATGTTCACTAAAATAAGTCTTGAACACAGCCTCAGATTTTTAAAATGTCATGAATAATTCCAGAAAATAGACTTGTAAAGGTGATGTTTGTTAGTTGCAGAAAAGTGCTAAACTAACATTCATGAATGTTAATCATAAAAATATTTGTATTCTCTAGGACAAGGTAAAATACTTATGTATTTGCTGCACTATTTTTTATCAGAACAGCTTTCAAACAATTAAAACTGAAGTTTGGAAAACAATTTTATCCCTTTTTCACTTCTGAGTTGTTGAATCTCTCTGGGGAGACAATGTTTTTGAGCTCCAAAGTGAAGTTACTGAAGAAGAGATTTCTAAGAGGGGAGGAAATAAAGCAAGCAAATATAAAAACTAGGGACATTATTTTTGACAGAAAACGGCTTAGATTTGAGGGGGAGAGGAAAGAATTGCATCTGCTCTGCCTTTTCTGTCACTTCCCAGCCAAGAGCCCTCGGATGTAGCTGTGCCCCACTGCAGGGCTCGTAGACAACTCAGGATTTAGGCGGGCGCATATTTACCTCCATGCACCAGCTGCATGAGAGCACACACAGCAACTGCAATAGGTCTTTTATTTATAGGATTAAATATGAGAAATATATTCTATTCAAAGTACGACACTCCAATATAATATTATGGTAACAATATACTGTACAAAATATTATGATTATTTCACCTCAAGGTCTTCACATACATATTATTACAAGGTAATTGACCTATGAATGGTTTTTGCAAAACATTTTTCTAGAAACACTACTTTCTACTGTTTCTCATTCGGAAGCTAAATGAATAAGTTGTCAAATCAAGACACATTTTTATACATGATTTGTCATTTCTTAATTCACACAAGTCATCAAATTTCTTAAAAAAAAATATTAATCCTAACCCCTGGTAAAATAACATGACACATACCTAAACTATATGTCAAAATTGCAAATAATTTCATTAAACAAAGACTACAAGTTCTATTAATGCAAGGCTGCTCATTTCAGACACAACATATGGTGTTCGTGCAGATCTTGCTTTTTAACAAATGTTAGAACTAGGTTAACCAAGGCACAAAAAGCTAAGATCATGAAGAAGCGATTCAAGGTTGGATGAACAGTCTGAATCAAATTTGAACCCAAGATCGTTATACAGCTTGGCTTTTTTTTTTGTAAACACATGGGGCAAAGATTAGTTTAGACACAATTTCATTGATTGTCTCCTGAATATAGTTCTGCATAGAATAGTAAATTCTCCTACTTCTTGCAGAAAATATACATTCCTGAAAATTTTAGTAACAAAAGCCTATCAAGTTTCCTGCAGTATTTCTTCAGCATATTATATTTACATGCAGGAATATTACTCTACAAATGGCATTATGAGGATTCATGTTTGGTGCTGCAGTGATTGCAGATAAACAGAGTACACCAGGTACTGCAAACATCACACAATAACTTGAAAAAAATATTCGATTTTTTTCCTGCTGTGTGTCACCACCATTAATTCTGAGAAGTGGAAATGTAGCTCTTATACAGTTTCAATACTGCATTTCCTTCATTAGGAAAACATACCACTTCACAAAACCTGTTAACTAATCTAGTATAATATACAAAAGACTGAGTGTGTGTGTGTGTATGTGTGTGTACACATGTGTGTGTGTGTGCACATACACACACACACGTGTAGTGTGTGTTTTTAAATACAAACTTGTAGCATACAAATATAAGGTTGCATTTGTCTACAGTATTTGCTTAATCGTGTCAGTTAAAATAAGTCAACATGTTTTCAGACTAAGTTCTCCCATTACAAACATGCCTTAAACTATAATTTCTTCAAGAACGGGATGATATCTCTTGTGAACCTCTATAAAACACCATACAAGTCTGTAATCCTGTAGAAGGAATAATTATAAATGGAAATTGGTATCTGCACTGTTTTAGACTAATCCTAACTGACATGGGCATAGAAGGGGAATAGAATATCAAAACATAGAGATCTATCTATTTATTTGTTTTAAATACATGATTGGGAATGTAAACAGCTTAGATTATATTAGCATTTGCACTACTATATTTCCACAAGGTTCATTAGTCTAATTATACAATTAAAATAAACTCAGCTACATGTGTTAACATTTCAGTTCTAAGTATAAATCAGAAACAATGATAAAACTAGAAATAAGCAGCAAATGTTTTATTGACATCTAAATTGCCTGAGTTAGTCTGAATAGTTCTTTGAAAATGTGAACTCCCCACATGCCACCTAGCTGTATGGATATGATGATAATTTGTCTTAATAAAAACTGACAGTGTAAATACTGTGAGAGTAATAAAAATATTACACTGAACATCTAGAATGTGATTCAGCCATCACTGCCTATTGTATGTGCACACTGAAGCTATTTACCCATTACCTACAAAATACCTGTAATGTAATCGTATCAGACAGAAGAGAAAACAACCAATTTAGATGTTTGTGGAAAGTTACTAACCTGAAAAGGCAAAAACTAGTTCAGGGGTAAAAATAATGATTGATTTGAAAGCAGATGCGTACCAGTTTCATACAAGCCATGCAACAATGAAAGATCTCTAAAAAGTTCTACTAGAACATAAATGTGGTATAAATTTCGTAAGACCGCAAAGTCAAAGTAAGAAAATCAGCTTATTTTTTCAAGTTAAATGATCATGGTTGGTCAATCACAAATTGCAATTGGAATCATAATTGGAATTAAATCATAAAAGAACTCCTATGGAAAATGTTTACATCACTGCACTACTGTGGAGACATTAAAATAACTTTATCAGCTTTCAAGCCCGACGTCCGGAACTAATTTCCAGTTTTTGGCACCTACTCCTCAGCTTTTTAGGTTGGATAATACCACAAATCAAGTTTCATATAACTTTTAAGAGGCTAACATCAAACAAAGAAAGCCTTGAATTCAACAGATATTCTGAGGGAATGGTACATTCACACCACAGGCAATCTTTGCCCAACACTTTTGGCTACACTTGAGGCTTGAAAGGTTAGAAATGTAGGAGAGGAATAAAAGGAGATGCAGATAACACCTACCTACTGCACGATCAAATAGAGTATCGTTGTTAGAATGGCACGTAAGTGCAAAAATGAAGGCGGTACAAAGGAATCTCAGTATAGACAGCTGTTATTAGACGGTAGCTCTGTTTACTTTCTAATTTAAGCAAAAGAATAAAACATTTCCACTGAAATTTAAAGTGATTTACAAACTCTGGAAAATAAAAGATACTTCTATTGAAAGCAAAAAAATACATGAGAACAGTAGAACAGAAAAATGTATAAACAAATTTTTAGTATGGGTATTGTGTATATATATCAATTCCTGCCATCACTTGAGGGGTTTTTTAAACAACATCTGAAGTTGTAATTTAAACTGACAACAAGAAAGAGAATTCAGGCTCTTATTTTACTCATGCTTCTACGACTTCCTTATTTTTTAAGTTGTTTAGGGTGCATAATAGAAAAAAGCAGATGAAATACTTTTAGCTCGCAGGTTTTAGATGTACCATTTATTGTGAAATCTTTGGCATGCTTTAGTATAAAGAACAGCAGGCTGCGTCCTACGAACTCACTGTTCTGCATTAAAATAACCTGATACTCATTTATGGAAGTTCTTTGTGGTGTTTTTCAGATGGATAACCATTTTTTTTCTGTTCAGTTTTAATAATATAGACTTCACAGAACGAAGAATTGGTAATAAGTGGCAAGTTCGCACAGGTTTAGAGTTTTCTCTCCTTTTATAGTTTACTCCTTCTCATTCACTTCTTTCTTTGCTCTTCAAGTTACACTTTTCTGTTCCCTTTGTATGTCGTCCTTTTTTCTACTTTCATTTTCATGCCTCCTACTCTGCTTAGCTCTGCATTTATCCTATTGCAAAAATGTGCAAGCAGGTTTTGCAAACAAAACTTTTATCTTGACATCCTCCCTAACCATAAGGTGTTGAATATGCACACCTCTCCTCCCTTTTGACACGGTGAAAAAATTCTGTTAGCCATAGCATCTGATAGCATCTGACCGAAAAAGCCAGTAAAGGACAGATGAGCTTCCAGTTGCAAAAAGAGGATTACAAGAAAACATCCGCAGAAGAAAGTTTGATCATCTCTGTAAAAATCAGAGATACTTTTCCCAGAAAATTACTTAGAGATTTTTTTTTCCCATAACAGCAAATTTCTCAGATTTTCCAGGAATAGAAATAACTAGTAGCATCTGTACAGACGAGGCAGCAATGCTCACTGGTTTTGTCCAAGTTCGAGAGCCAATACTGAAGACAGACTCTAACTCCAAATCCAAAACTGTCCCAAAAGACCATGATAAAATCAAATATTTCTTCAATATAAAGTAAGGACATAGTTGTGACACATAACCGTTAGAAGTTGAGCAGAGGGAAGTTATGTTTGGGGTTGAGGTTCTTTTTTGGCAGAAGAGGGCCTCTGCAGATTGCATGGAGAAAAACAGGAAGAATAGCATTGTTTTTACGCTTATTACGATTAATGCTTCAAAAGCTATTATTTACTGAGTAACATTCTCAAAAGGAAAGGAAAGGAATTGGGAGAAGAAGAATTGAAAATACAGCAAAACTGGAACTGAACGCTAGATAAATATGGAGATCGGTGGGCCAATGGAGAACACTATGCTAAGCTATATCAGACCTCTTCTTTTTGGACATTCCTCAAAGTCTTTTCTGAGTGCTTTGCTCAATTTTATATACTTAGGCTTTTAATAGCAAGATCCCTGGCTCAACCAATGGAAGAGTCAGCTTTCCGGGCAGAGGAGGAACAAAGAGTGGACGTGTGCTACAGTAAGAAACACGCAGTGGCAACAGAGTATCCCTGCCAAGCATCTGCTCTCCCCATGAATCTAGCAAAGGTAGCATTAAGTGCCTCTATCTTTTCCAGAGAGCTGGGAGACCAGAAAAAAACTAAGAACTCCAAAGTGAAGGTGGATGTATGCCATTCCCTTCCAACACTGCTACAGGCAGCTGGAGAAAATGTGTTTATTCTCACTGAAAGAGAGAATATCACTTTACTTACATCAGTAGGTAAAGAAGCAGGGAAGAGGCACTCAGGTGACCAGTCCTGAGCAATGAACTCTCCCTTCCCTCACAGTACCATAGAGAGATCATGAGAGAAATCTCCTGGGAGCAGTGAGGTGCTCTCCAACTCTGGCTGTTCTCCACACTTTTAAGACATAGACACAAGTACTCCCGCCTCCAGCTCTTTCGGGTCACAGCAGTCGAGAGCCTACAGCAGATGCCCAGCTATCCCCAAATGGTGAGGGAAGTCGGAGACGGCGGTGGGAAGAACCAAAAAGCCAACCGAGGTAGGAATGCTGCTGATCCTGTGCCCATGCTAATACATAAATATTCCTAAATACAAGCTGAAGATTCTGTGTGCAAAAAAGAATAAAAAAGAGCAGGCCATTTGGTTGTTCCAAAAACAGTATGTATAGACTTCTACACAAGTCACTGATAGTCCTCTCTTGGATGTTTCTGCATTTGTTTCTAGAAAAGACAAAGTAGGGGAAATGAAGGATACATCTCTTCACTAAGAGATTCGAAAATTCCAGGTATAGACATTTTATAAAAGAATATATGCCAATGGACAAAGATCTAGGAACAGAGTAAACTTAGGTATTAATATTCTATATTAGATAGGTAGATTATTTTGGGGGGTTTCCTAACAACTCAGGCAGCAATTGCTTGTACTCTGCATTTTTCAACAAGAGGAGTCCTAATGCTATGAAAAAGAGCAGACAAGTTTCAATATATAAGTTGGTTTCACTTGCAAAAGAATTTAATTTTCAAGTATGTCCTGATTATAACATTTATAATTAAAATTAGCTTTCCTGTAATGAAACTTTACCATAAAATCATGATCTCAGGATAAAAAAAAGGGGATTAAAAGCCCTTCATATTTCATGGAATAGCTAATGTCCTATATATATGTGTGTGCATTTTATATATATATATATATACATATAAAATTTCTGCTTATATCTTTTTTTCATTTTTTATGTTCTCATTATGTATAAACAGCATAAGCTTCGCCTCAGACTTGACAAGAACACTGACAGCCTGGAACACCTTACTTGAGTTAAATTCCTGCTGAAAATGTCAAAATATAGATTTTTTAAATCAATTTTACTAAACTGAACAGGCACTTAGTAAGCAGCCAACATTCTTAAACTAGTCTTTTTCTCGGCCTTCAGAACAGCTAAATCCCAGATAATTGTGTGAACAGTCCAACCATTTCCAAGTTTACAAGTTTTACTTCTGAGCTAATGTTTGAAATAGCATTCACTCATGTCCGTTCCATCCCCATATTGAATTTATCAAATTTCAGGTCATGAATAGAAGAATTTACCACATTATGGAAGTTTGCTCTTAACTCCTTAAGCCCTCAGAAAAAGTTGCCTTAAATTCAAAAATTCTTACAATACACATCAGTATGGCTATCAAAGCATTACGTTTAAAGTAAATATCACAAATAAAGATTTTATATCATGTTTAAAGTCCTGTGAAGGTATTTCACGTAGAAGAAAAACATATATTCTTCTTTGAAAAGATGTTGATATCAACGGATGACATATAGCAAGTGACACTTGCTTTTAACCACTCAACTGAAATTGCTGTTGGATAGGTGGACAGGACATAATATCATTTTGGTGTGTAACCAAAGATTACTTTCTTAAATTGTGTATTTGGTCACCTTTTCCTTAAAGAAGGAAAATATACCATATGCTTAAATCATCACCACAATAAAAACTTGTTTTTATTCTTGAGGAATTATCCCTTTTTCAACATATCTAAAAGCTTCAAATGTACCACTAATTGCTACATATCTACAATAGCTATTTTTCTCAGACTATAGTAATATTTCGATTAAGGATTCTAAATGGTAAAACTCTACTGTAGCAAAGTTACCATTATGGATGACGCATTCTTTTTACTAATATAATCCACAAAACGTCATTTTAATGTAAATGACTTCGCTTACACATTTTTTAAACACTCAGACTTCAGAAATTGCAGCTTGGCACATAATGAAATTTAAAGCGGGTTCTTCTGCCCTGAAAATAGAATGTTTCAGCTAGTTTTGCTACTTTATTTTAATTCCAACTGACTGTAAAATATTTAACAATAAAAGCATTTTGACTGTTTTTTCTTCCAGTCTTATCAAATGCAGGTGTAAGAAGACCCTGGTTTAGATTGATGGTATTTTGGTACTTGTGGCTATAAATAGTCAGAAGGAAAATGTTACATAAATATCTACCTGAAATAAAGGAAGAGAATACAATTTATAAGGGTTTAAAAGGAACGATCTCACACTTCAATCTCCCTTTAGATCATAATAGAACTTCTATTATGAATCCTGCAATTTGAACTCATTTTAATCAGTATTATAGTGTACAAAGTGTATCAACTTGCATTTTTTTCTTTCTTAATCAGTAAAGCTTCCTTTTAAAAAAATGTGGTATTGAATATAAGGAAAAGGCACATAATACAAGAATTAATATAACAGAGATAAAACACAGCAAGTTATGATTCACTTAAAATCCTACACAATAATTACCTTCCGCCTCGGGCACTGAAAGGCACTACATGGATTCCCAAAGGCCCACCGTCGTTGGAGACTTCTACGAGCTTTACCATATCACTGTGAGACAATGATGAATGAAGGAATATGAACATGTACCGTGAATGAACCAAAAAACCCCACACAAACATACACAGAAAAACAAAAACATTCCAGAAACTAAGTCATGGTGATGAAAGCACTGTTGAATATTACATACCTGAATATTAATCTGATGGCATGAAAGGAGATCAATCATCAAAAATAATTCAATTAATAAAACAAACAAAAATTAACATCATTGTTGGTAAACCTAATATTTAATATAAAAATAATAATATCATCATTACATGTATATGGTTTCACTTCTTCCTCTTTTGAACATTAAATTTAAGCTCTCTAGCACACACTAATACTTAAGACTGAGGAGGTTTTAAAATCTAACACTTTTCAGAACAGGACTTAACTGTTTGAACTGCCAAGGTTTTTATACCTTTAATATTGCATACAATTTTTCCTCAAACGTCCAAAAGCTGATCATAGTGCTTTATGCTTTATTTGCTTATTTTAGGGAGAGGCCACTCTTAAGTCTTAATGTTAGTTTTACATAATAACCAGCTAGTCAAAGAAGAATTATTACATTTGTAATCGACTAAATTCTTCTGGATTTAAAATATATTAATAAAATTTGCTTTATCCTATTTTCATTCTTTTATAGAAAACCTGCTCTTTATTATGCAAAGTTTCCAGAGCAAGAATTAACTATAACATTCAAAAACAACCATACATCCTCCTGAAGCAACTAGGCATCTAATTTTGAATTATAGTATTTACTTTAGAGAGATAAAAGTGGAAAAGAAAAATACAGGCTCAGAAAAAGATGTAAAAGGATTCTAGAAACAGATTTGGACCAAACCTAGTGATGAGTTTGAGATATGCATGCATCTGGAAAGGTGGAATATTTCCATAAACCATACAGACTTATAAATAGCCAAATGAGAAAACAATACATGTAGGCCAAATCTCCACCTCCATAATAATCTCGAAATACAAATGGAGCAAAGAGCAAAACTAACACTCTATGACAGACAGCAGTAAAAGATGTTCTAGTCCCTTCAGCAGGTTCTTGATTACGTGGTGACGCACCACGAAACCTTGCACTGCTTAATCTAGGATTTGAGAATAACCAGACCACACAGCATTATAAAGACAACATTCCAATTTGCTTTATATTCCTTCGACATGAATACTTTAAATTTATAAGGTAGGTCTTGAATTTGTTGCTCGTCCCATCTTGTCTTTGTTTTTTAAACTCATTTCTAAACAACACAAAGGGAAGGGTCTCTACCACCGTTACCATCATGTAGCTCAAGAAAGTACTACAGACACAGGAGAGTTGAGGAACAGTAACCAAAAAGTGTTATTCAGAGCTGGATAAACTTTTGCAGATTGAGAGCACTACAGCATTTGGTAATATTTCCAGTCCCAGTTTCTGTATAGCCTACCTTAATTTCATTCCCACTGCACATTAAGGCTAAGCGTTCATTAACTTTTGTGCAAAGCAGCTCACAGGAAACAAGTAATGCCTTTCACGCCCAAAAGGTATTCTAAGACATATTTTATTATTGGTATGCCTATAGACCCCTATGATCACCTTTTTTCTGAATTTCCTATTAGCTTAAAAGAAAACTGAAGGCTGAGGAAGAGAACAAATAAAATCAATATGATTCACCTGGAACTTTCATGAAAAGTAGGAACACAGCTTAAATTAAAAGGTCAATTTTCATAACCAGCCTACACTGTTAAACTTACTCTAGTGCATGAGCCCGTATTCTACCCCTCTTCCGATATACACTTAAAGTTTATGCGCTCATTTTTCTTCTACTGTTTTTCTTCTAAACACTGATCCTAAATTCAAATGTTAAACTCTGTAAAATAGAAAATAAAGGGAAATGATCCCTTTCTAATCAATTCATGCTAGGTATTTTCCAATGTACCTCAACTTTGTGCAGAGAATTCAAGAGAGATTGTTTCATTTCTGCTCCTCACCCTGATTTTCTTGTAAGTGAGGGCCAAGTATTTCAAACAAACATTACAAAAATTTATGATATCAAAATAGAAAAATAAAGTAGCATATGATAAAAAGCCAATAAATCAATAAAAGGAAAAACAGGAAGCATTACATTTGAAAGAACTTCTATAAGGTCTATTTATAAAGCAGCATTTTGAATTTACAGTATAACAAATTTTGTTAATGGAACAGAGAAAATCTGAGTGTGCATCACTTAATAGATGTCACCATGATCTTTATCTAACATTTAAACCAACTCTACTTAATTTATAATTTAATTCAAAAGTAATAGGAGTAGAAGATTTTTTTAATTTAAAATTTAAGTTTAATTAATTTAAAAGGTTTAATTTAAGGGTAGAAAGGATATTTTCTCGTTAATTCCATACGGATCAGTTCCTTGCAATGAAATGCAAAAGGTCAAAATTGCTGTATCTTGTGATTAAATGAAATATCATTTACTAAATCTTTAAGATCGAAGGGAGTTTCTAACTCTCAAACAATATCAGTTTAGATCCATTTACAAAATTGGAGTTTTTTTGATCAGGCAATTCATTTGAACTCACACGGTTCTTCTCTGTAAGCTGGTGGGCGGTGTAAAGATTTCCCCCACTGAAATTCTTGCCTATTCATTTATTTTTGCTAGCTTTGACCTTATTCCTTACAACAACTTTTCAGAGTTCTATCAAATAAGCATCTTCTGTGAAGCAGAAAATCTGCTGTAGCATCAGCACTTAAAAATGTCAAGAGTCCAATGCTCATTTTTAACACAGGCTTTTAAAAACTTTTTAAAAGCTGTCTTTAAAAAGTGCACTAAGTAAATGGTTTAAAATAGAACTACACATGACAAACTAAGGTTGCCCTGCTTTCTTTAGAGCCATATCATTTATATTATTGAGTTTTTGGTTAATCTATATTCATTTCAAGGCTCATCATTAAAATAATGTGTTCTATAAGTAACTTACTCCAGGGAAAAATTGGTAGCATTCTCCAAACCAGTGTCCGCATGTCCCACAGGTTCAACTCTACTGTTGTCCTCCTCTGTTCGATCTTCGTCCTAAAAAAAAAAAAATCTAGTTTAAACCCATATTTAACAGGTTAACTCTTTTCTAAAGGGAGTTTAACATTCCCATTTTCAAATTATGACGGTTGCCACAGTTCCAGTGGAAATGCGTGCTTCTACAACTACATAAATCTTTTCTGTTGCTGTCTATAATTGTTATAAATTCCTTTTCTCGTTTTATGCTTTTTTTTAAATGTTACTTAGACTTTGGTCAGTTTTATATCTTAGTTTTACTACAAGTATAAAAGCAATTCCACAGAAGATATCAGAGCAAACAGATTTTTTTAAGTGGTACACAAGTGAAAGCATGAAATAAGCTGACAGTCAGCAGCTACATACAAACTCCTTTAAAACTCTCCTCAGGCAAGTTACTGGAGGACTCAGCTGAATACACAAGTCAGCCCACTGAGTCTCATTTGCAGTTATAAGTAGTGTAAGGCACTGTAGCTCATATAATTCCAGAAAGATCTCTTTGTACATTTTATGACAGGCCTTTCTTAATAGCATTCCAGAAACGGTATCAAAGAGTTCCGTGAGGCTCTAATGCTAGCCAATTGCTTTTATTTTTAATTTGACTTCCCAAAACGAACAAACATTGTTCACCAAACCTATAATTTTAATGTCAGAGTTGGGAATGCTGCATTTCCAAATTTAGATCCAGGTAAATCAAGCACTATCGGTAAGAAAAGAAGATCTACATCCATTGTTATACCTGTGTTACTCATTAGAAGTTTATGCTTTTAATTGCCCATGTGACCAAACAGACAATATTATAAAGTGTAAACAGTAGGAATCAAAGCACAGATTTCAATTCTAGAGCCAGAGCCATCAAATCAGTAAAATGATAAGTGATAGGTTATGAGTTCAGCACACAGAGTCAGACAATATATTAAATTATTGAGGAGATATTAAAGCAAGGCAGAGGCAGTCGGTAATGTCCAATTGACATTTCCACTGAGAGCCTGCAAAAGCAGGAGGCTGGATACATCAGGCTTCTCTGAGCTGTAGACGTGCCTTGTGCATCCGGGATAGCAGTGCACTGCATGAAGCCAAGCTACTTGAAGATTGATGATCCTGTGTTTTGAGAGGCTTTAATATGCACTTCTTCGTCATCTATCTCTGTTAAGCACTAGGCAAGTAATACATTTCAAAGGTTAACCAGCATCTTGAACCTGCCTAGAACTGCATTATGAAAGTAAACAAAAACTCCAAATAAAATATTTTCCATATTGTAAAAGTTGCTTATAAACCCAATATAATAATCTGTATGTCAAAACATGACATAACAAGCTAATAATTATATTTTTATATTTATTTCAGTTGCAGTTGCACATGTGCAACTGAATAGGATGAATTAAGGTTGAAAATTAAAAATATTTAAATATTAAATATAGATTTAATATAAATATAGAATATAGAATAAAATATAGAATAAAATTACAGGCAGTTTGCAAAACTATATATGGGAAAATCGGAACATTTGGAATCATTTCCTTTTTAAAAATATCTATTCTACCTCGTTTCATATAGCATCCTGCAGATCATTGTTGTCATGAGTTTCTTGCTTTGAGGTTGGGGACACATGATTACAGAGACGTATATAAATATACTTTACATTGTCCTAAAGCCATTATTTGCAAGTCTAACACAGTTCCTGAAGAAACACAATTGTGAATGTCAGCTGTGTTAACAGGCCATCCCAAATGTTACTTTGTTAATGTAGTATTTTTGGCAATTTTCCGTGTATGGTCTTTTCCAGCAAATGTACGATAAGTACATACACGTGTAAGATGAGCCTGAAATAACACCCTATCTGTTAGTAGATACGCCTCTACTAATAACTAATTGCCCAGCTTTATGCCACGTCATTTTAGCAAATACATCTACATATTTACAGTGTAACAATCACTCATCTAACATCAGGTGGGTCCTACACCTCCCTGTCCTTCAGCCCCTATATGTTTCCCTTGACTAGTTTGAAGCAAGTCTGTTCGTAAACGAAGCTCCCTTTGCCTTCTCGGTGTTCGGGGACTTCCTTTGGCCTTCCTCTCGGCAGAGCTACTTTCCGTGGCCTCCTAGGCTGCAGCCAGATGTGCCCAGCTCTCGCCAAATCCTCATGGAAATCTGTCTTTCCATCACTTCTCAGGCCTAACTGTGTCTTTGCTCCCTTCCCCAGAGCCTCCTAGTGTCAGCACGCACTAAAGCCTCTCCACTTGTTGCGCGTCCTCTTGTTTTTCTTTTTGTCTCAGCTCGTACTCTGACGATTTTTCCGCCGAGCCCGTGGGTGCCCGCCTGACCCAGAGCGCAACCAGGACGGAGGAGAGAGCCGCCTCGCCTGCCGGCTGCCTACCCACACCCTGGCAACCGGAGAAGACTGGGTCTGAAGCCGCAAAGCTAAAGAAGCTATATCCAGCGATGCCGTCCAGCACAATCGCACTGACTTTCTGTGCATTTCTTAGGGAGAATTATAAACCCGACGCGTTTTGGGGCTGGGCTCTCTGTCAGTTATCCAAGCAATTAAGAAAAAGCAGCTCCCACATGCCAGTGTCTGGCTTCTCCTGGACAGCAGACCGATCTTAAACAAAAATAAGTATGTGCCTGCAAATAGGTACCTAGAGGGGGAAACACAACTCTAGCTAAAGTATCACTGCCATAATCAACAGATGTATCCTTTTAAAAATCTTTAATATTACAGTAATCAGGCACTCTTTTTTTCTCAAAATAACATAGATTTTGATTTACATTGAAGTGAACAGAGGGAGAAATTGGACACCTGCAGAGGGATTTGACTGCAAATTCTGATTTACTAAGAAAAGTAACTAGCTGTGAAAATCTCTACATCAAGCAATTATTTCTTTATTTGGAAAGTCGTTTTCCTCCTGAAAGGCTAATTCCACCTGTATGTCCTATCATGAGGTAAAGCAATGGAAAGGACATTTAGCAGAGCAAGAAAGTTTCGGAGAAGCCAGACTGATATTATCTCAGATATTTTCTCAAAAATAACTTTTTGGGCAAGCTCCCAAGCTTGTAAGCTTTCGGTTATCTCTGCAAAAACACTGATACCTGCCATACCAAAAGATACAGCTTGTCATGCAATTAATGTACAGCCATTAAGGACATTTTTTTCTCTAAAATTGAAACGAAGCAAAAAATGTCATTTCATTTTTACAGCACAGAGAAAAGTCAAAGTGCCTCTTTCCATGTACTTCTCCATACTTAACGCATTCAGTATAAAACTTCATCAGTTCCATTTTACTGTTAACCGAGATGACTAACCCAGGGCTTCTCACTTGAGCCTTTCTGTGTCACAAGAAATGTAAGCAACTTTCCATAATAAGCCATCTGTCATGTATTTAGGCTACTAATAGATTAAGCGATATAATGATAATCTTGAAAAATGGCATTTAAAACAAAGCAAAGTCCTTAAAATTATTTTTAATTAGTTCAACAGAATTAGGGATTTCAAAGAGCTATTCCTACTCTTGGCTGGATCCGTACAAAATTCCGGTGTCTCGTAAGGGACAGGTTTCTGCACAGGCAGACAGGAGCAGATTCTTGCAAAACAAAAACAAAAACAAAAACAAAACAAAACAAAAACAAACAGAAAAATCCCACCGTGTTTATGTAGCTGCCCAAACAAGTCAAGCCATTGGTCTAAAAAGAAATGAAAAGTTTTGTTTCATTATTGTTCTGAGTTCTACAATAAAATTAACTACTCAAAAACTGAAAAGTTGTCTTAGCTGCTCAAAACGGACTCTTAACGCTAGCAGTTCGGCCTGCACAGCTTTAAAGAAATACGTATGAAAAGTTGCCCATTTGTTTTATATTTTTAAAGAAAATATCCCTTCTCCTCTTAAAATTACACAACCCCTACGTTTAAGAAACGTTAGCACTATACTTGCCACTACAACCTTGTTCAGTGTGTATGCACCAAAATATACGCGGCAATGACACTCTCTCAGATTACTCCTCCTTCAGGGGCTCTACCTCATTCGGAGCCAGTAGTGATTCTGCTGGCTGCAGAGGGTAAGGCTGCCTTGCTTAATTTTCAAAGCTCTTCACAGCCATGCCTTCCTTATCTTACGGGATATTCTATCTGTCTTGACCAAAATATCAGCCCTTGCCACAATCACTACCAGTCAATGCTTCATCTTCAAACAAGCACTTTCCCCCTCAGCTGTGTTATTCCTTACACTTGGAAGGAACTCTCCTTAAGTACAAGCAGGACTATTTCATTTTCCCTCTTCAAACTCCCTCCTGAAGCTCTTCCCTCGACAGTTACCTACAGAAAAGTCAACAGCAGCCCTGGAGTGTGAATAAAGTTAGTTCAGTGCCTTAAACTTCTACACAGTTCATTTGTGCGCTCTTCACTTCTACGCACCTGATTTGAAGATGTCCTGATCTGAGAAAGTGCTGATTACAATCGACTACAATCAGAGGCGTCGGGAATTGGCCTCTGAAGGCACGGAAGGGTTATCCAAATACCTGCCTTCCCACAACATGCAGATCCTATCGCTCAAACTTGATATCAATATCTGCATTTTCTTAATAAGGGAAAAAAATGGGAGCAAAGCCCTTTCAATTTACAAGGATATAATAATAATTTCATTAGTGTTTAGGAAGTGCTAGGATATTTTGTTGATTATGGCTGTGTGAAAGACAACCTGAAACTGAGCAACTCTACTTTGCAATGATCTGAATGCTCTAGAGCAAGCTCTGTGCCACCCACCAAGGCAAGAGAAAATCTGAACGGACACTTACTATGTAAACAGCAACTACCTTGGGCACTGAATAAATCCAGACTAACGTTAGAAAAGGGAAGCTCTAAGTAAAGATCATCATCACACACAGAGCTGTACTAAGGTTTCGCATCCAGTGTCCATTCTGCACGTTTGCATTGTTCATTTCTGCAACCTGCAGTGTGAAACGCACCTCCAATATCTACTACAGCTGGCTCCCTCTCTCCAACCAGCGCTTTCCTGCCCTGATTTTGCTGTTAACTTACACTCAATTTAGACAGCTTAATCCCTCCCCTTGTCTGAGCACCGGGAAGGGGATTATGGAAACGCAGGAAGGACGTGACACCTGTGCTCAGTTGCAGCATCCGGCCCCACCGTGCAGGGGATGAGATCTGGCATTACAGCTAACCTATCCAAACTGCAGTAGTCCTTACATGGAAAACCATGCTCGACAGCTCCGAGTGAATGGTTTGTGTAGTCTAGTCTGCTTGCGTTGTTAAAAGCTCTAACATATTCAGCGAAAACAGAAAGTCTGGGAATTTCAGCTGTAAATTGTAGTAAATCTGTTGCCAGCGTACACAAAGCAAAATTTGTTCTAACTTCAAAACTTGCTAATTGAAGAAACCATACCGACCATTGATCCAACCATAACGAAAGTCGGGCTGACACAGATGCACAAGAGCTATACAACGTAACGTTCTTTCATGCTATAATTAAACCTGTTTTGTATTTTTACTAGTCTGCAGAGGAATCCCTGCAGCAAAATATTTTTATATAGGGTGGATGTTCTTGGTATATAACACTTACAGCACTTTTACAAATATTATCAACTGAAAACAGGGTCTTGAAATGGCAAGGAATTGCAACCATTATAGCAAACAAGTGGCATGATTATATATGGTAAATATATCAGACATACACACCTCTACAAATAGAAGCCACTCAATACATAGCCTCTGTGTTTGGAAGGAGAAATCAAGCTTGTTTGTTTTCTAGCATTTTTTAATCTTAGTGTAGTGAATTAATGTACTAAAAATAGCAAAAAGAAAGAAGCAGTACTTAACTTTTAACAGGTAGTTAGATTAATGTAGAGATGGACATAATATCAATAAAGAAGTGCTCCTGAAAGACTGCACACTAGCAATTTTTTTTCTCCCCAGCTGGGACACAACAAAAACAATGCTTATGTTATTAATATATGCCCTTCCCTTCATCTCTCCCCTTTTGTTCTCTTGCACTTCTCTATAATGATTATGGAAGAAGAGACTGTACTTGCTATTAGTCTCCTGGCAGCCGTGTTTTATAAATGTTTGTTTGGTCCTTGCAGCATAAAGCCGGTTCTCTCTCTGTACGATCAGACTGGGAGGAAACAGCTCCTAAGGGACCTATTTCCTGTGTCTTAACTAGCACAAATATACCAGCATCAGGCTTTTGTGCTAATGTTCTCACTTCTTGATTAACTGGCCAAACCTCCAGAGAATGGCAATTTTCAATCAAATCTCAAGAACAGTTACAAAGATCACATGGGAAAAAAATGAAAGTTATTGAATAAAAAAAATAGAGTTTCTCCCTCTTGAACACAAACATATACATGCACATATAATTAGAAGAGAGCTCTGTGTAATCCATATCAGCTCTGTACTAGGTGCACTGCTATTATCAGTAATTGAGAGAGAGGGAAAGAAACCATATTAAACCATCAACTGCTTAAACAAACCAAAATAAAAAAAACTCAGAAAGTGAATCATTTTTCCCTTTATATCTCAATCATTCCTATGTCATTCACATCCTTGTGCAGCAGGGTCATCCCACAATTGGAAATTGCAATATTCATATAGTTTCTATATGCCTCACTAGTCCGAAATGAAATTTGCCTTGCTCAGTCAAAACAGTGAATAGATATCACAGAGACATAGAGGAACAGAGAATTGAAGGGATTTCCTGGGTCTCCAGATGAATATCAAATTCATCCCCTGCTATCACAGGCAATCATCTCATATATCCCCTTTAATAAACTGATCAAGCTGAGCCTTAAAATCGGTTGACTGCGTGGTGGCACTACTTATACTGTAAAATGTCTTGGAAGGAAATGGTTTTTTTCAGATTTGAGAAAGATGTGCTTTATTTCCTTTTGTCCAAAAAACCAAAACATCAAATATCCAGTGAAGAGAATAAAAATTAGTTTGATGCAAGCTTCCTTTGGCAAGCCTACGCTACACTTCATTCAGCTTTGACTAACTACCGCTAAATTTTGTACCTAATGACTCTTCTAACAACATATATTAAAGCCTTATAACACTACCAAAAATAGGACAAGCCCTATAGTATCTCAATTATTTTATAATGTATTATGTACAGTTTAGCAGTTAACTAAAGTCCATGGTGTTTAGGGGCTCGACAACTTGTGAAATGTCACTGAAATATTATGCATCTGTTCCGTAACGATTATGTGGCATACATTTCTGCCACACCGATAGCCATACTAACTTGAGTCGCACAACACAGACGTTGCTCGGCCACTTAAAGTAGACATCACTAAAGAATCTTTTTACTAGATTATACTGCAGTTTTCAGTAAATTCTTTTTTACAGTAGAACAGCATTGAATAAAAGTATGAGAGCACTTTAAGACTTCCACTTTGTTAGACAAAAGTTTCCTTGCTAAAGAATTTAACTTGAGACATTTTGCCAGTTCTGCTTCTTACCGGATAAAAGGTCTTGGACAGAGCGTGTATTAGGGAGTTTTGTTTCTACTGGTGCAAATTATTAAAAGTTATTACACCTCATTTAAAAAGGAACAGAAAATTTACAACAAGAATTTTATTTTGGTGGAGTACTCTCAAAACTAATGTCAGCCCACCCTAAGCAGTTTGGTGCATAGTTATCCTCTCGGGCATCTCAAGATAAAAAGAGCACAAACAGAACCGACTGCGAACCGACTGGTAATATCGATAACTACACAGCATGACATTCTCAGGGGAAAAGAGACACACAGAAAATTTTTCATCCTCCTTGCCATGAGTATTTCACTCACAACTTGTCTTGGAGATACAGTGGCGAACTGAGAGCTTCACGTGACTTTTAAGTGTTTTGTGGAAACTGAAAAAAAAGGTATAGTATAAAACTGAATAATTTGAAATTTCACTGATAACAACTTAATGCAACAGAATAAACCCTACCAGCAAAAAAGCATTCCTTTCAATAACGTGTACCACAGTGTGAACAGGCTGGACTACACGGCAATTGTTATGAAGGTTTTCCAACGGATTAGGTAAACTGGACTTCTCCACCTTTCAGCAATGGGCTGTACAGAACTGGCTGAATATGAATAGACACCAAACAACTTTCCAAAATGCAAATTATGCAGTAAGCATTATGGGCTTACCTACTAATTCTCCTGTGGCAGAGCAAACCTCATTAAAGGTATACGCTTGCTGCCCTGCCTCTAAAGGAAGGGGCTTTAACATGACCTTAAAGTGATAGCTTTAACAGCAAGAAATGCATTAAAACTCAAAGGCTCTTTCTAGTGTTGATCTAACGTACTTGTGGCAAATAAGGTAGCCAAAGGGCCTTCACCACTGGCAGAGAAAGAACATTGCAAAATAAGTGATTTTGCAAATATTTGAGCTAATCAGTAAACCTATACAAGTGGAACAGCACAAAATGGGAACTATCGGGGAAGGAAAAACATACCAATCTCTAAAGCAATGTTAGTTCTAAAACTTATCTATATTTGTATTGGAATTATATTTTTGTAGATTATATTAGCCGCTTTGGTCAGAATCACAGTCATCTTTTTCCGCACACAGAGTAGCTTCTCCTTCCATAAAGTTTTACTGACTTCCCTGGGACTACTGGCAGTACAAGGTACTATTCAGAGTGAGTAGGTGTATTGATCTGACAAGTACTGTAATGAATCCATATATCAGGATTCCTGCAAAGAAGAAAAATACTAAATGGATAAGAAGAATATGTAGCTCTTCCAACTAGATCACATTTAAGGGGCATTTTGAAGAAGTCTCAAGTGTTATTGCAGCACAATATCTATTCCATGGTGAGCAAATCCTGCAGCAGCTCTCAGCTCACAAATAATTATCATCATAACAATCACAGCATAAAAATATGCTAATGAGGATGATAAGTCAGTGCCCAGAATTTCTGTTCATTTATAAATGGATAAATTGTTCCCAGACTTAACCTGATTCATCTCATGGTCTCTTATACCAAAGAAGGATTTATATGAAGAAAATATTAGGCCTTTTCCTAACCCCAGCACAGAATTGCTATACAATAGTAGCACATACTTAAAAGTGTGTTTCTTTATTCATATGTTGGGGATAATAATCTATTTAGGCTTGCAAAGGAGCTTTGAGATCTCCAGGTATTTTGGTTAAGATACTTCTGAAGACAATAATATTAAAACATGTCTTAAATGTCTCAACAGCAGCTTATAGAATGCCGAGCCACAGATGCCTGTTCTTGCTCATAGACACCAGACGAGTGTCACCCCTTCCTCTCCTTATCAGCAGGCAATATTTGGGATCCAGAACCTATTTTCTGAACATTTTATTAGATGCAAAGTAATTAAAGGATTACAAAATTCAAGATAATTCATTATGTAATGAATTTGTGAGAATAGTTCATTTACCCAGTAACCTCGAAGCAAAAACAATTAAAGGAAACAGAAATCCCCCAAAACGGTTCCTTATGACTTGAAAGTACATTTCAGTGCTAATAGTGCCGCCTATTGGTGAGTCCACTAAAATAAGTTTTTAAAAAACAATATGACAACAGATAGTAGACTAAAAGATGTTTAGCTCTAACAGGAAAGTACTAGTCTCCAATATGTTAAATATTCAAAATATATAAAGGGTGATACATGCAACGTTTGCAATATTAGCCAAAGCGTTTAAAGTGCTTTCTGAAGATCTGATCAATACCAAACTATAGACATTTCCATTACATTTTTACAAAGAGAAGTACTCCTATCAGAGATGTTTTACACCCACATACAACTATATCAAATTACCTCAAATTGATTGTTGTCTTAAAAATAAAATGGGTTAATTCTGTGCAACAGCCTAGTTATAGTTTTTAGACTGCTTACTGGTATTCCTCAGGACCCAAAACATATCGGCAGAGTAAAAGTTTCACAGAAGAAAGGCTATGTTCTCTCTTTGTTTATTTTAAATATGGCTTATCTGCAGACTCCTTCCATGTTCAAATCTCTGAAATTATATACTCTTTTTATATAGTTCATAGGATAACATACAGACCACCAAGATCAGCCCATGTAAAACAGATATCAGGCTTCAGATTAAATACAGATTTACAAAGTCATACTTTGATGTGAAAGTCATGGGAAATACTTTTAATGGAAATAATTATCAGCATTATTTGAAACAAGGCTACAATTATAGCTCAACATATAACCAAAATCTCCTGGAAAGATTTGCCCAGAGGTCAGGACTGATTTTATGCAGGATCTTTTTTTCATTTGCCACGTATATCACAGGACTTACCCCACCTACACAGGCATCCCCATATGGTGACCCAGTATGAAGACAGCCCTTGTCATGTGACAGACGCAATTCTGGTTCATGTACAATTTATCTTACCACTCCTCATGCTAACTGATACACACATATGCATCTCTATGTATACACACACACAAAGATCACTGATGAACTCGTAAAATATCTACGTATATAGAAAGAATTGCCACTGCTTTGGCAGCAGATGCTTTATTTGAATTATTTCATGACAGGAGTGATTTTTACAAAATGGAAGAATTTTCTTTAAAAACTGGAGGTTTTTTATATGCCGCAGTTCCAGGTTGAACAGATCTGGGGTTTCAGGAGCAGCGAAAAATCAAAAACTAACATTCATTTTTATACGGAGAAGTTGGCATTTATGGAAAGAAACAAAAAACCCTCAATATACCTCTAACACAGGGAGTTATTATCTCTGCATCTAGGAAACAAAAAGAAAAATATTTTAAAAGCCACAACAGCAAAGATTGTATTTTATTTTTAAGGTAAAAAGAAATGAAGTATGCTGTACTCATATGATTAAAGTGTGTTTGTTTTTTCTGTTAGTCCTCTAATAAAAGTAGATCGTTAGGCATGTGCATTAGTTCTCCGATAAATAGGGCCACATTGAGTTCACCTGCTTGTAACCAGTGTAGAACAATAGAATTTTAAATACTTGCCTTAATCTGACAAGTTGGCTTACTCTGTATACAGATGTTAACAAAAAGTCATCAAGTCCTGCATGATTTTTAAAATCAGAAGAAAAGACAAAGGATTCTTGGAACTGGGACACACACATCTTCCCTACAGAAAAACAAATGTGCGTGCCTCCATGTATAAGTTTAGAGGTAAGAAAGACTTCTACAGAAATGTATTATAGATGAGTCACATACTCTCTCCTTGATATCGAGACAAAGGAAAGAAAATTCTGCATAAATCAGTTCACAATTTCCTTGTAATGCTCCTGAATATATTATTATTCACCTCAGCTTTTCAAAGACCACGATTTTCATCCTTCTCAGTTTTTTTTTTTTTTAAGAATACAAAAAGCATTTCTTATTTAGGAACTTGAATTTGTCATTAGGCAATTTTCAAACAGGTCTCATAGCTCTTTTATCCTTATTCATTTCTTTTTTCTTTTTTAATCTGAAATAGTCCCTTGTTGCTTGATTTGCAGATCGGTATCAGCATGCACGGTTTTCACCAGCTTCAGCCAAGACCGAGCAGCTCGATCCCCTCGAGTACTCAGTGTAAGAGTCAATTTAGAAGCAAGCTAGAAGTATTGCACTCTGTTCTCTCTCACACAAAACATCATTTTACTCACACTGGCGTTTTAATAACAAAATTCAATTCTTGATAGTTTCTTCAGCATGGCACAGGACTGTTTAGAGATGACATTAGAATGCTTATCAAAGACTTTACTTTTTAAAAATTTAATTAAAATGCAATATCTATTTTCCAGTGCCATAAAGTCTCTGCATCGGTGGGAGTCTGAAGTTGGCATAAACTCTTTAACTTTGAATTTCCTCTTGTTTAGGGAACCAAACTTTAAAAAGTTTTGAATTTATGTTACTAAAAATCACTCAGTTAGTTCAAATAATTAGAAAAACATAACCGTTATTTTATCATCATTTTGCTTAAAGAAAAGCACGTTGTTTTCTTCTCAGTCATATACTGATTCATCTTTTGTTCTCATTTGCTAGCATTTCCTAATATATAGTTTATTTCTGACACTTTAAATTTAAATTCCCATCACTGGAAGGAACAAGTATCTATATATACCTCTATTTTAAAGGCCTCCGATGTTATATGCCACATGGACGGACAAACACGCACCAGTTGAGGGATAACTCACTTGCATATCTTAAAGCTAATTCTCTCTGTTTCAGTTCTTCCACCCACTAAAGCAAAGAAAGCTCTGGCTCCGGGCTGCCCGTCGTCCCCAAGCGCACGTGGCAGGCACAAGCCGTTGGGGAGCCGCCGGGGCTGCGCTGGTGCCCAGACTCGGCGCAGGGGAGAGCCGCGACACCGCTACGGCAACACGCAGCGCCCCGGCCTCGCCGCCGCAGCAAGCACTCTTGGCTGCTGTGCAAAACTTGACTTATGAGACTTTAACATTCGGCAGTTTTATCTTTTACTTCTCTTTTGCAGAATCACATACTGTGCCATCTTTTGTCTTGCACCTCATCCATCACAGAGACACTCAACTATTCACTGTTCGGCTTCTATTCGGCTTCTGCGGTTTTCTTTTCTTTTCTTTTCTTTTCTTTTCTCTTGCTCTTTTGCACAACATAGGTTTTACCTTAGGCACCAAATAAATGCACCATTTTAATAACAGAAAATACTATAGCATTTTTCATTGTTCTTTGGTCAATTTGTTTTGCTGAAGTCAACATGAAAAACAATTTTAAACTTCTTAGTAAATGCTTCATTTATGAATGCTCCATTTCAAGTGCCTACAGGGTTACAATCTGCTCTATGACAATTTTATTAATTTTTTAATCAAAAGCATTAAATCAAATTCAAAATAAATAGTATTCTGGACTTTTGTAGTGCCTTCCAGCACAGTATGGTGAAGTGCTTCATGGACAATGATGACTTTAGCTTCACTGCACCTCCTGGAAGATTCAATGTTATTCTGTGCGTTCCTTCTGTATTTAAGGAAACTGAGGCACAAAAGATTGCTTTCCTTATTAAAACTTTAAGTAAAGGGGACTGGTAACCAGGAGAAGCTGGAAAAAACCACCAGGTCACTGTGCGCCATTTGGTCTCAACTCTGCACTGGCACAACTACACGCCCTCTATGACATGCAAACCTGCCACATAACTTACGATGAAACATGATCAACAGCCCAATTGCACCTTTCATCAACTCATTCCTCACTAAGCCATCCAGGAACACCAAAGATGGCTCCTTGTTTGAAGCATGCTGAGCAAGAAAGTCTAGGAAATCACATAAATCCTAGAACCACAGCCCCAGAGACACGCTGTAGATTAACTATAAGATGGACAAAAAAACAGAAAACATTTCAAAAATGTGCCTTGTTGATTGCACTAGAAAAGGTAGCAGTTTCTCAATGTAATTAATTTTAAAAATTTCTTCTCAGATAATTTCTCCTCAGAGGGTTCAAGCTACTCTTTTCAATACTCAGTAACTTACGCTGTTCTACACTGAATCACATCCCTCTTCTTTTGCCCCCTTCAGAATCCCATCTATCTAACTCATCTGTATAATTGTGTCTTTTTTACTATGTTGCCATCTCAGCACTTGTCTGATTTTTCAAAATGAACGTGCCTTTCAGGAGTATATCCCTCTTGCCCTTGCTGACCTATTTTCCACAACTTGTTTTTTCTCTCCATCAGTTGCTAAACTACAGCAGAACTTCTGTCATTTGTCACTACATAAGTATTTATCTAAGCAGCTTCATATAAACAACTCTAATTTCACAGCTTTCCTTAGCTGAGGCCAAATTAAGAGGGATAACAACGCTTCTGAGAGCTACTTCCTGTGTTCATTAAAATCCAAGATGTATAAACAACAACAAAAAATTCATCGATAATTTGTGGTTGAATCCCTCTACCTGCATGCCATCCAAAAAACAAATTTGAAAGTATGGCAGTCATATACACATCGGAGAGGGATGTGCCTGAGTGCCTCTCTTCATGAAAAAGTCGCATCAGTTTATATACGGCTTTCTATATAAACACTCTTTTTAAGGTTAACACAACCATTTGGAGGTCAACTGAAGTTGAGAAGGAGCCAGAATGGCAAAAGGTTTTCTTAGTTGCTGCTTAATAAGTTAGAAACTAGTTGAAGGCTATGATAGTTTCCAAATGTACAGGAACTTGTTATCAATTTATGATAAACCTCATTCAACCCAGATTAGTCAGTCAATGAAGCTAGCCTTATCTAAGGCCGCCTTGAAGAAATGTTTATTTTGGTTAAACTGTTCAGGCCAATTTAGTGAAACTATGTACAAACCTACTTTTAGGTAACCAGGGGAAAGAAAGCAATATTATGTTCCCATTATGAAGCTTCTTTCTTTATGCCACAGAAGGAAAAGCTTGAAGAAACTCGCAGAAAAAGCAAACTTGGGGGTTTCAGAAACAATCAGCTTCTGAAATACAGCCGCACTGAGCTCTTCTTCCACCATATTTCTGTGTAGTATCTTTGGGAACTTCTACTTTCCATTTTCACAGGATATATTGATTTTCAGACTAACTAGCTGAACTAATCCAGCATCCTGTTATGGCCAGCTCTGGCTATTTTAGAGGACAGGACAGGAATCACTGTAGTAGGTAACTGCAGTAATTTGCCAACAAAGCTTTTGCTCAGTCCCTGTGAGTTTAGGTTTGATATTGTTAGGACTTGAGCGTATTTTGTACTTCCTTAGCTGCCAGAGAGTTTGAGAACAGACAATACTGGCCTACCAATACTCCCGACTAGCTGCAAAGAAGAAAACGTATCATCACATAAATCCACTCACAAAGAAGCTACACAGTGAACCTTTGACATAAGATATAAAGGTCACTATATCTTACAATTAGGAGCTGCTTCAGTATAAAAGTGAAATCAGTTAAAGAAAAAAAAATTGTGTAAGAAAGGCTGTGATTTCTCACTGCAATTAATGAGGTTCATAGTGTTCTCACAGAATTATATGATTTGAAGACAACAAGTAAATATGGGCACGCATACATGAATTTGCTTAAAACCTGTGAATTTTCATTTACTAAAATCAGCAGGTTCCCCACTGTTAGTGTCCCTACTAAGTGCTTCAATGCATAAGCACAGCTTAACCCTGGATTACTTATGGGCTCAGAAAAGTTCCTTAATATTAATGAATTATAACTTTTTTGCCGTTTGATTAATTTCACAAAAACCCTTGAAGAAATTGTACACATGCGCTATATGCCTTGCAATGCACAAAAAAGGAATCCATAAAATTAATGAAATGTACTTGTCTTTCTCTCTTTGCTTATATCCATGCTAAATACAGTAACGAACAGAAAGAACAAGAGCAGAGAGTCTATATACACACAAGAACAAAGAAATATTAAAATAATCTTTAGACTAGAAAAGCTAATGCTTTCCTAAGGAACTGACGGCAAGATAATGTTACCTAAAGAATTAACAATCTGGAAGAGCAAGCTAAAAATAAAGTGATAAAATTTGCCAGTGAAATAAAACTTAGGTTTAAAACATAATCTTTTAAAATACAATCAGTAAGCTTTGAGAGACTTTCCAGATATATATATATAT
The DNA here is from genome assembly GCF_040807025.1 of Struthio camelus. Classification (NCBI taxonomy): domain Eukaryota; kingdom Metazoa; phylum Chordata; class Aves; order Struthioniformes; family Struthionidae; genus Struthio; species Struthio camelus. The sequence continues at coordinate 16,120,724 of NC_090943.1, read as the reverse complement.
CAAGCCAGTGGACTGAGAAGCCTGGTGACTGAGGAAATTGGAACTTGAATAAATGTAAGATAATGCATACGGAGAAATGTGATTTAGTCTAAGCCTCAAAGGGAAACATATTGGAAAACGTAGTGCTATCTCTCCCCCCACCTCCAACCTAGCAAAAAAACTCCTCAAATGAAATAATTAGTGGATGATAGAAGTGTAGCAGAACTAGTATAACCGAATTTTACTGCAGCATCAAATATTTTTGCAGCAAGTGAGCTCTAAAAGTGATTTCAAATGGCAATTCTGTCTTCTACCCTCTCAGGATAGTTTAGATGAATATTAATGTAATATGTATTTATTAATATTTAAATTAATCTTTTTAAAAAAGGAAATTGGTAGCTGTATGCCATAAGATATTAACAAAGAGAAAATTATTCAAAAACCGAAAGGAAGTTGCAGTGGGAACAACAGGTACTGAAGGGATGGCGATACGCTTCAGGCTTACTTACTAAATTCTCAACTATTTTCAAGAAAGTAGGTGAAGAGAATAACAATGACATAACATATCTGCAGGCAACCTCATGCGACTATAGAAGATCACTCCACAGCCTCGCTGCCTGCTGTACAAAACGTACTTTATTTCACCTGTTTTAAACTGATTCCTGGTCCGACCAATCAAACTTAGCACAGGCCATGAAAAGCCGAAAGGAAAGAATAACAACTTCATTTCCATGTTTATGCCTCCATGAACATGGCTGGAAATTATTCCTTTTGATGGTGGAAAAACCAACTAATTTACAAAAAAGATTTAGAAACAGACCCCGACCACAGAAGAGGATAAATCTATACGTGTGTAGGACCGTATTGATATTTCTGTCCACCCCACACTTACACTGATCAAACCAGGCCGGAAGACTGAAAGGATGCTTCTGCTGGGTTGTGACAATGGCTATGGAGCAACTCTCTCACTTTAAGAAATTGCACCTTCCCGCTCACTACACAGTACTATCAAGTGTAGTGGGGCATACAGTCATGCGGAAGAACACGCTTTCCGGGGTGCATATGCTGAAGCATACACTTTTAACAACTGGAAAGTTGGAAGCTCTTTATCTAACCAACTCAGGCTGCTTGAAGAGTATTTTAGTACTAGACACTTTGCTAACAATATGATGTAGTTAAAAAGAACAAAAAGTGACAGTTTTAGAACTTCGTTTTTTCCCATGAAAAAATCCTGAAAAGCCCAAATACAGGTAAGGAACAAGAAGGATTCATTGCCACGGCTTGATAGGCAAGATCGGACTAGAACTTCCAAACTGTACAAAGCCATGTAGCTGGGAGGAATGAGGTGAAATGAGGCTAAATATTGGAAGAAAATCCTTAATGGGGTGATATATCAGATTGTGAAAGTTTCCCAAGGGAAGAAGCAGGACTCCAACTGCTCAACACATGTAAAAGTAGCTTGGACAAAGAACTACAAGATATACTATGGGGAATCACTGAGCACATAGCAAGAGCATGGTGCAGATGACCTAATAACATAACAGGATTTAAAATGACGAGATAATTCTATTATCATTAACCACATTCACAGTTGTACAAGCTAAAACACTGTTACTATGGTAATCAATCCTTACGCATCGTTGCAGAAAATGACTGCAGTACAAGGGCTGGAAATGAATTGAACTTAACACTTCCTACCCTCAATGAATTCAATGTACCAGTCAGTTGGGTAACTTTATCTAGAAAGGAAGCTTACATCTAGCCTCCCCCGAGCTTTTGCAAATATATAGTAAAGCCTGACTGAGTGTCTGGCAGTCAGATATGGATTATACTTAGACTTAAAATAGATTGGATTCAAGGTAGGAGCAACAGATAGGATGTTGCTAGAAATTAGTGGAAATTAGTGGATTATTCTCCCGCACTTAGAAACCCCCTCGCTCAATGTTGCTTGAATTCTCTCAACAGAAAAGGAAACTAAGGAACTAAATCAAAGGAACTAAGCACGCACATGTCCAAGCATACATTACAACATGCTCAAAGACATTCAGCGCTATATGTTCATGCACAAAGCCCAAATACTATAATTTGTTCACAGAATGGTTGAGGTTGGAAGGGACCTCTGGAGATCATCCAGTCCAACCCCCCTCCTCAAGCAGGGTCCTCTAGAGCAGATTGCCCAGGATCGCGTCCAGGCAGGTTTTGAATATCTCCAGGGAAGGAGACTCCACTACCTCTCTGGGCAACCTGTGCCAGTGCTCTGTCACCCTCATGGGAAAGTTTTTGCTCATGTTCAGATGGAACTTCCTGTGGTTCAGTTTGCGCCCATTGCCTCTTGTCCTGTCGCTGGGCACCACAAAGAAGGGTCCACCACTGGCCTTCTTGGCCACAAGGGCACATTACTGGCTCACAATCAACTTGTTGCCCACCAGGACTCCCAGGTCCTTCTCCGCAGAGCTGCTTTCCACCACGTCAGCCCCCAGCCTGTACTGGTGCCTGGGGTTATCCCTGCCTAGGTGCAGGACCCTCCACCTTTGTTGAAGTTCAGGAGGTTCCTCTCTGCCCACCTCTCCAGCCTGTCCAGGTGCCTCTGAATGGCAGCACAGTCCCCTGGTGTGTCAGCCACTGCTCCCAGTTTAGTATCATCAGCAAACTTGCTGAGAGTGCACTCTGTTCCCTGTTGCACTTTTTCCAAAAGCACAGCGAGGGTGAATTACAGAAGATGTGCTGGAGCAATGCAGCGCCCTGCTCCGGGGAGCCACAAGCACAGAGGGGACAACTCCAGCTTGCCAGGAAACAGTCCCAGTGTGCATCCCATGGGCCAGGTAAAAAAAAGCAGCAGAGGTGAATACTTTCGCTGTTGTTTTCTAAACAGCCCTACAGACAATAAATTATAGTACTGAAAAACTTGCTCAGACTTGAAGCCACAGAGAAATAAAGATCAACAATCTCTTAATCACATATTATCATTTCTAAATTACGTCCATTTGTGCACGGACGTTATGACAGTGTAAGAATTCAGTATACATCTCACAGCACAAAGAGAAACGCGTACTATTTTGTTTTTCCAGTTTTCCCCTTTACTTAAAGTACCAGGAAAAGAACATTTGTCAGGGAATCAGGAAGTTAAGCCTGACTATAATAAAATCCTTAAAGTCAGGTATAATTTTGGAGCTCAAATTTTGAAAAGGGAGTATAAATTGTACCTCATTTCTCATACCTCTTAAATAGGGTCTGTATGGATCTTTCTTAGTAAAACTGGAAAACCTTACTAAGATTTTTTAAGGACAACTGAGAATTTTAGATAAGGCACTAACACTGTTCTTTCTCCAAACCAAAATCTTTTCAGCAAGCCACAACAATAACTTAGTGAGAATGAAAGCTCAAATCACTTGGAGAAAACGCAGTATGCTCTCCCAGTTTCATAACACAGTAAAAAAGGTCTAAGTGTGTATTTGGAAGAGAAATAGTGTAGAGGCAAACCTAAATAGAAGACAAGATGACTGATTTTACCACACAGTATTTCCCAGCAATGCGTCCTTTTAAAAAAAAGTCTTCTCAAGTGAACAGAATATTTCTTTTGGCCTTTAATAGTCTCCATCACTGTTAAGAAAAATAATTCAAAGTAGACCACACAGAATAGAAAGTATAGCAACTTTATTAAAGCTTCACAAGCAAAAAAGGACACATCTTCACCTGTTCATGCTGGTATTTTAATAAAATGCTTACATTTTTTGTTTTTCGCTTGGCAGCAGCACACAAATATTCATGAGAAACTAGAGGAAGATTGAAAAGGAAGCAGACTCATACTCAGGTCTGCAACGAGCAGAGCAAGCAGGTATGCCAGAAAGTAAAAACAGACTTTAATTCTCAGTTACAAAAATATTTGAAAGAAGCTAAAAATAACCTGCTTATTTTTAAAAAGCCATTCAACTTGTCCCGAAGGAATACACTATATTTTAAGTTATAAGCAACTATACGTATGTAAAAGAAATGATCATAGCAGCAGTGGAGTTTTTAATATTCATAAACATATATGGAAGCAGAATGTTTGATAGATGTGCCATATAGTTACTCTTGTATGTTAAAAACAGTTATTTACATACAGTAATTTTTTGAAAGAACTTTTCAGGGATAAGCTAATAAAATGACTCAAATTCTATCAGGATATAACCGAAATGCTAGAACATGTCTAAATTCACGAGACTTCTATTAATTGATGAAGATACTTCCCCTTTTACTGAAAAGTCTGCAAAACATTGCATATATGTTTTGTTTCTATTTTAATGTATTTCATTAGTATTTTTCTTGGAATTTAAATGAAAACGTTCCTGCTTGTATGAGTTTCAAGTCATTAGCACCAAAACTTCAGCCAATGTTTCATGAGAAAATTACTGAATTATGTCTGTTTATGATTATAACACACATTTCTCCAGAAAATTATTCCCTCTTGGGCATTAAAAATTAAATGAGTATGAAAGACTAGAACGTGTTTACTGTGACCAAGCTGGCTTTTCCCGCCAAAATTCTCTAATTTATTCCAAACTAATTTTTCAAAACTTAAACACAGTCTAATAAAAGTTATTTCACTTCCAAAAATGACATGCATTTGCTAGGAAAGACTCAATAAAAAGCTATCATTAAAAAATCCAAATCGTGAAGGCCAAGTATTTTACTATGCAACTGCTGTAAGTAATTTTTTTTTTTAAGTAAGTTGATGGATGAGTCAAAAAGAGCATGTGTGAGAAAGAAAGAAATCCCATTGCAACTGAGAAATTAAACTGAAAAATTAAATCAAGGAGCCAAAAAACAGACACGCAGATGGTAAAAACTGGCAAAAATAAAAAGTAAAAATCATACTTTTAAGTACCAACAGATGCAGTGACTTTAAAATATTACTCCTTGAGGATACACAAAGACAATAATCCCAGATTGTGATTTCTGGGCCAGTCTACTGCTGCACAAGAGCCACAAAACATACAGTACCATACAGGAAAAAAATGATGTGTCAGACATAGTGATATCTGCACTGGCAGTCTACTAAAATACACAGCAAGAAAATTAAGCTACCCAAACTGTGAAATTAATATCTTTAGGAAAAAATACATTTTTTTTTTAACTGTGTAAATGAGACGAGAGGTGACTCACAGAATCCATTTGCAGATTTATAATATTACAGGATCGAGCATGAACTGGCTATTTGAGCATTTCTGAAACATTCTTAAAACTCTATTTAAACTTAATGCTCCAGATGGAAGCAAGACCATGTTTCCAAGACTCTGCATTGTTAAATTTTACTACATTAATAATTTTGCTCGTCTCTAATCTTATTTAGGGTCTTTGTGATTTCAATTACCACAATTATCTAAAAATTATCATGCTTTAAACTATCAGTATTAATATTGAGAAAGAAAAATAAGCTAAGATTTGAAAGCTGAGAAATTAATGTGCACTAAGTATGTGTTTTAAGGTAAGCTTTTCTGAAAAATTTTCTTAATACCAGAAGATAAATAATTATCATTAGCACTTTTAAAACACATTGCTTAAGACTAATGTTCCAGATAAATATTAAATGTTAACTAAATTAAATCGATACTACTACACATCATTTAAAAAAAAAAAAAAACAGCATCTTATGCCATCAACATATTTTTAATCTAGCTGTAGATATTTACCCACAAAACCTACTGCTTTTTTGACCTATAAAAGTAAAGTAAAAATTCAAAGAGAACAAACTGGTATTTCTTTATTACCTCTTTTAGTTTGCAAAGAAGTTTACATCAGGCACTCTCCTCTAAAATATTTACTAACATTATCAGGACAAATATAGTATCAGGAAAGTCACTCGAAACTACATTATGTGAATGTGTTTAGAAATGAACTGTGTGCTTTAGAAGAAAAGCACTTGCCATAAAAAAAATTTTAGAAGTTATGTACAGAAACACTGAAATATATACATCCATGCATATATATGTGCACACATTTATGTCATCACCAACAGCATTTCTAAATATTCTAAATATATAAATTTGTTATCTGTCTGCTGCTTTTAATGTTCCATATTTCCAGTATATAATCAAGTATATATTTTACCTAACTCTAATGCATGTATGAATGAGTAGTAAGAATGCAGAACCGTAAATTATAGAATGAAAGGAAAAGTTTCCTATAAGTTAGCTGGCAAACAGAAAGATGCTGTCATGGAATTGCTTAAATTTTGTCTTTTGCACAGGCTCCATATTCAGATGACCTAAAAAGGTACCACTTTTTATTACAGGAAAACCAGCAACTTCCAGTCAGCACAGACAGACAGAACTGGGGCAACTGCTGTTTGCCTTGCTGAAACACCACAGAAGGACTTCTGGGGTGATTTCAGAAATTACTCACACCTTCCTGAGACAGAGTCCCAGTTTCATGCTAAAGATGCATGCACTGCACTGGATTCACCCAAGCCTCAGAAATGGCAGAAAAATGCACAAGGAAAGCAGTAACATGAGACAGTTCACCAGGGAACCAAGTTGCAAAGAGGTGGGAATATGAGTTTACGTAGATTCAGAAATACGCACTTTGTTTTCTTCCTGATCTAAACACTTCCCCGCCTACCTCCCAAAATTTTCTGCTGTCCTCTGACACTGAAGTGCCTTCTACCAGATCTTTAGCTTTACAGTAAGATCAGCATTTGTGTATTCAGAAAAACGGCAGAGTCCTTGAACCCCATTCGTTTCACCTACCCAGAGTGCCAGAATACCCACTATCCTACTTAAATATGCTAGGATGTTTCTCTTGCATGGGGACCAATTCTGCCGACCTCCAAATCACCGCAAACTCCATCAGTTTTGATGAGAGGTTGAGTTAAAAGAGCCTTTATGAAGAGACAGCTATTTATAGTGATGAAGAGTAACTACGAGTAAGAAATACTGATAGGGTTACTTTATAAAATCTATGCTTTGTTGTTATAGCTATTACCCAGAAAATCAAGATAAATAAAAATGGTGTGATGGAATACTTAATGTATGTTTCAATAATTTTAAATAGAGATGCTCACAGATATGACTGCTTTCTTTTGGGGCATTTAATTTAGTCTGTGCTTTGGATAAATGGGTTGAAATTATAAGCAATCATGAATTCCTACGCATTAGGAAAGTAAAGGTTTTTGAAGACAAATCAATGTGCTCAAAAGGAGGAGGAAATTAAGCTTTAATATAAAGTGGTTCAACACTGGCTTACTGCCTAGTACACTGAAGAAATATTAGAAGAATCTGGAGTTTTGTTCATTTTGGATACCTCACTCCAGAGGTGCTTATTCCACAGTTTGTAAAAACGTTTGCAATATACAACCTAAAGGACAAATATTTCTTCTTGGAAATAGCTGCATATGTACGTACGCTAGCCTTAACATTAATGTTGCAACTGACTTAGATACTTTATCCTACTGAGTATGTCTACTTAATCTTTTTTCAAGTGGACTGTCTCATTTTTTACCTTTATTCCCAACCTGTTAGAAACTGCTGCAGCGGCACAGCATCAAGCCACAAGTAAATGTACCCTTTTTGTCTGACTTTACCCGTTTAAACTAGGTCCTTGGGTAACCAGAGAGCAGAGAGCTTATGCTTGCTTATAAAAATGGTGGAGGGGCAGAAACTGGAATTTGCTACTGTCTGGCTTGAGGACAGAAGCAGGAGGCAGAGCTCACGGGGGCCTCCTCCACCTTTCTGGGAGGAAGGCAAACAGGTTCAACCCCAACAGCACCATGATTACCCAGGCAGGAGAAATAGGTGGAGGAATAAATGCAGGAAGCAAGGAGGAACAAGTGCAGGATGAACTGTAGTCCCAGAGCTCCTGCCTGCACCTGAATTCCCAGCCCCGTACTAAGTGTCGGCTGTTTGCACCAAAGGGACAGCAGTCAAAAAGAAAAGCCAGTCTAGGTTATGTGTACGGTTTAAAAGAAGAGCAAAGCTAAAATCATGCCATTATCTCTGGCAGTTCAGCTTAAAAAAAGATGAAACAGAAAAACTTATTTTAAAACTGTGAAAACATACAGTACCTTCAGTGGCAAACGTGTTAAAATAACGTGAATAGTAAACTGAGTTTACTCATATTTTAAACAGTCGTCTCTGAGCTGGAAAAAAAAATTTCAATCCAAATGAAGTTGGAAACAATCACATGCAGCTGGCATGAAAGTGAGTGGTGCCTTAATATGGAATTTAGGTAACAATTTTTATTTTTAAAATATGTAAGAAATCAAAAATTAAAAGGAATATCTCGTTCAAAAATAAAATATTTGCAGAATTATATTACAGAAAATCTTTACTTCATTAATATTTGTGGTGCCCCTTGCTTCTTGTAACATTTCTGATCTATTGCTTCCTCACGGAAACAGTAGATGTGCTATATTTGTTTTAATTCTATGTACCTATGAACCTCTCTCAGCTACACCTACTACATCATTTGCAAATCCTTTTCCCTCTTTTGGTCCTTTGTTGGCAAAAATCCTTATCAGTGCCATGAGGTAGTCGACAGTTGCTGGGTCTTATGAAAACTCTATTAACCATTTATTAACAGGATCAGATCAAAACAAAAACAGAACAAAATGAAGTAGATTGCTGTTTCTTCTGTTTTGCATGTAACTCATAAAAGAAAAAAAAAAACTGTGTAGTACATGCTGATTTCCTGTCCAACCTAACTCTTCTTCTCCCTCTTTCCCCTCTCTGGCCCTGGAAATTGTTCAGGTTGAACCATTTCACATGCAACACCAAGTAGTTTTAAGGCAAATTTAGAATAGAATTCTTTTCAAATCAGGCAATGAATGAATCGGCAAGGCTGGTCCTTTGTCTTCTTTTTCTTTTAGTTATACTGATGAAATAAATTAAGATCTTACGGTATATCACATCAGCTAGGTCATATTACGTAATTGCATTCACTCAGTTGCTGCACTCACTAAATCTTGCTGTGTCACTTCATAAGGATTCATGACAATCTTCAAAGTATCCTATAAATTACAGTAACCACTTAATACAGCCAGGGAGTACTAAATTCAATAATGAAATGCTCATACTTAAGCAATAAAATCAAGATTAAATGTGAAACCCAAAATAAAACAAAAACCCAGACAAATTACTTCCATCTAATTCAATTATTAACTCTAAGTTAGACAGTACAATTCCCCTTTATAGCAAAGTGCAATCATGTCATTAAAATAACCTGTCCACAGGATCGTAAAAAATAAGCGCCTTTGTTATTTACATCAATGAGAGATCTGATTCACTCCCTCTTCCGTCATAGAAAGGACCAACTTAGGCATCTACTGAAAGCACGGTCTCCTCACCTAGTAACTCATGTAAAGAAAAACAGTGCAAAAATCATCCTGCTATTATTCTACAAACTAGTTAAGGATAACCTCCCATTCAGGTAAAATCTGTTATAGGTTTTGTTTGTTGTTTTTTTTTTTTGACTAAAATAACCATTCTCTCACTTCATTTTTGTTCCAGTTAGAATTAACAGGCTTGCCTGACTCAGCAGTAATTTCCCTGATTCACATCCAAAAACTAGGGTGAGAAGTGAAGAGCCCAGAGACCTACATCCCTGTCTGACTAAACTGATCTATTTTACTGTAGGAAGAAATATAACTTCCACTATAAATTTATAATATGAATTTTTCTTGAAAATAAAATTAGCCATTTAGGAGAAAAAACAGATCATACTGTGAGGAAAATCAGCCTACTTTCTTTTTAAAAAGCTCTCATTAAAAAAAAGGCTCTTATTTTTCAATTTCAAGTCACAGATATTCTGTTCCGGAATTGAACTTTGGATTTTTTGGTTAAAATAACCCCCAAAACTCCAAATAACTCCCCCAAAATTAAGTTAATTTGAAGCCTTAGCTAAGCACAGACAGATTTGTAATGCAAAATTATAAAAGTTTGGCTTGGTGGCAAAATCAAGCAAATTCTTATCTTGGGTTATCTTATGATTTAATTGGGGGAGATTTTAATTTGTATCTTTCTGACAGAACATGAAACATAATGACTTCAAGATGCCAGAAAATAAAACATATGAGGGATTATGAGAGCTATGAGAAGGCATCTCCTTTTTCTGAATAACTGGTAGCTGTTCTGTAGGAACCTATATCACAAACCATAAAGCAGGTACGCAGAAAGAAGAAAAAGGCTGAACAAAGAGGAAGGTGAAATGTAAGGAAAAAAAGCCCAATATCAATATGACTTACTATCACTACCATTTTCTGAAATATAAATGTACAATTTCTTTTTAAGGGGCAATGATGCAAATAATCATTTACATATGTATACTTTGTTTAAAAGGCCAGAAAGCAGGATGAGCATGATGGGAATTTTAAATGAAGGATGCTTTACCAAGGGCGAGAGAGAATCCCCTATAGACACAATTAACAGAATTGGTTTAATAGACTTAAAACTTTTACCCTTTGTGGTCTCTGAAGTGGATAAAGGAACTGCATCTATTTCAGGTTTGTATAAAAGGGCCATGCCGCCCTGAAAAGTTTTACAGTGCTGTAAACTAATGAAATAAATTATCTTAATTTGGTTAGATCTATATTCATTAACTGTATTACCCACCAAGGGAATGAAGACAAATTTTAATTTTACTAATGTATTTCACTGAAGCATTACTTTGGCGCTCTGCAGTTAAGGGTGCTGTCCGGCGCTGCTCACGCGCTCCCCGAGTCGGCCGCGTTGCCCCGCCGCTGCCGGCGGGCTCGGCCGAAGCCCCGAGCCCGGGAGAGAGCCCGCCACGCCGCCGAGGCGCCGCAAAGCTGAGGCACCGCACGCGTCCAGCTTCCTGCGCCGCTAACAGGGCTGAGCAGGAACCATCTGTAACGCCTTCCCTCCAGGGTTTTTGCGGATGCAGCACAGTGGTAGCAACAAACTTATTAGGAAAATACAGAGAACAACTCTACTATTGACCACGCAAACAGAGTCAGTACCCTCCCCCTCTTCCCCCCCAAAAACATTAATAGAAAATGTTAAATAAAAAGTAGAGACAAAAGAAAATAATACAAGGCATCTAGCTGGGATGCAGCATTGCACATGTCTGCACTGGAAATATGATGTACTAAAAGACAAAACCTCTTCACAGAGTGAGCAGAGAAAAAGAAAACAAGTTTTTGGAAGAAGAAAAGGAAGACCTGAAACATCATTTAGGTGAAACATCCTTTTTCAAATCCCCCTATCTTGTCCTGCTATCGTAGAGAGAGAGCAGGCAAATACAGCCAGAGATAATACCATACTGTGAGATGCTAAGACAGTTATTTAGAAAATAGCAGCAAAACCAAAGGCAATAATTTATTTCAAAGTTCTTACAGCATCTCCAAAAGTAATTTAAAAGAGTGTTACTAACATCCCCGGTACCATAACTTAACCGCCGTTAACTACCACAGCAACATGATTCTTTGACTAGTTTGGTTCAAACGGGCAGGAAAACACCAGCGTATCAACACCAGCTAGGCTAAAACTGCCACGCAGGCCCCGCTGCGCTCTGCGGAAAGGCTCTGCAGGGCCCACGGTTCTGCTGCACCCTCACGTCAGCCCACCGGCGCGCCTGGCCATGCTCGCACTGATGCCCGACGAGCGTGCCCGAGTGTGAGGATGTTCACCTGAACCTGAAGCATTTCCTTTTCTATAATACTTAAAAAATCCATAACTTTTTTTTTGGTAAAAATCTTTTTTTTTTTTAAAAAAGTCGTGGACTATAACCACCTCTCTACACGCAGAGCTATATTCTGCCACTGATTTCATATCTACACAGCGGCGTACATCTGAATGCCGGCTGTAGCCCCGAAACTGTCTCACCTATTTAATACACAGTATGAAATGACAGATTATTTTCCAAGGAGAACAAGATAGATGCCAGCATGAAACACTGTTTATAAAAACTGCACTACTCCTGCTGTCCCCAAGCAATAAAGCTGTTTATTCCAACCTCCTATCTAATATAAACTGAAACCTTCAGCACTGAAAAAAGCTAAGAGCCGTTCATGACTGCAAGACAATTAAGACAAAAAATCTCTTTCAAAAATATACAATTAAGGTCATGTCCAGGAACGTCTGTTTTGCATAAAGATGCACAGACTCCTGCCTTCCACGTTACTACTTCCTTAAAACCATCGCATACAACAGCTTGAAACCCGATTCTGTGTCTGCACATACGGATGCTTTCAACATAACGATAAGCCTTTCTCTTTATAAGTGTTTCTGTGCTTATACACACACATTCAGAGAATATTTTTAAAATATGTGTATTAGTATACTCATGTTTAATCAGACACAAATCTAGACAAGGCTGTATTTCTGAGAGGCAAGCGTCGCTAGAAAAGCAGAACTTCTCGGCCCATCGTACAAGCTTGCTTTACCCTCCCGTGCCCCCTTTCAAGCATCCTGCCGCCCAGGACAGAGCGGGCTCGGGAAGGTTCCCCCGGCAGAGGTGCCTCCGCGCCCCTCGGAGCCCGCGCAGCTGCGGGCGCCTCGGCCGAGTCCAGCCGGCACACGACTCGGCTCCAGGCGGACCTGAACAGCTCTCCGGTACCTTGGGTATTTATAGGCAGACGCTCACACTGTAAACACCTAAATACAGATTTCTGGAGCTCACTCGCTACGGTATTTTCCTAGTGCTATAATACTACAGCTGAGGGAGGACAGGGAAACCAGCCAACAGAATAACCTCTCAGTTGTGATCCTGTACGGACTAGCGACACCGCCGTGCTTTTCTGGGAGGTCAAAGGCTATACAAAATTATTCAGCAACTAAAAGTTTGGGCTGTACGTGCAAAAAACAGCCCAAAGGTGTGATTAGTCATAAAAAGAAGAGACTAGAGAGGAGTCTGCGATCAGAACAGCCTCACCCAAGACCTTCCCCCTCCCCTGTTTACGAAGCATAGAAATTGCAGACCTTAAACTTGTATAGTCACGGTAATGATAAAACATAAAAGCAAAACCAAAAGTCTCCTCGGGCAAGGAGAAATACAGAAGAGGTACACCAGTGAAAACTGATGTGTTTACATACGTTAGCTCTACTGCTACAGCACACCCAGAACGCCTACTTTACATTAATACTATGTCTCATATGGGTCCCAAAAAATGAAACAGAAAATAAAAAAAGAGCTCAAATTCATGAGTTACATTTCTACGTCCTATTCTTTAACATTAAAGCATAAAATAGATGCAGTGTTTTGTTGTTAAATGAAAAATTTGACATCATAGGTAAACTGAATATGAGAAACCAAAGGAATTCAGTGATTTCAATTGACCAATTCATCTCACAGATTTTAAAGTGCGGATTTTTTTTTCGCTGACAGTGCTGAAATGCACTGCTTTATGGCATCTGAATGTTTTAAAATTTTATATTTAATCATATTGAAGCAGGTCTTATTCTGAGAAAAATAAAAGCTGAAGGCAGGTACTCTGCGGTTGGAGAAATAAGTCCGTAGCACTACTGGCACATCTGATCCCATTCTTGAAACAAGAACCAGAGAAACTGTACGAGAGCAGAATTCTATTTCACCACGGACACACGTCACGAACAAGAGCAACTAACAGGAAGAAGGCGGCAATATGGTAAAAACAGCTTTCTATAGAGTGAATTTCTGCTCAAAAAGATAGCAGTAGTAACCGACACAAGCTGGTTACTTCCCATTTCAGAACACAGTTGAGCTGCTTTCCTTTCTGACTTTTGCTAGATACTAGAAAAGCTGGTAGGATTTAGGAGTCAGACCTGCTCCTCAGTACTAACCACGACATCTAATTTCATCTCCTAAATTTAAACCTTTCTTGATTTCAAAAAAGGTGATGGGTGTTGCACAACAGTAAACAAGCTGCTAAGCACTGTGAACAATAAATTATCCTGCTTTTGTTCACTAGCAAATATAAATGTACTCATATACATACGTATATTTTATTTTACATAGAGTTTTAATTGAACCTATATCTTTGTCATTGCAAATCTGATCAACTGCTCCTAAATTAAACAGGGCAGAAGCAGCATTTCCCTTTCCTGCTGTTCTCGCCCCTTTTCCCATCACACAGAGCAGCGGGGCGCTTCTTCAGCCTTCTGCGGAAACAAACCCCTCCAGCAGAGCAAAGGATATACTGTTTCAACTCAAGGTTTTCTGATTGCTGCCAGTTTCAATATTTGACTAATGAAACTGAAATGACCACCCCAGAGAAGCCTTCTGTGTACTTAAACTTAACAAATTGGTGAAAAGTTTAACTCTTTCATTTGTTGCCTTCTCGTGTCTCCCTGCTCTCAAGCAGCATGATTCGAGATTTAATCAGACTTGAGCAGCATTTAAGGTGAATTGAGGAAAAAGAAGTTTTCCCAAAAACAAGTGCTATTACCGTATCTATGAATAAATTTCAGGGGAAATGTAAGCTTTTTCAACAAATTCCTCAAAGCTTGATTGCTGTGGGGGAAAAGAAAGTGCTGTGGAATAGAGGGTGGATAATAAACAACAACAAAAAACATTTCCTTTTTTAAAGGATTTCAGAATGAAATTAAAGATTGAAAATTTTATTCGCAAATTTTTTTTGCAAATTTGTTGTATTTGACAACTTATAAGAGAGAACTAGTGAAATGATCAAGCCAAACAGCAAGAACAAAATATTAAAATTTTAATTTGCTAAAGGTATTCTGAAACCTTATTTGGAATTTTGGTTTTATAATGGCAAAATAACCATCTTTGGTAGAAATAGTTTTACAAAACTTACTTTGTGGGCTTTAGAAATATCAAAACTTTCTGAGAATTACACTGATCAATCTGCCCTGCAGATAACCGAGGACTTTGGAACTAAACTGGGAACAATCTATAGGCAGAAATACCTCACCAGCACATAGAACCATAATATCTTAAAGGATTCAGAAGGCAGAATTAATCTTTTCTAGTCCTTTGATGCATCACTCTAATTTAACAGAGTAAAGCACGATAGATAGGAGTGAGACCAATTACTTCCAAAAATTTTCACAGGCTTCATGCCTTCCTCCATTTTAAGGCCCTAAAACCTTGACAAGTCTAGAGGATAACTACTACTTTAACAATTGCTAGAACATATCTAACTCTATGCCCTTATTAGCCTTTGCTCTAGCAGTCTATAATGACTTCCCAGAAATAAGGTCTCTTGCAGTTTCAGTTGCAGAACAAGCTGTGATGTTGCAGTGATTACAGCTCGGCTTACGGGAAATGAGACGTGGCCCACATAAAAATAGCTGCGCTTCTTTGACGCATCACACCGCCAATCCTCAAAGCACAATTCCAATGAATGTTTATCTATGTTAGACACTGACAAAGACCATCATGGAAATTTTCCTCCTTATATTGAGAAGGCCAGAATTTGCACAGCAAGCTTTGAGAGCAGCATCTCCAAAAAACCTTCAACCAACAGCAAGCCTCTGGAGCCTGCAAGATGAATCCAGTGTTTTCTACTACTGTCTAGTCCACAGAGCCATAAAGCCAGATTAGACCAAGACTATTATCCCTGATATCAGCAATCAATTCTGCCCTAGTGGTTTCTTGGCATTGTCATTGCCTTTCATTTCTTGCCAGACCTACTGTCTGCTACTTTCTAAGCACGTACTGGTAGGGTGCACAGCGTGTTCCAGCTCCCTGGCACGATTCTGTTGAATACACAGGAATATGACTGGAAGTTGCTAGATGAATTGACTATACCAGATTAGCACACTACACTGCAGCCTAATTATGTGAGTTTCTCTTTTTTGCATGTCTTTTCACGTTACTCATTTCCACTGACAGTAGTTTTATGGTTTTGAACACAGAGGTTCAGTAAAGAGGCAAATATTCAGAAAATAAGGAAAAGAATGTGGTAAAAAAAAAACAAGTTATGTACAATCTAAGTATCGAAATGGATGGAAATGCTTATAAATTCAATTTTTTTTTTTTTTGAGCAAACGATATACTTAAAGCCATGGACAATAACATAAGGCTGGACTTTGTCTCTGGCACAATTATCTACTTGTAGTTTCAACAACAGGTACTATATAAACATAGAACCTGTTGCCCTGTCACTTGTCATTATAAAAGAACAAAAATGTCATTAGGTTCTGAACTCTCTAGTTTGCTTATCAAGCATTCCAGAAAACTCTGCTAGATTTGAAAAAAAAAAAAAAAAGAGAGAGAGTCTTGCACAGTGAAAAACAAAAAGCCCACAGGTGATGCTGAAAAGGATGTTAGAGTTAAAATCCCCCAAAAGAATGAAGAATACTTCTGTCTGTAACTACTGCATTCTCAGCCAGGCCCTTCCGCTCCTTCCCTCTGCAGAGCTGTGCTCCATTCCCTTCTCAATATGGGCTTCCTTCTGCTGTTCAAACCCTGGTAAACAGCTTTCAGTCTAATTAATTGTCCTGCTGATATGAAACCACAAAAGGATCCTGGTCTTCCAGGTACATGCGGACTCATTAACAAATTTAATGAATGAATGCTCGTGCGCGCTCTCTCTCTCTCGCTTTCTCAAGTATAATGAAGCAAACAAAACAAAAAATCCCAGAAAACTTGCTCAGAAGAAATAAGAAATTTGCAAGATCAGATTTCAATCAGTTAGCTAAAGTAACAAGTACACTTTGAAACTACTGCTAGTGCCCAATGATTTTCCTAACTGATGAATAAATTCACCTAGTTAAGTTGTTTGGAGACCAAAATCACCATAAAACTTAATACTTCTTCGAAAACGGATGTTCATATATTAAAATATTCACACAGTCAACATTTTCTAAGATCACTATTAAGATTCCTTATCCAACTTCTTTCGCTGAGACAGCGGTTTCATTAACTGCCACAGTGAAAATCTAATGACGCATGAAAATATTCCTCGAAAAATCAAACAAAACTGTAATAGGAGATGGCTTCAAATCTAGGCACTAACTTTACGTTTCAATGCATATGGATACAGAGACAGCAGTTAAACTAATCTATACTAATTCTACCTCTCTTCAGAGAAAAACAGCAATGGAATTACCACTACAGCTTCTATCTTCAAACGTGCAGAAGAAAACGTACAGCTATCAAGAACAGAGTTTTGTCATAAACCACATGAACTGAAATAAATCTGCAGCCAATCACAAAATAAAAAATTAGTTAATAGCGCACATTTGGTTTTAGTTTTTTTTTTTTATAGAGTGTGATATTTCTTACGTTCCTGTTTAATTAAGAAAAGCGTTGAAACAAAAATATTTGGAATACCCAAGCCTCTGGTGATTCTGGACTTCAAATATTAATACAACTTCTGTGGGTGACAGAGATCAGTCACAAAATATCAGCCCAGTTCTGGATTCTAAAACTTCCCCTCCATCCACACGGCACAGCGTAAAAAGATCGAGTTCTGTCAAGCGGTAAACTTCACTTCACATCTCCTCTTTATAAAGCAAATCATGTTTTTATATACTATCACTACAAAGTACAACATTTGCATATTTATGTTCAGTGCAAAACCTCAACATTTTCACATCACATTATATGAAGAAGAAAAGCAGAGTAATAATCCTATAAATGTGTTATTCTATGTATAGGTTTTCTGACACATTAGTAGTCTTTATAGTGAAGATGCATTTTCATTATACATGTGAAGAAACTTCTTGAAAATTTTCAGATATATGAATATATGATTGCTAGAAAATCTTAATTTTAGACCTTTAACTCTTCATGATTCCCAGCTTATTAATGAAGGCAAAAAACATAAGCTGGAATTATTTGATGTCCCCCAAAAGTCCATGATTAAAAGTAATACTAATGTAGTAGCAATAAGCATGACAGCAATCTCTTCAAATTTATAACTAATATATAAGGTTAAGAATAAAAAGTATTTGAAAGTGCAATGCCAAAACTGGTCCACATTTGGCTACTCTGGTGTAGCTTTTCAACAGCAAACCGTTTACCAAGAGAATACTCTCTGCATAAAATAACCCTGTTGGTATCAGCTGTAAACAGCAGCATTTCATACACCGTAGAAATGTGCATATGACTCAAAAAGGAAACAATTTGCAGCTGTCCATTTTCAGTCTTAACGCAGTCTTTGGAAGCAGGAGGATTCCATTACAACTTTAGTCCTTAGACCTCTGGTGCTTATATTATGCTTAAAGAGCCAATATCACATAAGAATATATTTCTTCATAATACTCTGGACCAGCATAAAGATTAGACTGATAAAGTAATATATATATGCATATATATTACCTGTTCTTGCCTCTCCAGCCACTTGTCCACCATGGGATGACTGGCACTTAACGATGAACGAGCATTGTCTCTCTGAAACTGGTTAGACCAGCTACTAGTATCTCGTGGTAGGCTTCTGTAGTTTTCATCTTTCTATTTTAAAAGAAACAAAAAAGTGTCTTATAAAAAACAACCAGTCCTTGCACATTAACAATGCAGCTGGTTATTCAAATAATACAAAAGGAACACTGACAACAGGGAAAGTAAGCTGGGCTGCTCCCAAGGACCAGGCGCACACGCGCTAGCCAGCGGGCAGCGTGCTCGCGGCCAGCTACTCGCCCCAGGCTGCCCTGCCTGACAGCTGCCGCGGTCCAAACCCAGCCCTCAACGGTCCTCTGCCTCCTTCTCCCACTTACGCCTCACCTCCTCTTTTTTCCAACTTAACACCTCTAATAGATGGACTTGCCATGTACGTACTCAGCAAGGCTTTCAGATTACCGGGCTCTTTAATTTCATTCTTCCCAAAAGAAATTTACCCTACAGCGGTACACGTAGTGATAGCTAAGGCCAATATGTAATTTTCCCAAGTACTTGTATGTAACCAATTTTACGGTCAGAGCTGTCTCACTGCTCAAGGTACTGTCCTAAAAAAAGAAAAAGAGCATGGTAGACAGTCCAAAACTTGGATTTATTATTCCACATCAAAAGGAAAGACTGTGACTGATTATATACTTTTTTTCTTTAATACTTCAATATTAAATGTTTATGTGTAACATATCAAGTAAAGAATTCACACTAGAAAATTTGTTAGAAAGCTTGTTTTCCTCAGTTTAGGGTATTTTTCCTATCCTTGTTTGCTTGGCTTGCCTGAAAACATACAAATGTAAGCACTTTATAAAACAGCAGCAGATAGAGATTGTGCTGACGGAGATACGTGTATCCCATTGAGACTGATAAAAAAAGAAATATTTTTTCCTTTAATTGATGAGTTATAGTTTAAATTTTCTGCACATCTTTCCCACAAACTACAAATTCTTCAGCGTCTAAAGATAATTAGCCCTTACTGAGGCCAGACAGTAAAAGTCAATAAAAACACAGAGAGAGAACCTCGGTGATGGGAGTTATCCCTAGCCCACCACAGTCAACAGAACTACCGATATTTTACAACAGGCTACGTGCCTCCAACCAAAATAACATATGGAACCGAAATTCTACTTAGCTGTTCAAAAGGGGATTATAAATAGACTATAAAGATCTTTCAGAAACAAGAGTATTTTTGCCAGTCAAAGTTTGATTATCCACTCCCACACCAATCCAAAGAGTTAAGAGAGAGTATTGATCTTTCTGATAGTTATTCATGAGCAAATAAACTGGGATTATAGTCCTACATAATTTGCAATATTATCACCTATAGGAATCTGGAAAATCTCTGAAAAAATAAACAAAAAACAATGTGCTTCCATAGTTAAAAACTATTTTTTTATTCATACAGCACACAGCAAATTTTTGACCTTCTTAGAACAAAATACTTCATTCTATAAGCATTCTACTTACTATATTATTAGTACCTGTTTCTGGCACAATAGTAGTCCAATATTTTAAAACATAAACTGTAGCACCAAATCTACCCTCCCCCTGTCCTTTACAATTTTATTTCTTGCAAATATTTAACATGTTTTGCTAGGAAATTAATCTGTCAATAGCATTGCGAGACGTAGCACAGTTTTCCAAAGCTTCCACTGTGAGAGCTGTCTCCTTCCATAAATACCAAACTTAGGCTTCCCAACCAATGACAGATTATTTTCTGGAAAAGAACTAGAAAAAAAGTCTTCCATTTCAAGATATTAAAGCTTGAATTCAACCAGCACAAGATATCCTTACAATAAAACGTCTGCACAAGTAACCATCCTAACAAATCATCATCATAAATTAGTTTACCCTGCCGTAAATGATTTAGTCCAACAACTGAAAAAAAATTTCCAGCTTTCAGTGTGGTTAACCACACAGCAAACTGGAAAGAAACCTGCTCAGTCTCTTGTTTAGAGAAGGGGAAGACAGTCACTGCTTTGCACAACCGTCCCTTAGCAGAGTCATAAAAGACAGCCAGCAACTTGCAGGAATTGATTTTTTCCTGTTGCTTCTCTTCTCAAGTCTCCTCTTTTGGTGATAGAGGTGCCGCAATTGCTATAAGCCAAAGCAACAATTTAAATTTTTCCAAATGGTGGAAAGGCTTTACAACAAAATCAGTCTGGATAAAGAAATAAAGAGATAAGATTTGGTGTACGAAATAGCCCCCGCACAGTTGGTTCATGAGTTATTGCCACCTGACAATAACTTTTTATCTGGCAGACTATCACCTACGCCGAATGAAAAGAAATTCCTTCCTCACATGTAACGAGATTTTTTCTGTATTTCTACACTTCATAGATAATCTTTTTTTATGGATTCATGCACACAATTTTCAATACAGACTCTTTAAAAAGACATTTTTATTTATGCTAAACAAAAATCTCTCTCCACACAGTGCCCATGAGCCACATAGCCACATGCAAAAGAATTTTTTTGCAAGAGTAAAAGAGAAGGGAAAATAAATTCATCAATCAATCAAAAGTTCATCTTCAATCATCCAAACACTAAGTCTGTGATCTGAATTATGCAAGGCAATATTATTGCTTACACTTCATGTTGGAATATCTTGCTGTAAAAAGTCTTAAGCGCTTCAGCACATAATATATGTCAAATTATCTAAGCAGAGAGTCGAATTATGCTTCTCTTCAGTGCAGCTATTCTAATGTCAAGAATTTTGCTAGGCGTTTTCTCCTAAAATAATGACTGTGATGACTACAAGAATATATTCTATCTGTTTACCTAAATATTTCTACTGCAGTCTACTTCTGTAGAAGACTACCTTTTTCTTGCTAAGACATAAATCAGCTCATTTTCTACAGAAAGCAAGCTAAATCACAGTTTTTCTGTCCGTTTAGATCTACCAGCAGAAGTAGGAGCTGGAACGTTACTCAGATAAGGTGCTTGTGACTTGTTATGTTTTATAATGCTGCTACTCATGGCCGCTCAAAATAGCACTATTGTCAGAACGTAATAAAATACTTTGCCGGTGTTGGACTCGCACGTAGAACAACGGTGGTGCTAGCCAAAGAGGGAAACTGCAGAAAAACAACCTGCCATAGACCAGTCCTACACCCATTTCTTTGTTGTTCCTTTTTGGCAAAAAGCAATCTCTGTACTTCATTGGTGACAGCACCGCACGAGCATTAAGCTAGAGCAGAGGCATAGCGAGACCAGCATTTTAAACACTGACGCACACAGTCCTTCTCTTGGACAGTTGCGCAACAAAAACTTCAGATGCGGGGGGCTACTTGGCACCCTGTCTACACACATATGTCCATTATTGCTTCTGTCAGATTTAATTCAAAGACAGCAGTGGCAACAAAGGATAGAGGTGGAAAGGGAAAACACATAGCTGCAGCTTATACATTGGGATTTACTGAACCAACTGCTATTTTGTTTGCTATAAAAGGTAAAACATGCAGATGAACAACCCAGAAAGCTTTTCTTCTATTCAGCATGATCTATTTAGAAACCCAAAACAAAGCACTAGCACACCTGCTCCGACTATCCATCTGACTGGAAAAGTTGTGTGTTGCTTTAAACTTCAATACCATTTAGAGACAGATTTTATGGCAAAGAAGCCATCAGGGTCATAGAGAGCATTCTCGTTTCTTCCGGAGCTGCAGCTGTAAGCCCTCCTGGGACTGCTACTGACACGGATCATCAGTTACAATTAAATGCTCTAATCTTTAGGAAAAAAAAAAAAAAAAGTTTTTCCTAAACAGGGGACTGCAGGCCATGTCAGGTTTATAATATTTGTAATGGAAACTGATCAATAAAACACTAAATCTGTCAAGTCATAGTATTACTGCTACACTTAATAGTAACATTTTGCAGTATTTTTAATGAGGCTACATATTCTAACACCTCAAGATTTAGTTCCGTCTGGTTTCCCTGCAGGGGTTTGCTGGAGCGTTGGGTGAAAGGTGATAGAAAAAGTAAAGTGATTTCTCTGTACCTTCAGTTTTCGATGATTTGCAATATATAATGAGCCTCTCATCAAAGACTCTGCAGCTTACAGATGAACTGATGCATTTGCACGATCTGGGCACTTTATTTATTGGCTGCTAGAGCATAAACTCGCTAGTGATTTTAACCTACAGTTGTAGCACCAAAGAATCACCAGCATCCCTATCCCAATCATAACACCCTCCACACTGTAATGTGACAGTGCCAGGTCTATCAGTTCATTTGCTATTAGGCTACTTTCCAAATAGTTAAGAGGTCAGGTTTTCTTTTAATTGCTTCCAATGTAAAATGTCACAAGCTTACAGTATTTTCTCTCACTACTGGATAGCAATATAAAAAGAGTGAAATAGATTGAAGATCTCTTCAATACAACTTTCTGGAAGGTGAACCCAAAATCTAAATCAGATTTGCATTTTAATTATTCCTATAGCAGATTATCTACCTCCCTGCCAGTATCTTTACTAAAAGAGACTGTTTGGGGTACTCAGTTTTTTTGCTCTGCCATCCTTGGTTTTTGTACACTGTATGTTTTTGGAAATCATTTTTAGTTGCTTTTTAATTCCCCTAGTTTGGCTATGCAGAAAATACTTAGAGTGGCATTGTCAGGGAGTTCTTAATTTAACCTTCATTTCTTTATTTGGGGAAAAAAAAAGAAAATTGCAGAAAAATATATATTCTTCTAAATGGAGTAGAAGAATAATTTTTTTAATGTAATTCCATGTTGTTTATGCAGAACAGTAAGAATGCTGTTTATTAACTGACATTTTACAAAAAGGAAATTTATGTATGCTAGTTCTTTATATTGGTGTAAACGCATCTGGCAAAAACGGAGGAAATTCAGAATTCACATAGACAATGCATGCTACAGAGTGTATGTAATACGAAATCAACCATTTACAGAGTATTCTACACACACACACACACACACCCTTGGTGGCCTTTTGAGAATGGAAAAGTTGAGGTGAGCCCCAGAGTCACTGATTTGTCGAAGTTCACAGAAAGTCTAACATTTGCTAAAGACTAAAATAAAGACTTCATGTTCCCAGTCTTCTCCCATCTATGCAAAGCAGGCATTTTAAAATATGTGTTACATTTATTTTTAGAATAATTGACACCAATACGTTCTACCTTTAAACAGGGTGTCAGATTAGAATAAGATGCTGTATTAGCCAGTAGTTACTGCAGGCCCGAAACATCCCTAGCATGGCTTAACGAAGGTCACAATCATGATGGCCTGGGACTGAGATAAGAATTGTTCATGTTGATGGCAGATGAGAAGAAGTTTAATCTTTTGAAATTATCCATTTTATTTAACAGATTTTAGGTAAAGGCGTTTCTACAAATATACCTATTGGCTGAACAAAAGTTGCTTTTATTTCTTCTCGTGCTCCACTATGTACAACTCAACACATTAGCTCCTGCACAGTTATATGTCACACTCAAGACAGGATTCTGGAAGGCGTTACTAACAAAACACCCACATAACTAATGTAAATACATCTCTGTCTGATGCAAACATGAATATGTATATGCAATAATACATATATATACCAGTTTTTCATGTTGTCTGAAGGCCTAGTAAACAGCTTCCTTGTATTTCTACAGGACTTCAAACAAATAAATGAGAACAACTGGATCCCTATTTCTCAAAAAAGGCGGCTGTACAAATATCTATTTTACGGGGAAAATATGTTATACATAGAACATTAATTAACCTAACAGATGTTTTGAACTTACAGAAACTCACCAAAAAAAAAAAAAATCCTCTGACATTGAGGTCAAAATTGCAACTGATCTCTCTATTCATTAGCAGCTTTTCATAAACTGATTGTGCCAAATTTTAACAGATTACCTAGAAACCAGTTGTGCCAAGCACTCAGTGACTCTTTATAAACATCTGTATATCTTAAGAGTCTGACAATACTGCTTGGGTGATCTTCCTTTTCCTCTTGGAAGATTCAGTTTATTTTATCATTTTACAGTTTAGTTTCAAAGCTTGCTTTTTTTAAGGTATATTGAAGAGCATGACTTCAGAAGTCAAAATAATCCATATAAGGCATAGCCATCAGAGGCGTCTAACAAAGAATCAGTTCCAGTAACACAGTATCAAGAACTGCTGATTTTAGATCACTCTCCAAGGAGTAAAGTATAAGAGGACTCCTGCATTAAAGAACTACTTTAGCTTTGTGCCTCCTCTCAGCTCCAACCTTGAACATGAGTCATTTCCAGCTACCCTTAAAAATAGTCTTAGAATGCAGAATATGCATATCTAATATTCTGTCCAGGAACACAGTCATTTTGCACTCCCTATCTATGATGAAAGGGAAAGGGAAGAGTAACCACTCCCAAGTCATTTTCGTTGCTAGTCCTTAGCCCGCCTCTACGGTTCCATGAACAGAATTAATTCATTATGCATCAAGACTAGCTCATTAGATGCCAATGAGGGAAAAGACAATTTAAAAGTCAATGTTATATTCAACTTCTATCACCTTATGTTCAGAAATTTCCAAAGTTTTGCAATTCCAATTCATATATTCAGTGCTATTTTTTGATTGACAAGCAAGGCCTGACCTAAAGAAAAAAAGCAATTACTAGGGGCTGTGATGAACGGATGCTTTTCTGTGCAGCTGGTGGTATATGTAGATATTCGGTGTCAAAGAACATGGGTTAAATTAAAAGTAAACTAAAAACTGTGACACTGCCAATCCAAATCATTCTGTTGATCTTGCTTGTTTACAAAGGAAAATCAAAAATGTCATAATCTTTGCATGTATGCATGCAAAACTAAAAATTGCCAGGTACAGTGCATATTGTTATTTCTCAGACTGAGGGACAGAAAAGAAATTCTTCCTCGATTCTCTCTCTAATTACTAATCTCACAATAAAATCTCAAGAAAGGGAATGTGAAACAACCAACATAATACATGCTGGTTGATATTCCGTAACCATAATTCAGAAGTTGGATTTTATTTCAGTAAGCTTCTTAAGATGACAGAAAAAAGTATGGTTTTCTTTAGCTTCATTTTAAAGAAAAATAAATGAATCAGTGTCATGAAGCTACAGTTTTGATTCTTGCACACGGTACACTTAGAAAGCAGAATATTTCTTGTTACTCCTTTTCATAAAAGTGAAATAGGCCATGTAGGCCAATTACATACTATCTCTGAGAAAGTTTGTTTTCAGTTTTTAAATCCACATAGGTCTTTGTGACTTCTTTTAAAGACAGTAAAATAATGATCAAATTAACAAATTAAAAGTAGTTAGAGCATCTTCTCTTCATACGACAATACTAATGAGACTACACAAAAAGATTTGTGCAATTTGATCTTCTATTTTTAAATTTTCAGAAGTCAGCCAATTCTTACCTCTTTTTGCTGTGCTATTTTAAAGGCCTCTAAAGGCTGGTTTATATCCAGCTATATATGAATCTATGTAGTTATTTTTTATAGGCATTATAATTATGCACAATCCTGCCATTTTCATCAGATATTTGATTTTGTATCCAAAATCATACAGCATTTAAGGTCTATTGGATTTAGATGAAATAGTATTTGCAAAGTTTTGTCTGTTTGCTTTCAGTCCTCCTCTCCTAAGAAATCAAACAAAAAGAAATTTAATTGCAGGAGCGGAAAAAAATTGCTAATGAAATCATTTCAAAAGTATGCTCTGAAGATAGGATTTTAAAAATGGAATATTAATACTAAATATATTTTGAGGGATAAGGGAACATAGGTACAGGAAATGACACAAGAACCTGATCTTTAGATGTTGAAACAAAGACTGTGCTAGGTAAGTGCTTTCAGGTGACCACACTTCTAAAATGTGAAAGGGGCAACTGGCTATTTGTATAATTAAAACATTACGTCTGCAGACCTGAAAAGAAAAAGGGAGGCGAGGTGGAAGAGCCAACCGTTCTGTGAGTAGCGAGTTGAGGACAGGAGCAGAAACACGAAGGCAATACCCCAAACGCATGCCAAGCCCCGTGAGGAAGTGGTCGTAGCCCTCTGTATACAGCCAGGCCGCAGCTCCTTCAGTTTGCCAGCCCTCACCAAAATCACTGCTGTGATCCATCTTTAATGATATAAGCAGGGGACTCGGCAAGGCTCCCAGAAAAACACCCGGTTACGAGGTCATCAAGCCACGTCTGTCTGACTTGAGAATTCGTTTCAGACCTTGAGCAGAAATGTCTCTGGAGGCCTGCTGGAAAATGCCCGTATACTTATTTAGACATACACTTGTAATGGCAGGTTTCTCGCTCACCTGAGTTTACAGCAGCACTGTCACCTGAGGCTCCTTACAGTCTCACAGGGGGTCCCTTGATTTGGCTTCCTTTCTATTAATTTACAAGTCTTTTCTCACACTAAACAGCTTCCCATCATTCTCCGTCTAGTTTTTAGCTTTTGTCCAGGCTTCTTTTACTTCATGTGCTCGGTGGGCAATGCTCCTAAGTTGGCATGTATATACAGGAACAGAAAAGCTGATTTACAAAAGTATAGTAAACCTGTGTGGGTGGTAGCAAAGAACGGGCACCTGAAGCTCAGGGTCAGTGAAGGTTCAGTGACATCTGTTTCAGCCCCAAATTCTGTCATAACAGGAATAAGCCTAGAAGTTGCCTAAACTTTCCTGGTTTGAAAGCCGATATCTACTGGAGCTCAGTTCCCCACTCACTAAGCTCATCATTGCTTCCTCAGCCATACTAGTCCTTCGTCCAAAGCAGTTCCCTGCACGATTCTGAATTTTATTCTGAGATGCCCTTTCTTAGTTGTCTTTCCTTGTTTTGTTGCGCGACTAGTATGTACAGTAAGATGACTTAAAATTCTTTTAAATACCTTTAAAAGGCTGAAATAATCGCTATTTAAGCCTTTCAGAAATCCTGTCAGAACCATATAGTAAGAACAGTGTGTATTTCAAGCACAACTAGCTTCTTTTTCTCACTCTCTACACATTCAGACAAAATTCAAACCTGCTTTGCACTAATAAACAACCATGATAATATG
The DNA here is from genome assembly GCF_040807025.1 of Struthio camelus. Classification (NCBI taxonomy): domain Eukaryota; kingdom Metazoa; phylum Chordata; class Aves; order Struthioniformes; family Struthionidae; genus Struthio; species Struthio camelus. The sequence continues at coordinate 16,093,470 of NC_090943.1, read as the reverse complement.
GAAAAAAAAAAAAGCATCTGCAAAAACTCTTGAACGGAAGTTTATAATGCAAATGCAATGTAAGTCAATTGTTGTGGGTTACAACTAAATAGATGAGAACTAGTCAAAATCCAGTGCCAATTCTCAGCAAAGAAAAAGTATATGCCTTTCTAAACTTGAAAAAGTCCACTAAACCTCAACATCCAACTTCTTTTTATTTATTTATTCAATCTTTAATCAAGCTACTCTTTCAGGTGCAGAGATTATTCCTTTTCAAATCTAGGGTGAATTATATTTAAAAAGAAAGGGGGGAGGTGGGGAAGGACGACAACCAAACAACCAAGAAAATACCCCAATGTCACCAAATGAAAAGGCTCCAGGCCTACACCTGAAAACTTTGTATTTTGATGGAGAACTAAAACATAAACAAATAAAAGAAATAGATATGAACATTTAAAAATTAGAATTTGCAGAGGATGTATTTGTTTAGGTGAGTAGCAGAGGAAACCTCAGCCACTTGTTACAATATAAATTTTCTTATACCACGAACTTGAGAGCTTTGCGTTGGCAGTACAGCTTTTATCTTCTTTCCAAGATAGATGCTGTACATCACGTTTACTGCAGTGAAAACAGAAACATCCTGGGCAGTTCCCACCATGCCTTCACCCCCGGTAAGGGACTCGCGCTGTGCCACGAGTCTCCCTTGCCTGTGTTCACCCCACCGGGGACACTGTCTGCCTGGCAGCTGCATCTGTCACATCTGTCATCATACAGAAAGATAGTCAGGATAGCACAGCACTGGGAGAAAAACCATATTATTCCTATTTTACTGATGAAGAACAAAGATTAAGAGAGATCAACAGATTCACTCAGCCTCACAGTGGAAAAGCAAAAAAAAAGTATCCTATCTTAGGTTCTCCATTTTATTTCTTCAATATGGACCCCCTAATCTCCTGCCTTTTCTTGGGGACAGAGGGGAAATCTGATAGATCAGCTTCCACAAACGGGCAGCTCAGAGTGAGAAAAGAGCAAAAAAGATGGAGAAAATCATAACTTAAACTTGAGGGAATGGTGGGCTGTTAGATTTTTTCCTATTTCCTGACATGTCCGGAAATGACTGGCTTTGGGATCTAAACAGTTGAACAGTACCCGTCTGTGTACACAGCAAACTGAATAGTACAGCATCAAGTGATACACTTGGTCATTCTCTCTCTGCGCACCAGGCAAGGATTTCTCATTTTATGCCTCTCATTCCCAACTTGCTGCAGCCATTCCAAAAAAGGTATTTCAGGCTCTCATTTCAACAACATAGGAAAAAAAAAAAAAAGACGATACTGAGAAATACTGCGTTGGTTTTATTATTTCGAAAGTCAGGAATGTTGAGTTCTGCCATAGAAACTTTAATTTTTATTGCACTGAAATACCACCAGCTGCTTTCTAAGGAAAGTCAGATTTTCTCAGTGGCATCCAGTGGAAGGACAAGAGGCAACAGACACATATTGAAACAGGTAAAATTCCCTTTCAACACAAGAAGAGACTTTTCTACTGTGAGCATCACCGAACACTGGAACAGGTTGCCCAGAGAGGTTGCAGAGTTTCCATCCTTGCAGCTATTCAAAACTTGACTAGACACGCTCGCAGGCAACACGCTCTAGGTGACCCTGCTTGAGCTGCAGGGTTGGGCCAGATGATCTCTACAGGTGCCTGCCAACCTCAGCTATTCTGCAGTTCTACAAAAATCATGAATTTTATACATGACTCAGGAGAAAAACAAGATACATTCTTTTTATTTTATGTTGTACTCTGTTTGGGTACATTTGCTGTGAACTATTTCATCACTACGTGACAAGCCGACGGCAAAGACTTTCTATCACAAAGAAAAAAACTGACGCACACACTTTTTGTTTTTTAAATTTCTTTCCACCTCTCTCCTACAGCAACATTTTCTGCATTAAAACACTCTATTTCAACATTTGTAAATAACTTAACTCTTCCTTCTCTCATTTTGTGAAATCATGTCTGAAATGACAGAATTAACGAATGTCTCACCAGAAAGAGAAAAGAAAAGCACTGCTCAAAAAAACTTGGATGAAGAAATTTCATGGCTATTGCATCCTTCAGAACTTCCGCTCAAAACATTGCGTTTTTTATTTTGAAAGCAGAAACCTGTCTTCATTGCATAGTGACTTAAACATATCACAAAGGAGATGCAAGACCCTTTGCATTTCCTCTGTATCTCTCCTTAGCCAATTCCGTTGTATCTCACCACTTCACTCACATTGTTAATCCGGTAAATGCTATATCTCCCTCTTGTATTAGTACGAACAAAGAGTGTCCCTAGCTATAAAACGAAACTAACACACACATTTCCATTACAGGGCTTTTAAGCCCTGCAAATTATAACTAAAATCTACTGAAATACTGTGTCTTAGCCGACGGTAACAGAGGAGACATGCATAACTAAGCCATGTTAAAAAAAGACTCAAAGCCAAATGAAACTAAGTCTCATTTTAAGTCTGTTTTTAACAAAAATGGTATGTCAGTGTGAAAGTCTCTCATATAACGCATATACGCTTTTCTCCTATCTCGAGATATTTCATTACAGAAATAAATTTTCATATTCTGTTAACAAGGGAATTAGAAAGCACTCTGTCTTTCAGATATATGAAAAAAAATACTCTGCTCTGCAGTCTGAAAAATTGTACTGGCCAGTTTCAACCCAATAGGAATAGGAAAGATAACTGCAAGTGGAGACCGTGGCATATCACAGCGGTTTATAGTTAAGGGACTTAACACTGATGAGACTTAGATCAAAGAATCTCCCATGCGGTTTCCAAATTCTTCCTCTGCAGTTTAGAGAGCCCACAAAGATCAGGTTTCCAAGTATGAAGAAAGTATATCCTAAAAAAATTATTTCTACAGAGGTGGCTATTCTCATTCTCATAATACATACATGGGTAAGCCCGTTTCAGAACAAAACAAAACCAAACCAAACCTGGCTACTGACTAAATGGCAAAGGCAAAAAGAACCAAAAAAAAAAAAAAAAAAAAAGTGCCAAGTATACTCATGTGTCTGTCTGCTGTTGTTCATAGCCCTGCAGAGCATGCTGCACGCCATTTGCTTTGCTCCAGGTAGGTGAATCCAAGGGCAGGAGAGGCACAGGACCCCATGCACAATCATTTTTCTTTCTCATTGCTCTCTCTTGAGCTGTCCTTCTTAGCGTACATTTTCACTTCCTTATGCTATGTCAGTGCTGTTATCTTTGAGGCAACAATATATGAATCAAATTCAGAAAAGTCACGCTGGGAAATTTTTCACCAGCTGGTTAGCATAGTATAACCTGCCTGCATTAAGCAAGGCAGGTTAACTAGATAAGCTGTGCATATTTCAGAGAAGCAGGATCAAAGTAGATAACTAATTTATAATGATACACAATTCTTCGCCACAAATAGGGAGGCAAATTAAAAAAAAAAAACATTAAAAAGATAAAGCATAATTAACTTACAAGAGGCAACATATATGGTTCCTGTAGTACAGTAACACAAACCTCTAAGGAAAAGGAAACCTGATTTTCATTAATGCAACTCACACATTTTCAGACCAGCTAGTTAAGCCAATTGGCTTTGGTACTGAATTACAAGAATGTGATTCAAATTAACAGTTATTCAAAAAAACAATAACATCAAGAAATATTTTACTGCAGTGCCAAAAACACCTATGATGTGCTTCAGCCACATACAGTCTGTTCAACTGTACAGTTCAGCACAGTTTAAACAAAATTACAGCTTGTAAATCAGGCACTACCTCAGGCCTTTGAGAAGTTATTTTTTACTAAGTTCTCTTCTTGTTTCATTAGAATGACTCAGGAAAGTAAAAGAAAGTGAAGCCTTGAATTACTAGGTAATAGAGATGTATCTCATACACACAGAGAAGTATTTGAAAGTGTTTTTAATATTCATTTTAAAAAGAATCCCAAGAAGTGAATTTACCTAAGAAAGCTATTGATAATCATGAATCAATTTTGTGAATACTTGCATATATGAAGAGACCTAATCATTTGGTTGAGACCACCCATGAGAAAGATATGGGAGGAAGAGATTAGGACTTATCCAGCTGAGTACAGTTAGCAACATTACAATAATTTTAAAACAATGAATAATAATAATTCTTCAAATAAATAAGTAGCTGCAGACCCAGTGCATATGGTTTCAGGTTGCTCTTACAAGTTTTAAGTATAGGTGAACAAGATAAAGAATTGAAATTAATCAGGGTCTTCCTTTCCTAAGGAATGGAACACATGCAGTGTTCTGCGATAGTATCACAATATATATGATGCATCTTTATAATGACATGATACAAAAAAACAGATCTAGAGCTGCACTTCTAGATCAGTGCAAGGGTTTCATCCCAAAACATCGTATTTATCATAATAAATACGTGTCTTAATATCAACACAAATATAAATCTAAGTAGGACCTACTCATGCTCCTCCAAACCAAACTATCACCTTCCACTAATTCTTCTGAAGGAAGAAATTGATTTCCTATTTCATCTACCCTAATAACTAGGGTAGCACAACAGTTTTTTCCAACAGAATCCATCAAGCATCCTACCTTTTGCTTCTTCCCCAGTGCCCTTTTCCCTTTTTATTGCCCAGAACTACTGGCATATGTCCTAACTCTTCGCAGCCTTCAGTGCATGGCAGCATTCCCATCTACTTCTTTTCATCTAATCTTGGGCAACTGCCCGTTTTCCTGCCATTCCAAATTCTTCTTACCCCAAATGAAATAAGCACCAATAAGGGATCTTCTCTGACTTGCTCCCAAGAAATAAATCCTTTCTACCAGATACATGCAGTTTCCCTCTGATAATCCCTCCCAAAATTGGACAGGGTTTCTACCTGTCAATTATTTCTCTTGAGAGGTGAAGGGCTGAAAGTAATATCACTTCCTAGAGTCAGTAGGTGGATGAAGATTTTGGCAGCTTTCCCAGAATTCCCTTTCTTGTTTCTGCAAGATACGCACAGATATTGCTGGGGTAAAGTTGCAAATCTACAACTGTGCTGCAAATCCCAGCCCAAGAACATATGTTCTTGTGCTGTCAAGAGGGAGAACTGCAGTGAAAACATTACGTAGTGCCAACTGCCCACCAAAGATAGATGGGTGCTCAAGCCCAATGCACAAAGCAGAAAATTAAGAATGCTCTCTTTGCTTCGCTTGAAATGTCTATGTCATCTATAATCAATGAAACAGTCTGGAACAAAGCACAGCCGTCTCTTTTTGTTATCTGAGTAGCTGAAGAAAACAACCTAACATAAAAAAGCGACAAGTTGTTACTGTTCAAAAAGCCAAATATGTTTGTAAAAATTTAGTGTTAGTACTTCAGTAAGTGACTGGTGATAAAGACTACAAAAATGTACCTTCTGGAATAATAATACAAATGAAATTGTAGCTAATACTGGGAAAGAAAAGGAGAATTATTAATATCAGTTCTTAAGAGGAATGAGATTCACTATAAAATTTTGACTGGCATGAAGAAATTGACAAGCTGAAAATACAAATGAATGATTTAGCACAATTGAACTCAGTAGATTAATTCATAGCATATTTTACACAAGCAATTATTATTTACTTCCAGTTGTTTACAGTATCTTACCTATTAAAAATTTTGTATTCACTGATCTCCTCCATTCAGAGGATCAATGTATCCAGTGTGTATAAAAAAAGGTAAAAGAAATTACCCGTATCTGTTGCAATAACCTATATTTCCCTCCCATCATCTTGATTTAAAGTGGTCTTGTAGCTTCACATCACTACATGTGATCAAACTAATTCCTTTCCATTTTGGTCCAATAGACAACCGATTATTTTCATGAAAATCAAAAGTACAACTAACAATTCAAGATGACTAGTGTGAAAGATTAGCTGCTGTTCAAATTTCTTCAATTCCTGCTAACTTCAGATACTCAAAGAAATCTGATTATGCTACGTACGGCCCTCAATATCCATGCTTCTAAAGTAATGAAGTGTAATCCCATTACGATTTCAGAAAAATTCTCTGAAAATGTTAACATTTCAAATAGATCAGATGATCTGTTCTCTTCTCCAGGTTAGAATACTATAAAAGACTGTTTTCAAAAAAACATGCGTTTCTGTGACATAACACTACAAATGACAAAAAATACACTCTAACCCACCTGGAACTCTGACCAAGCAGACATGTAAAGATACCACATTAAACTGAAACCTCTGTGGTTTTTCTGTGGACCTCAATGCCAATGATTATTGTATTTTCATTGATATTTTTGAAATAACCAGTACCGCACCAAAGATAGATGATGAGCTCATCAGTAAAGACTTCATTTTCTGCGGTGTGGTAGTCCTGGCTGCAGAGTGTTTGTGTTTTAATACTACATAGAATTAATAGTAATAAAGAAAAAAATAAAACACCTATAACAAGCTGTATACCTTCTAACAGGGTCTAGTCAGAATGGTAACCAAAAGTTCAACTTTTCATACAAATGACTCACTTTATTAGAAAATATAAGCTCTTTACCTTTAGAGTTGGATTTTAAATTATCATTACAATTTTGGGCAATGAAGGAGACTGCACAAAAAGGAAATATACTCCTTTTTTTTCCAATTTTTTTCAATACTGCACTGAGAAATTTCTGCTGACTTCTCTAGCAACTAATGCAGCTTATGTAGACATACTGAAATCTCATTGAAAAAATGAAGCAAAACGCACACTCTGTATTTCACTGCTTTAGTTTTAATAATGTTATCAAGGAGAGACAACTTTTGCAATTTTTGGTTTGTATTACTTGACTAGTGGCTCAGAAAGTAAAAAACTAGTGCTACTACATCAGAAAAAGAGAACCAGACTGACTGCAGGCATGGAGATTATTCAGTGGCAGTAGGATTTCTACTGAGATCAGTAAAAATCATTTTAGACATCGCCTATTTGCATTCAAAGAAAATGTGTGAGAGTATTTAGGTCCTGCTTTGCAGAGTAATGAGTAATCAGAGCTGCAACTACAGTTAATGGCAAAATCAAATTTCTAGAACACCTGCTGCGGATATTACAGAGAATGTCCTAAGAGGAGGATGCATATATAACTGAAATAGTATTCTTTCTCCTTATGATGTAGTTTGTTGGATAACGCCTAAAAAAAAAAAAGGTTTAAACCAGGAGCAGGTGAGAGAAGGACAAAAGAGCAACTGAAGATCAATGCACACTTCTCATTTATCAGAGAAAGAGGCGGGGGGAAATACCTTTCTTTCATGATTACTGGGTACTCCAGGGGTGTTCTGCTTGAGAAAGCCTGCTGTTGTGGACCACCTTGTAGGGTTTTTTCGTGATGGCTCTTCTGAAGCAAAATTTGTATCACTTACGGAGGTTGAGAGGCCAATCAGTGCAGGGTCACTACTACGCCGCACATGAAGAGGCATATCTGAAGAATAAAACAGACAGTAAACAAACACTGACTAAATTAAATACACTTTTCACATAGGAAAAATATTTTTTTAAGCTCTGGATGGGTGGTTGACCAAATGCGGTTTTCCAGAGTAACTAGTTATTGACCTCAGCAGAGCTCCTCAAGGACAGAGCCTGTTTCATCAGAACCGCAGCCTTGCTGCTTGACCATCTGAGAGGAAAACAAGGACCAAACAAAACTCTTTGAACCTAGCAAAGCTCTTGCGCTTTTTAAGTACAAATACGAATACCGCTAATATCCGTGAGATTCTGTGTAGATAAAAAATAGCATAGCATACCATTGCGCAACTAACAGACAACGGTCACTTACAGAGCATTTTAACGAGCAAGTAGCCAAAGGTCTAAACTTAACAGCCTGATGCCAAAATAAGGGGTGCACTAAGACTGTGCTGTTGAAGATTAAGTCCTTCACCAGCACCCCACAGTCATGATACTGATGTCGGCACTGCCGGGAAGAACCTGCCCCCCAGACCCTGTGTATCAGCAGCTTCTTCGTAGTGAAAGGCAGCTGCCTCTCGTTTCAGCATATGCTCTTCCTTCCTTTCTCAAAACTTCTGGAAGACACTGTTTTCTCTGTTCTTCCCTTAACTTTCTGACAGCTGAATCTGTGCTGATTTACCCTGATTCCCTTAGCCTTCCAGCTGGCGTGACTGACAGGAGAAAAATACTTCATTAGTAATAAATGATGCAGCAGGCAGGCAGACTGATTGAAAAGAGATTTTTTTTTTTAAATATGTGAAGAGGTCAAATCCATTCTGGAATCTTTGATGGTATGTTGAACTTAGTTTCTCTTGAAAGACAATTTAATTATTCCAATTTCATTTATTATCCTGCAACAAATATCCATACGTCTATAGTCTCCTTGCCCAAACAGAAGTTTCATTGCCTGCGTTTGCGACCCCTTAGCACTCTCCCGCTCAACACTAGAATTGAGGTGACCTGATTTACCAGTTTCATTTCTTTTAACTGCTGCATTCAGAACCTTGAATGCAAAATGAAAAAGGAAAAGGTGAAAACGATGACAGGTAAGCAGCAGAGTTACTGGGAAAGGCACACTGGACAACACCTGAGAATGAAAACGAGAACTGGTTTTTCACGATTTGATGAAGCAGCCTCTGAAGAAGCTGAACCTGTCTCGTGTACTAGAAGAAAAACACAGCAACAGAACTTTCATAAATGAATAGTCCAAGTTTTGAAATTTCTTTATATTAATGCTATACACAATAATATTAAATTTAGAATCTAGTTTTGCATGGCATTATAAAGACATTCAGAGATAAGGTAGGTCATGCCACACACAAACAGAAAACTTTTAAGTTTTTTTTTCCTTGGAGCAACTAGGACGCCTGCTGCTAAGATGCGTGCTAGTAATACATGACAGATATTGAAACAGTCATCCTATCTAAAGTCCAGTCTAGTCAATAATAGAGGATTAATAAATGGGTTTTTTTCCACTATCATTGTACTATTTCTCTTTCCTTTGACAATTCTTGTATTTTTTTTCATTTTTATAACAAAAATATTCACTACAGTTAGTTTTCAGCAAAGAATATTTTTCTTTTGTAAGTATGCCTATATGTTGCATTTAATATAATGGAACTAGAAGTAATTAAAAGCTGTTTTAGGAAAGATCACTTTAATTATGCAGAAAAGTATGCTTAGTCTGAGTTAATTCCACTTAGATTTTGATTACTCTGTATGTATATACTCATACAACTCATAATAGATTTCTTTGATTGCCTTGTCTTCAACTACTTCAAGTTTCATGAAGCAGCTGAACGTAAAGCCTCTCGTTTCCCCCTAGCTGGTAAATATAATAAAAGTACACTATCCAATCCCAAAAGATCTCTACCACACAGATGACACAGCTGTAGTCACAGGCAGCAGCACCGCAAAGCATAATGAAGTGGCCCATTAACAACGGTATCTGTGCTGCTGGCTCAGCTCTAAACGTACACTCTCATTTATTAGATTAGCCTGGTCAAGAAAGTGGGTCTGCAGCACGAGTGGTACCCACTTAAGAAAAATACCAATCTATATTTGCTCCAAGCAGCAGTCCATGCATATCATTCTGTTTGCCTTAGCTACCCACCGTACAACATAGAATTACCATTTTCAAACATGAGTTTACTTGCTCCTTATGCTTATACATCTATATATAAGCACAGTGAAAACAAAATGTTCTCGTATTTTTACACTCTTTCTTCAATTTACTTGACATAACAAAAGTTCATTTCAGTGAACTACTATAGGAAGAGAAGTTGAATTGCCAACAAAGAAAGAAAGAAAGAAAATGTAACTGAAGCCAGCACTTTTGGAGAAGAGCAAGCAATTATCACTTCATTGCCTTTTTCTTTGTAGCTAAAAAGTGACAGTTTGAACCAGGGTAAGTAGCAGAGACTCATTCCAACACTGAAAGCTAATCATACAACAGATTCCCAAATATTAACAGGCTCTAGAGTAAACATTAATGTGAGAAGTCTCTCTATATAACCCATTTACTGACGAGCCACCTTTAATGTGGCCAGTTTCATTTTATTCAGTTAGCTATTAAGGTATTTTCAGGTATTTGTTGGACACTTCTCCAAATCCCCTAAAAAATGTTGCTCTGCTAATTAGAAGAAACAACTTGATCAATTCTAGCTTCTCCTTATGAGGATGCTTCCAAATGTAAAGATAGCTATTGCTAACCAAATGTCACCAATAAAGTAAACTATGAAACCCAATCATTTGGGTGTTTTGGATGTGTGTAAACCCAAGCTAAACTAGAAATTTAAATTTAAATTTAATTTTTATTGCTGGCATGGGACAAGCAAATGGAGCTAGCTCTACTGAATGCTGCTTAGATATGGACAATACCTCTCCAGCTATTAATCCAATAATTTAATCTTATTCACACCATATCTTTTTAACTTGTGGTTAATAATCTTCTTTATACTTCATTTCTAGTTGAAGAGATTGTTGCTAATTCATTTTGAAACTGTCCATTAAAACAACAACAACAATTATTGAACAGTTTTTTCCTAACAGCATATTGTTCTTTACAATCTTCTGGTTTACTTAAATTCATAGATTTGAAGAGGATATACTTTGAAATATTAAAAGGAAAATCAAAGGAAAGGAACTTAATAATTAAACCACAAGATGAAGTACGCGAGGGACCAATGCAATGTCACTGATTCCAGGATGATGGCTGATACCGTTTGAAGTCTGTGGTTTCTTTGAAGAGTGGATAAAGCAGCAATGAACTCTAATCACACGGCTTCAAATTCTCTGTGGCACTAATGCACTGTAAATATTGATTTACTTCCACAGCTAAGGTGCCTTTTAAACAAGCACTTGAAATGGTAAATCTAATAATGAATTACAGGAAGTTTTAAAAGTCTAAGAATTAGGGAAAAATTAAATTAAAAATCATGAAAGTTACCACTAACTGAGTTCTTCTGCCATATTCAAGGACTGTAAGTATTCAGCAACAAGTCCAGCACCATAATTTGAAAAAGAATTACGTATTACAGAGAATCCCACTAAGTTATGTGTATAGCCCCAGATAAGTTAAAAAATAGTTATTCAACTATTCAACTAAAAAATCCAACCTGGATAACAAAATGCCCACATCATAGACATGTAATGCTGACTGGAAGTCTCCTTTTATTAAAAGGAACAGTAGTTTCACTATAAATTATAGCACCAGTCATCATACATTTTTATAACCGTCTTTAAATGTTAAGAACACAGTGTTGTGCCTTTCCTTCCTGCCAGCAATTCCATTTTTATTTTAAAAGGGTCATCACCTTTTCTGATTTTAAAATAGGCTCACGAGCAAAAGCATTTGAGGATCTGGCCAGTTTCATCCTTAAACCTGAATATTTGGTCATTCAATGCAAAGGATGGTGGTCTTTCAGTGAAGAGCTTTTATAAATATATGTATGTACATATGTATGTATATTTTTGTGTGTGTGTGTGTATGTGTATATATATATGTATGTATGTATGTAAAAAAAAATAAGCATTCCAATATCAATTTCTTCTCAGGTGGCAGCTTAGAGGGCACGGCTACAAGAAGGAAAAAAACCTGTTGTTAGGACAGCTCTACTCTGTGAAGATTTCAACCGATATTTCAGTTCCTCAGTGTCATTGGCTGCTCGCATAGTTTGGTTTGCAGTGATTTTAAGGCAGACAATGAAAAATGACCTTTAGGTCACTTCTAGCCACCCAACACAGACAATCCACTATGGCCATGACTGATGAGTAGGCCTGAATGGGATTTTTTTTTCTTATTTTTCTTTTTTTCTTCAACTTCAGACTTTTTCTCCAGGAAAATGATGATTCACTGAAAGCAAAACCCCTGTGGGAAAGAGGAGATTTCAGCAAGGAAGTTTCTCAGGTTAGGGCAGAGTTTCTCAAAGTGAGCCTGCACATACATAAATATAAAGATGTGTGCTGTATGCACAAGATATACAGAAATGGCAATGAAGAAACTGGTCTAGGGATGGGAGATGGAGATTCAACACTTTCACTGTCTGCATCACCTATCCATTTCCTCATACTACTCACACACTTGTCTGGAGTTCAAGAAAGAGGATAAATCACAGGGTCATCCTGCAGCACCAGAAAGCAGGACTGTTTCTTTCCCTTTAAAGCATTCAAAAGTACAGGTTAAGACTTTATCTGTATTTAACTGAAACATCTTTTAACAAATATTTAGATTAGCCTCGAGTTTCACGCACCAGCACAGCTCCTAGGGCTACGGTTCACATTTCAGTAGGTTCAGTTCAGCTCTTTGCTCAGCTGGACACAGGGAGCTCCATTCATTCCCTACACATTCCTTATAACCTTAGAAATCTCAAACCCTCCAGATCGGATCATCTTTCATTTTTACAAATATCTAGAGACAAGATGATGCTGACTTCCAAAGAACACAGAGGCTGTTATAAACTCCACTATAATACATGTTTTCAAAGCTTTTTCTCTTCAGAAAGAAGAAAAATAGATAGAGAAAAGAAAAACAACTGATTGTGAACTTATCTAGAAGCTGCATTGAAACAGCAAGCACAGTAAGCCAGCCCTTCTCTACAAGTTAACAAAACAGTGCAAATCAAATGTAGGCATCTCTAACTAGAGAAGAAAAAATATTAAAAACATGAGCACGTTCCTAGAGGAAAAAACTGCTCCCTGGAAAACAACATTATTTTATTGTAAAAGCCAATGCAAGCACGTGATACGTAGGTGACTGCTGGGAGGGATGTGAAAAGGTAGCACTACATAGCCACAGGTTACTAGTTGCAAATCTCTTCAGAAGCATACTTTTGGACATGACAGCAATGGAAAACGATTCATAAACCACTCAGTTTCTTCGTGGCCCAGAGTAGTAGCTTTCTTTCCTACAGATTCCAGTCCCCATCTAAGTAACTATTATTGAATAAAAGAATTTCCAACATTTCCTAAAGTGAATACTCTTTACTTAATCAAAATCTTCAAAATGTTATTTTTTTCTGAATTTCTCTTTCCCTAATTTTTACTAGTTATCTCCCCTTTGCCTACAAAACTATCTTTTCCTTTCATGTGTCTCAGAAAATTATAGCACTGCCCATGCTAGTCACCACCACATGGTGTTAAGCAATACATATCTTCACCTCTGCCTTATTTTAATTCACTGTTGCTGTTCATTTCTGCAAATATTTTTCTGGTCTTAACTTGTACACAAATCGCCTAGAATAACGTATTTCCCTGATAAGATAGCCCCAATGCTGTCTTATGGGGATCATCCTCCTGTCTTTTTTGCGCTTTGACAGTAATACATACCGAAGAATAATCACATTTGGCCTCTTCTGTCATATTAATTCAGAACATGCATCGAAATCCTAAAACTGTTTCAATAGCCTTATTATAGCATCTTTGCCTTTCTAATTAAAGTATGTGTTCAGTTTAGAACAACATTCTTCAAATATATTAGTTTCTATTTATTCAGATTGAATTAAATTGTATTTTTCTAGTATATGCATTACATCTCTATTGTGTTTTTTATCTTTCTTCAGTTCATATTATTCTCCTTTCCAAGTTTAGCAACATCTAGAAATTTAATTAACGTACTATTTACAATACTGCTTCTTCCAGACCCTTAATAAGCTGTTAAATAAAACCAAGTCTAACAGGAATCCTCACGACAACTTACTGAACAACTATCTCTAGACTGACACATTCATTTGCAAAGATTATTGCTTCAATTTTCAAATCATATTGAATTGTTTATGCTCATATTAATTTGGAATTTTCAAGATGCTGAAATTTATATCAAACTCTTTAATATTTGCAAATATTACTTTAACTGGCCATCATTCACCTATAAATGCTGTACCTTACAAGTGAAAAGTGTGAATTTATCTACAGTGATTTCTCATTCTTAATTACTAACAATTTAGTGTTCACAGCTCTACCTTTCAGAATTATAAGAAAACTTAAGATGACACAGTTTGGATAATTAGGATTTCTAGCCTTAAAAAAAAAATGTTTATGCTTAACAATGTCAACTTCTGAATAAATTTCTCTAAATTTAGACTTCTTGGTTAAATAACTAAGATTGCGTTCCATTCCTTTTAAAGAGGAAAAAAATCATCACTTTCACACAATTTCTGATATTCATAACCACTTCATGTACTAAACCAAATATTTGTATTTATTCGTCTGGCTTTTCAACTGCAGACACCAGCTTACACACTTCCTCTGAAATATATTTTCTATTTGACTAAATGTTGTTCTCTCCTTTCTTATTTCTTTAGCTTTAAAATCACACATGTTATCATCACAAATCACAATTGTTTTACCTGTTTTCCTCATGCCATTGCCCTACATAGCAGGCGAAACGTATCTGGCAAGCAGCTACAGCAGGAGTGGGAGAAATAGGCTATACCTTTGTCCTGCAAAGACACTGCTTGGCCGAGCGGATGGCAGATGAATGAGGTGGGCTGCAGGATTCAGCTTGCAAAATCTGACAGGTGTGCCTATGTCCCTAACCATCACATGACTGTAGAGAAAATACACTTTGTGCTGCAAAATTAAAAACAAAAAAAAACAAAAAAATCCCACTGTGCTCTTGCATACTTATTAGAAATACCAGAAACTATACTAACATATGTGCCATAAGAAACTACACATAGAAAATTAAGATTCCTGAAAGAATGAGCTTCCTGAATAATAACATAACCACACCAGCAAAATAGTCTAATTTTAAAGTGAAAGAAAAGCTCCTACCTATTATCATTTCCAATTTCTTCTAGTAGAACCTAAGTTTTCCATCTTCCCTAACAAGGCCTACTTGAGGACTTTGAAATTTAAAAATTAGAAAATGTCGAGCTGTCACAGTTGTATTTTAACAAGGAAGTAATGTTAAATCCTTATCTTGAAAGTCCTTCAGAATAATAATCTTCTCTTTCTCTAATACTCCTTCTTCTTACTTTTGAATGCTGAGATCCAGTAGGAAAAAGATGATTGCACCTTGAAACTCAGTTTCCTTAGACCCCAGCTTTTTCAGCTAATTAGGGAAAGATCATTAAAACTGAATTTAAAATTTAATTACCTACACCATCTCTGTTTCCTTTCTGTAGCTGAGAAAATAAAAGGCAAAAATGTCAGATCTTACAAATGTTCTATTCCTCTCTCTGTCAAAAAATTACCTTTCAGCATGTTTTAATGAATTACAGTCTCAGTTTTCTGGGTGCACTCTACACGCATTTCTTTATATTATCTTGAAGTACCTCCTTACCTACCCTCACACCATTGCTACAAATAAAGAAAAAGTGTTCTTCTAGCCCCCTAGATGTTATCAATTCTTGAAAAAAATCATTCCATTCATTACTTCAAGTAACTGTGCAACAGTAGAAGTATCATCAAATTTGCTGCTGCTGAAACTTTTTTTTGCTTTCATCAAAGATCACAACCAACTAATAAGACTCTGATTGATATTTAGTTATAGTTATTTTATAATGAAGACACTGTATTTTGCATCTTCATTTAAAAGTCATTTTGCAGTACATGCGAGGGTTTGCAGTGACAGGAGCAAATTCCTTGTTGTTTTGAGTTGATAGTTCCTCGCTCCTCAGAGATACAAGAAGAAACTTGGCAGATACTATCTTTGCCATAATTTTTTAAAAAAAAATCCCAACTGAATGGTAAATTTGCTCCTGTTAGTGAACATAACAGAGCAATGTGAAAACTGTATATTGTTTATGTCTAAATGGTTTTGGTAGGCTCAGAAAGGCTCACTTAGAGGAAGAAGTCTGTCTGCAAGGTTTTCCTAGATACAAGGAAAAAAATACAGATGCAACAACAGGATTTAGACTGTAACTTGAAGAGCTCAGTGGGGAAGAACCAGGAATAATATAACATGTAAAACGCCTGTTATGGTTCCTTCATTAGTGAGTTTCAACCGGGAAAAACCTGCTGCTGTTGCCACTGCCCTATCTTCTTCTCCTGCTGGTCTCCAGCCCACAGCTGTTCCTTTATATGAAGAGTAAAAGGCCAGATAAAGAGTACAACTACTGCGCAGTACTAGATATTAGGAGTTTAGAATTATTTGTCGCCTTCTCTATTATATATCCATTTCTGATTTATCCAAGAATAAAAACCCAGAAAAAAGAAAGACTCTCGCACTGAATATCCATCCCTTATTAAACTGAGAAAATGTGAGACTCTGTAACTCTGTCTTCTGCCTGAAGATGTTTAGGGCACTCAAGGAGTGAAAACAGATATAGGCTATTGGCACTTGGTCTGCTGCCCACCATCCAGCTGTGTGTGGTGCTAGTGCTGCACCTGGTCTATCCAGGTCTGGTCTGGCCCATCAGCCAGCTGAGAGCTCTCAGCGTGCCCAGCTCACTTCAGGAGGAGCTGCAACCTCCTCCCCAGTGGGTTCTTCTCTCTATCCACTTGCATGGCTGGGATGGTGCTGTAAGTGGAACACCAAGTTAGGATTTCATATAAGCTTCCACATTCTCACAGATCTGTGCTAACATCCGCTACTTCAAAATGTCCTGGAAAAAATGTGTGTATTCTTAACTGAGAAATACTTTCAGTGCTCTAAAGTATCTCCCATGCCTTCCAAAGTTGCAAACAAGTTATTCCAGCCTCCTAAGAGCCCCAGAGTGCACTTCTGGATGGGTTTGCCCTTGAGCTCACCACTGCGGGGGCAGCGACACCACAGAGCCTAAGGCGGCTTCATCCGGAGAGAAACCGAACCAGTGGCAGGGATTTGCCACCATCATCTCTGCTTTGCTCAAGTAAACCTAATTTACCTACATGTTCCTAATAAATGCCTGCTTATAACTACCGAAGCTGTATTTAACTTAATCCAATTATTTTCACTAATTCAGCCTGGAACTAAAATACGAGAGCTACCTTTCAACACCTGCTGCCAACAGAGAGCAGTCATCTCATAACGCCTGGTGGAAATTCATGCATGGATCATATTGGGGTACCAAAGGGTTAAATATGCTTAATTGCAGTTCAACAGGTACGTGTGTAATTAAAGTCTCTTGCTAACAGTCTGCGTTACACAAATCCTTACAAAGCTGATAAGGGAATCTCTCTCCCTCCCTGTTCTCCATCCAACCCTAATGCAGCATCCGTGGGCTCGTGATCTATGGCACTAATTGACTTTTTGAAAACATAACAGTACCTACTGTGCAAGCGCGCCGAGGTGCACTCACAGCGCCTGTTCATCCTCACCTCGGGAAGCTCTCGCCCCCGCTCGCACAACCAGTACACCAACCCTCCCCACCCCGCCCCGAGCCGTTTCCCAGGCAACCTGCACAGCCACAGGCAGCGAGGAAATGGAAATCTACAGCATTTCTACTGGGGCTGGGAAAAAAAGTCCGAATTGTTGGAAACATCACAACAGGAGCATCACAGGATATTCCACTGTGCACGCAGCATATGGCAAATAGCAGGTGGCAGCTGGCATACTTCTTCTGCCTTCAGTACTTGAGCCACAGAGGGGTTGACTATGATCTTGGTTTACCTCCGACAGGTTTGAAATAGCGAGGAAAAAAGGTATTCCTTTGCCAATCATTAGAGGAATATTCCATCTTTGAAAATGCTTTTGTGCTAACCTGGCACTTCAGCGGAGCAGCCTCCTCTCCCCAGAGCGCGGCCCAAGCACGCGTCCTCCCTGGGTCGCGCGGCTCTGCCCAGCCTGCGGCCGCAGCACGCATGGCCACGGCCAGGCTCACTCGACTTCGAGAAGTGCCAGAAGTGCCAAAAAACACAGTCGTGTTTCTTCTGAGATTTAAAAATGAACGCTCACATCCAGCTCACAGGTCACTGTGAGGCAGCAAGAGGCAACCGTTTTTTTGGATATCAACACCTAGAGCTTGGTTTTGAATCTGCATTACCTGAAGTCCGCAGAGTTTCATTACAGAAATTATTCAGATAGATTCCTAACTTAGGCATAATACCTATGACAATCAAGGAAACCTGACTATAATAATTAAAAAGATTTTCTCCTCAGAAACCATCCATCTGTGCACACATTTTTAGTATCTATATGTATATAAAAACGTGGATCAAGTAACAGGTTCTACTACCTGTTTCTGACATGACCAAAAAAAAAAAAAACCTCTAACTTTTATAACCAGACACAATGAAAACATACTGCTGAACAACCATTAAAAATGACTAACAGCTTCTATAATTTTAATGGCATTTGTTCTTGTTTCTGGACAAACATTTACTAGGATTGTTAGAAACATGCTGGCTACGTTCATGAAACATGCTCTCATTTGAAGTATTACCAAATCTCTGCCAGTTAATGTTTCCCTGAGCTCCTGTCTGCCACTGATGACCAGGAAGAGTAAAAGAGCTGAAGCAGATGCAGGAAAAGGCCATGTCGTGCCACACCATGTGTTCACATCAGCAGTTTTTAGCAGAAGGCTCCTCTGCACGCAAGGACTAATACAGCTCAAAAGCAAGGCACAGACCATAAAGATACCAAGATAAGAATGTTATTTTCAGTCATTCAGGTACAAGGATCAAGCTGAATCCCCAAAGACAGGTGTGTTTAAGTAAGGAGACGGAAAGCCTCCAACCCTCCTCACTTGCAGGGGATGCATGGAGCTGCCATGCCCATGACACGGGAGGGCCAATAGTGCAGCTCTGTGCAAAGAGCTGTGATGCTTTGCCTGACCTTTTATCCGCGGTAGGTCAGAGCATGGTCTGAGAAGCTGCAAAAGGCAGTAGGGAACTACACAAACCCGTCAGCATCAAAACAAGCTCTTTGCAATTACATGAGTGGAGAGTGAGAAACTTCAGCTATCAGCACAACACACTGAAATCTTCTCATTAACTCTCAAGGTTAAAGATCACACTCTACAGAGAACACGGGTGTTCCCAGCAGCCAAACAGGGAGTAAAACAATTTCGACTACATTGGAAGCTGTTAGTTAAAATTGTTCAGATAGCACCCGCAATGGGACAATAAAACAGAACATCCACTGCTCTCCAAGGGATGACAGACCAACAGAAATCTGTAGTAGTTCTTCCCTATTAGAAAGGGTTTATTATAACAAACTATCTCCCTTTTTTTAAAAAAAAAATTATGCCGAATGAGTAGTAGGAGACCTAGCCGCTGCTTAAAGCGATGCAGAGTCGAGCATTCCTACTTATCTTTGCACTTACTTTATCAAGTTCCTCACAACGAAAGGGAACCAGAGTCATATGTAGCCTCCTGGAAATGGGGAAAATTCTCCACATCTTTCAACAAACTTTAGCAATATCTCTTTTCTTAAACAGAAAATAATGTTTGATTCACTGCATTCTTTTTATTCTTCACTACTTTCTTGATTACTAGTTTATTTGCCAGGGCTGAAGAGAATCAAAAATTATTCCAGAAGTTCAAAATCAAGAACAAGCAAATAAAAAGAACCTCAGCTGAAGTTTAAAAAGAAATCTCCCTACGTGATAGCCAGTTCATGAATTTTTGGAGTAATGACGTTTCATACTTGCAGTTGCCAATTTTCATTATAATTTGTGATTGGTTAGAGATCTCCTGTACTGATGGAGATACTTCTTTAACCTACCTGAGAGTAACGGATTTTAAAGAATAGTTCTTAACGTCATCATTTTTATCTTACATTAGAATTTAGAAAGCTTTCTGATGTTATAACCTCCCCAGCATATTGATTTTTCAATCCGTGTATCCTTATGAGGTTCGTCTACTGCACCTGGATGTTCACAGAATAAACTCAGGGAAGGCGGACGAACAACTGCAAGCAGGTGAATATCTACAGGCTCCCACGGATCATCAACTTCTCTGCAGCATGCACCGAGGAGTCCATGGACTTCTAGCAGGAAGCCACCTCCATTTTTTTGGAGCATTTAATTCAAAATTTGAAAGTTACTCTAAGATACTATCTACATATATTTTGTCTAATTTCAGTCTTGAAGACAAAACATTAACAAAGAATGATTCTTGTTACAAATAAGGACTACAGTATTGTTACCCAATATTCAGTGCTTCTGACTAAATACTATTTTACTCTTTTTTCCAAAATTTAATATAACTAACTATATTGAATTTCGTGTACAACAAAACAGAGCACAGAAATAGCTTATTATTGTTTAGATACCTATGTTTACATAATCTCTGAGGGCAGAGATAAATATTTTAACAATCATATGAGAGATCATATTTTTAATATTTCATGTCAGGTGTCAAAAAATCTATAGTTTAATATCTACGATACTTACTCATGGCTACAAACAGAAACTCTACTTAAAACAAAAGCAAAAACCCTAAAACCACAAGCAAATGTTTTTCATTTCTACCACAGAACAAGAGCAAATCTGTATTCTTATAGATACACATTAGTTTCAGTTGGGAGCTTGCTTTGTACACACACTAAACACTGCCTTCAGTATTATTCACACAACACTAAAAATACTTCTTAAATGTTTTTGAAACTAAACCTTTCAGAATGAGTTCATTACTGCATGTTTTTTCTCCAAAATTTGTAAAACAACTTTAAAAGTTATTAATTCGTAACATAGTCCAATTCTATGTTTCAGATAAGATACGAATTTGTGAATTGTTAAAGTATTTGAAAATACTTTCAAAGCATGATTAATATCCTATGCTTGAGACTCAAGGCTCAAATTTAGGAGCAGAAAAAAATTATGCATTGGTCATAGAACACATATTCAAAGTTTAAACCTCTTCAACAAGTTTAGAAAAGGAGCTAAGACTAAACACATATGGGAAATTAAATCTAAACCTTAATAAAGTAAGGTTGCCCCTGTCTCTCCATAACAGAACGTTTTTCATATAGTGTGTCTGTATCATCGTGAAACCCAACAACTGGCAAGGCTACTCCCTAGGCAGTGATTCTCTAACTTAGCTTTTACAAAATATGCCACTGCTGGAAGGGTGGCAAGTTTGGCTCCTACCCCTCCTCAACTCAACATCAAGCATCCCTCACGACCTCCGATTTTTGTAATTTCTTAGTTCTTGGTATCTAAGCAGCACTGTACTTTTTGTGTGATTACTATGTCAATTCTAATGCAGGCTGGATTAAAATAAAGCAAATGGCCTAGCTTTGTTTGCTTTTTCTGAGGTTAACGACATCGTTTGTCTACAGTGAGGTTACTTGAACTTTCCTCAGAAGCAGCTGGGTTATATCAAATACGACTATTGGACTAAAAAGACTGATCAAGCGCTGTCATTGTCACTGTTTCCACAGTGCTGCACGGTCCTGGGAAATCAGGCGCCTTCGCCTGCAGAAGAGGGAGGGAGAGACTGATGCTGCTGCTCAGCATGTCCTTCACCTAGCGGTAGGTTAGACGGGACCGTACCCCACCGACCACATTCCCTGCTACTGCAGACAACCACACCAAACAACTCCAAACTGTTCGCATAAGGGTTGCGTTCTTTTACCCTATGCACCTTTCTTTCTCCTTTCAGTTTTGTGACATAGCCAGAGGGTAGAGAAAGCCTCCTTTTCAATATATGGCATTTCATTGCCCCATTCCTGAGGGGATTTAACAATTTTGCTTTACTTTTCATTTTACAGCAGGGGAAGAGGGAAGACCTGGACATCGCACACTTGGCATTAGGTGCTTTTAGGACTCCTCTGGAGATCACCAAAGAAATACAAGCTTACTCCACAAAAATTTAACTTTAAATTCTTCAACAGAAGATACAAATCAACAGAAGATTGCAAATCTTGGTACCAAGAAAAAACAACCTCCCTGGCCCCAAACTAGCCCTTGCCTGAATAAAACAGATAAAGAAACTCTTGGATCAAAACTGAGTCAACAGCGTGAGGCTGAAAAAAATTTCCACTGGTTTACTACGTGGCAGTTTCCTTGTCTAGGCTCTCTAAACAGCAACATAGCATTAGCGTGAGGACAGCAAGAAGGAAAATTACTGCCTAAGTGGCAGGTTTGTTATTGTCTGACAGTTCTGAAGAGTTCACTAGAAACTTTTAAAAGGAGCATCTCTAATTCCCTGAAATTACTGATAATCGGCCAAGTGAATGGAGAACAATTATCAAGAAAACTGAATGCTTCCAAATGCCAATGTGTTGTACATCCTGAATTAATATTGCGTAAGTATTTTTGTTCTCTTGCTGTAAAAGCAAAGGGATAAAATTGTAGGCCCCCAGGCATCCCTGTACAGCTTTTCTCATACAATTTAGTATAATCATTTTGCATTAACTTTGTAATAACACTTAGTTTTTATATGGCGGCTTACATTTTTGAACTATTCTTGTTTAAAAACATTTAAAGATACATCTGAAAGGTAAACCATCTGAAAGGTAAACCTGGGTCTTCCACATTGAAGATTCAACAGTAAGCAGCGATGTCATAACAACATGAAGCCCCTAACACAGTTAAAGCTGTAAGTGTTTTTTTCTACCAGCCAAGCTTGAAAGCATTTTTGCAAAATACAGTCTTAAGAGTTTTTGCTGGACAAATACTCTGGGAAGAAAAGGACTCAAGGTGTCCATTTTTCAGCTGAGCCAAATCAAATCAGTTTCCATTAATGGGACAAGAAAGTGTAAAAAGTTAATGCCGAATTTTTATTAGCACTGGTTTCCTGGGTACCAGCTCAAAGTTCAGTCTCCAGCGAGTCTGGCAGGAGAACAAAACCCACTCGCCATGGGGTGAGGCAGCCAGGTGCCTTCCCACAGCTGTGGCCAGCGCTGAGGAGAAACTTCTTAGCAAAGAACATGCACAAAAGCTGCTTAGGTGATTTTCTCCTTTTTCTCCTCTCTTGTTTTTAACAAGAAAAAAAAATGAAGCAAAAAAAACCAACTCTCCATCTATATCTGAAACTGGTATGAGTGAAAGAGGAAGAAGGTGGCACAGGAAAACGAGAGAATCGCTGGGTGGTGTGCAGGAGGAGCAGGGATGCCAGCTAGATAGATAGCGAGAGGCTGTGGCAGACAGGATGGGAAAACTACACAACTGGCTGAAATGGGGAGCGCAAACCGAGGAAGAGAGTGCAGCAGGAGGAAAGCAACAAAAAAGAAAACATTAAGAAAAGAAATAAGGAAGAATGTTAAACGCAAAACCCACAAGGCCAAGTATGCAAAGAATCACTCATAACACATACTGCCGCACGCTCTCTAAGGTAAGACTCCCAACCAACCCTTCTAACTCAAACCCTGAAGACACCCTGCGATCATCCTATCAAGCACTATATAAGCCCAGGTACACCATGCAATAATGTCTGCTTTGAGTCTTTAACTTCTGTTGGCAACACAGAAAAATATTGATTCTAATATCAAGACTTCAGGAGACAGAGAATCCATCACAACTCCAGGTCTGTCATTTTTAAAGCTCTCCAATTCAGTGAATGTCTTCTCTGTCTCAGACATCCATAGTCTGTGTTGCAGACAGAAGGGTAATTCAAAATGTCACTTATTCAAAACGTCACTTATACAAATCTAAGATTACACACAATACCGTTTGCGTTTTGTGATTAACGCTTGAGAAATGACAGAGGTATAATTGTGGAGTTTATTCTTCCTTTTCATGCCCTTCCCTGCCCACCAAGCCCCTATTTTTGCTGGTTTTGGCATGGGCTAGTTCTCAGATCTGAAAGATTGTTCTGCAAAGAGAAAGGAAGGGAGAGAGGAGAGAGAAGCTAACTCACTACTCTCCCATAGTCGTATATCATTTACATGGCTCCTAAAGTAATTGTTCATATGGTAAAGCAACATTAAGGAAACAGTTATGTATTTTTATTTGCCCCTGGGGAGGTGAGCATTCCCTGCCACCAGCTTTTTTCTTTTCTGATTCATGCTTCTTTGTTCTTTAATACTTCATGCCTTCTTTTGCTTTCTCTCTCTGTTTCTTTTCACAGGCTGATATGAAATGGTTGTCTCCTTTCTAAATTTTTCATGAAGCATTAAGTTAAGCCAGCTTCACTGGGTTCAGAATCTGGAAATCAGCCCATGGTAAGAGAAGGAAGTAGCGTCATGTCACCAGCTAACCTTCTGCGAGGTTAAAACTTATGGGCCTCGTCACGCATACCGAGCATCTCACTTTCTGCAGCTTGATAACTACAGATAGACTGCGCAGAGCACAAGAATAGCCTTAATAAGTCGCCCTACCTTTGACATTTCCTCACTTTTCAATGTTAAAAATCATCCTTCAGGTGTCTTAAAGAAGATGACAGAGAAAAATGAAGTAAGGAAATAGAATGACCGATGTGTATTGCAATACAGGTGAAAAAAGAAAAATAAAAATTGTTATGGCTAAAAATAAATATATTTAATTTTGCTGGTCAAAACTAAAATAAAATTCTGAAGTTGAACATTTCTATGGAAGAGTGAAAAATACCATCGATCTTGGTAGAACTACAACTTCAGGATTTGATCAAGAACTTTTTCCAAAGTAAGATGAAACAGATAATGGGTTTTTTCTTTACAGGCTATATATTCCACCCTCTTAATTTAAAAACAAAAACAAAAAGTAGTACAGCTTTCCTTACAAAAATAATCATTTCTGATGAAGCATAAGATGCACTATTGGCTTTAATTATTTACTAAATGTATTTAGTTCTCCAAAAAATGGGTTTCAAAATCTAAATTAAATGCCTTCTTCCCATAGAGGTCTGAAATTCTGTTCCTTTCAGAGAAAATTGTAACCATGTACTAATCTAATCAGGTTTCATGCAAAAAACACTGAAAACCTCTTGTCCTAGAACTCAGAGACATCTGCCAGAACTGGGAGGTATAAAGTAGAAAAAAACATAACGTTCATATACAAGGACTCCGTGCCTTTTAAACACTAAACATTTTTTTTTTTTTAAACAGAAAAACCTTGAAAGCATATGTACGAGGAAAATGTTTAAAACATCTGGCAACTCCATTTACAAAAGAAACCTGGATGGGGGGTAGAAGGGGGATTAAAAGCCCAGAACACGAGAACAAATTAAAATACTTCATTAAAAATATTTTTGGCCGTCTGTAAAACATTCTGACTTTCAAAAAGAAAAATGGAAATGAATGGAACAAACTTCTAGCCCCGTGAGAATTGGTGCCTGTGCGCGGCACATATAGCAAGTCACAAATTGCTTAGCACGAGTGAAGTTGATGTACTGCCTTGAGGGTCTGAGGAGTAATTTAATATTCAATTCAGTCCTTAATAGGAATCCCATGCAAAGAATTCAAGTCCAGAAAATCATTCGGGTAATATGCAGAATGAAATAGACTCCTAGAAGTTCACCTGTATGCCAGCAGTCAAGCAGGCATGTCAGCTAAACTGGGCATAAATATTACTATTACAATAAAATGCCCTGAATATCATTAAATATGGATGCATATGTGTGTGTATGTATATTTATATGCAAATAAACACACATACATACATATACACAGTATGCGCTAACTAGCTTGTGTCTGGATAGTCCTTCCAAGTATGTTTTCTTTCATTTACTCATGGCAAGAAGAGCAGCAAAGCCCTGCATGAAGAGGACTGCTCACAAATTCAGACCAGACAAAAGGAACAGCTTTTGCACAGCTCACCCTCAGACCTCGCAGCCATCGAGACCTTGAAGGAAAGACTAAAACAAAAGCTCGGCTTTATTCGACACGCGCCTCCTGCTTGCCGGGCTGCCCAGAGCACCTCTCCTCGCTCCCCAGGCGGCGACATACGTAGCCTGAGCGTGTGCCTCTGTGGTCCAGCTCCACAGGCTTTCTGGATTTGCCCTTCCCAGCAACACACTACTGCAGAGAGAACCTGTCCACAGACACATGTGACTAAGGATAAACTCTTCAGCCTACGCAAGAAATATGCAGACCCAGCTGTAATAAATAAATGCCAGTGCATGTTCTCAGCTGCAGATCCCCTGTTTTTTGCCCCTTTGCCGTCTTTGGGTTAGGTTTTAAACAGCTTAGTTTTCTCCTCCTTCCCTCCCTTTACCACTTACATACGTACAGCTTGTACTCTGCCGTGCAGCAGCCTTCTCTATAGCAGAGAGACATTTTCTTTCATAGCCTTCAGCCATATATCCCACATCACTGGTCACTGCTAGAGACGCAACACTGGCTGACGCAAACCACCCAACTTAGACAGGATAGTAATTAAAATTCATAACTCCTTTGTAGTCATGAGATGAAAAAAAACAGGGTTTGTAGACTATACTTGTAGCTTGCCTTGAAGGAAAAGGATGATTTAAAGGCTTTGCACTGAGGATAAAGATATTGCATGTGTCCTACAAAATTACCTCCCAGTCTTAACACTAGTCAAAAATTAAAAGGTGTTAGACTTTACAGTATTGATGCACGTAAACATATTATCTTTCAGAAGTATTGAGCGCATTTTATTAACTTGAGAAATTTTGGAACAAAAAGTGTGTGCGCGTGTGTGTCTGTGTGTGCACGCGCATATACATTTACTTACACATATAAAAGATGAAAGTCAAAAAAACGAACAACAAAGTTCTAGACAAGCACGGCAGGAGAAAGTTTTATTCAGTTATTTGGTGTGTATTGATACTGAGAGAAATGTATATATGTTCCTATAAAGTCTCATTCTATCTTGACTTAAAGAATGAAAGAATGCTGCACCTTTCGTTCAGTCATGTTTCTAGAAAGGCAGGAGTGTGTATTTTTGAAATCGCACTAGTGTCACAACAGATTTAGGAAGGCTGCATCCTCTGAGTACAAAACTGAGTTAATACTTCGCCCCTTCACAAAAGTCAGCGACCACTGGAGACCAACCAGGACAAAGTATTTGAAGAGTGTAAACTAGATGAATAATTTTGGTATCAGCAATAATTGCAAACATATTTTCCCCTACAGCTATGGGTGGAAAAAGTGAAAATATTTACTTCACTGTAATCCTGTCTTTTAAATGGCATAGCAAATGGGAAACGAGGACTATAGGACAAATTTGCGCACCTCTGTTTTATTTACTTTGAAGAGGAACTTAAAACAAAGGTAGAGGTAAATCATCCATATGTACAGTACTCAAAAAATATTGTCTGCTATGTCAAACTAGAGCAGTATCCTTATTGACCTACTTAACGGATATTTCTCGCAGACAAATGTCATACTGTTCTTCTGTAAAAGCGGTTCCATATTTTTTTCGCGGCAGCACTCCTAGTAAGCCTTTCATTTTTATTTACTTTTCTGTTAGTTAAGAAGTCAACTAAAATTTTGAATAAAACATGAAGAGACTTCACTATGCAAGACCTTTCAGATGGAACTCATCGTGAAAGTCATGTAGTACTTGATCTAAAATCCCTGTGTTATCTAATGAGGGTCTTAAACATCAGAGCTTAAAAAGGATCGGAAATAGAAGAAGCTAATGTCATTTTTATACTTGCTGACGAAAGCTTTCAAACATAGACAACGTTTTTGAGGCTTTGGTTCAAAAATATCCAAAAGCAGAGAGATAAAGGGAGGATTTATCAAACACCATTGCAGAAAAATTGATTTGTATAGGCTATAGAGCTAGTTAATAAGATGCATCCCTGCATTACCTACCTTATCAGAAAATAGTGAAGACAATTTTATTCTTTTATAATGCAATAAAAATGAACTGCTAGCATTGCTTCAAATATCATTTCATTTGAAACAGTCTCAGTAGTTGTTGCTCACTGTTAAGTCTCATTCTCTCTGCAAACCTGCAAAGGCATTTACCTTAAGAGCCTATATGTGAGGGATGACTTTTCTCCAATTACCCATTTAGAGGCTGCCCATATATACAGAAAGCTTCCCACTGTCTAGCAGCTGGTGAGGTGGGAACAGCAGTAAAGCCATGATACCCATAAAGCACAGACACTCTAAGGCGCACTAGGGAACATGATACAGAGACACTGGACTACACGGAACTTCGGTCAAGACTACTTGAGCCCTTCAGTGCTCATTAACTCCATCTCAAGCCTGTTCCTCCACATTTAGGCTGGCTTTTGAGTGCCAGGTGGTATATCTATAATGCTTCTAGCTCTGAGTGTGCAGAGCAAAGACAGTAGAGTTTTGAAGAGGCTTTCAAAGGGGTTTACCAGTTTTGGAGTAGTCCTGCAAAAAGTGGCTGTCTACTGGTTCCAGTTTCAAAGTAGATCACATCTGTGAAATGTTATGGTTAAATCAATGAACTTTGATTGAATTCAGTTTTACTTGCAAAGAGCTAGCATGGGTATACCTGCATCCATGATGTGTGTTCTGCAACCCAAATAAACTTCCCAAGCAAAATCATTATAATCGTGTTGGTAGGAACTTCCTGTGGCCAAGTAAAATTGCTCTTCAGGTTAAATTCACAAAGCTTTGGCTTTGTAAAATGCCACTGTAGCCTACTCAAATTTCTCTTCCAAATATATAAATGTCAACATTGAAGGCAACATCCTACTTCATTACAAAAAAAAAAAAAAATTTACTTTTACAGACTGTGAGGTAAAATCACACTCAGAATGGGATTCAAATAGCTGTAGACATCTATTTAAGAACTAGGCACCTCTGTATCTCTCCATAGTCAAAGGAGATTATTCAGTACAGTTAGTCGAGGGCACACTCCACTTTACCCTGAAATAGGTTGCAGAACAGGCCAGATAAACTCATCATATCCTAAAGGTGTCCATTCCTCCCCACAGATGAAAACCAAGGCTGCCTTGAGTGATTAGCTCAGAGGCGGAATCAAAAGTTTGTTGCTATTAATCTCATCCACTGTGTCAGCTCTGAATCAGCTGTTGCCCAGTGATTGCCAAAGCAGTCCCAGTTTTACTTCCAGTGGTGAGCACTGCTGTACACCGAGATGAATCAAATCCAGCCATTAGGAATAACGCTTTAATGGTTGATCAAAGTTTGCTTTGAGAAGCCTAGTCCCCAGCTTGTATGCACAATTTCCAGAAGCTAATAGAAGAGTTTAAATTGCTGCGTTTGCATATCCCTCCACTGTGTGTATGGGAGTAGTAGTACGAAGATTTTATATTCCTCTATGAACTATTTTTTGCTTTTTTTTTTAAACCCACACACTCCCTAACTCCCTTCCCATTCATGCAACCACTTCAAGTTTCTGTAAATCCAGAACTGCTGATAGATGATTAATTATCTAAATTCATATTGGAGGAAAGGATTATAAACCTGAAATATAGTGCAAGTTCACACCTGTTTCCAATTCCAAACATACCTCTGCCTCCAAATGTCAATATTACAACGTTTCAGAGCTTTCATCTGAAATTGCATGTTATTCTTTATTCAGAATATAGAAATAGAATAAAATAATACACATTTTAATTGATATCTGGAGCCGTGTGTTGATTGTTAGATTTTTGGACTAAATAAGATTACCTTGAAATTCATAAACGCTTAATCCATCTGACATAGCCAAAATTCTCTGCTACAAACCTCTGTAGAAAAGTTTTCCTTCAAATATGCTGGATTCTTACCCCAAATACTTTATCCGCCTCTGAAATGAACCCACAACAGCAGTTCTGAAGCTGGAGCTAATCTTATTTACACAATTCATTTAAGATTTACAAGAGGTGGGTGTGAGAAGGAACAAATTTGATCTTTTGAAAGCTATAAAATAAAGCAACAAATTAATGGAGAGTTATTCCTTACCCACTCCTTTATTTCTATGTTATTTTTCATTCATTTTCAGAGTATGAGGAGGTAAATAAAATACTGAGAACTAAGAAACAAGCCTATTCAACTAGCAGCCATCTGTCATTGTTTCATTCCCCTCAAAAGCGCACATCAAAAGACCAAAAATTTAAAGTAACTTTTTCCCAGTAGTCAGCAAAAGATATGGCCTACCCCCAAAACATCTCCCCATGAGAAAAAACAAGTATGTAAGTCTACATATCACAAACACAATAAAAGGGGGAGCAAGCAGATCCTCTGGAGACTACAAACAAAAACAAGAGAAAATGCTCTCATGGAAGTTAAAGTTCAGCCTAATTAAGAGTTTTATTTTACTATCTTACAGCCTCAGGGTAGCAGTTAAAAATATAATCCACATGCCTCTTTGGTTTTAGTTTTTGTTTTGATTTGGTTTTTTTGAGCTGTTACATTGAAGATTGTTGTCCAGGCCACAGGGTAACAGTGCAGCCTGCAAGGCACGGAGCCACCAGCATTAGAAGGTTCTTCACTAGCCCTATAACCCTTTAAATAGAATTGGTTTTTCTACCTGAGGAGGCTAATCATGGGGCATTATTAATTATTAGGTAATGGCCATGTTTGTAACAAGTATGCAGTCCCTCTTTCCTAAGTGCCTTTTTGTCTTCTGTCTGCAAAAGAGATTTCCTATCAAATAAGATCATCCCAATTAGCACTGAGTGAATAATTAAGTACTTTTGACAAATTCTGCATTCTCTCCTGTTGGCAAATTGTCTGCGAGTAATTTATGTCAGTACTCCACCGCCCACAGAGACTAACGCTACTGCCTCAAAGCAAACAACATGACCTGGAAATCAGTTACTTTTGCCGACTGGTGATTCTGGATATTAAAGATGCTTTGAAGCATAGTGTTTATCACATTTATGATAAGTAACTAGAAATGCTACTCTAGGCTTTGAGAAACGACACTCTAGGACTATCTGTTACACCTGACACCAAAGTGTGACATGAATATATGCCGCTCTGAAGAAAAAATTGCACAGGATGGTTGTTGTCTGTACCATGAAAAAACATTTTCTGCTCATTTCAAATTCATAATCCTTTAACTTCATTGTGTTACTTCTTTGCTTACAACAAAATAACATGAAATAGAGGAGTAATTAAGAAATTATCTATAGAAGGGGTTACTACGCTTATTGCCAAAGTGTTTCACTAAATAAATAGCTTTATCAAAGTAGGATTAAACCCGTAGTATCAGAATAGAATGAACTTTGCCCAGCTGCTCTGTGTTTGGTAAAAAGGTTTACAATTTTTATGTACATAGAAATACCGTTTCCTTAGAGAAAAAATATCTCTCATTTAAAGAAGGGTAAAAAAAAAAAAAAACCCCACTCACAAAACAAAACAACCACAATACACATGCATATGTAAACATTCTTGGAATACATCTGTGATTTCCATAATAGTTGCTTATCTAAGTGATCGTTAAATCTATTTAACATGTCAAATTTGGGCTAATCCAACCTGACTTCTTAAAATATTCAAATTGAATACTTCATGTCTTAATAATCTTTCTTTATTATCTCTCTCGTACTCTATTCTGTAGCTATGATCTCAAATACCGCCATATTAATTCATATGGTATCAGATACAATACTGTATTTTTATTACTTCCCATTCTCCATGCTCAAAGAGAAAAGATCTCACCATATGGAATGACATGCTGAAACGCCCTGTGGTTATTGAGGTTTCTTTTAGAGCATCCAGTAAGTTCTAAAATACTTTAATTTATTGGTTCCAGGCTTTTTTTCATCCTAGTAGAAGCTATAGTATTTTCCTTGATGATACACCAAGAAGATTGAAGCCATTAAAGGTTAATTTAGAAACTTAAGCAGTTTAAAATCCATGTGTTTTTACAAATGTGTCAAGGTCTCAGTAGAAACACATGGTTTTTAAATAGCTCAATAATCGAAAATTAACAGCAGAACATGACACTTGGAGAAAATTCCAAGCAGAGATCACTCAAGTCAGAACTGTGCTGCAGAGAGAACAGATTTAGCCTCATGGAAGAAGAAAGAAGCACCTGGTACTGATTTTCTGATTCAATAGCTCTGGCTTTAAAACAATCACATCCTTGATAGAGCTACAGGAATAAGTGTAATAAGAATTCCTGAACGGCAAGAGCACCAGAAGGTGAGGAAACAGACTTTGCTAAATCTTCTCAAAATATTGTGCATGAGAAACCACTCTTATTTAGATGCCAACAGCTCAGCACAAGCCTCAGCTCCAGGTTCTTTTAATATTATCCAGCATGGTAAAGGAAACATCTTAGAACCTAGCAAGTAAAGTGGGAATAATTGTTTATGAAATCTTTTGGGATTCATTCCAGTTATTGTACTGGACTGAGGGACACTGAATACCTACTTTTCACTTTCACACTGCTTCCAACCAAGGTTTCTGACCAAGGAGACGCACAGGAAAAACCTGACCTGATCCAAAGCTCACTGGAGCCAGCAGAAAACCTCCCACTGACTTAAGAAAGCTTTGCCTCTAAGCCATAATCTTTCATTATAAATGTGGATGGATTTGTCTGTAACAGCTATTTAACCTTAGAGATAACGCCATCTGACAAAGCTCCAAATGGCTGTTTCGATGGACCCATTTTTCTCTTCCTCCCTTTTTAAATGCCTTTGCTTCCTTAGTTCTTCAACACTTGAAAATGACAGCATTTCCAGATACAAAGCTAGCTCGCAGCTGGAGAAAGGAGACAGAGATCCAAACCACAGTCCTTTTTGAAACAGGAATGAACATGAACTTACCTCTGCAGTTCTTTGCCAACATACTGATGTGAACTGCTCCAATCCTTTAAACAAAGGCACTTAGAAATATTAATGAATTAATCCTCAGAGTATCCATTTGGGACTCAATAGATAAATGCTTATATCAAACCAGAGAAGTGAACTGAAGTGTCACTCTGAAAACAGCAATTTTAAGGTACTCGAAATTCACACACTTATTTATGCACTGGCACTTTTAACTTTTGCTTAGTAATGGATGTTTTGAACATTCAAATTGTGAGATACTAAGAGAAGACACATACAACAGGTCTTTATAACGTGTCTTTAGAACGGATTACAGTGGATGCACGAAGTGCTTCCCCTGTGGTTACAAAACAAGTCAATGCTTAGCCAGGACAGAGCACGCACCTTGCAGCTCCGAGGCTGCCTTCCGGCCATGCAGCGTGGCATGTGACAGCACTCCGTGGCGAGGAGAACACGCCTCTGAACCAGTCTCACAACTCTTGCTTGTTATATAGGTTGTAGAAAATTTTTTAAGGTCTACAAGTTACATAGAATGGCTTAGAGGTCATTCTATAAAGAAAATATGCACAGTTGAATTTCCCCAGGAAAAGCCAACTGCCCTTCCCCTTGTAGACATGGAGCACATGCATTTGAAGTCTCGGATTCTGTCAGCTTTATCTTTCCTTAAGTAAATAAACCACTTTTTCCAATGCCTGGTCATTGTCTTTGAAGCATTTTATTCCTGCTACTCTCTTTCAACTCTCTCCAACTTGTTTACAATTCAAGTCTAGCATGACAGCAGGTCACTCCAGCTTAAGTCTTCCTGCTGCTGGGTAAAATGCAGTCATTCCTTCCAGTATTTTACAACACTATTTAAGGGAGCCCAGAACAGCATGTGCCTTTGATGGAAGAGCATAATATGGCAACTTCCACGGGATGCAAGTTATCAGCTTGCAACCCACTATCATGCCCAGATCCTTTGCACAGTACTGCGCAACTAGACTTTTCCAAGTGCCGGGTTGTGAATTCCTTTCTTTTCTTTCCAGATGCAGTGACTGTGCTCATCTCATTGATTTCAGAACATTTTATAAATTTACAAAGTGAATGCTGAACTGATATCCTTACATCCAAAGTGCTTGAAACTCCATCTTAGCTTCTTATCTTCCAGTTCAGATTTAAAATACTGAACGGTCCTTAACCTAAGAGAGCCCTCAGGGACTATACTTGGTATGTCCTACTGATTTGCCAGTGAGCTACTAAAACCTACTCAGAGGGTATGGATAGAAGCACAAATCCAAAGGTAGGCAAGGTCATGAACTTCTAATATATCAACTAATTCACAGTGAAAGTCTGCATGCAAACTGTTACCTACCTGTGAGGAACAAACTTGTACTTACTGCAGGGTAAAACGTGTGCACACAGGTATCTATAGAAGAAGTGACATGATGCAATTTTACATCTTTGTTTAGCCACCAGCATGTTCTCTGCTCCTTTGCCCCTTTAGTACTTCCTTACAGCTGACTGTGCACTCACTTCATAATATTCTCATTTAGCTAAAATACATCACAGAGATCACTTCAGCAAATACATCATAGGAGTGCAATTTTCTGCTAGCTGCTGTTAATTTGTTAGACTCAAGTTTTGGCCAGTGTTTTGGTCAGATGCTCACCCTCCAGCCTTTGAAAAAAATCTTACACTAGCCCCATATCTGTTTTTTAAGAATACAGAATACATCCTGCAAACAAAAGTGAGTTTCCCTAAAAGGCACAGTCAGCTTAACCAGGTCACATTGACACCAACCAAGAGGAAACCATGCATCAAGTGGAAAGTTGTACACACAGTACAGAAGAAAAAAAAAAATCAGTACAACGTGCTTGCAAAGCTGTCTGTTCAACATTTCACTGTAAATGTTATTTGCCTTTACAAATA
The DNA here is from genome assembly GCF_040807025.1 of Struthio camelus. NCBI lineage: Eukaryota > Metazoa > Chordata > Aves > Struthioniformes > Struthionidae > Struthio > Struthio camelus. The sequence goes on along the minus strand of NC_090943.1, from coordinate 16,059,206 downwards.
ATAGATTTAAGAAGCAAACACTTCCATCTTGTTAATTATGTTTAGAATCATAGAATTACAGCACACTTTAGGATGTTGGAAGGGACCTCTGAAGGTCATTTGGTCCAACCCCTCCATGCAAAACCAGGACAACTTAGATCAGGCTGCCCAGTGCCATCTTCAGTCAAGTTCCATTTCCTCTCCAAGGACAGAGACGACACAAACTTTTCTGGACCACCTGCTCCACCTTCACGATGGATTTTTTTTTCCCCCATATGTTTATTTGGAGTTGCCATTGTTGCAACTTGTGTTCCTTGCCTCTTACCCCACCACTGTGCACATCTGGCTTCATATTCTCTACCCTTCCCATTAGGCATTAAGAAAGAAAGAAGTAAGAGCCTCACCGTCCCCTTACACTTCTCTACTTCAAAATGAAAAAATTCAGTTCTCGCAACCTTTCCTCCTATTTTTTTTCCAAATAAAGTTATATGTTTAAAATGCTTTTTAACTGTAACTGCTGAAACGTTCAAGAGAGAAATTTGTAATGTATAATCACACCAGCACTAAGAACTAAGACCACCCCTGGTTATTTAATAGATCTAAATAACTTAAAAGGAAAACCAAACAAAGAGAAGGCCATTTTCACAATACCTCATGCAGTTGAAAAGGGATTTTATTTACGATATTTAAATGCAGTACTGTGAAACAAACAACTTGGTTCACAGACAGTGCACCCGCTGCTGAACTGTCATTGCCTGACATCCTGTCTTATCTGCCAAATTGCTCATTAGGTTTGGCAATTTTCACCTGCGCCTCGAGTTTACGTTTCAGCAGGGAATAAACACCAGTCTGCTTTAACAATCTTCCTCAGTGAGCGTCCAACCTCTTCTCAGAAAGCACGCAGGCACACACAAAAAAGGCCTTGTGGACTGTATGCTTACCAAAAAACCCCAGCTCAACTGATGAAATACGAAAACAAGAAGTGGTAACAGAAAAACAGTAAAAGGAGAAAGAGCTAGATAAGAAATATAAATAAATGAAGTGGTTGTATCAATAAATTGCGTTTTTACAATGCAGAACAACATGGGGACATGGACCAGCACGACTTCTGTTTCTGCATTTCGAAGATTCAGTTTGAGACAGCCCCCCACCCCGAGCAAAGTACAGGCTATGTTTGGGTATGGGAAAAGAGGGAATCCAGATGAATATTACTTTTCCAGCTGGACCTGATCTAGCTAACCTTTCCCTTTCTGGGAGAGGAACGATGGCGTGATCTATAAACAAACAAAAGGGGTAACATGGCAACCAGAACAAAGAGATGAAAATCTCAGCAGGCCCTTAAACCCCAGCTAATACGCTTAGATACCATCGCAGAACAGAGATCACGGCATACCTTGCGGGTGCAGGTGAGCGCTGGCAGAATGGTACAAAGCTACACTTTTGCAAGTGCTTTTGTAAACTGCTGAGAAACAGAGCCCAGCTTGTGAGCAAAAAGCATCAGAGATGTAAAACAAAATGTCTAAAATGCTATAAACCAATTTCAGATGGAATACTGTTTTTCATTTGTTAGAAGTAAAATATTCACTGCCAACCCTACAATTAGCTAGAAAATTACAATAATTACAGCAATTTTGTATCCCATCTCCAATCCAATTAATAGATATATGACCTTGTCAACATGTAATAATCAGGATCTGCATCTTCCACAAAACTGGATGGGTTTTATTTGCTGAATAGAACTTGCACAGTAAGAAGATAATTATTTGAAATACTGAGAATACCATTTGTATGCTATGCTTCACTTCCCAAGTTATAAAGGAAATACAATAGGGATATTATTTCCATTTTCAATGTATATTTAAATGAAATTCTTGAAATAGGTATGTTTAATACAGGACAGCACTACTGGACTGGGATTCTAAGCCTATTGTTTGGATCGTTTAGAAACAAAATATATCTAATTGTCAACACTAAAAAACCCAAAACAGTAACTAGATAAGGGAACACCTCTGATCTGTATTGATATATTTATGACTAATTCTTCCACATGTTTTATTTTTGCATGCTTTTACAAAAAGTACCAAAAGAGTTATAATTCTTATTAATATTTTTAAAAGTCTTCTGCATGTCTATAAACCTTTTTATTTTAAGGTCTCAAAGCACTTTTGGTCACTTTAAATGGCAGCGAACTGGCTAAGAGTTACATGTATTTCCCAGAAGGACAGTGAAGATAAGTGAGCTGTCCAATATATCATTGAATTTTATCTGTGCTATATGATTTTGATGCACTAATATCAATGTCCTGAATAATATACCAGATAATCACGCTAAGGAGAAAATTTTTGTGCGTTTGTCTGTTCGAAACCACCCCGCGCTGGGAACCCAGGAGGACAGCTTTTTGGCTTATGCACAGAAATGAGAGACACACTTAGCAGCGGCATACGCTAGTGACAGCAAACCTGAAGCGTCCTGAAATGCCTGGATTCTCCTTTGTTCTCATCGGGCACTATTCCTTTCTCTAATTTAATTCTGTGTTCTAATGAAACATAGTTATAGTTTGAAAAGATACACTTTCACCTATCTGTAAGCTAACTTTCAACTGGTACTCCCTGTTTTACAGAAAACTCTCTGGTACAAAACCCCAGAGAACTTCACAGAGAGTTCTAACTTCTCCATGTGTGTTTTTAACTGATTATTTAAATACACACCCTAATGTAACATTTTATCCATTAAAAGAACACCTAGAGAAAAGTAATCTCTAGGGAATTAAAGAAAAAATGGCTAAAAATGTCATTTCTGTAGATTATCAAAGGACTTATTTATATTATTTTCCGCTAAGAAATTTCTAGGAGGAAATCGCTACTAGACAGATCTAACAAAGATTAAGGGTAAGCCCTGCAAAAGAGAAAAATGATTCCTAAAAAAATTTTCAAAGCTTCAATGAACAAAAGGATAGATACTACAAAGAAAGAGGGACACAATGCCTTATCTAACTTTTTTTCTTGTTTGCACAATACTGTTAACAGTAAAAACTGCATAGTAAGCAGATATTTAGCCCTTTTTCCCTTTTGATAAACTAAAGTATTCAAAGATTCTGCCTGGAAAAAAATTGTAGATATATATTTCCTACTGCATGTTTTTGAAACAAATCTTCTCCACTTTGAAATAAATAAATAAAAGGCTATTCCTAGCTATGGTTTATTTTGGAAAAGAAAAAACACAATTGCAATACAGTAGATAAACACAATTGCAATACAGTAGATGTATGCATCACCAGGTGTTTTTATTGAAAAGTGACAAGCATAACCTTCCAAGGTTTATTAGAAAGTGCTCCTATTTTTAGTTTCTTTCTACTATTTTCTTTGTCATTAAATATAATAAAATTGGCAAAGAGAAAATTTTTTTTGCAGCAACTTCGTTTGGACATTTTGCTGTAATTTTCAGTGCAGAAAAATTTTAAACTGGGAGCACATACAGAGCTTATTGCTGCTAAAAGCAGCTTAGAACTAATTTATTAGAACAGAGATTTACTTGCATTCAATAAGCATTTATGCAGTTTCTCAATTTTGATCAGCTTTCAATAAGGACAGATAATGAACCCTATTCCCAGTAGCACAAACGGGTAACACTACTTGGCGTCCTTGTAAATTAAGATGAAACATGTAGCGACACTGCAAACGTGTACTTACTCGCACGGAGGACTGAAGGTGTGACCTCAATTTCACTTGTTGCTTGATAAGGCTGAAAGGCCGAAGCTGTGTTGGAACCAAGCTCGCTGCCAAAAATCTCTGGACTTTGCGTACCAGTCGAGCTGGCGCTGGTGCCGTCACCTCCATGGTGTGGATCTTGCTCATCAAACACAGCTACGAGCTGCGAATGACAAATTTAATCTGCCGTTAGAAAAAAATTGCTGCAACATCAAAGTGCTGTTGTAGATCAGCATTTCATCACCTCTTCCATCAAACAGCAAGAAATATCTACCAGCCGAGGCTCAAATCACTGTTTGGATCAGCCCAAGGGAAGCCAGCCATTAACTGGAAAGTCCAAAGGGTCAACAGCTCTGACGCTGGCACAGAGGCCAACGCTTGGGGCCATGGAGTGGCCGACACCGAGCTGAAGCAGAAGTCGCACCTTTCCCGGCAAACCACTTAATCTCCCCCAGCAGCATACAAAACTAGCAGAGTGCCAGTGCCTGTGCATCAGAAGTTATTGCTTGTGTTTTAATACCTCTGTATGCATCACCATTACAAAGTCAAATCATGAGCAACAGCGCGTCTTCACGGAGCTAAGCCATACAATAAGAAATGATGCTAATCACCTTGAAAGCTACATGCAAAATATGTGCCTTAAAGTGTTATAATCACTACAAAATTTCATCTATTAATCTCCTATCTATTAATCTATTATCTATTAATATGATTTAAGTTGTAGACTTCTCTTGCAGAATCCCATTGGCCATATTTTCAGAGGTACTTTTGTATTTGTTTGCAAAGAGTTTCTCCAAGACAAGCCTAAAGAGTCGAGCACAGTTTGAAAATTAGCTAAGTCGCTAAATTAATAGAACAAGATTCACTACATCTGTTTCACCACCGAAAGAGAAATAGGAAAAACATCATGGTATTTTTCTGTAAATCTTAGATATTTTTCCACTATAAATGAATGTTTTTATTTGAAACTTAAATAAACCTCTCCCAATTTATCTTTGGTGAACTAGTGAAAGAGAAAAAGCAAGCTCTTATACACCTTTAATTTTAAAACTCAGTTTTCAAGATGGGGGGGAAACAGCATTTTGCAGCCTATAAATTAATCTATAATGTAATATTGGAAGGACATTTCCAAGAAAGCATTACATTCTTCTGTCCAAATTGGTAAGGTAAATGGAGCAAATCAACTTAAACCCATGCTGCTGTCTGCAAATTGTTTATTTTGTTATAATAACACTTGAAGCTTCCTATAACCTAAAAGTATCAGAGAAAACATTTTCTATAATTTTTCTGCTTTGCCTTTTTTTTTGTGTGAGTTTGACATCTTATCATCCTGTTGATTTTAACAGTAATCCCACATTTGACTTACAAAAACATCAGTAAAAACTAAAAACTGCAACTGCAAAACCAAGTGCACATGGTTTGGGAACTGAGTTTTTGGAAATACTTACAGACATAGACTTTTTTTTTTAATAACTAGTTTTGAAATTGGAGAGAAAAGTAAACTTCTACCAATAACTCTGTATTTAATGCAATTTAGTCTCTGACACGAGTAAAAAAGAAAGACCGAACTGGTTGTGGGTAAAAAGTAAGTGCTCTCTCCAGTACTCTCTGAAAGGCAGGTAACAGGACAACCTTAGGCAGCAGCACCGGACAACTGGAACATGTTTTTAATGCACAATTCATTATTTCACGCTTGAGAAACCTACATACAAGATAGCAACAGAAGAGACTTGACAGCACCTAAAACATCAATACTTCAAGCGTATAAAGAAGTCAATTTTCTAACTTATTGAGAAATACCAATACTTACATAAATTGAACCATATTTCTCAAAGGCAGCACACTTAATCCAGAAGTGAAAATGGGCAAGGTATCAGAACACAGCACAAACTCTGCTTTTAACAATTCTAAGGATGAAACATCAAGTCTTTTTCTCCTTTATAAGGCGTATATTAAGATTAATCCCAAAATACATTCTCTTATTTTGAGGCTGGTTGGCAAATATTACTCAATTTATGCTGCTGTATATATTTTTATATATGGTCTAATGTAAATTGCCTCCATTTTTTTTGCCTCTTCCAGCCAGTCAGTCTACAACCTTATGACTTCAGAACATCTGAAAACTAATGTTTCTCATTTCAAGCTTAGGTTTTGATCTTTTTTTTTTTCAGTTACCATTTTCACAGCATCAAACCTTCAAAAAGCTTCAGTTGCACTGAAAAATGTACTGATCTGTACAAATTTTTTCATGCTACATGTGAAGCAACATATCCATGTTCAAGCCCTGTAATTCTGATCAGCTCTATTTTTTATTCTATAGTAGCAGCTTATAATTCAACACAGGTTTACAGTAGCACTGCTACACTAGTTAGAAAGTTCTTTGTAGAGCGCAGTCTTACAAAGGTAACCTTCACACCCCTCCCCTAATAATGACCTAGAAAATCTTCAGGATTGGAAGACTTTAACTGAATAGATACAGTGTTGGAACCTGATTTTCCAGAGCTTCTTAAGCCTCTCTTTGGATGACAGGTTATGTAAACAAGGACAGACAAAATACCTTCCACTACATCCTATAGAGTATTAATTTTTGGTTTCTCCAACACATTCTGTTTTTTCTCCAAGGGAAATTCTTCCAGGAACAATTAAAGGCTTATACCCTTTCAAAATTCTGGAAGCCCGGAAGATACGAACACCGTGGTTACGCAAACCAACTCCCATTACACACACAAATCCGACACCCAGAGTGGTGTACCTGCCAGCCACGGGATAGACAATTACGCAGTGCACTCATATGAAGTAATGCATACAGAAGTGTGGGGCTTGCTCCATGCACCCTGCTCCACCATGTATGCTCTGTGTATTTCTGTCCCAAACTTCTCACGTAAAACCAGTGAGGTGATCTTACCACCCCCCTACACCTCAACTATTGTTCGGCAAGCACAAGAAACAAAACAAAAACCTTACTTTTAGAGATACCTCAAGGCTACTTGAAGGAGCCACTGTGGTAGGTCACTGGACCCACACCAGCAGGACAAAGAGGCTCCTTAGCAAGAAACGTTGCATTATGCCAGGGAGAAAAATGGCCTGTAGGTGAGATCCTAGGCATGTTTACAGCTCAAATAGATGTGATTAATTTGGCACAGCATCTAAGACAGATTACCATATCAGCTTTTATCAGCCTTAGCCTCCATGGTAAACCTATTTTGATAAGTTTTAAATATCAGATTTACAAAGAGTACATCCCCCTTCCCATTGGACCTGAATCTGCCAGCATCAAAGTGCTGGCTGTATGGTTAATGGCTATGGGGCTTTTAATCACCCAGGGTGTCAGGAAACACTGCTTCCATTTTTCAGTGACGGAACTAAAAAACTAGCAACTGAAAATAAAACCACTTTGTTATCCTGAAACAAATTTAATAAGTGATAGTCTTAGACTGACGTATTTGCACTTCTAATTATAATATGGCAAAAATACCAGAAAGGTAGTTTCAATACACATCTACATTCTCCATCAATTTAAGCTGGCATAGAAGAATCAGCAATTTAAACAGGTTAAGAATTTGGTCCCTAGCATGAGCACATAGTAGTACTTTAAAAAAAAAAAAAATTTCAAATATTTATTAACACTTTCAAATACAAGAACAACAGCTGAGTTCAGCTTATAACCTACAGAAAGTCATTCGATTTCAGCAATGAAATTAGAGTTAAATCATCCTCCAAAGGTCATTATGCATAAAACACAGAATAATCCTATTTTTTTAAAAACTCCAGTGGAAGAATAACTTCTTATGAACTTTGAACAAAATACATTATTTTTAAAAAGTAATCGGATTCAGTATTTCATCAACAACAACTTTTAGAAAATATACATGCAAGTGGTAAAGCCACTTATTTATTGTGGTAAAGCCCAACAACATTTCCAGTGATGAAGAATGTGCTTGGCATCCTTAGCACATTTCAATGGTTTTTCTTATTGTTACCATAATCCTTGCAAGAGAAAAAAAAATGCAGAAGTACAGTTTTAAAACCAGGTACTAACTTGATATATTTCTCTTTTGGCCTATGAAGACCATTTCTAAAGTAAACAGCAAAAAGGAAAAAGAGAATATTAATTTAATTCATTTGACTGAGTGCATTAGCCTCATCAAGCAAATTGCTTACAAAGAAATTATTTTCTTGATACTGTGGCCTGAGATATTGCAATGAAGCTTTATACGGAAATCTCTAACTTTGAGATTGGAGGACTGCACTCTATCAGATCACAGCATTCAGTTCTCTATAACCAATAATACACCTCACCAACTTTCCATGAAATCATGCTGTATGGCATTAATTATCCTTCTACCTGTAGTTCTTTCTGAAAGGGATATCACTGTGAGCTTTTCTACTACTTTGTCCAAGACTGATATGATACTAACCAGGTTATATTTACTTAAACAAATAAAATAAAAAGCAAGAAGGATGATTGATTTTAATTATTGACCACATCATCTGCAGTCTGCATTCCAACATTTACAATATCCATCTATTCTAAGGTATATTAAAAACGAGTAAACACATATGCAGTCTTAATTAATAAACTAGATGAAGTACTTGAGTATTAACTAATTGAATAAAAAATGTTCACACCAGCCGTGGTTGTTTACATGTTCATTAATTACTAAGAGCATATAAAACAATTCATCACTATGGTGCAATTATGTCATTTCTCTCCCTGCAACAAAGCCAGAAACCCTCTACTTCACAAAGATTCATAAAGCTAAGAGATGACAGAAATAGTGGAAAAAATTCTTACACAAGCAAGATTGTTAAAAAAAGATCACTTAAAGTCACTAAGTGACTTTTTCAAAAGTTAAAAATTCTGTAGTCTATATTGATGAATTTGATACTGTCTCAGGTATAGACATTAGCAGAGGTAAAAGATTTCTCAGACTGTTTATTTTAAAATCAGGTGGGATTACAGCTCTATTTTCACACCGGAAAGATAGCAAATGATCCTCTGGTTTTCATATCCTCTGCACTTTCCCGTCCACTCTTTTTATCATGAGGTGAAAGTACAACCACTTATCTTTTTGATTGATTAAGGGCCATTTTACAAATCTTTCCTTCCCACAAGGACATCCCAATTTGTTCCATTCTTCAGAGACAACTACTCTGCAGCTGATTTGTTGAGTAACCAAAAACGCCTTGGTTCCTCTAGCTGCATTGTACGTTTCCTCTGTAGCCCATACTACAGTTTGTAGATGTGGTCTTCGTTTTCACAGTTGCTCTGCTGGTCTTCAATTTATGTTGCATATCTTCTCCTAAAGGATGGTCATGAGGATATGAAATTGCTTTTCACATAACTGATTATTTTTCTGCTTCCAACAGAATACAGAGCATAGCATTTCTGTGGCAGCTGAGAGAAACAGCACCATTAGTAATATCCCTGATGAGGTGTTGATACTGGCAACGATTCTCATTCTCAGTTTATGCCTATCCCAGAGAAAATCTCAATTGTAATAAATGAATTGAATAACTCTTTCATAGGAGACTCTGGACCTTGAGAAGAGAGATTTTGATGGTCCAAATGAGATTCTAAAATTTAAACTAGCCTTGGCAATGTGCCTCCAGCTAAAACGGATACTTCAAGACTATTTCCTTTAAAACTTGATGTGAGAGGTCTAAGCTAAGCCCTCTCCAACAATTCTAATGTATAGTCTCTTTCTGCACGCACTTTTAGATAGCCACCTGATCTGCTGATGTGAGAGAACTGAATTTATATCGGAGCTTGACATATGCTTTCATGTGCAGTGAGCACCTGGAAGGAGGACCTGGAGAAGGCTGGCAGGATATTTAACATGGCCATGACTGGTATTCTCTCTGTAGCAAAAACCTTTTTCAGGATGTTATGCAGTCTCAGGTAAACCTGAGCTATGAATCAGCAAGTCGTTCAGGTAACTAAATACATCTTTTGCAAGGAACACAACCAAAGCAGATTCCAGGAGAACATAAACAGAATCCTACAGCAACTCTTTAGAGCTAGCAATACCCAGGTGTAAGCAAAACAATCTGCATGTTCCTCAATCAATACTACAATGCGGAACTAAGAAGCAGTTGTTTAATACGGCCCAGCAGTAAATCAAATTTTAGCTAACGGCACCTCAGACTCCACAACATTCTGAAATACTAACAAGTTGCTTCACGTGTGAATGAACAGATGAGTATAAGAGGAGAAAATACAAAATCAGTAAAATATTTAACAAGGTAGTAGCCAATTATTATTTAGATATGAAGAGGGCTAACTATGAAATCAATTTGTAGGTTTTCTGATGACTGAACTGACTTTAATGACACAGTCGCAGACCTAAATACTTATCATTCCTTGAGCTTCACTTTTCTACACGGCTCATTAAAAACTCCTTTAAATATAACTGCTGTTTCAATGGACTCGTAAGAGGAGATACAGGGGAAAAAACCATTTAAACAAATTATGCATTACTGCTCACATCTAAAAAGAAAAAATAATAAAAATCAAAAACAAAGAGCAAAACTAGCAGCTTCTAAGAGGCATTTAGTGCTGTATGTCCAACCTCAATGTCCCCTCAACAGACTTACACATCACCCAACATTTTAAAAGAAGAAAAAGGACAAACACAGTTTAAATTTTAGACAAACTAAAACACAAACAACAAACCTTTGTAATTTCAAGAAACAGTCTTTACCAATCCTAATAATCAACATCAGTCATGAAGTCAGACATGTCTTTCAATAGTTAAATTTCAAAATAATGTAGCTAAAAAGGAGCAAAATAGCCTATATTCTCTTAATCAGCAGTTTTTCCCCTTCAAAAATTGAAAAGATACGAAGGGTCAGATTCTACTCTCAGATTGACTCTTTGTACTAGATCTTATGTGAACTATAGAGAAGCATAGGTTTATACAGAAACAGAATAATGTAAGCTGGAAGGCACCTCTGGAGATCATCTAGCCCAAGCCCTGCTCAAGGCAGGGCCAGCTAGATCAGGCTGCTCAGGACCATGTCCAGTCAGATTTCAAACATCTCCAAGGACAGATGGACACTCCACAACCTCTTTGGGCAACCTGTTCCTGTGTTTGACCGCCTTCATATTAAATACTTTTTTTTGCTTATAGTGAGTTGAAACTTCCCTTGCTGCAACTCTGTTGCCTCTTGTACTAATCCTGTGCAGACTGAGACAAGTCTGACTCCATCTTTTCTGTAGGTGTAAAGGGAACACTGTGCGCTGGACAGTGGCACACAGCAGTACCCAAAGGCTTCACTTCTTCAGGTTGAACCAACCCAGGTCTCTTCGCCTCTGTATCCATATCATGTCCTCCAGCCTCCTAGTCAACCTGGTGGCCTCTGCTGGGCTTGGTCCAGTATGTCAACATCTTTCTAGTACTGGAGAGGCCAAAATACTCTGGGAGAGAGGCACAGACACCTACTCAACCTGCTGGCTACACTCTTGCTGGTGTAACCCCTGACATGACTTGCCACCAGGGCACACTGCTGTTCACCTGCAACGCGTCATCGCCTTGTGTTTTCCTGCAGAGCTGCTACCAGCCTGTGCCACTGTGGGACCCGATGCAGGACTCTGCATTTGCCTTTGCTGAACACAATCCGTCGAATATAGTCTGCCCCCTTCAAAAACCTATGATGTAAAATAATTCCCACTGGAAAAGATATCACAGGTCTAATTGAAAGTCATTCTCAAATCTGCTGATTAAGTAAATACCTTTCACTTTCCCAGCTCAACAAAACAAGTTAAATTATATTTGCCAGATCAGGACTCATTTGTTACTTCAAAGGACTCTTTGATTTTACAGATAGTTTAAGAATCTTCTGCCTTCATAACTTTAAATCTAAGACATGATTTTGAAGTAGATAAATATGCTTATTATTAAAGCACTGCTTTTGATCATTTATTTTCTAGGGTACTTTGATCTGAGAAATTCTAGAATCAATATTAAATTGCAATCTAATCTTCTCCCAGCAGGAATTAAATACAGTTTTAGGTACTATACTGTAAGTTCCCAGGCTATTTTTAAAATATGTTATTTTTAAATTACATATTATTTTTAAAAGATTTTTTCCTCCTTCTCCCTGCAACCCTCTATTGTTGAACTATAGACTAAAAGTCAACATGATTAAGACAACCTGGCACGAATTTTGTGTATATTCTATTTGAATTGTTCTCTACTTGACCTCAATGGGTTAAGTCAGGCTGAAGTTTAGACCAAGAAGTACAATAGTTGCTAGAGTGTTAGAGTCATTAGGTGGCTATTAGAGGTAGCTGCCACTGAGCTGCTTGTCAAGTTGGCTGGATTTGTTTTTCCATTACCTCAGACTTTGAATATACCAGATATACCAGACCTGTATCATGTACTGTCCCAAGAGTCAGCCGCCAGCCTCTCTGTGTGGTCTGCCGGATGCAAGTAAGCATGGACCATACACAGAATGATTGTTCTGCAAAGTCGTCCTGACCTGCTCACCCTGCTAACCCTACTGCATGTATACAGGAAGTCCAACACCAGGGCAGGATGTTGGCCACTGTCACCAGTCATCTCCCACCACCCAAGACGACATCTACCTTTGCCGTTTCCTACAGCCATACAACCTAGCAGGTCCAAACTAGCTAAATGGCATCCTAGGCACAAGGAAAGCGTATAGAGGCAGTCTACGTATCATGAAGCTGACATACGCTGGAAGATGACTAAAGATGCAGGTAAATAGCCTTAAGCAGCACATACTTACCTGGGCCAGAAACAGGCAAAAGTTCTAGTTCGTGACACTAACTCACGCTCTTAAATGCTGCGTTTCTGCTGTTATTTTTAATCAGCAACACTAAGGAAGGCTCCACAATCCATATGAATTAACTATCAATCCTTTTCTTCTCAACGGAGTTAACAACCAAATTCAACCATAACGGTACCAGTAAAAGCTAATCCAGACAAAAGAGCAGGTAAATTCAGTAGCTGCGCTCTGATCTGTGGGAGGAAGGGTTTGGCCATCCAAACGTCAAAAAGTACAAACATATGCGCCTCTCACTGCAATAGTAAATTACTTGATTAAAATTACGGAGGAAGAGATTCCAGTGCTTATAACGACACACAAAACCACTTGCTAAATTGAGATCGCAAAAATAGAGACATTCTCTCTTGTTCTTTAAGCATCTCTTTCAGTTCTTTTTCTTACATGCTTCTCAGCAAAAATGAAGATATTACAATCAGAAGCTGGCTTTTTTCAGTTGATAAAGTGCCTTCACAGAGCAGAAACCAAAGCACTTAATTCCATACTCATTTGGGATATTTGAGAACAACCAGGGAAAATACCTCTGCCCTAAACCAGAAAATTTTTCAATCTTTTTTTTTTGGCATGTGATTTTTATCATAGATTGTTTCTTCACTGATTCTTCCTTTGAAAGCATAGAGTACAATGCCATCATGTTATTTCCTTAAATTCCCAGTTTATACAGAGGAAACTTCTTCTAAAACCCCTTTATAAAAATAGTCATCTTATTTAAAACTCAGGATATGCTCTGAAAAATTACCACAATATGCAATTTGCAATGTTATCTCTTTAGTTCACTTTGAAAAGAAATAGGAAAATATATATTCCTATTCTGGTTTTAAAGAGACACATAAAGAAATTATGGTATAAAAGAGAGCGCTCTGCTTGGAAAGTAGGAGGTACACATCTGAGTGCATGAATAAGCCAATTTCAGCTCTTCCACTTCTGCTCCCTCAGCACAAACGAATATATGTGCACTACACTCAGGGCAACCTTGTTAATATTACTTTAGAAGCTATGCACATTTTTAGAGTGAGCTATAAAATTCTGCCTCTTTTTCTGAGGAGGGCAAGCTGCTAAAAGACACCCTGATTGTTTCCCATTCAGCTGAGCTTGTGGGTATGGCATGACTCCGCAGGTCAGCAGATTTTCAAGTCAACAGCACGGACCACATAGGAATTCTGTGTTTTATTTCTGATACAGAGGTCAGCAGTTAAGCAGTGACGCTATGCAGTAAGTAATCCAGACACTGAGGTTATTAGAAGGGCTGATGTCACATGGCCAGATATATTGCTGAAATAAAGATGTATTAAATCTTTACAGTTGTCTCATCTGTCATTGGGAGCTGCAGTCCTTGAGTCTTGAAAAAAATTGTTTCAGAAACCTCTTAAAAAAAGAAAAAAAGGCTTTCAATTCCTCTATTACAGGATCAAAACAGCAGCATTTAAAATCTAAGATTGTAATTTTAGCTGAGGTACAAAAGATATCCAGTTAACTAAAACATAGACCAGTCTTTGCAAACTTATTAAACTTCAAGAAAATAGATTTTGTAAAATACAACTGCTAATTTTATATACTCTGAGCTGTTCAGTGTAATTTGCATGCAAAAGCCAGGAGAATGTGATTAAAAATATCCATCTAGAGACACAGATGAAAAACTTCAAACATTTCCTGATTCCCTTCTGTTCTACTCATTATTTCAATACCTCACTACAACAAAGGAATAGATAACACTTGTCCTTGACATTAGCCTGAATTATCTTTGGTGTGCAATACAATATCTATTAAATTAGGTCTATTTTAAAATCAACTGTCAAGGTCTATTCAAAAAGTAAAACTCTATGTACCTTTTCTTTTGCTTTTAGTATAATACTTTCTTTTGTCACAAGAAACTTTTCAGAGGCCTTAAAAACAATGAGATAGGTATATTTTTAGCTAACTTCATTATCTAGTATTAACAAATGTCAAAGAGACATTTCTGGCATTTTAAAACAACAGTCAATAATTAAATTCTTCTTTTTGTGTATAATAACAAGAAAGTCAATACATTAGGCAATAATTCATGCCTCCCTTTCTTTAAGCAAGACTCCAAAAAAGTCTTAATTGTAAACAGCTGGTTATTTCCTTGCAACTAACATTTTATACTGAGTATTTTAAAATATAACAGCAATGAAAACAGTGCAACTTAACTTACGTCCATTAGGACTATCCTTATAAAACAGAATAAAATACGTAATGCTGTTCTGGGAGCTACTTGCATTGGCAGAGCCCATGGCTGCATTAAGTGAGGCGCCCGGGAGGTATGCTGAGGCTGCCCCTGTCCTGCAGCAATCCCAAGATGTTGTCCCTGACTCCCCAGAGCTGGTCCGTGGCCTTGAACAGAGCTGGGATGCCCTTCAGCAAGGGACCCCAGTTAGGTTACTGAGCGTGACAGAGCACTGGAACAGGTTGCCCAAAGAGGTTGCAGAGTCTCCATCCTTGGAGATGTTCAAAAGCCCGGCACAATCCTGGGCACTGTGGCCTAGGTAACCCTGCTTGAGCAGGAGGGTTGGGCTAGATGATCTCCAGAGAGAGATCCTCCTCTTCCAACCTCAACCATTCTGTGATTCTGTAACATTTCACAGAGCAGAAAGGGAGAGGAGCCCAACAACTGCAATAGTACCTTTCTTCCGAAACATCTCTAGGGTTTCTATAGCTGACAGGACTACAGTAACCCCTGCACAAAGGAAAAATATCCTTGTCCATCCACGTTCTGAAGTCTATCCATATATCAGGCACAGTAACCTGCTGGGAAGAGAGACAGGGCCTTTGTTTACTTCACACAAAATACCAGCAAGTTAAATGACATAATAACTGATCCCAAAGACCTTCACCAAAACTGAGGCTCCTAACACCACAATCCTTTTCATAAAGATCTAAGGGCAGATTTTCAAAGATCACTTGGCAGCGAAGGTTGCAGAAAGGCAACTCGCTTACTTACTCCTGTTAAAATCCGCAAAAATTAGACACCAATATATTTTTGAAAGTCTGCTTTTAAAAGCTGCCTGATTACTTTTCAGATCTGACCTCTAATTGCTTTTGAAAACAAACACTAACAGAACACAAAGACAGCAGGAAGAAATGGAGAGCAACAGCGGAGGACTTCAGAAGAAAACAAGCTCGTTAATATCATCACATCCAATCCAAAACACATTTACTTGAAATCAAATGTTTTTGTCTCTGTGAAGCGCAGGACTGAACAGCAAAGGAGATCCCTAATAGTTCTCCAACAATCCTTGGCACAGGAATATGCTTCTTCATTACTCTGCACAGAGCGCTCCCTTTATGTTAGGATCCAGCATGCCAGGACCAACATTGCTAGATTCACCCCAAAATTACTTTTGAAAAATATTTTTGTCTTCCTTTCTTCTAACACTCAAAAGAGAAATTATGTTTGCGTGTGCAACTATTTCAAGTTAGCGAACTTGGGAACACTGTATTGTAACCCTTTAGCTTGATTGACCCCATAAACATGAATTTTTCCAACACAGAATGCAAACAAGCTGCCTAGACGGAGGAAAGAGATGCAAGCTCTGCCAGGTTATCTTTACTCTGTGGACAAGGACCTCACTGGCAGCTTCCAAACTGATCCCTTACATTCTTCAGACATCCTATTTCTTCCCTGCCTCCTCTGGGCTGCTCTAGCCTTTGTTTCTCCTCTTTTCTCTCCTAGAAAAATTAAGGTTGTAAGTAGCTGGCACTCCATACCAGGACATTGAGCTACACTGTCTCTGTTTGAAGTTTCTATATTTCACACTGAACTCAAATATTGCTCTAGGGTTATTAAAATCATTCACGATTTTATCTGCGCCAAATGGATCATTACCCTGTCAACACTTATCTTTATTATGCAAAAATATGCAGAACTTAACATCTTTTGTTGAGCTGGCAAAACAGTATATTCACTAGTAACTCTATTTTTCATTAAATTTTGCACAAGGTTAAAGTATATGTGGAATCTGATTACCAAGGATTCCATTCAGAAACCTCATACAAAACAAGCAGTTTGAGTTATGCAGCAAAAAATCACTTTTTTAAATCTATAAACACATAAATTTTTCTTAATTGCACTTACTGAACTACAGGTGTTCTGCCTGAGTTATAGTTTCCTTTAAATCTTACTAGTATATATTCAAAAATAACTATCTTAATTAACGATCTCCTCAGTGCACTTAGAGGATAATTCCTATGTATGGATATATATGTATATTCCCATGTAGAGATATAGATAGCAATTGTTTAGCATAACAGACTGGCAACAACTATTCCTGTAGTCATGTGGGGGGTGGGGGGGGGGGGGGGGGAGAACGGGAACAGCTGTAGCGAAGAGAAAGAAAAAATTCCCCTGAGACAGAACAATACGGGCAAAAAAGGGGAGAGGGGAAAAAAGAGGATTCTAAGAGAGCTGGTCTTACTGCCAACACATATTAAAACAGTCTGACCTGGTCACTATGGGACCTTAGTTTCACTCAGGACTGCGATGTTAGACAAGGATTGAAATTAGTCCCAACTTTGTTTGCTTTAATCCTATCAGGGAAAAAAAAAACACTTTTTCAAATATGGCTGCTTTTTACAGAAACCACATTCCCTTCCAACTCCCCCCGCCAAAACAGAAGTGTTTTAGGAGCCAGCACAAAGGAAAGTTACTTTTCTCTTTCTAGCTGGGGGAGGCACGGCTATCAATGGCTATGTACATCTTTGAAAGTTGGCATGCATTTGGGAAGGCTTCTTTGCTGAATTTCTCCCCTTGGAAAATTATACAGAAAAATATAGTCAAAGAAAATCAAAGAGCACTCACTCTGCTCCCAGACTTAGGGCATAGTTAGGTGATTACATCCATATATGTTTATAATCTTTTACCAAGTTAACATCCATTTGACTAAGGTTTGGTGATTCTCTGCTGATTTGCAACTGTATCTAAAAGAAGTTTTGCTTGAAAGTATTTTCAGCAAAACGTAGCCACAGCCAGAGCCGCTGGCAGCTTGATAAAGCTCGTTGTGGTTTGCCTTGGCGAAGGACAGGCAGCGCCAGCTATGGAAGGCAGCTGGGGAAAACAGCTGGGGGCAGAGGCAGGGAAGGCGAGAGGGGATAATATTAATACCATGGAAAGCATTAGTGCAACTGTGCCAACCGGCTGTTCGTTCTCTTTTCTCTCAGCCGCCGAGTCCCACTGTTCACGTGGAATCTGAGTGGTCCCCTCCCTAGGCCTTCCTCCACAGCAGCCGTCACGCCTAACGAACGCCCCGCAACGACAGCCTCTGCAAGCCAGAGGGTATCTAGAGAACTCAGTAAATCTAGCTAGCCATTACACTGGAGAACCAAGGACAGAGATCCGACTACACAGTTAATGAGAAACTGAACCTTACATTTAAAAAAATCTCTCAATATTTCTCTACGGCTTTTCACAGTGGTCCTATTTCCAGGGAATCACGATGACTGGATTTTTCCTTCAAGTTTCTTTGTTCTTTCACACGCTTCACAGCCCTGTTTGATAAACACTCTCCATAGGTGCCAGTGCTACCTAGAAGCTTGTCTCTTACTTTCTACCTAATGGTCGTCTAGCCAACAAAAAGTGATTTCAGTCTGGTTACCATTAGGGTAGGAGTCATTTCTTCAGCAGCTCCAGTCATCTTTAAATAGCTCTTCTATCTTACTATCTCATCAAGTCTTCATATAAATTTTAAGTCATCTGAACAAACATCTGTTTTCCTCGAACATATTTCTTCTGCCAGACTTTGCAATTGTATCAACTTTTAAAAAATATTTTTAGGGTGCAGTTTGCAATTTTGGCACTACACAAATCAAAGACACATTGCATAAGGCTGGTACAGGTTGCACTGTAAATGATGCTGTCATAACTGATTAACATTTAAAAGGGTTAAACAGAAGAAACAGATAATACATCCAAGATGTGTTTTTAATTAAAATATCTAAGTAACTAATAAGAAAAGGAAAAGAATAAAAATGAGAGAGAGCATAGCTTCTAAAGAGAATAATTTTTAAGTTTTTCCTGAGAGGTCACCTTTTCTGATGTATAATATCACTTTTAAATTGCCTGGAGACCATTCACTTATTAAAACAATTCTACTCACACAAATACAAGCAAATGCACATTTAGTCAGAAACATTTATGCATTCATTACTTCTCAAACATCCTTGCTTTAAAATAATCCTGCACCTCACTGAAACAAATCCTATTTCAGACTCTTTGTGCCTAATTGCTGTATCCCAAATGATTTCTCCAGTTTCCAAAATAATTACCAAATACTATATCATCTATGCTAAAGCAGTAAAAGGGCATCAACATTCAGCCCTGTAAGTACCTAAAATGAATAGTACATACCAGGAAAGTCTAATGCATATAGCCTTTGCACATAAATCAAACCATCTTACGCATTCTGACAGCTCCATCTAGCCACAGCAACACAAAAGTAACTTTATCCCCAGCAGAATGAATTAATTTACATTCAGCATACACCAGTAATTACAAAAACTCTTGTGGTCCAAAGTGTTGTTTCCAGAATGACTCTACTGTCGCTTAACTATTAGATCAACACTTTCACAATCGTACTTGTGCTTTAGGTTACTTGGGATTCACAGAAACATAGGATCAGAAAAGTCATGTCTTTAAAGGCCCCAAAACTAGAGCATCTGGATAACGCCTGGAACAGATGCTAGGATCAGAACTTGGCAGGAATTCATAAGATAGGAACCTCACATATCCTGGGGAGAACACAGCCCAAAATGGAATATAATGTAAAAATCCAAAGTGCTAAATGACAGAGCGGGAGAAGGGAGACGTGCAAACATCTGATGGAACAGATGAGCGAGAATAATAGCAAAACAGCCAGCTGCCAGGACCAGGGGAGAGAGGGAGCCCTCGCTCTGAAGCATAAGCACCACCATGCAAACCTGCAGCTCCCAGACTGACTGCTCCCCACCTATGGCTGCAGTCAGCGAGGGAAGGACGCTGCTGATCTACAGCCAGGCCCACTAGCAGCCGCCTGCGGACTTGTACAGGTCGCATGGTCACTTGGGAGAGCAGGTAGCAAAAGACAGATAATTTTTCTCTAATTGTTCCTCTTCTGTCCACCTCTGACAGCTCAAATAATCTGAAATTCACCTTTTTATATATGCTGAGGCACTGGTTGCAGAAGTAAAATAGCGTACGTCTTTCACTGGAGAACATAGTGATGCTAACTCCAAATACACAGCTCTAAGTGATTATACATAAAAACACTGAAATAATTGGGGGAAGTGAACTCTTATTTCAGGACACCTTCTTGCTGTCCTAAATGTCAAACACATTTGACCGGATGGGGTAAATATCAGGCCCATTAAAGTGGCCTAAGTTTCAGAAACATGGAATGACTATAATGTCTTCAGACTCCAGAAAAATGTATTTTTGTTACAAAGAAATCCTTACTGGTTACTGAAATATCGTTTCTTTAGACCAAATCTAGGAGTGCAGGTTTGAAGGCACTGGCCCACTATTGCTTGTATTACGTTAACAGAGTACTAGGCAACTTGTCATATTACCATCTGATGAAATTCCTTATGGTAAGTGACCAAAGGCTGAAAAAAAAGTTTTTCAGTGTTCTGAGTTGTAGCTAATACAATTTACAGATCAGGATTTTTCCTGATCCTGATAAAGGATTTTTCCTTAAGCTGATCTAAATCAAAATGTTAAATTCTGCTCATTTCCTTAGAGTGTCTAAGGTTCAAATCCTATGCTGATTCCGCTAAAACTCCAAGTGATAAATTCTCAAGGTTCAAATATGGAATAGTTTCATTTTATACATATTTCCACAATAACTAATGCAAAAGAAAAGGAGATTAATCCTTGAAGGTGGACTTGTGTGGCTGCCTAGAAGTGCAAACAAGAGACACAAATCTGTCAGGCGGCTTTGCCTGTGATGAGACATGCATGAGTAGTCAGCCCCGGCTAACGGTGCCACGTGGCCGCAGGTGTCAAAAGCTCAGCTCAGAGAGGAACTCTACCAAATTCCATCAGAAATCACACAGAAAAACTGCAGTTTCCACTACACGCCAGAGCTCCTTCAGTCTGACAAAGACAAGCAGCAGCTAACAACAAGCACATAACAGTGAGAAAGTACCATCCCTGTACTATCTCCTCGAAACCAATCTCATTAGCAAAAGTGAAAATAACATGCACAGATGAAGAAAAAAACCTCAAAAAAACAAAATGTTTTCACAAAAATATATCTAATATTCACGCCATGAAAACAGAAACATTATTAGAACTTGAGAATAAATCATAACCGATTTTAGCATTATTTTACTATGTTCCAAAGAAACACTCCTTTTTTTTCCCCCAGTAACACCCCATTCTAGATGTTTTGGTGCAGATATTTTGGGGCTGGGGGAAAGGGGATGAGAAAGGCTTTGGACCTGGACTAGAATAACAGCTTTATCAGAAAGGCAAACGCCTCAGATGTCTCAGCCAGCCCTCCACGTTCAAGGGAGAGATGAGGACAGGAGGGAAAACCAAAATCCTCCTGAGAAAGGAAGGACAAGGAGAAGTTATACTGCATCTGAACAAGATTAAAAAAAAGTTACATCCTACCTATCATCTCTAAATTGCTGGTGATAGCCTAGCACGTTGAATGTGAATATTTTGCGATCTCAAACAGCTGTTCAAAGATGGCATCCTCAACACCACTCAGAAGTGAGGTAAAAATAAACACATGGAGATATTTATATAAGGGAAGGGGAGCGCAAGCATTTGCACAAAACTCAGCCACCCCCTGGCTCTGCACCGCAGTCAGCGGGCAAGGAACGAGCCCTGCTCTAGGGCCACTTGCACGTGGGTGGCATCACGAGGAAAGGAACGGCCCCAGCGTGGAGAGGCAGGAAGGTCGCTTATGGCAACGCGAGAGGGTGATGCCTTCCTATTCCGCAGCAAAAAAACACGCAAATGAAAGGTGGTAGGTCTGGCGAGGAAGTACTGGAAGGATCATGCAGCTGTTACAGCACTGGAATTAAAGCGTTTAGACTCAAGTTCACATATGTTAAGAGCGAGAAGATAACAGCGATATATCTCAGAGTCAGCAAATACAAAGCAGGCCTCACCCTTCATGGTGGGATTAACCAGTCATTAATTTATAGCAGAAATTCAGGGAATGACTTGTGCTGAGGTCTGGGAAAGGCAGTTATTTCTTTTGAGGACAATTAATCCTGCCTCCTGGAAAAGCTGCCGTGGCGCTTACACCCTCACTCCCCCGCCACTGTCAACAAGCCACAATCTTTGTCTACGTTTTTGTTCATTCTTCATCTGTTTTGCAGCACTGACAAGCTGCATTTGTGAGATTGTGATGTTTATTTTGGGTCTGTTACCAGCTATATGCCTTCAGTTAGAATTTTGCACGCTATGTATTGAAGATACCCAAGTGATTTCATAAAGGCTCTACGTGAGGTATCCTCAAAGAAAACCATAGAGCACAAGCTGCTGCAGTCGTTCCAGTGCCCCCTCCCACAAGCCAATTTTTAGCTCCATGCGAAGCTGTTTAACTGCTAGTCCTGCTCTACTCACATCACTAAGACTCAAGGCTTGGATGGACTTTCTCCTCCTTGAGTATCCAAATGCCTGCAGTCAGGGGGCAGCACGTAAGTCTACTTAAAACTTACTCCAAGCCTAGTGTCTATATTGATAGAAGAAATCGTGGACCTTGGTTCTGCAGTGGATTAACACAAAAGCATCAGGCGCTCAAGAGGACAAGTGTTTTTCGGAACTTAATTCAGTGTTCTGCATTGCTCCTCTGAGCAAGAATACCATAGGCGTCCATCTGCTGCAGATGGATACTGACACCTAAACACACCTAAAGAACCACAGGCCGGGTGCTTCCCAAAACAGGTGCTGGGACGACAGGAAGTGCAGGGCCTGGCCTATGTCCTAGGACATTGCCAAGGTCAGGCCTTCTGCATCCAGAGCTGGGCTGAGGAGGAGGCTGACTCCTCGCAGCTTACAGCGCAAAAGTGGGACAACACAGGGAGCGGTGGGTGAAGGAGTGCAAAGTATGCTCATCTTCTGAAAGCACAGAACAGCTTGGATCTGTCACCAAGCCTCTCTGAAACAAAGCGAAAATAACTTTGGAGGCTTGTGAGCAAAAGCAATAAACAGTTCAATATAGGCTGTTCTAAATATTGCAGTGGAAGTACATTACAATCTAATTTACACTTAAAACTAAAGTACTTTTCTATCCAACTTCCAGCAAACATCTCACAGAAGAAAACCCTGCATCAGAGCCTTTGCCTTAAGATAGATTTCCAAAATTATTTTAGAACACTTAAGCGTACAAAGCAGTTCCATGAAATAAAGCTACACTTAAAGAGCCAAAATAATGAAAGGTATTTAACGGCATGCTTGCCTTTTCACTGTGTTCACTTTCAGCCTAGAAATTCAGTAATACTGCAAAATTCAGCAAACAATGCCTCCGGTACTAATGGCATCAATTAAAACTTTATTAATGTAACCAGACTTTTCCAAACTGCTTGAGTTTTATAAAATCTTGAAATAAATATAGCAGAAGTAAAACATTTCAGTGTAGGATTTCTATACACTTCATATTTCAGAAAGTTGAGATGAAGAAAAGTTCACTCAACTGAAGCAGTCAAGCTGCAATTAATTCTCATCAGAAACACATGTTAAACCTGAATTTTTTTACATTATAGAAATAAACTAAGAAAAGAAAGGTTTTTATCTTTTTTTTTAGATCTAGTTCATAAAAAGTTCAATATATCTTATATACAATTATGTCAGTAGCAACAGTTCAAACCTAGTTGGTAGAGACTACAGTTTTTTAAAATTCCTCTTGCAAGGTTCTCACAAAGTATAATCAGGCAAGGAGATAGCTACAAGCTTCAGCGTTGACAAAAGGCACTGAAGGTGAAGCCTGAAGGGATGCTTCTGCTTTCCATAATCCCTCAATGACTGAGTTTGGAAAGCTTGGATCACCTCTCATTTTCCGCCTTTTTCCGCCTAGCCTAAGATCAATGATCAAATTTGAGATCAAAGATTTGAGACCAGTGTATCCTCTGTCTGCTGTGTTCCATGAAGCAAGGGAATTTGCTGGTTAGAAATTCAGAACTGCTAGTGAACTACTTTCTCCCATAGCTAGTGAAAGCCAAGCATAGCATAACTTTCCTGGGGAAGGACTATGCAGCATGGAGCCAACTGGCAGCCTGAGCCTACCAAGTAACTCTTCAGTCTGAAAGAATACGCACACTAGTTGGCTGAGGACACTGATCTGGCCTTCCTAGCCAGACAGGAGCCTCTTGACTGCCCAGCGTAAAGGCAGGAGACTCGCACATTTCCCCTTGACAGCCACTTATTTGCCAATCCCAGCAGAACATGCTCCCTTCAAAAGCAAAGAAAGGAGAGCTGACCAACATCAGCGCAAGTAGGGGCACTTCAAAAGGAGGACAGCTATCTCTAGGACCAATGACCAAAGCCTACTGTTGGTAAAAGGAGGTCGTGTGTGATCACCTGCTGATAACTCCTTATTGAGGTAAAATCTGTCAAATAAGAAAAGGAAGAACATGCATAATTTTTGTATTAACCAAGTCATTTACCTGCAATAGGCACTGAGTACTGGTGGTTACAAACTGAAAGGTTTCATGCGCTATAAAGAATGTAAGTTGTGACTATATTCAAGTTATACCGCTTCACTGAGAAACAATAATCATTCCTACCGGGATCTGGTTATAAATGCCAGCTAAACCTAAAGTAGTATTATTTCACAAAATATTCTACAAGATAAATGTTTCTGAGATACCACAAAGCTCAGGATCTTGAAAGAATGCTAGCACAGCAGCTAGCCAGCAAAGAGCAGGAAGTACTAAATAGCAGCTAGGCAACAAAGAGCAGGAAGTACTAAATAACTTGTCACTCATGCAGTATCCAAACACGTGTGTGGTACACATCATCTGTGCACCAAATTTAGACCTCTATACGATCAGCTAGTCACATTTAGAACTTGTTATGCAGCAGACTTAACTTTGCAATTTGACCTTAAGAGTCAACCATAAAACAATTGACTCAACTTCATCTTTCATTAATATTTTCCTGGGAAAATGTTGCTTAACTTAAACCAAGAATCTAAGTTTGGTATCTGAAGTAGCTGGTCTGCCATGACCCTCTATACAAGCCAAGGAATTTATAGTGCCAAACCCAGTATGGCCTTCTGGAGGACAGTAATATCTTCCACTGGCTGGATACATGAGGATACTAGCTTAACTTTAGCACAAATCAAATGCCTAAAATCAGGCAACATAAATAGCCATTTGTGTTGTTCAACTACAGAGGCATCTGAGAAATGGAGAGCAGCAACTAAAGATAGAACATGGTAAAATCCCACTAAAAGAACTAAAGAGCTGTACTTCCAATTATTAAATTACTAGATGCTAACAAGGATGACAAATACCATCAAATATCATTTATAACATATAAGAAACATTACATCTACAGAGCATCTGTTCAAAAAAGAACAAGTATTGCCTTAATCATAGTAACATCACATGCTGTGCGTCATCTTATCCACATGGTCTGAATGAAAGAACAATTGACTAAAAGTCAACAAAAATAATATATAATTACTCATGTGACTGTTAATACAGAGTCCACTAGTTTCTTCCTAGATCAAACCTAACATTTAAAAGATAGTTTGAAAAAGGGAAACAAAGGCTGTATATGAAGTGCTCTTAAAATCATGCATTCTATGATCAGCTCTTTATTTTGAAGCAGTACTTCAAATTGCATCAAAATGACACAATAGGTCATTTT
The DNA here is from genome assembly GCF_040807025.1 of Struthio camelus. Classification (NCBI taxonomy): domain Eukaryota; kingdom Metazoa; phylum Chordata; class Aves; order Struthioniformes; family Struthionidae; genus Struthio; species Struthio camelus. Next base: position 16,033,889 of record NC_090943.1, on the reverse strand, counting down.
CGCATCTTTGATTCAGCAATCTAACCAGAGTTGACTGTGCTCAAGTTATAAATGGAGAGGCTACCAAATAAAATTTGGACAGTCAGGCGTCTTTAATCTTGAATACATGAAAAGACCTTACGTTATCTTGACAAGTGTCCAGCTGCATTAGCCATAGAGGCAATCACTCAAGTGTTTGTTGTTGTCATACAAGACTATATGGAAAGCTACAGAGTCATTTTAATTAAAATGCTAAAAGTGAGTTAGGAAAAAGTCCTGTTACAAGTACTCACAACTACCAAAACTGTGTACACGACATAGGTACCATAATCACTGACTCTCTGCAGGTTATACCGTGCACTTGCAGAGGTGTTAACCCTCAGGAACGTTACGCAGTCTAGACTAAAGCTGATAACGGTTATAACGGGTTGTCTGTCCCAGTTTCCTTGAAAACGTCACCCAAACAGCAAATAAATTGATGATTTACCCTCAGAGGACTTTGTTACATTCCCCTTTTCTGGCTCTGCTCAGCCACTGAGCCCCCTGCTACACTGGCCTGAAACTGCCATGTACGAGGAACATACTAAAAAAGCCAGTTCCCATTTGCAGGTCATTTTAGATACAACCTAGTAACGCAGCCAAGGATAACCTTATGTTCCTCAGTGAATAACCACACTTAGTGTCATGGTTGTGCTCTGACAAGCAACCCGGAAAGGATTTCTTATCTTAGCCAGGGCAGGGCTCTCATCGCAGTTCTTAGGAGACATTAAGGGACTGCAAAAGCAGGTGGCTGTTTAGATTTAGGATTCTTTCCGTCTATTGTTAATGATCCACCAACTTTGTTCTTTTCAGATGTGAATTTTAACAAATAATTTGAAATCCCACGCATAGGCCATATTCTATTAATGATTTACAGTCAAAAGCATTACATTAATCAGTTGACTAGGTAAGAAGAAATTCAGGCAGCTGATGAAGAGCAACAAGAACCAAAGCAATAAACGGGTAGCAATTCCTTCCCCCATGCCCGTGCCATCAGGAAAGAAATCAGGAACGTATTCTGACATTTTGCAACTGGGCAACCGGAAAACAAACAAAAAATCAGAGTAAACAAACATAAATTGCATTTCCTACATGCCACGATCCAGGGAGAGCTAAGAATGACAAGTCTGCCTTATTGCTACAGTCCTGTGCTCATGATGGATACATAGCTACATCATTCAAAACATAACTGCTCAAGTCACTGCACGCCTCCGCACATATGCCAGATACTCCTTGAATCTCAGGATGAATTATTCTGCATCCCCAAGTCAGGCTCCTTGGAGTCTGAAGCATACTAAACAGCCTTATGATGCCTACACAGTTACCACTAGGTACACACCACGTCGGGGATGGAATCAGCCAGTTTTTCAACACCAGATGTCCCAGAAAGCGTATTTCGGTTTTAAAGGCTGAACTTCACTTCAAAAGTTTCATTAGCATTTAAATCTCCTGTAACACGGATGGAAAAGGTTCAAACTTCTCAAAATACAGGAAACAATAAAGCAAGTGATGACATCTCACAAAAAGTGAATGTCTGTGCTTAAAAAAAAAAGAAATATTTTTATAATTCATCAGTAATTACCAGTGCCTATCTAACCAATAACTTATAATACACCATTGGAAATAAATATACTGCTTTTATTTTCCCTAAAATCAACTTAACTAGTTCTTGTTCTTTTCATACAATTTTAGACAGTTAATATATTCTCTTCCTACTGGACAGAGAATGAACACGTTATCCGCCCATCTTACGGGGCCCCTGACAGCAAAATAAAATATGGTTATTACTGTCAGAACTCAAATGATATATTCTGAACATGGCAAGAAGTTATTAGCCTGATGTTCAGAAGAAAAACTAGAAATGGAAGAGAAAAGCAAGAATATTTCCCCTACTTTTCTATATTTTTGCTGGAAAACGTGCTTATTCTATTTTGCTTGTTGAGCTAGGATTTTGTTTTTTCTGCGTTAAAACGTATCACCTGTTCTGTTAAGGGGATACAGGTTAGTATTTTTAAATCAGCCTACTGATGAGTAAGCAGCTGTTTTTTCCTCAGAAGAAACTTTAAAATATTGACTAAATAATTATCTACACAATATATTATCTAAATTTTATATCTTAGATACACATATCAACCATATCAGGTCATTTCAGTGCACAGTAAATTGACATATGCCTGGCTTTCTCTTTACTACAGATCAACATAAAAGGACTAAACAAAAACAATCACTTTTCAACTCCCTTTTCCGCAAAACTTAAAAGTAACAATATATACATATATATGTATGTGTATGTAAATAAATAAACACACTATAAAACCACAGTGCGACAATAAAGAACAGGAAAGGGAAATATTTTTCATGCACACTTAAGTGGTGGTAAAAGGAGGAAACTAAAGATCAGGGAGATCTCACGTTTCCCAGCACACTACCGGGAGACTCGGGGAACAAGTGCACTGACAGCAGCGCTTCACAAGACTTTAGAGGTGACGAACACCCAGCGGGGTATGAGGCCCTTCTCCTGCTACCAGTCCCACCATAGCCTGCTCCCAGGAAACAGTGGTGGGCAGCCCGTCTCAGCTGCATTCCAGTGAGCAGCTGCCCACATTACTGGTGTCTGCAAACAAATTTACTGAGGCTGAAGGCTTTCTCTGAGCATCCTGATTTTCCAAACTCTTCCATATGGACCAATACTGTTTGATGCTGAATCACATCCCTAGATAATGCACATATAAAAATTGGATTAAAACAAATTACCTATGTAATAATATTCAGCAGCAGGCTGTTTTGATATTTAAGCAGATAAGTCCGCTGATACCTTCTGTATATATTAAAGGTACAATTTAGGACCATGTGGAAGAGCAATTCTCGAATGTTTCTAGAAAAGCAGATATAAAAAACAGCTGCTCTGAGTCGGTCTGTCCCAGTATGCTGCCCCTAACCATCTCCAAAAGAGTCCACCAAAAGACTAGGGCATGCCTGATCTCCATACTCTACTGATTTGCAGCTCAGGGACATCCTACGCCACTCATGCTACCTTTAATTTATTTTTGGATAAAAGAGTCTAACACAAATATAAATGTATAATATAAACGTAAAAATATTTTATCCAAATATTTTGAAAATTACCTAAAGCCAAAGTCTTCGATTATTCAAAGTCCAATCCAAAGTCTTAATAGCACTGAAATCAGTGCTATTATGCCTCTTGTTCAGACCTGATCTTAATCAGACCTGGGCTTTTCCAGCACACTACATTTCAAAGCAAAACTTCCAACTTATGAACCTAACATGTTTTTCTCTTCAGTTTTTCTGTGACAATTGATATTAAGTTGATCCATACAAACTTGAAAATATGTTCCAAATCAGCCTGGACACACAGGTCGTATACCTAAATTTCCTCAGAAATGAGGCTTCCACTCTGTTTAAATGTCTTATTTAGTTCTAAAGTTTCAGTGTATCTATTTTCAAATCTAAATACTATCTATACTAATAAAGTAATTTTAAAAGCTGCATTACTGCCCTTTGTGGGTTAACAGAAACTCTGACAGAATCCTGCGTAACAGCTTCTCACATTGGAAGAATTGGCATCAGCAGCAGCCACACGCAGAAGTCCTTAAAAAGAACTTCTTACAAGTTCACAATATATAAGCATCTTAATGTAGTCAGCTCTGGTTCTGTAACAACGCAAGAGAAATCATATCCAATGTAATTTTTTCACAATATGGACAAATTGCATAGGTTTCTTTCAGAACTCCGGTTACCTCCAGAATACAGGTCACTCATGATGTGTTCAGTTCACTCTTTCTTCAAGTCTGTTTTCCTTTCTGAAAAGTCTCAGTGCACAATGGAAACACTGTCAAAAATAATAAAGAGGTACTCTGAACTTTGATGGGTTTCTCTGTACTTTAAAGCAAGTTTGGAGGAAGGGGAGACGTCCTCCTGTGAGGATGGAAGTTTTGCAGTCACGCAATGGTCACATCATCAAGCATTTTCTCTTAACCTGCAAAGTGATAGATTTTCAGCCCTTAACTGTTTAGAGTAAAAATAAAACAGCAGGGGCATAACATTGTTGCGTTCTGTTTTCTAACTGATTCTGGTTTTCATTATGCTAAATCATATCATGTTGTATTTATGCTCTTTTCTGAAGAAAGAACTAAATAAGATTTTAAAACCTTTTAAATATATCAAAGTACTTTGCAAATAAGGTTTGCATGTTTACTTTCTACAACACAATTAGAAGTCTCTCTATAAAGCCCAGAAATTCTGATTTTATAATTGTATCATACCTTCCAAACCAAGTATTTCACCACATATATTACAACCACTGTTTTTATTGATCCACACTGCCTATAAAAGGAGGGGGGAGGGAAAGGACTCTAATAGAAATCCTGAACCCCAAATTTATGTTTTTTAGTTGATTTAAACTCAAAAAAGAATGTACCAGAAATATGTCTAAAAGTAACCAATAGGAAAAGGAGAAATTACTTATTTTCCTACCCCAGCACAGTCTTGGAAAATTAAAATTCTCACTTCAGATCAAAGTAAAAATTGTTGAAGCATTGATTCAGCAAAAATCTTGAACAACTTATAACTGTATTAGTTTTTATAAACACATTTTCCTGTATGTATTCTGATAAATCCATTTTTAAAGTCTATTGAAAAAGTAACTTTTCTGAACAGTTTTTCACAGTAAGCTGAAATAACACTATTTGTCATAATACGTTTTGAATTTTTTGTTCTTTTGTAGCTATTAAGATTTTATTACAATAAAAAAATCTGCAATTTCCAATATTCAGTGAAGTATTCAGCAATTAAAGTTATCGAAATAGGAAATGAAACTATATGCACAATAGTCATTTCAAAGGTCCTTGTCAGAGGCCATTATATCTGTGAAAGCCCTCTTGGATGCGAATCTATACGGTTTATAACAATTTTTTTTTTTTAAACATGAGCATGCTATCTAAACAGAATCTTACAACTGAGTTAAAAAATGAGTTCTCTGAGTTACTTAAGCAATTCAACCATTGATATGATTAATTTTGATGTAAATCTCTCTTAGAGACTTTAATGAGCCTAGTCAGGAAAATCCAAATTAAATTAAAGAAACGTAAACTGGATCTCAGGAGCTCATAAGTAATGATGTTAACAATATTTCCCAATATTACCTAGAAATTACACATTTATAATCATTTTTAAAATGTCGTTAATTCCATAAGAAACATAGAAATTACTCAAGGATTCATAGAAATACTTTTGAAGGATTCAATTAAGGGGAATTTGTCATTAAGATACGGTGGTTTTCACTTCTACGTTATGATCCTACCTAACTTACTACTCAGAAATCAGCATATAACATATTGATGGGGGCTTAAAGCTCCAGTTGGGGAATTAAGAGATTTCTTTCCAGACCTCCTAGTACACCTAAATGAAGTCATTTGCTTCCAGTATGGGACTAGCTACTTGCACTGGCATGTTGGACGGCAATGATCAGAGCTATGCCAACATCATCTGCTCTGAGTTTCTCAAAACAGCAGAGAAACAGGGTGAGAATCTAGATATGCAATATCAGGACCCAAAAGAGGTGGCAAATGCAAAAAATGGTACTGCATGAAAGCATACACTGAAGGAAAATAGACTCAAAGGTAAAACTGAGTGCAAAGATAGGAAAATCCATTTTCGCAGCCAGTCACATTTGGTGATTTTGTATGGAAAGCACAAAAACAAGAAGGAAGAGGCATTATTAGTCTAGACCACAATCATGATGATTTCACGTATATCAATGTACAACTAATAAACTCACTTGTTTCAAATCTTTATCATATTTACAAAGAATACTAATTCCACTCAAAAATAGATCTCTGTATGAATAAGAATAGGGCCTATAAAATTGCATCATGCTACAAAAGGAAGGCCTGACAGAGGAACAATAACAATTTGATAGTTCCATCTGGACAGAGCAGCATGATAGATGACACTTTTAGCCCTGTAATCTAATAAAATACTCTCTTTTGTCCCTCCCACTCTGGCCAAAAGAATATTAACGCAGACCCAATTAAAAATATCACAAGATGAAAGCATTCATTGGCTTGTTTCAGAGAAGCCTCTGTGCAGCACCCACCACAATACCCGGCTACACCTACATCCAACGGCAAGGTCCCCATATCTGGTCTCTCTCTAGTCTCCTGCTCATACTCTCAAGGTAGGAAAACAATTAATGTTGTCAGCCTAATAGTAAAGTAAATGAATCAGCACCAACAACTTCCTCACCTGAAACAACATTAGAGGAAGGTTGGTTTCTAAAATGTCTTTACAGAAACGATGCCATTAACATTTCTCAAAAGCCTTTGGCCTTTTTGCAGACCTGCAGAGAGAAAACACTGCATTTGCTTCCATGCTATTTATGTTTTCAAGACCAATGTGAAGATATCAGAGAGGGTTTTGAACGCTAAGACCCTCCTCCACAGAGCACACCACGCCAGCTCGTGCGGCGGCCACAGGCACGTGGAGGCAGCCCAGTTCCTGTGGTCACACTGCCAGGTATCCCCAGGAGACTTCAAAGCCAGAACAGCACCATACAGATAATGAAAAACGAGATTCACGCAGCAGGAATTGATAGGATCCTAAAACAAGCTCCTTGCCCCATGTTCCTTCCCGCAGCTCCCAGCAGGTGGAGAGGTTCGAAACACAGGTGTCCCAAGAGTGCTCATGGGCCAGGACCTCTCGCAGCAGTCGCCTGGAGGCCCCCGATGCACAGGAGCCCACAGTGAGGATGCAAAGGTGGCCTGCACTGAAAGTTTGGTTTTCACTGGCTTTCGTTTCAACACGTTTTCAACACTGGCTTTCATTTATCAGCCCACAGAATCACTTGCTAAGTCATTTATACAGTTTTTCTGAAGTATGGATTTATTTAGAAAATTATTTCCTTCTATAATGACTCCGATTTCTCTGCAGAAACTCTAGCACTGCCTTTCTGCATTCCTTCCCATCTTGCTGTTGTTCCTTGTGCTATTCAATAGGATGGTTTTGTAATGAAATTCCCACTTTAAGAAAGGGGACAAAGACATTAACCCTTAAGGATGGTCACTTCCATGCCACTTATAAAGAAATAGCAGCATCATAGTTCTTTTAAAAAATGAGGAAATACAGATAAAAATCAAGTGATATAATATATCCAACCTATATAAACATTCACACACATACACAAACTGAACTACAATTTCAGTTATTCTACTGTGATCTGAATACAACACCAAGGTATGTACAAGCCCCCAAAATCTTTGGGGTGCACTTGCTCAAAACGTTTAACACATGAACAAAAGAAACATTCCAGGGAACAAAGCCCTGAACCACAGCTTGCTAAAACAACATGAATAATTTCTTCCATATCGATGCAGTTTTGTAACAAGAGTGACCAACAATGCAAACCCTGCAAAGCAGGACATCGAATTTATCGTCTACATGTTTAAATTTCAAGGAATTTTTAAACCTCCCCCTAATTTTCCAGGCACACTGTTCCCTAGCTAATCAATCTGTCTTTTGCAAACTTGCAGGAATACAAGCAAAACTGTCTATCACAGCTAAACTTATTTATGGAGTCAGGAACTTCAAGAAAAATACTGAAAGTTTCCTTTAGGTAAGCAAAATAGAAAAACCCATTGATGCAGAGTGGTCACATCCTTCCTAAATGAATGATTCGAAACTTTAGGTAAATGTAGGGTTCAATGGCGAGAAAAAATAAAGCCTGAAAATAGAAAATAGATTTATTTATTCTAATACAAAATAAAAGATAGTAACATTTCTATGAATGATGACTTTTCCTAATAATTTATTAAAACACTTTTTTTCCTCTCTTAACCTTTCTATTACTACCTCTCCTTGGAAATAAGATGTCCAACCATTTTTTAAAAAGAACGGGAGTGATTCATTTCACAGTTCACAGATACTCCTGTATCGGCTGAAATGTTATTTACCAGTTATTAACATCATCACCCATCACTGACTCGAGTATTATTAGGTCTTTATTAGTATGGTAAGGAGCAACTATTCCTTCATCTTAAAAGATGGGCTACCTTAAAATACAAAATGAGTATCACAGAGAGAAACAGTTTCCAGTTAAATAATAGATTTTAATCTCAGTCCTGTGATTTAATAATAAAAAAATTGCCAAGTAATCCAGAATAAGAGCAGCATATTACACAAAATGTGAAAAGTGAAGGAATGCAAGACAACCATGACATAGTTGAAAGTCCAAAGGGGAAAAAAATGTTTTATTCAAGGAGTTTTGCCCTAGAAGTAGATATATTGCACTCTGTCTCTCTAGTTGAACAAAACAGGAAAGTGATCCATATCCCACTTGATGCACTTGAATGAGACTTGTCAACTTAAAAGATGTTTGGTTCAGGCCATAGTGGAGTCTCCTTCGCTGGAAGATATTCAAAACCCATTTGGATGTGATCCTGGGAAATATGGCTGTAGAGGACCCTGCTTGAGCAGGGAGGTTGGACTAGATGATCTCCAGAGGTCCCTTCCAACCTCAACCATTCTGTGATTCTGTGATAAATGGCAATAAAGTGTTCATGAAAGTCTGCCAAATTAAACTCACACTTGCTTACCTCTGACCCAACCAACTCCAGCCTTGTTTCCCACTGAGAAACAAAAGGTTCAAGGCAAAACTGTTCTGACAAACTAAAAAAGAAAACCCAGAAAAGGTACTCTGTAATGTGAGAGTATTTAATTCATGCTAATTTAAATAAACAAGGTCTACAGGGAGTGGTAAAATGTTTTAGTATGCCAGTTTAAATAATCTGAAAAAAAGACTCTGGACACACCATTGCTTCCTTCATTGATTTTACGTTAACGTAACAGCACTAGTTTTTCAACGAGTTGCATTAAAAGCAGGGCTGCCAGGGTGCGGTGTGAGCGCAGGGGGTGCCTGTTCCACTGATCCCCGTTACCAAAAGGGCGATCACCCGTTTCTTGCAGTCGCTGCATAACACGCTGCTTTCCCACTGTGCCTTCCTACAGTTACAACAGCAGCATCCGCACCAGAAAACAGGCTGTGCGCGTGCCAAGCTGCCTCAGGACCACAAACAGGTCCCTGCGCTGAGATGGGGGGAGACGCCCAGGAGAAGTGGGGTTCACACTTTCCACGGAATGGTAGGAATGGGCTGAGACAGAAGATAGAGGTGGATTTAACAGATGGTGATGGGGGGTTAACGGTCCTGAAACCTTTTCAATGTTTGTTCAAAACAGTCCTGACCTCCAGAAAGTCAATTATAGCTCAAGGCTCTACACAAGCAAGTCGGCAGCTTTGGTCTCCCACCCCTAAAAATGCTTCTCTTGAGTCTATAAATCTATTTTTGTATATCTATGGAAAACACCCAACATAGGCAACCCCAAAGCAAGCTGAAAAATGCCCGCATCCTTGGCAGAAGGCAACAGGTCTTGGCATGTACCACTATCTGATACTCGACTCAGCTCAACTGCTGCTAATGGACCAAGATCAAAAAGAAATAACAATAAAAATCCCCACCAAAGAGGCCCATGCTTATATTTTTTTCAGTATAAAAGCGAGAAGCACAGGATTGCTGCTAATTACATGGCATCGGCACAGTAAAGCTGTGAAAGAAAATGGCTTGACAAATGAATAAGTGGTCTCTCAAAAGTACGTAGCAGTTGCCTTTTAAAAGAAGGATTTGCTTCATATGGCAACTAACAGAACTGCAGTCTTTACTTTAAACTGTTATTCTATACTTTAATAGAGTTACTCATCCACCAAAAAATGCACTGATAAACAATAAAAAGGATGACTCCCAGAACAGCAATATAATTTAACCTTGCTCACTTACTGAGACTAAAAGCACACATATGAACAACAAAAAAGCACTTCTGAAGTAAACGTTGCTAATAGAAAAATGCAATAGATGTGGATACTATTTAGAAATGTTCATACATGATCCACCATGTGAGTTTATATGCTAGACTTAAGGAGAATTTTATACCAATTCCACAGAGAAGCATGATTTGTAATACCAGTCATTTTTCAATTCTCTCATATTTCAACATGTTCTGCTAAAAATCACAGTTCTCCAGTTTATCTTTACGGTTGACTGGGACTGACAAATTCAGTAGGGGTTATGCTTGTATCATTAATACAGTAATAAAATAAAGTGCATTAGTGTGCATAATTATTGAAAATGTGTTATTAAACCAATGATTCTTTGGTTTCTCTATAAAGAAAAAGAAATATGTAGAAAACTGTAAAACAAAGCTTGAAATCCACAACTCCTAAACAACAAGTATACCATGCAGTGCAATGGAAATGGAAAGCACCCAGAAAACTTCCACATTATTAGGAAAGCAGTGTGTAATTATCCACAGTCTATGCAAGATGACAACATGTAATTCACATTAGGCTTCTCAAGCCATGGCTTGCAGCAATGTGTTGTTCAAGAGACTCTCAAAAGATCTTTAGGGCTATAGGTTAAGAAGTTAAAATCGAAGCCATCAAGGACAGCTAAGCATGATGTGATCCAAAGCCTGTTAACCACTCGAGGTTTTTGCCTACTAATGAAGGTTAGTAACCTTCATTTTATGGGACATTCATGACAGAAACACTTTTAGATATGATACATGCAAAGAATCAAATGTGATACCTCTGCTTTTTCCCCCATACCTCTACTTTTTCCCCCACTATCATTCTCCCTCCTAGCTACTTACTGTACCCTAATCATTTCCCTGCACAAACATTGAATAAAACAGCTTTTCATTACTGCATTTCTGAGATCATTTTCATGTAAGTTGCGCATGATAATTTTTTATTTCAGGATGCCAAACAGGAGAAAATAGAACTTGGATGACGTATTTCCAACATTCTACTAGGCATACTCACTCTTAAGGCCAGGTTTACTTTCCTTAGTCAAAAATATCAGGAAAACGTGTGGGTGTCATACATATGTACATACTGGCATATTCATGAATAATGCTATAGCGAATACAGGGAAGAACGTATAGCGAATACATGTAATTTTTCCATCCACAAATTCCTTTCTATACTTCCTGTCAACAATGTACAAAATTCAGCAGTCAGAGCAATATACCATCTCTGAGACTAGGATTTTGAACTTTGTGCGCGTGGCAAGAGACTAGCTTTCTGCAGCCCTTCTAAAAGTTCTCAAGTATTTGGCTTCCTCCCGTAAGGCATCTTTCAGAGTTCATGCTAAGTCCACTTTCTCTAATAATAAATCTAGTGCCCTGAAATCTACAGCAATACACTGTGCCACAAGCACACGGTTTGCTACATGTTTGCACAATGCTATACTGAATGAATGAATACTATAATGAATAAACACTTCTAAAAATCCTTAGACTTGGCATACAAAGGTAGACTGATCATCCTATAACAACATATTAAGAGAGTACCCAATTCTCTCCTTTCACATAGCCCATTTCTCCACAGCAAAATGTCAGCCACCTAACAGAATATCCTTAAAACTGCAAGATCCCCAAAGTACCCAATAAAAATCCAGTGTCTACACCCACAGGTTTTCACCTTTCGCCCTGCAATACCTGGTGGTCTGCGAACTACTTCTAAACACTCTTCACCGTTCCCGTGCACAAAGGAACTGTGAAAAACCAAGCAATGCTAGTATGCCTAAATTCACTGCCAAGAGGTCTGTGTTTTTGCTGGGATATTCCAAAAGTCTCTGCAAATCAAGGAAAGCAGAAAAATGTTCTAAAAGATCATGAGAAAGTGCTTACATAGAAGGGCCCAATCCACACTTGTTTGTAGGGTTTTTAGCACTACGTTTTCTTTACATCCACTCACAGAGCCGTCAACTGATTTTATATGAATAACATTACAAGTGGGAAACCCTGGCAGATCCCATTTCAACTCAACTTATAGATGAAAGTATCTCAAATATAATAATTTTTACTCCTAATAACTGTAATTGCTGTCATCATAGTCTAACTCTTGCTTCACATCAGTACAAATGAGATTATATGTACGAATTGTTTTTGACAGAAAGCCAGGCAGAAACTGAAAAGCAGCTAAGACCTGTGCTCCACAAACAGACAGATATGCTTTAATATAGATTTATTCAATAATAGGCTGGCATCTCCCCACAAATCTCTCATTTATTTTAGCACTCCAAGGCAAGTCAATGTTTAGGATGGAAGATTTTGCCTGTAACAGGTTACGAAGACAAAACCTTATTCAACTTACACTATTCTTTTAAAAAAAATCTTGACATAAATTGAAAAATATATTTAAGTTTAGTTATTTTAATTTTATAAATAGGATACCAAACTCAAATGAATTATGTTTATTCTCAAAGACTACACTGGAAATCTGTAAAAGCTAAAGCAGAAAACTGGATTTCACAGTTCCACTTCTGCATTTTTTTCAGCGAGGACATCGTCTTTCACATTCGTAAAATAAGAACTAGGAAAACAAAACATCTCTTTATTACTTATTTCTGTAAAAATCTCTACATTACACATGCCTAAAAATATAGTATTAGAAAAAAAATCTAGCTTGACAGAGAGGAAAGAAGCCTATCTAATACGAAATTTTAAAAACTTACTAGTTTGTTTAGAGGTTCCCAAAGCTGTTGTCATACGCATTTTTCAAATCTTTTATATAATCAAGGAAGCTAGTACATAACGGTGAAATCAATGCAACATATATTACTACTTATGTCATATTATATACAATATCACATCATATTTAGATATGTCTATATTAAAATAGAAGCTATGTCACTATCTCGGGGACTTTTATCAGACACATTTCAGATAATTTAGAAATGTCGCTTATACTAATTGCTTTTCAAAGATTCAAAAATATACTGATAATTTCTTTTAAAAAGTATTTTAAAACTCTTACATTGCACCTTGAAAACAAATTTTAAGTGACATCGTACATCTATTGGAAGACTAGTTAACATGGATTTAAAAGAATCTGCATGTATCCAAAGTCATTTTTCTTTCATTCTGGACATTCCTATATCATATACTAAACCAGAACACTCGATATTCCGCAATTTTCCTCAGAGAACTGCAAGGGATCTTCCTCCTTACTACTCTATTCGGAGCAGCACTAAATTTGACTCAGATGAAAGCTGCTCCCCAAATATCTCATACTGTGCAAACTTTTCAATCTTCAAGTTCCTTTTAATTGCCCATAGAAAGTAAATCTCATAGCATAGCTACAAAGAGTATCCCAAAGATGCAGCAGAACTTGCATCATTATCTCCAAGTCAATATATTTTATTGAACACTAATTTCAAGAAGGTTAACAAAGATGCATTTCACCACTAGATTGTAAAGCGTTTTTTAAGAGCTCTGAGAAAAATAAAGTTTCTTAGATCATACAACCCAGAAGAAATCACTACATGCCTTCAAAACATCTCTTAAGCATTCACCCAGCAGAAGTTGGTAAATAGATGAAAGCACACACGACATCATCATCAAGCTATCAACATGATATGAACAAGGAAAAAAAAAACAAAAGAGTTTTCAGAGGTTGTATTAATACAGTTAAAAATGCTTCCATAAAGTATTCACTGCCAGGGCTGGTATGTATTTCAATTTTGGTGGAAATATCAGCTTATTGGAAACAGAAATCCAGATCAACATCTGAAAATTAGTCCTTTGCCTTGGGAAGTAGATTCTGTCAAGAATAATACAATGGTCTAAACTCCCTGTCTTTTGGGGCTTAGTGAAGGCTCATGTTCATGTCATAATGCAGAGGTAGTTCCGCCCAGGTTGCCACATGCCTGATAGGAGACAACATGCCTCATGCCTGCAACTGAATCCACCCTTCCCACTTACACCAGTGTTCCTTCTGAATCAAAACAGGAAGAAGAGCATGCAAAGTTTGATTCGCGCTATAAAGTAAGCAAAAACTTCTACCATTTGCAGGCATGTAGAATTGTATGTGTGCAGAAAATTCACCCAAGTTCAATAGGCCAACTAGCATATGCAGTTACTGACATGCAAAAAGGTCAAAAGAATTGGAGCCTGTACTTCGTATGGAGAAGCACCGCATCAGTCCACAGAATAAAAGGTTACTTTTATTTGTAGTACAAGCTGTCTTTCAGAAATTGAGTTGTTATCACATGTCACTATACAGCTTGATGATGCAGAGCACATTTCCCATAACCTCTTGTTCTCCCCTCCCTATCGTTTCTCATTTTGCGTGCTCTAGACATTAGTGATGATGAAAACACAATCAATCCCACTAGTAAGTAAACAAGAATTACCCAAAAGTAGTTACACAGCACAGACTGCCCCATCAGCTGTTAATGTCAGCTTATTGATCAAAGCAGAACTACTATTTTCTGATATGTCTTCTCCACTAAATGTCTTTCATGTAATGTGTTTCGGTGAAAATATTCTCTCAACAGGGCTGCATTTTCACTGCAGGGATAGTGCAGAATTAACCAGACGTGAATGGGAATCTTGCTTAGGAGAGGGCATTCTGTTAACGGGAAGATACCAACATAGACTGCAAATCACAATAAAGAGCATAAGCAATCCTATCCCATCAACAATGGCTTATATAGCTACACAGCAGGCACATGCTCTTAAAAGGTCAATACTGATGGCTCTCTGTCCCTCCTGCCCCAGAAAGATCCAGGTTGTAAGTTACGTTGGCTTAAATCTTCTCCATTTTGTGAACCACTTAAACTGCATATGTTTTCATGATATTGTTATGTATATTAAATAACGGACAAATAGTTAAAACTGGATCTTAATCAAATTTTTAAGACAGATAAAGACAGAGAGACAAAAAGAAGGACATATCTCTATGTCCAATGTTATGCAAGTGGCAAAAATTAAGATTCTTACTTTTAGAAGAATGACCATAAAACTGGTCGCAGGACCACATTACTTCATCCTTTAAATGTTAAGTTAGGGTATTTAAGCTGAAAAAGAAGGTGAAGCTCTAGAAAGATCAGAAAGAGTTCAAAAATTCAAGTGCTTAAATTAATCTTTCTGAGGGAGAACAATCTTGCCTTTTTTTCTTTTTTTTTAAACTAGCCTACAAACACTATTGTTGCAATGAAGAACAGAACTTCTTAAAAGACTTCAAATTACTTCATGAAATAACAGGCTGTGGCTTTTGCTCATTTTCTAAATAGTAAGTAAGCTTTTTGCAAAACAGAAAGAAGGTTCACCCTGAGACAGCCTCTTCGGCCTGAGGATCGCTCAGCAGACTTCTCCCAGCTGACAGTTTTTAGCAATCCAGATCAGCAAAAACCTTACTGGTCTTAACCTCTGCAGATTTGCACAGTAACCGAGAAAGAAATGCACCAGCATTTGGCAGCTGCGGTATAAACACATACAGTATCAATTAAGTATTTTTTATCAGGAAGGTAAATACCAGCAAACTTTACAAGGTGAAGCCTTTGTTTTTTGTTTTTCCCTGTTAGTGTCTATGCATCACTTTAAGGAAGAGTCACTGCTCCAGATACCCTTATCATGCCTTCTCAGAGCAGAAAGGTCACATCCTGCAAAACAACATAGAGGTCTGAGATAACAGGATGGCCATTTACCTACCCCTCAAACAAAGCATATCTTCTTTTTATCTTGATTGCTCAACTATGGTGAAGCTGCTTCCTTCCACTAACTTCAAAGAGATTTAAATTGTCACATTCTAGATTTAAGAACTGCTCAAGTAGTCTGAACTAGGGTAGGAAACACTAAATGGAAAACACAACTGTACTGCTTCAGAAGATGCACCCCATTTCTATCATATCACCACAATACTATCCTGGTATCGCACATCGTATCAGTATGTGCTTACCAAGTCTAAACACATTTCTCATCTGCTTGGCTCCCTATGGCATCTTTAGCAGGAAGGACACATTTCCTGCTATAAAGAAACACGTCTCCATTTCATAGCTACAGTAGACTGTAATAACTGTTTATGTACATTTTCCTTGTAGCAGTTGGAAATGGTAGCACTGATGGCTACTTGGGCTTTGAGGGAAGGGATGTGAGAAAGAGCTGGAAGCAAAAGACCCCAAAATGCATGTAACAGCTGTTAACATCTGTAAAGTCAATGCAGAAACACGATGTTAATAAGATCCCATTAGTAATAATTCTAATTTAAGTTTTACTTAAAAGGTTTTAGATCAATGTATAAACGGAGACCCACCTAACTTCCATATATACCATGCTTCCCGGAACAGGCAATATGTCATTACTTACTGCTGGATGAATCTGTAAGGACCTCCACACACATACGCATACCCCCCCACACACAGTGCAGCCTCAGTATTCCTCAAAATATGAGTTAAGTATGCACGGAGCATAAGCTGTAGACAAATCTTGACCACGCTATACACTGTCAGCCTCTCCCCTATTTAAGTAAGTGCTTTTAATTCCTTTAAGTGACTGAAGAGTCCTTGTCATTCAAAAGACGCTTTTTCCTGTCTCACAGTATTTTCCTTAACATTAAATGGAATTTTCTGACAACACTTCTCCAAGAGGCCTGGAGGCTGACCTCATGCAGAGCACTTACGCCAACTCATTAATTAAAGATTTAAATACCATGTTCACACACTGTCTTCTAACTTACTCTAATTTGCACTTTCCAGTAGTTATCAAAGGGGCAACGTCATGATCCAATTACACAGCAACAAAAGAAAAAGAAAAGGCTTAACAATTGTTATTACTCCCAGCAGTTTCATCTGGATTGTAACCGAACAGTATTTAACAGATAAGCCTTGGTACAATATACTTGACATTTACATTTTCGAATGTATGTTCTGTTCAACTGCCCTCACAATATCGGTTTAATTAAGATACAGGACATTACTGGCCAGAATCACTTTACTTCAAAAGGCATATGTTAAATAGTTCTATAACCAGTATAATATAATTGAGCTCTGTCACTTGGAAAACCACTGCTTAAGCAGGAGAAGAAAAAAAATCAATATTCCCGCTTCTCACAATGTTTTCCTTTTCACTCTGTGCAATGAAAGCAGCCTGAGCCCCACCAGAAATGCATACAGAATTCAGTTTATGGTACCAGAGGAACATACAGAATACACTCTGATTTAAGCATGATTTTTGAGTGGTGGTTTTATTAATAGATATACAAGCCCACTCCAGCAACATGATATCTTACATGGCATTTAATCAAGGTTTAAAGCCTTTAGCTATCCCAGCGAACAAAGAGCGAAGTTACTCAACATTTCATCAATACAAAGGAAAAGCAATATTCATACACATTAAGCATAAAGAAAGGCAAACGTGACAAAAATGAAGAGAAACTATAGGTCAACATTATTGGATGGAAATCAAAGCGCAAAACATGCATTCCAATCGTTCCTGTTGCTTTAGGTGCCGAAACCATGTTCTGCAGCAAGTGGCTGAACTCACAGGGTCATATTACCAATCATAAATCTTCCTTTCAATGAGAAAAGTATATAAGGGGAAAAAGTACAAGTTACCATTCCTTTTTTGATGTCATAAGGAATTTTTTAGCCAGTATACCATTATTTTAAACTTCTATAGGTTTACTACTCTGCTAGACAAGAAGCATAAGAAAAATATGAATTTTCTGCTGCAAAAAAGCCACGCTGTTTTAGAATCAAAAATTGATTTTCCTGAAAAAATATCGTGAAACACAAAGTGAAATTAAAAACTCTCTTTAGCAGGAAAAGTTAGATGTTTTTCATATAGACACATAGATGCCAACCTTCATTAGAGCAAGAGTTCCCGGTATTATGCAATACCAGGTGAGGCAATTACTGATACACAGGCTCCTTTAGAGCAGCTCCTATGAAGCACTCATCCTGATTGGGCATGGACTGATAACGTCACCAAATTAGGATATTTAAAACAAATTTGTAAACTCGTCCATTAGAGGAAAAGAAGAGGGTATTACCGTGCACATGATATGGAAGGTTGTCTACCTCAAATACAAGATTTTGGGGTTCAAGGCAATGAGTATCTCCAAAATATTCTCAAGGATATAAAATCTTTCCATCTCAAATACAGATTCCTTTGATTTCTACTCATCAGCAAGAGAAAGAAACATAGTTTGCATATAAAACTTTCCTACTGGAAGGTATTTCATGAATTCTCCTTCTCTTTCCTAAAACAAGGACAAAGAATTTTTTCCCCCATGTACTGTCTGCCAACCCAGAGAAAGTCACAGAGATCATGACCCTCAAAATTCCTGCCTTCTGATTTAATATAAGGAAAAGCCCAGAAGTCAGCTTTCCTAAACCACCCCAAAAGTCAGCAATGAAATTAAATTCTGCCTTTCTAATACAGGAGTACAATATATGAGTCATCAGAAGCTACACACATCCATCCATCCACAGCTAGGTATTAACTTTTAGAAACTGGGACCAAGGAGGGGAAAAAAAAATTATCAGAATTTGGTTCAGTGCTCTCACAGCTCCATTCTGACTTGCTAGAAAATGAAGTACCTTCTGTGTCTGTCTGTACTTATACGTGTACATATATAGCGCATGCACATTTATGCACAGACACACATACTTATCTCCTATTACAGCTAAACTATACCGCAAGTTTGCAGCTTTGAGTGCCAGCAGCACTTTTGGTCCCACATGTACCCATCAGCGATGGGCCTGGACGAACCCAGTAGCTACACTCATGCCACAAATTCAGCACATCACCTTTTATGATAGTCTATGATCCTTATTAGGGAGTCCATAATCATAAAACGCTTGTAGTGTTCCTCGGCAACATGTCCACAGCATAATTTAGAGCTATCCAAGCTTGCAGTCGTTCGTAAAAGGTTATGATTTCTAGCTTTTGGACAGGGTAACATATCCAATTTTTTTTCAATAGAAGGCTACATTTGAGCTACGTTTTACTGTAATTCATACTTACCAGAATTCGTTACCTATTACATTATAAAATACCTGACAACACCTTAGCAGTGAAAATAAGCACAAAAATCAAATTATTTTGAACATATATAGTGTGAAGTATCAGACAAACTTCACAAAGAAAAATTTTAATTCAGTTTAGAATGTGATAAAAATTAAAAGCTCTAATGAGAGGAAATCAAGCCTACAGCTAAACCTGGAAAATTGAAGAATAATAATGGAACGAGTAGAATAACAGGTAATTAAGCAGTAGAAGCCTTATTTTTTTATGTTCATTATTTTAAAGATCAGAATTGACAAACCAGATTAGGAAGTAAACATGAAAAATGAATCAAGTCAGAGTTTCTAACTCTCTCAAATTTAATTTGCAGCACATTTTCCTTAGTGTTTCCTCTGCGTTGTAGCTTCCAGGGATGTCACTAGGTATGACCTGGGACCTTTTTCTTGAGGCTAGAAAGTCAAGTTTACCGATTTACTGGTTGCAGAGAAGAGTATAAAAGCAAGCTCACTTTGAGAGATACAAATGCAGAAATCATTAAAATGGATCATTTTTAAACCAATGCCATAGCTTTTTGAGTTGTATCTCAAAATTGCACCACTGTTTCTTTTCTTAGCACAAGTCATTTTCAAAATTGTCTTGAAATAACACAGTATGTTTGGTTTTCTTCTGATCTGCACTGTACTTTAAACATTTTAACCAAAATGAAGATAAGACCTCCACTAAACAAATTAGAACAAAGTATCGGATATATAAGGACAGTCTGAGTACGTATCTCATGCCAGACTACACACAGTACACTAACCTAGGACTTGAACAAATCTCAAGGTGTGTGTGTGGGGGGGGGGGGTTGTTTTGTTTTTAGCATCTCAACATGAGGTGATTTCCTAGCCAATTCTCCAATTAGTCCAAAGCCTAACTTCATGGGTTTAAATAAAATCATGACTTTAAATCAACTTTAAAGATCATTCACGATAACAGTTAAAATTTGTCTAGCTGATATATGTGTGAAGACCTAGTTGGACCTACTCTTTAAAAAGGAGTTATTTGAACATCAGGAAGCGTCTAATAGTACCGGCAGGATATGGGACCTCTGAAGGACTGAACAATTTAAACATTTAACAATAGTTAGGTAGTCACACAGTTGTTTTTTTCTCTTTTGTTTTTTTAAATAAAGTATACCCAGCACAGATGATATAAGATACACAGCCCTTAGATTTTGTTGTAAATGGCAAGGAAAAAAAAAAAAAACCACACACAGACACAACTGCAAGATTCAAGCAACCTGCCACTTAAACAAAACACCCATTTAGGAATTTTGGCTGCAAAAAATTATTTATTATTGTTTTTCTGTCTTGACATTACAGCCATTTTAATCAGATAAAATAGAAACACAATATTTTATGAAGATGACAAGAAACAAAACCAATAAACTAGTGTGAATTTAGTGAAATTGTTGGTTATGCTAGCATAATGTCCTAATATATAGAGAGATGCATTAATATCAGGCTAACGAGTAATTAATTCCTGAAGATACTTTTTAAACCTGATTATAACAGCAAAAAAACACAATATTCAAATGTCCCAAGTTGATGCTTCATCTATAAAGGAGACATTCTTTTGCTAGTTTCAAATTTCTGAAATTTTTAAAACATTTCATTAAAAAAAATATTACTCATGATGCATTACCTTTACGCTTTTAAATGATCTTTGCATTACCAGTCTGCTAGTGTAAGGTAGAACTACACAGTTTACATGCAAATGAAACTCAAATATGACACATTTCCTTAGCTAGTGACTAATTGTAGTTAGCCAATAAAGCTATAATGTACGTGGGCAGTTCTAAAAGCTTAAGAACTTTTTTTAAGTTCATATCATGTAGTTATATATATCGTGACAATCATTCAGGAATGACCTGTAAGGTCAGAATATTTAGGTCATTAGCAAAAATAACTCCCCATATGTTAAGTACAGCAGTTAGTACTGTAGTTAGCTCTAGATTTCTCTGACATGTTCTTCTGTCCTATCCGTTGCTTCAAACTGTTGCACCCTGCAACCAACAGATTCCTGGTATGTGCCCAGAATAATTAACAAGGTCCTACAGTCTCACTGTCAACACTAATTTCCTTAGTATGTTCAGTGGTCTAGTCAGTGGTAGGAAACAAGTTAAATGTATGCAACTACACAGCAACTGTAGTAACACTAATATTACAAGCTACATTTGCTCTTCATATAGGATATCATTGCACCAAAAATTGAATACGCTACCTGTTGCTGAGCATCTTAGATTTCTAAGGTGTCACCGTAAGGGAGGTCATAAAAGGTTAGCAAGATACCTACATCCTAGAGCTCTGAAGTGGAAATTGGATGCCTAATTTTGGATGGCCAAACCTTCAAATAGTCACCAGGGTGAATAAAGGGATGTGAGAAAAATAGTCATTTATGTGCTTCTTCTGCAATTTTACTTGCAGTTTAGCGCACAAGTAAACATGAGGAGCTTGTCTGTAACCACTCCATTTTTATCAATACATCAGACGTCAACCCTGCTTTTCCCCCTTCCATCCAAACAGACAGCCTTCAATACAGGATCTCAATAGTTGCCTGTGTATTACAGAAATTATGGCTAGGTTTTAAGCACATATCATTTAATGGGCTCAAAGAATCTAGGAAGAAGTTTAATACCAAAGTTTTGCTAATTAGAAACTTTTTCTCCCTCCATGTTCGTATTAAGCTGGTGTGAACTTGATTTATTGAATTTTATTCCACTGAGACTTTTTGCAGAGAAAGAAAATTCACGATAGCCAAAAAGGAGAGCACAAGTTCAGCTATCGCCTATTCTTCCATCAGCAAAGGTATTTCGTGGCAGTTGCACAAACCAGCGCAGGGTTCAGAAGATGAAGGAGGGAGGAAGATCCAGAAACAGTGTCAAACACGCTAAAACAACCCACGTGGCCTGTGAGAAACATTGCAGAAAGACAGAATCTCTTCTACAGCAGCCCAAAGATATTAGGCTGCTGTTTGGAAAAACCATACGCTCCTCTTACAAAATCTGTTATTTTTGCTATGGAAATGATGTGACTCATTGGAGAACTGGGAGAAAGAAAAGGAGATGAGCAGACCAGCTCAGGAGAAAATGAGTGCGTTTTCGACTTGCTTTGCTCTCGTTTTTACTCCTGAGGATATTTTTGGTTCTCTTTCCCTCTGTCTGTGTCTTGTTTGATGTACAGACACACCCAAGAGAAATCCGCTTATTAACACATGTAGGAGCGTTTGTATTTTCTGCTGGGATCTCATTTAGAACGCAACTTCTAACTGAGCCTGTATTAGCGGTTAATGGCATGGGTGGTTTAAATCCTGGGTTGTTTCCACACGCACTCTGCCTAACCTAAGACTGGTTGCTACTGAAAAAGACAGATGCATTTCTCTCAAGATACTTAACAGCTATAAAATACACTCCCTTTATTAGCAAAAACGCTAGCTTAAGGACTCCTTTCTGAGAAGAACGTTAGTATTTCCACGATTTAGTTCCATTTTTAATTTGGGAAAAAATGCTTAATTTTAAGAAATACTATTAAGAATTAATTAAGAATTAACATTAATTCTTAATTCTTTTCTATGAAGGAGTTGCCCTCCTGCCCTGGGCACTACAAAACCACAAAAAGTGCCCTGCAAGCACCACAAAAACTGGAAAGCTTGGGATCCCTGAATCCAAAGCAGTCCAGCAAACAGCCAGCAGCCAGCTGAGCAGATGAGCAGAAACTAAGCAGGGCTGTGCTGGCAGAGAACTTTCTCTGCAAAGCAAGAGCAGGGAGTTTACAAATTTGCAAAACTAAGGTGGGAGGGGAGGTTTCCTTGGCACACTTCTTACCAGCCACAGGAAAGCACACATTAGTTTTGGGCACAGTGAGATTACTGCAGGCAAGGCAGGGTACAGCTCAGCAGATGAGCTGTGCTTACTAAGCAGGCATATATCGGCCAGGCCCTGTTACAGATACCTGATTTGCCCCGTAAGGGTGTAACTAGGAACGCAAGCGATGCTTTGCAATTTTAACAGGCTCCTCTGCTCACACCCTAGGAGTATATCCTCTCTGCCTTCCTGCGACTACTTCTCCAGGCTGTTGCAAGACCCTCTGACTCCTCACCGTTTCCAGCTTACCTGGCTGACTTGACAGTGTTTTGCCTTTGTAGCATTATAAACATGTATTTTCTAAACATTATTTCCTAATCAGAAATTAAGGGACTGAAAAGTGCCTGGATTTCGGCAGAATACAAACATGGGCATATTTTGCCCCTTGAGAATCCTGGCTGTGAAGACTAAGCACAGCCCCTAGGTAGCTGGCTTCAAAATCACCAGCAGCAACATGCATCACTAGAGGGGGTAAGAGAGGAGCAAGGACATGGCCCGTACAGAAAAGGAAATCAGGGTACGGTTAAACCGAAAAGAATATAACAAACCTTGTTTTACAACGTGAGCTAGTGTCCAACACAAAAATATAAAAGGGATTGGATTAGCACAGTCTTTGGGGGAAAAAGAGAAAGAAAAAATAAAAGAAATGTACAAACACAAAGTTCTGATACTTAAGAACAAGAATTCCCTCGGCTCTTCTTGTGACCTGTACCTGACCTAAAGAACAAATACAGGAGATAAAAGCCGGCAACAGAAAGTTAGGAAAGTACTAGAGATGCCATTTCCTTTTCCCTTAGAATTATATTCCCCTCTTTTGCTATGTTCACAATAAATTAAAAAGAAGCTTCGCTAAACAGATTCCATTAACAACTTAAAAGGAGATATTCCTTTTTTTCCCCCCCAATAAATACTTTCTCAACTATCTTTTTAGGTGATAACCCAGACTCAGTGACTTTAAGCATGTAATGAATTCTAACATGGATACAATTTAAATATGGCTAAGTCTACAGGCACCAGAGTAATTCACTCATTACCTACATACAATGCACTTTAGGGAATTATATTACTAGATTCTGATATTTACTAAAATCATAGGGAAAACTAAAGTGAGCACTGAATGATTTCTTGCTTATTGACAGTTGTCATTTTCCTGGTCTGTTACTAGACTGACACAGCTACAGTTATAAGAAAAATTTTCTACTGTTTTATTGACTAAGCTTTATAAATTTGTTATATACTTTTTATAGCTCTACAGAAGCACTTTGTTGTGCAGTTTTTATTTTTAACCTGATTTTTTGCTCATTGGGATATAAAGAGATGAGTTGAGCACAAAGTAAGGAAGATAAAGCAGGATCAAATGTCAAGAACCCAGTATATAACAGCTTGTGCATTAAAAAGTGTGGTAGGATCTCAATGACATGAAATATTTAAGTCTCTTGAAAAGATACTGAAGTCTATCCCAGACCCACAGGAAGAAATATATGCATTTCCAGCATATTTAATAAGTGTAATAACTAGAGCGCTTAGAAATTAGGGTGATAAAAAGGTACATTTATCTTTCCTAGCACATTAGTGTATAATTACAGTTCGCCTAAAAATAGGCCAAGTCACCCATAGTTAAGAAGATCAGGAATTTCATAACTATGAGCGACTTGGCCTATTTTTAGGTCAATCTTTAAAAGAAAATCAAGGATTTCCTAAGATTAGGGAAAAATATAACTGCTGTGGATAGTTGAACAAGAAATATTTTCTTGAACTGAAGACCAAAGCTTGTAACTTATAAAAAGTCATTTTAGATCATGAACTACCAAAGTTATACAACTTGCTGATGAAAGACACTTCCTTGATTAATCAAGTCAACAACAATAAAGATTTGTATTTTCAGAAGTGCACACAAACAAACCTCTCATACTTCAAAGCCACTGTTATAATATAGACAATATTTTACTCTACGTTTTCTCACTAAATCTAATGCAAGAAAATGCAGGTTTAGACATACAACTACTGCTCAAACAAACTTGCAATGCATTAACATCTTCGGTAGTGAAACTCAATTTTCTCTCTCGAATGTGGAGGTGAATACACAGAACAACGTGATAATTCCCATTACGAGTGTGGCTAAGTGTTTCTAAGCAACCTTGTTCCATCATCTTCTGTGACAAAACCAAGTGAAAGAGTTTGAACCGCAGCCTGATAGAGCTGTAAATACTAATGACTAACCAAAGGCAGGCATCTCGTCATTGATTTCTGAATGGGTCATAAAGAAACCACAATTAAAAAAAAAAAATCTTAAATTTACATTGTCAAATAGAAAATTCAAACAAATGCATTTAAATGCAACTTCAGTAACCATGTAAGAAATAAGACTGTGGATTTGAAACAACCAAATCAGGCTATTATTTTTTTCCCATATATCTCCCATGCAGTACACAAAATCCATGAACATATATCCATTCCAGAAATCTGCAAGCACACAATTAGAAATGGAAGCATTTCTTGGCCAGAGAACTGACTTAATCCTGTTATCAGTTCTGAAAAGCCAACCCATATCAGCAGAAAATGAGTTGCCTTGACCTTACCAGCCAGAAGCATCATACATCATCACACAATCATATTGGAAATGGAAATGCTGAAAGCAGCATCCTGCTATTCTACTCTAAAAATTAGCTTGAAGTTATATAACAGTTACTTATTTTCAGAAATTTCATTCTGAGATGCATTTTGATAGCCTTGGTGGAACTACAAGGCACAGTAACCGGTCAGAAATTTGCCTACTATGCCTTGCTCATCCACTCCAGATTTTTCTAATATGTAAGAAACAGGCAAGAAAAACAGATACGTTTCTTTTTATACTCATACGTTAACATCTGTGAATTAGTGTGGGGCAGGGAGAGGAGGAAGAAAAAATTATGTACGCAAAACAACTTTTATAATAGAAATTCTCAGTACAATTATTCAATTAAGAAAAAAATATTCCCTAAAAGAGCATTAATTGCATTATTTAGGCATGTAAAAGGTCCCTCTATTTGGGGAAAAGAAAGAGAATATTTTTCCAGAAAATAAAGCAAGCATTGAGGTTTTTCTACTTCCTATAAATAACAGAAAATGCTGTTATTTGTTTGTAACTTGCTGTTACAGAGGCCATAACCTCTGTTGGCCTAAGCACAACACTATAATGAATAATAATATTTTGGCTTTGGAGAATAAAATATCTGTACTTAACTATATTTAAGCTACAACCTCCTCTCTGCTACTACAATTTGCCCAAGACAAAAGTTAAAACAAATTTCAGAACACGAGTAGATGACCATGTAATGGACTTGCACCAACTTGTCACTGAGAAATAAAAAACTAAAGGCAAGATCTTCACCATCAGAGATGTTAACTTGAATGTATTTAGCATTAACCACTGCTGTTCCCAATCACAATTCAGAAAAACATGAATCGTATTAAAATATCTGCTAAAGCAAACACTCATCTGACTTCCTTTGACAGAGCATCCTTTGGTCACTTACAGCTTTCGTTTGGATCATTTTAAGAATAACAAAGACTAATGAATCCACGTGCAATTGTTGGGATATCTCACCAAAAAATCCCACAACAAATCCTTGTTGAAACTATTTCTATTTTGCACTGGTGCTTTTACTTTTGAAGTTTTGACCATAATTCAATTTTTACTATATGAAGCCTTTTGTGAACTGCTAATGTGAATTAGAGGACTTCCCTAGCAAGCTTCTGAAGCTCTTCAAGCATCTTCTGTATTTACTGTAAATTACTTCAGCTATACTTAAAACCCCCACATATTTCCAGATTGCATCTCGCCATGCAATATATACATTTGAGTTTTTCCACAACATATTCTGGTGCAAATGAACTGCTAGGAAGTTCTGATTTGTCCATTCAGCTAAATTATTCCAAATCTCTTAGTCTCAGATGCAAACGATGATGCTTAAAAAGCATTTTTATTTACATCAACAATGAAGAAATAAGAAAGTAATGCGATTTTAATTCTCATTACTGTTATTACCAGTATTGGCCAAAAGTTCAAAGGGCATAGTCAAAGTAGTTTCAATTGTCCTGCACAAAGATAGTTAATCATCTAAACTTAAAGAATTGGAAGGAAGTGAAAGTATAACAATTAAATTACCTCACAGGGATCATTAACATCACGGTA
Source organism: Struthio camelus (assembly GCF_040807025.1). NCBI lineage: Eukaryota > Metazoa > Chordata > Aves > Struthioniformes > Struthionidae > Struthio > Struthio camelus. The sequence continues at coordinate 16,006,914 of NC_090943.1, read as the reverse complement.
TACTTGCGTTTCACAGCATAAAAGTAAGAATCAGTGAAATCACTATCCTGCTCACCAGAAAGTTTTCTTGAGTATGAATTGTAATCAACAACCCCGAGAAGATTTCGGTCCTCTAGTTCTTTTGTTTTCTAGCATTTTGTTTTCTGAAACGTGATATTTTTTAATACAAGAACATCTTGATATATAACTAAGCCCATAGCCAAATCAGAGCGGCAAGAAGGGGGGAGAGTGGGAAGCTTGTGGAGGAATGGGGAGGCTGATTATTTAAACTCCCTAGCGATAAGTACTGAGTAGAATGATAAATGGAAAAAATGCGGAAGTGTTAAAGCTGTAAGGAGCTCCACTACGTCATAAATCTATACATTAGCCTATTTGATAGGTAAGAGAAAAAAAATTTTTATATAGTTATTTAATTTTAAAATGTTAATAGCATAGTATTAACATGAAATAGTAATCTAATTTGTTAATGATTGTTAAGAGACTCTCTGAAATTTTTTCAGGCCAAAAATACAATTCAGTTCCACAACCTGCCCTCAGTGATCTCTGTTGAATATAACCTTGATAATTCTCATGTTTCTATGTTAATCTTGCAGATCTGCACAGCCTTTGATTGCTGGTTGCATCCCAGCCAATCTTAGGCAACGCATCAAATACACAAAGCACAAGACTTATTGAAATCACAGATGTTGTGTTACAGCTTTTTTTTTTTTAAAAAAAAAAAAAAAAAGCTTTACTTTTGCCCAACTGACATCTTAAGAGAAAGGATTCAAGGTCAGCCACAAAGTAGCTAGAAATGAATTTTGCATGCAGAAAACTCAGTCTACCGTGTTATACAAATGTAAGAGATTTAGTCCTAATACTATCAAGCTGCTTTTCTGGAAGAGGTAATGGATTTTTTCCTTCCTTAACAGTAGGTTTAAGTATACATTCTTCTGTAATAGGTGTGACACGGCCTTCAACTGATTTGAAAATATAAAAACATCATTTCAGTTGTAGGGCAAACGGACAAAGGAAAAGCTCTGGAACAAGCTTGTAGATAAGTTTATACTAAAAAAAATATTATATATGAAAAACTTATTTACATAAATATTCTTCCTTCTAGCATGGTACCAGTAAAGAGTGAATCAAAGTACCGGACAAAATGCTTTACAAGCACACAGGGCATAAATCGCAGTAACTGATGAAAAAGTACCTTTATAGTTGTTTGTTTTATGCAACATTACCTATAGATATCTAAGTTATCATATTGGTCCATGCTCCAAAATTCAAAGCAGTAAAGACTAGATAGAGAGAGATGATACAGAATAAACTAATAAACCTTGAAAATACAACCTCATTACCATTTGCTTTTCTCTTGCCACATTGCATAGGATTCCTCTCACGTTAACAGGACTTCTACCCAAGGAGTCAAGCGCACAACTTGACCTGGCCACCTATTGCTGCAGTCAGATTTTCTTTTATATTAGGCAGAAAGAACAAACTAGCAAGTAGCTGGAATTCTAAAAGATATCTTTTCCCATAAAACATCTAATGAAGCTGTCTCTAGGAGAAGACTTTGCTAATAAAATTATAAATCATCCTCCTGGCTCCAACAGAGGTCACCTGAAAGGTTCTCAGCATCTTTCAGAAGAACCTTACTTCTGTAGAAACTGTGTCATGTTTGACAAAGTGATGCCAAGAAGCATGAATAAAACAAAGCAAGCCAGGCTTTGAAGGGAGTGATATATTTTATAAGACCACTAAATTAAGTAAACAATAATGATAGTAGCAAGTTTTTTGAGTACATAAACCCCTACCCAAGTAGGGAGCAAAACTCAGGCTTTTTACAGAATGCAGAATATTTCATGAGCATAAATAATCCTCACTTTTCATTCAGAAATTCTATATAGAATAAAATAGGAATTTTTTAATAGCTATATTTCATCTTGTAACTCTTCATTAGTCAAAACAATGAACATGTTGTTACTGTTCTGTATGATTTTTTGTGAATTCTTGCATAACATTTCTAAAAGGTTTTCTACTTTTGCACACCAAAAATAATATGGGATTCTTCCTTCACTGTCACAATAACTTGTATTTACTGCGTTTATGCAAAGGCAGGAAGTAGTTCTCTACTGCAATTTTTTCACATCCCTCTGCTAAGGTCCAGTTGCCATTCTCGCCACAATCTGCAGAGCTCTTGGACATAATTAGAGCTCATATGAAAAATGATCTTAGAAATCATATTTAAGTCCTCTGTTACTTGCCTTTCTCTGAGTCACTATGGTTAATTCTATCTTGCTTGCCATCTAAAGAGGCTCAACTACACCTTGCAGTTAGGAGATAATCACCAATTATTGCTTCAGACAAATCTGATTTAGACCTACTGCAAAAGGAGGATTATATGGTTGGGGGAAGGGGCTGAGGGAAAGAGGCCTTGCAATTTTGATGAAGCAAACTGGTTTTCCTCCAAGAAAATCAAATTTTATACTTGAAACAGTTATCTCCTGATTAATATCACTATATTTTCTAAAGAAATTCTAAACTCAATCAAGTAGATCAGGTTATTTTATTCAATTCACTGCTGGCATCCATGAAAGCAGCTGATTTCTGTATATCTAAGTATTTGTGTAATAAAAATAATAAGAAATGGTCATCACCATGAAACCCGAAGGCCTTATAAATTCTAAGATGAAAATAATACATGATTTCCTTGTTTCATTGAAAGGCTCATCTAAAGTGAGTTTGTCTTTAAGTAGATATATACACCATAAGAAAGAAATATACAATGGTTTGCATTGTCTTCACAATGGTTTGCACACTTCACAGTATAATTCATTTTTAACAAAAAACACTCTACCATTCATTCTGCCTAGAATATTTAACATTTATTTTTATTGTGTATCTTCACACTGTGAAGAACAAATATTGCTAGTTTTTCCTTTTGAGGTACTTGAAGGTCTTCATCAGATTTAAATTTAAATAAATTGATGAATGACGAGAGGAAGAACTTACAGATCATTATTGCAAGCCCATTTATTCCAGATCACTTGCCAAAGCTGCCACACTAATTTTGTTTTATCACAACAGGGTTTTAAATTTCTGCAACCGTAAAAGCCTTTCAAAGCCACTTTTTGTTGAGAATGATCATGAAAGCCTACCAATCCAGTGATGACAGAAGAAGAGGGAAAAAGCAGCCCAATACTACCCGTCCACAGTACAGGACAGAAATTTGGAAAATTTAGGTGAGGAAGTAAAAATAAAAATACGTGTTAAAACTGTAATAAAAGTACATAAAACTTCCATCAGCCACAAAGGTGTTTATTTTATCTTCTCCATGTTTACTAAGATGTGTTCCAGCACCGGGGACTTGGCCATACAAAAATAATATCCTCCCAGACACAACCTTCAGAGACTGTCATTGTCAATCTCATTAGAATGAAATTCCCTCCAAAATTATGAACAGTATTACATTCTTAATTGCTACATCAAAAACAAACAAAAAATGAAAAGCATGCTGTAAAGGACAGCATAACATAGCTAATGAGATTGCATAGGTGTGCTCTTAAATTTTACTCTGTTCTGATACCAGTGCATTATTTATGCAGTTAAAAGAAAAGCAGTAAAAAGCAGTAGATTCACAAAGTGAATGAGCTCAGAAGATCTATATATGGGTAAAATTATCTTCAGATTCCCAAAATAGGCTTTAATATATTACTGAACGTACATACAAGGTAGAAAAACACATTATCATTTTCACCAGACACGTAATTCCTATTTACAATACACAGTGTTGTGTATCATCTGTAATCACCAATTTAGATTATAAAAACCCTCAAGCAGTGGAACCAATAAATCATAGAATAGCTCAGAGCTATTAGAAAACATTAATTCTATTCTCAAAGCTAAATTGCATTTCACAATTTCTATCAATGGGTTTGAATGGAACCCTGAAATGATTAATGTTTTATCAGAGACAGCACAGACAGCAGACACGGAGGCTGCCATTCAGCATTTAATGCTGGCACTGTGCTATCGACCAAGTGAAAAACTGATCGAGTTATCACCAGTACCAGCGTTCTTGAGTGCAACAGCTTGCAAAAGTAAAATGGGTATTTGTAATTAAGTCTGCAAGCGAGCAGACTAGATGTTTGGTGATCAACACCAAGTATGAACAGCATCACTGCCAGAATAGTCATAATACACCTATTCCGAGGAAAAATTCACTTGTAAGTGGTACCAGCTTAATCGAAATTTATGCATCCACGTCAGGTGTCTGAACCAATGCTCCCTCTACTGTCAGATGAACTTTCAAAAAAGGTGAAGTGGAGCACTCCTCGCTAGCGTTCTCTGCTCATTATGTAGTCAATACTCCTCGCAAAAGAATAAAAAAAACAAGTCAAAAGCGTGAATATTCCTGTTCATGCTTCCCATTTGAGAGTGAGGTTGCACAGAGCAGAACGAGACACATTTGTGTCCAGGCACCTGCTACCACAAGTTTGAAAAGCAGCATTTTAATACGTAAGTGAGCTATCAGTATCCAGGCTGGGGATCATTATAATCATGGTAACTGACTGAAAAAGGCAATGAAACAAAGATCAGAACAGGATCTACATCTTCCAGCCTCTAATATCATCACCTGAACTTTCCTAAAAGTTACCTTCAAATGCAGTGAATAAGCTCCACCATGGATGGTAGCGTGACCAGCATGGAGAGAGTATAATAAATACTCAGAGGTCAGGAAAAGTAAACAGTTTACTCTGGGGAAAGAAACAAAATTTAAACACACAAAACTAGGAAAAAGATAATTGATCCTGTATCACCAGTTTAAAAAAAAAAAAAGTATACCCTCTAAAGTAAGCCACCTGAAGATGAACAACACATTTCCAAAGAGTTAAATATGATGCAAGATCCATCTGTTTAACTAAATATTTGCTTTAAACTGGTTGGCAATCTATATATATACATATACATGTCTGTGTGGTGTATATATAAATACATATAAAGAGAGAAAACATGACATTATAGCAATGCTGAAGGATAATGGCATTGCTAAAAATGAAAAAAAGTGGACTTTGTTTAAATTAAAAATGCTTTTCTTCCTTCTCTGCTTCAACAAGAAAACTGAATTTTCTTTAGCAACAAATTAAGCATCATCCAAAATAATGTCAGTAAATTTCTTCTGAAAAAGAAAAAAAAACATATCTAGAATATTTTATCATCAGTTTCTCACTTATGAACAATTTGTGTTGATAAAGCTTATCATCTCTGCATAAATACCACATAAATATTAACCCTCTTTAAACCAAGAGCAAATTTTAATGTTTATCTTCCCTCCTCACTTACGGACTTCCTTATATGTATGTACAGAATGGGTTCTGTCTAGTTTTTGTGTTCACCTAGCACTCCCATTATTTTTTGTTCTGTGTTTAAATTGGTTAAAATTTCTATTAACTTTTTCAGTCCTCAGTGGAATTAGAGATTAAATCTCATCACTTGTCTAAAGCAAAAAGTGAACTGTTCTCAACAACAGTGTTTCCTATATGCGGTGCAAAAAACTTTGTTAGAAAAGAAAATTTAACTGGGGAGACAGAATAATCATGAAAATAATATTCCCCTTGAAAACAATACTACAGCTGGGTTGATCTTTCCACTGAAATTCAGTTTGCCAAATGACTCCTTAAAAAAATAAATTAGGCTGGAACGGGTAGAAAAAATACCAATAAAGTTAGGTTTAACTGGATTAGCTAAGAGTAAACATGATTAATTGCTACCAAGGAAAAAGTCACAGAATCACAGAACGGTTGAGGTTGGAAGGGACCTCTGGAGATCACCTAGTCCAACCCTCCTGCTCAAGTGGAGTAACCTAGAGCACGTTGCCCATGACTGCGTCCAGACAGCTTTTGAACATCTCCAAGGATGGGGATTCCACAACCTCTCTGGGCGACCTGTTCCAGTGCTCTGTTACCCTCACAGCAAAGAGGTAGGAGTTTTTTTGTTTTTTTTGTTTTTTTTGTTTTTTAAAAAGAAGCTGGACTTCCATTTCTTCACATTTTCAGATCTGAGATGTTTCTGGTTGAAATGCTTTTGCCAACTCTAAGCTATGTTTTAATCAAAGAGGTGCTAGTGGCTTTATTACAAGACAACTGGTTAAAGAAGTTAACAGACCTCTGTCAAACATAGAGGGAAGCATGTCTTTTGTCCTTGTAAAGTGCTAGCATAAGAACTCAGAACTCAAAAATTAAAATTGATATTAGGTTCCTTACGAACACCAACGCGCCTGCCCAAATCAAGTAGTCTGCATCTGAAATATTCTTCAAGCAACTATATATTTCTAGTCAATTACATCACTGTTAAAAATATATCGGTAAAAGGATTAGTAAAAACAATTCTTCACGGGTTTCCTGTTCCTTTTACCAACTCCTTAGCTAACAGCTTTCATCTTATAAATGATTTAGATAGGAAAAAAGCACACCATTTATCATGGTTTTAGAGGGAAGACCATCAAAATCAGGAATCTGGGTATTTTTGTCTGTTTGTTTTTGCATTACAGGAAAATTAATAGGTAAGCCAAAGAGTCATAAGGGATAATTTTAGTTCAAATTTGCTCATTTGAATAAGGCTAAAAAGCAAAAAAGGGAGAGAGAAATTTTAATCATCTTTTGCAAGTGATGTCTCTTGTCCTGTATCTCATGGCTTTGTGATAAAGCCAAGATACATTTCTTATTACTTGTTATAATTGGCTTTCACTGTTCCCTTCCTTCATGTCTCCCCCCGCCCCACCTTTTGATACTCGCTTTCTTTTCTGGTCAAATATATAGTCAGACTGCCAGCGCACTTTCTATTCTCTCCTTATTTCAGAGTATCTATTGTTTTTTAGTCATATCATAGGAAAATGAGGTCCGAGCCTGCATATCTGAGCCCTGAACCAACCCTTCCAGCACCGACTGGCTTCACCTTAGAGCCTGTACTGCTGGTTGTCTCCAGCCTAAACAAATACATGAATAAAGATGATGTTAAAACCTGACCTTCTCCAATCTCATTTGGCAGGCTGTTACAAAGAACCTCAAACTCCAATTATTTAGGCTTAATTTGATGGGAGAGATTCCCCCAAAGCACTTTTGTTATGAAAAACACAATTTTGTTCTCCTAATCTGTAATTCTGTGGATTGGATCTCTTTCTCTCAGTCCTTTGAGACTAGACTGAAGCATTTTTGCAGTTTACCTCCCCGACTACAGCTTCCTTCCTGACAAGGTCTCTTTACCTGCCCTTAGCCCATGCCCTACAGTGGAAGGGCTGACAGGACAGACAAGAATCACTGCTGAGAATCATGGCCTCAGAAGCAGTGTATCTCCTATACTCCTCTTCCCTGGGGTTTTATGAAAAGTATGTTTGTTGCCTATCTTTCTTCATGGCAGTGTCAATGAATACTAGTAACACTTCATCTTTTTGTTTGTTCATCAGAACTTTGCTTTGCTACATCTGCACTTACTACTCTCTTCAGTTAATGCTACACCAGGTCCTGCTTCCTGCACCAGCCCCTCATGCTAGACCAGCTGCTCTCCATAATAACTTTGTAATTAAAGAGGGCTTCTTGTTATTGCCTTGGCTTCCTCAGAACGCCTCCCTAGCTTCCCCCTCTTTCAGGGAAAACACAGTAAATCGCCTTGATAGTCAAGTTCAAGAGTTGTTTAAAATCTCCTGTTCAGTGCAGCATGGTTTATCATTGCATGTTCACAAAAATAAACTGGAAGTCCCAATATAGCGAGTTGCAGGGCATCTCTCTGAAGGGGACAAAAAAAAAAAAAAAAAATCAAGTAGCTACTGAAGTACAGACCCATACTGAATCACATTCAAGACTATCTACATAAACTATAATCACCTCTGAAGACCAGAATCTCTCTTCTGGTCATAAAAATCAAAGTCTAATCAAGAGATAACTCAGTCTAGCAGTTTCAGTATTAGGACTACTTCTGTAAAGTGTCTTTTCTCATTGCCATTTGTGTCAGTATTTCCCATCTAAGTATCCTTTTAAATGACTGCAGCATTTCTGATTCACATTAGTCACATTAATTTCAAAGTAATAAACCTAAGTAGAAAAAATAGTATTTCTTCTGCTCTGGAAATAAAACTGACTTCAACAACAGTCAATCCATATAGATTACCAAGTGGAAAACTAACCGTAACTTACAGTAAAGCAGAATCCCAAACTCAATTGTTAGGTCAGTTTTAGCATATCTCTTGGAAAAAGTTCAGCTTTAGGAGAAAATCAATCCCAGGGCTGACAGCTCATGTAAGACTTTAAGAGATAATAGCTTAAATTAAAATAATATTTGTATGTACATATACATAACATATACACAATATTATTACCTATCTAAAGATGGTAGAGATCATCTGCATAACATACATAGGAATGTAATGATATAAAAGAGGTTTCATTGTACACACAGTACACACAGAACTGCCTTATCTGGCCTATGCAAATAATAAGGATTTTCTTAAGAGTTCCAAGAGTCCAAAACAGAACAAGTGATGTAAGTTCAAATACAAGGCAAAATTACCAATTCTAAAAAATACATTTCATAAAACCTATCTAAAGATAGGGAATAAGGAAATGATAAATTCTTTTCCAGTCAAAATTATGAAAAGAAAGTAGAATAGTGACATTTTTCATGCCAAAATGTCATACAGCTATATGAAAACAATAGTAAATCAAAGGCTATAAGAGGACCCTGGAAAACAATTAGCGTATATGCAGACCTGGAGGTAATATCGTTAGGCTTCAGCAACAACATGCACTGAGTCCATGGTCATACTATTATTTCGACTAGCCATGCCATAAGTACCTGGCAATCCAAAATTTACATTAAATAGAGCTAAGATGGGTTTGAGGCACATCAGCTTTCCCTCAACTATCTGGCATGAGGAGAAAATGGAATAAAGGATCTTTTAGAAGATAAGGTGGCTTTACTCCCTCCCTTTTCAAAATCTGCAACACCTAACCACAAATGCAGTTAGCAACACCTTTACAGACACAGGCACCTGGGAAAGTGCCAAGATGTATATCCATTTCCTACTGCAGTAATCTCATCCCGCTCAAACCCACATTCAGCAAAGCATTTAATATTCAAGGTTAAATTTCAGTTTAAATAAGTTGTAATGAAATCAGTGCTACTGTTCACTGTCCAAGTCCTTTACTAGACTGAGTCTACAGTAAGGAAATGGTCTATTTTATGGACAGAAAAGTGTGGAAACACACAAATCCCCATCATTCAGTAAGTATCCTACAAAGGCATCCACAATTACGTAAGAAATAGAAGCGTTAAAGGACCTAAATGTCAGATAATATTACTAAACTATGGTTATAAAGTCTAAACTCTCTCATTAATTTTGACAAAACTTAAGTTTTTAAGGCTTAAAACATATTTTTAAAATTATTTTCTTAGAAAAGACTTTTTTTCTGATACCGTGTGGTTTTAGGTTGAACAAATGATATTTTTACGATACAGTTCTTTGGGTTTTGGCAAACCACTTAAAAAATCTTGGGGGCAACCACCTTTAAGTTCTACAAAAAATACCACTTGATCTGTAATTTTTCTGCCAAGGTAGCCCCATGCTACAACTCAGTAAGAGGAGAATTCTGAGATAAACAGCAAAAATTTGCCACTCTACCACTCGCATCAAAACATTTGAGAGACAGGCAATTTTGAGTGACTCTTCTCCCTCAAAGGCAATCACAAACAAAAACTGTTTGGACTGCTTTCAAAGGTAATGTGAAGCTACTAGTTCTCAAGAAAAAGAGCTGTGACAAGTGACAAGTGCTGTCCTTTCTGATGGGTAGCACTATATTCATGTTTCCATATGGGCATCAAGTAAATGAAAAAGAAAAATTTAAAAAACATTTCTGTTATCAGCTTCTAGCCCTGAAAAAGGTAAAAATATACAGTTATCCTTTACATGATGCACTGAAAAAAAAAAAGCTTTAAATCTTTTAATTATGATTCTTTTGAAAAAAAAGAAAAAAGAATAATACCTTCTGAGATCATTTATTTAAGAAATATATATTTTCATTGTCTAACCTCAGATGACAGAGTAGGGAGTTTATCCGTCACGGGGGCTCCTACCAGAAAAATGTTTACAGACTCTGCCCGGGGTCACTCTGCAGCCACCCTGGGAGCACCGCCTTCCCTGAGGGCTGGCTCTGTTAAGAACTGTTGGAAATCAAGATCAAAAATGCTAAAGAAAATAATCCTGTATTTAACAAATATCGTTGATGTTCTCAAGCCAATCTGCGCAAAAAAAAAAAAAAAAACCCACTAACCATCAAAGTTGACATTTGTTGTTCTTTTATAAAGTGCTGATAGTTCCTAAAACTGTCTGAATATTGATGCAATTCCGATAGGGATTTAAACACCTAATGTTATTTTGTATTTAAACTGGGTGCAGGTTGTTTACAACAAGACGATGAAAATAAGTTTTGAACAATTAATTTCCATTAATTCTTAAAAATAAATAAGCTGAAAATTCAAATTCAGTCTTCAGCGTTAACATCATCTGAAGAGGCTAAATTTAAACACAAACCACTTACACCGTGGGTTGCCTTACCTAGTTTTCCCAAGGCAGACTCATCAGAGCCTCAGACGGGAGAAAGTGATTCCTAACCACGTTTTTCCTTACAAATCACTCAGTCGTAAAGTTTGCCTGCCTAGTAACATAGGCCTGGAAACTACAGAGCAGTATTCGATCCTACAGGCCATACGTAATGCACTGCACCTGCAGTCGCTAATTCAAGCGCTGATGGATGGCGAAAGACCACTGACACCGCTGGTTACAACTTCCTTGCTTTTATCCATTCATTTGCTTGACTCAATATAATCTGAAAGCATCTTTGAATTTAATTTCCTTTGGTTTTAACCAGCACATCTTTTAAAAGAAAATCACATTTAGAAAAAGCCCTCAGTACGGTCTGCTCCCAGCACAGCCCTGGACCTAGCCGACTCTAGGCCACGCACACAAGACAGCTCTGTTCACATGATGGCGCCTTTTTCCAGCGTCGACCCAATCTCCCAGCATGCCCGACAGACCCAACCTCCTAGCACGTCCGACACCCTCCCTGCACCAGCACGGCTCCCTCCAAAGTGCTGCCAGGCCAATAAACCAGCCCTAGAGCATTTCCAATACCTGGTGTGGCTGGGAAGCTCAGAGTGACACAGCTCTCGTTAGCAGCGAGCCCACCACGCCGCAATATTTAATCTGTTGAGGTATATATATATATATATCATGATCCCTAAGCTGAGTGGCAATGACATGAAAGTTTAGACACCCAAGAATGCACTATCTAATAAAAGCAACAGTCAAGAGCTGAAAACAGTATCAGACGAGAGAAGTCACCAAAACTCCCATTGCACACGAGGGAAGAAAATCACTTACAGTTTGAAGTTTTTAATGATTTTCTCTCCGTATAGCTTATGTATGGTTGTCAAGGATGTACCACTTTATTTTACTTTTTAAAAGAAGGAATGTTTAAGCTTACTAAATTTCTAAACGTAAAACATCTGGAATACCAATTTAGACCCCTCCACAAAACAACCTCAGTATACATACCCCCAAAATCTATGGGTTCATAAAGTCTCAAAATTATCTGGAGCATTTGTGCAATCTCTTCTAGTCAAAAATGAAAAGATTTCATGTGGAAGAAGTCAAGCTAACCTGTCAACTCACTCTGAGAAAGCTGAAACGGAGGTGATTCTCTCATTACCCACTAAATTAAGTATTTTCTTCCTCTGAGCTGTCAAAGCAAGGCAAACTTCTTGTTAGCAATGCCCTACTAAAAATTATGTGCTACCACATATATGACATGCATATATATATATATATACACACACACATTAGATTTCCAATTAATTTCTAATATTTGTATTTTTTTTAATTTTAGCATCCCTCACAATAGACAGATGCACAAAGCATTTATATACTGCAGTAGAACCTCAAAATATAATCAGTCTTTATGATTTGAAACATGAGCTTTTAACAACATCTGTGCAGTTAGAAAATATAACTCATCTTCCTAATCACTGTAGGGAATAAGAGTCTTTTCAAAAGTACTACCTATTGTAAATACGTATTAGTGGCACAATGTTAAAATGATTATATTTTTATTTAATTACAATCCACTCTACATGACAGTTCATGTAGCCTAGATCATAATTAATCTTGATTAGTGAAACCTGCAGCATAGTACTGTTCAGAGTAATCAGGATGATTATACAACATATGATCTTTATGTTTCTGTTTTGTCTCCACTGTGGTTATCAGATACTTATCAATTTTCTAGCCCGGAAGAAAGTTTAGACAGGATGGCAACATGGGAACAAGCTAACCTGGATATATTTGACTTTGGCTGCACAAAGGCCAGAAGATTATACCAATTTATCTCGCATTTGTGGGGGGGGGGAGGGTTAACTTTTTTTTGAAAAACTTATTTCAAAGACAGTTAAATATTTCATAATAAATTCTCTGCTAAAATGAACACAAACAAAATACTATGGTTAACCAGATGCTGTAGATTAACACCACAGAAGGAACCTATAGAACTTGACCCTTTATCTTCAGAGTCACAGAAGAGTTCGAACCCACAATAAACTCATTAGTCCTTTATAAAGCAGTTCTTCTATAAAGTTCTTCTTTATAAAAGTTCTTTATAACATTTAATTTAGATTACAAACTCTTCCCTTAAGGATCATCAGTTTGTTAGGGGTTAGTTCATTGTATTTGCATGTTACGCCATGCACAGTACACAATTTTACTAATAACTGACCAAACTGACACCATGACCACAGGGAAGAGAAACAGAAGGAAATCCTTATGAGGAAGAAGGTGGCAGGATAGAGACTAGGACTGGGTAATAAAAGAAGAATGAGGAACTGGGGCCATATAGGATTTATATAGGTATATGAATCCTAAGCATTGTAGCGTGACAGCACACTGAACTGGAACGCGGTTTCCAGTTTGTGTTTCACAGCCTCAGGAAGTTACACACAAGAAGGAAAAGACCTTTATAAGCTAGCATATCCAATCAAAAATATACAGACATAGCTTTAACTCTAGGCATTGCTTTATCAGGAGCGTTTGATTTGGTTACTTTACTATTCATTTATCTTCATAATTATAAGTATTCTATATAAACACATATGTACAGCTACCTATCTACAGCTGCAGGACTTCCTTTGAGACTATGTGAAGAAGAAAAACCAGCAGCAGAATTAGTAGTGAAAGACTAAGTTGGCAGAATTATGAAGTTTTCAGGTGGATGTACACATGTACATGCATACCTTTTATTATGAAATAAGGATAAGTAGAAATACCAGTTCTTGAAAGCAGAGAAGAAAGATTACATGATCACAAATTCTGCTGATCTTCTGGTATATTTATATTGTTTTGTGTCTGTGTTCCAAATTACCTTTGCAAGCAATATTTTTCCCATGAACAATTTATATCATACAGGTGACATATACCAATGGAATTCTCTATTATTTCTGAACACACCCTGACAATAAAACAACATTAAAAGCATCTTTTTTCTTGCCGTTAACTGAAACAGAGGACTTCGAACAGGATGTTTCTGCATTTATGATCTAATCAACGAGGTTAACAGGAACCACTGACCATGAAATAGCAAGGAACATTTCGGTGGTTATATAATGACACCTTACGCCGCTTCTCGTTAATCAATGGCTGTCATCAGTAATGCTCTTAAGAAAAAAGATTTGCAGTGACTTTGCAATTAAGCAGCTAACTGCAATTGTCACTATGCAAAAAAAAAGGCCATAAGGAAATAATGAAAGAATTAAAAATCCCGGAAAAACACTTACTCCACAGAGGTTCAAAAAAGCCAGAATTAAGTCCCAAGAAGCCTGGCAACTTACAGCTTTGTAACTGTGCTGGCAACTTCAAATTCCCTGAGAAACTACTGTAGTTGTGTCACTGCCAGTAATATACAACAGATGCTAAATGTTTTTACCAGTATATTCATCATACATTATGTAGGTTCCCTAAAATTTCATGTTTATGAATTTATCCAGTCACAGTGTGTCACTTAGCTTTGCTTCATTATTAGAACTTTTTGATGAGCATTTGACCATCATAAGCAGCTTTATTGACTAGGAAACAAAGCGGGTGTAAATATATGGACTTGCAGCAAAACAACTGTTCCATTAAATGGTATAATCCAGGTTTGTGCATAAAAAAAAATAAATCACAATATAGAAGAGACTAACAGATTTTTCTCTTGTTATCATCTTGCCAATCCTCATTCACCTACAAAGTAATATATTAATTCATGTTAATTACATAATTAGAATGAAAACTCCTTTGACCAGGGACTTTATTTCTGTAAAGCACTGCTCTCATTGACTGTGCCCTAAAAATGATGATGACAGAGCTTGAATACGAACAGTGAAATTAGAATGTCAGAATATTATCTTTCTTCTATGAACATAAATATCACAGCCAGCATATTACATCTTCAGTGGTATAGTGGCAGGAGAGTCAGTAAAACACCACTGAAGTCAGGATGCCTCCAGCGGGTGCATACAGCCAGGGGAGACAGCATGCAACATGGCTATGGAGGATCCTCTTGCACCTCTCCTGGGAAGCCTGCATGCTTGACTGGCTCTCTGAAATGCCTGTATACCAATGCACGCAGCATGGGGAATAAGCAGGAAGAGTTAGAGATCTGTGTGCGGTCGCAGGGCCATGATCTCATTGCAGTGACAGAGACGTGGTGGGATAGTTCACATGACTGGGATGCTGTCATGGATGGCTATGTGCTTTTTAGGAAAGGGCCAGGAAGGCGAGGTGGTGGAGTTGCTCTTTATGTGAGGGAGCAGCTAGAATGTATGGAGATCTGCCTCGGGGTGGATGAAGAGCAAGTGGAGAGCCTATGGGTAAGGATTAAAGGGCAGGGTAACGTGGGTGACACTGTTGTGGGGGTTTACTACAGGCCACCTGACCAGGAGGAAGTCATCGATGAGGCCTTCCACAGACAGCTGGAAGTAGCCTCAAGATCACAGGCCCTGGTTCTCTTGGGAGACTTCAACCACCCTGACATCTGTTGGGAAGACAGCACAGCTAGGCACAAACAGTCAAAGAGGTTCCTGCAAAGCATTGATGATAATTTCTTGACCCAGGTGGTGGAGACGTCAACGAGGAGAGGTGCGCTGCTAGACCTTGTACTAACAAACAAAGAAGGTCTAGTTGGAGATGTGAAGGTTGGGGGCAGCCTTGGCAGCAGTGACCGTGAGATGGTGGAGTTCAGGATCCTACGAGGAGGGAGCAGGGCAATGAGTAGCATTGCAGCCCTGGACTTCAGGAGAGCTGACTTTGGCCTCTTCAGGGACCTACTTAGGGGAATCTCCTGGGGTAGGGCCCTAGAAGGAAGAGGGGTCCAAGAAAGCTGGTTACTATTCAAGCATCACTTCCTCCAGGCTCAAGATCAGTGCATCCCTCTGAGGAAGAAGTCCAGCAAAGTGGGCAGGAGACCTGCATGGATGAGCAAGGAACTCCTGGCCATATTCACACAGAAGAAGGAAGTGTACAGAATGTGGAAAAGGGGACAGGCCACTGGGGAGGAATACAGGGACGTTGTCAGAGTGTGCAGGGATGTGACAAGGAAGGCTAAGGCCCAGTTGGAATTAAATCTGGCAAGGGATGTCAAGGACAACAAGAAGGAGTGCTTCAAATACATCAAGAGCAAAAGGAAGACTAGGGAAAACGTGGGTCTGCTGCTGAATGGGACGGGTGCCCTGGTAACAAAGGATATAAAGAAGGCAGAGTTATTGAATGCTGCCTTTGCTTCAGTCTTCACTGCTAAGGCCAGTCCTGAGGAATTCCAGACCTTGGAGACAAGAGTGGAAGGCTGGAGAAAGGAAGACTCTCTCTTGGTTGAGGAGGATCAGGTTAGAGATCTTTTGTCCAAACTTGACATCCATAAATCCATGGGCCCCGATGGGATGCACCCACGAGTGCTGAGGGAGCTGGTGGATGTTATCGCTAGGCCACTCTCCATCATCTTGGAAAGGTCCTGGAGATCAGGAGAGGTGCCTGAGGACTGGAAGAAAGCCAATGTCACTCCAGTCTTCCAAAAGGGCAAGAAGGAGGAGCCGGGAAACTACAGGCCTGTCAGCCTCACCTCCATCCTGGGAAAGGTGATGGAACAGCTCCTCTTGAAGGTCATCACTAAGCATCTGGAGGACAAGAAGGTGATCAGGAGTAGTCAGCATGGATTCACCAAAGGGAAATCATGCTTGACCAATCTGATAGCCTTCTCTGATGGAATGACTGGCTGGGTAGATGAGGGCAGAGCAGTGGATGTGGTCTACCTGGACTTGAGCAAGGCTTTTGACACTGTCTCCCATCACATCCTCATAGGTAAGCTCAGGAAGCGTGGGCTAGATGAGCGGACAGTGAGGTGGATTGAGAACTGGCTGGATGGCCGAGCTCAGAGGGTTGTGGTGAATGGCGCAGAGTCAAGTTGGAGGCCTGTGGCTAGTGGTGTCCCCCAGGGGTCAGTCCTGGGTCCAGTCTTGTTCAATGTATTCATCACTGACCTGGAGGAAGGGACAGAGTGCACCCTCAGCAAGTTTGCTGATGATACTAAACTGGGAGGAGAGGCTAACACACCAGAAGACTGTGCTGCCATTCAGAGGGACCTGGACAGGCTGAAGAGCTGGGCGGAGAGGAACTTCATGAAGTTCAACAAAGCATAATACCATGCACCAGCACAGGCTGGGGGTTGACCTGCTGGAAAGCAGCTCTGCAGAGAAGGACCTGGGAGTGCTGGTGGACAACAAGTGAAGCATGAGGCAGCAACGTGCCCTTGTGGCCAAGAAGGCCAATGGTCTCCTGGGGTGCATGAGGCAGAGTGTTGCCAGCAGGTCGAGGGAGGTGATCCTGCCCCTCTACTCAGCCCTGGGGAGGCCTCCCCTGGAGTACTGTGTCCAGTTCTGGGCTCCCCAGTACAAGAGAGACACGGCACTCCTGGAGAGAGTCCAGAGGAGGGCTACAAAGATGATTAGAGGGCTGGAGCACCTCTCCTATGAAGAAAGACTGCGAGAGCTGGGCCTGTTCAGCCTGGAGAAGAGAAGACTGAGAGGGGATCTCATCAATGTGTACAAGTATCTGAAGGGGGAGTGTCAAGAGGATGAGGCCAGCCTCTTCTCCGTGGTGCCCAGCAACAGGACAAGAGGCAATGGGCAGAAACTGAACCACAGGAAGTTCCATCTGAACCTGAGAAAAAACTTCTTCACTGTGAGGGTGACAGAGCATTGGACCAGGTTGCCCAGAGAGGTAGTGGAGTCTCCTTCGCTGGAGATATTCAAAACCCATCTGGATGTGATCCTGGGAAATATGTTCTAGGTGACCCTGCTTGAGCAGGGAGGTTGCACTAGATGATCTCCAGAGGTCCCTTCCAACCTAAACGATTCTGTGATTCTGTGATCTTAAATATTGCAAAAATATACTCTCCAAAATGTAGCCACTACACACATTTTTACAAACTTCATTGACCTCTGCTACAATACAAAAAAAGGTATCTTTTTCCTATCAGCCAAGCTACCATTTTTCAACACCTACTGCTCTTTCCCACTAGCGCAGCCCACACAACTTCCAGTGAGTAAACTGGAAACCAAGGTAGAAACTACTGTTGTAACATGTGATGGCGTTGCCAGAGACAGCGCGACAGTGGTTCTCTGTACCATCTGTTAAGCAGTTATACAGAAAGCGTACATACATACACACACACACACAAAATACATTCAGCTTTTGAACACAAAGATACTCAGGACTAATACAACTACTATTACCACAGTTTTCTAAACTAAGGAATATCACAATGGAGATTTTTAAAGAAAAATAGGAGTTTTCTTCACTTCCAACTTGATTTCAAAACCTGCAAATATGTGCAGACAAGATTTCCTTGTGCTCTACACTTCATAAAAGAGTGCAAACAAATAGAAACTTCAAAAAGAAGCACTAACTTTAATTTTATTTGCTCCCCTTTGCTAATAAAAATGTTGCTCCAGAACATAACATGCACAACTACTGCACTCTTCCTAGAGCAGGCAGGAAAGTGAACCTCCACATGGTTCTCCTGGTTCATTTTCAGAATTAATTTCTTGCCTTTGAAATTATCAACAACAACAATGTAAAACAGCTTGTTTCTTGATGTTGACAACTACGATTATTTTAATTTTTTTTTTTCAAATGCGAGTATGGACAAATTTCAAACCTTTTTTTTTTTTTTTTTTTGCTCTGACTGATTTTCTATTTATTCAGTTATTTGAATCTCAGAGCAACCCTTCAGGAAGTTATTCCTCTTACGCTGTTACCTAAGTTACTGTTCTGCTGCTGCCCGTCTCATCATAAAGCAAATCGGAGTTCCTATTGACTCCTAGCAAATCATCCCTCAGGGTCCTCCAGCTGTCACAGCAGCTCTGTAGCCCCTCTCAGTAGGACAGTCGGATCTACATGAACAGCAAGTGGCAGGATGTGGGCGTATATGTCTTCAGGTGGTGCCCAACTTGCGCGGTGGTTCAGCTGTTTGTGCGTCAGTGACAGCATTACTCCTGCTTAGCTCTCCTGGCCCTAAGCTGCAGAACAAGCTACTTCAATCAGCATCACCTTATAATAAATATCTGAATATTCCTTAAGGGGTTAACAGTTCAGTCATGAATGCTGAAAACAATATAGTGTTTTGGGACTTCAGCCTGTATCTGGAAAAAATGTTTAAGGATCAGAGAAAAAAAAAGAGATCTATTTAAATCTCCATAGCTTAATCCAAACACTAGAGGTTTAGGGTTAGGAGAGAAAGCCCCTTTGCCTTTGGGTTATTTTGCAATAGTCCATGGGCTTCTTGAATGTCATTCTGTAGATACCTTTATAGATCTGATCCTTACAGGCAGATTAGTTCTCCCACTGTCAGCAGTTAACCCTGTTGACTTCACATTCAAGCAGGTAAGTCCCTATACACTTTCATCTGCTATTTAGATGATAAGGGGAGGTGGCAATTTCTCAAAGAGTGATAATAACACAAACCACAGTAGTTTCTACAGTGATCACCTGACGTTTTATTAGCTCTGCAGTCGTAAACACCTGTGACAACAACATTTTGTTGCCCAGTTTGGTACTGTGAAATATATATTATATAAGGCCTGAAAGCACCAAATAGGGGTAAAGTAGAGGAATGAAAAGCTTACAGATTCCTAAAAATAGGAAGAAAAGCTGTAAGCCTGTATTTAATGTTCAGCTTCTCAGGTGGCTCCCAAATGTTAAAATTAAGCTGTGCTTGGCTCTCCTCTCTTTCAGAATTTCGGTGCTTATGCTGAATTACACTCCTTAGCTATTTTTGTAAACACCTCCAAAACACAGCATTATCCCTGGTGTACATTTCCAAGGCTAGAGAAAATGCCAGAGCACATGCAGGTATGGCCACACCTCGCTAGCATCAAAGGAGCAATACACCAATCTCATCCTCTAGTGAAGTTTCACAGAAGTGGGTCCCATTAAGATTATGGTAGATGGTCTCTGTTATCAAGGTAACTAACAGCTACGAGATCCTCAGCGCCAAAGGAAATACAGCCGTCAGCTCAACCATCGAAAAGTTTGTGATGCTATACAGCCATACTTTGATGTTTGATTGCAGGAGCCAGCAGGAGGAAAAACAAATTTGGCTGCAAAGATGCCAGCTCATTCCAAAGCAAATCTATTTAGTACCATCAAACGCATCAAGAGCGCATATATTCTGTAGAGTGACATACTCTTTTATAAATTGTCAGGCCTTTTCCGAGAAAAGGTGTTTTTATTCCCATCACAAAGTACTGATTCTTTATCATAAAGAGCACTATTTTGTCAATGTTTTTTAAATAGCCCTGACAATATACTACCATGGTCCTAGATGCCGAGCTATTTATCTTAATTTTAAAGACACTTTAATCGCCCAATAACATCATCCAATTTTTCTTCTGAATTATGAAGTTTTCTGAAAAACCTCTACTTTTCTGTTAAGATAGTTTTGAAAGCTTCAAGATGCATGCAGTCATGTAACAAACTTCAGAAGAGAGAGAGAGAGAGAAACAGAGAAATAAAATTGTTGCCTTCTCCACTGAGAAAATTAATTGCAGCAGACAGACCCTTTGCCCTGCACAAAGACATTCTTTCTTTGCCCAGCTTAGTTGATTCCAAATTCTCTCACTGACCTTGCCTAGATTAAATTTGCAGTCAAGCAAACATATCTTTCGAATCAACAAATTGGATTAGTGGATTATTTGAGTTGGGAAGCAGAACGTTCACACGCTTACCCAACTTGGACAAAAACTTCTCTCCCCACCCCTGGCTAGGTTACCTAAGGATTTGCTATGTCCAAAACTTGTTTCAGAAAGATCATAAGTGGCTGCAAAACATAAGTTGAGACATTGCTTGCAGACTTCTACAAACTCCTTAAAAATGTATATACATATATAAAAAGACAAAGAGAGAGTTCCAGGACAACAGCAACAAAAACAGTGCTTGATTATAAAAAAGGACACCACATAATTGCTTGCAGCTTAACTTGCTCACCAGTTTGAAGTCCACATTTGAAACTGTGTAGAAAGCACTGTGATTTCACCAAAATGGAATGTAAAAACTACAGAATTAAAAATAACCCAGCCTAAGATCAGGAGAGACATAGGGTCAGGTCTCCAGAGGAGTTGTCTCTAGTTCACTTAAGAACCCAGTGATACTTTTCCTTAGATGAGGTTTTTGCTGGAAAGAAACACTGCAGGTTCACAGAGCTCTCAGGTACCCTAGTCTTTTGCAGATTGAATATTAATATGAGGAGGGTGAGAAAGAACCAAAATGTCAACCTCTAATCAAAATAGAAATGAAATGAAAGATTTATTTCACTGCACATCATGACTTCAATACTTTGTATATCACAGGCCATTAAAGAAGCTACACGAAGAGAGACTTAGCACTACTTCGAAAGAAAAATTCAATTTCTTCAGCAAAAAAAAGAAAAAACAGGTAAGCCTGCAAATTAAATCTCCATCCTTTGAAAACTGCTTCTTCACCTTTTCCACTTGCTCTTCAGTTGAATCTTGGACACCTAATACTTGCGGGAGAGAGGGAGAGTATCTCTGTTTTTACCTTTCACAGCCCATTTTTAAACAGAGGCAGAATAGGCATATCACAACAACAACGAATTCCTCTCTCCAAGCAGGAAGGGAAGAAGGGGATTAGGAAGGCCATTCCCTGCGCTGGTGAGAACAGCAACAGAGGGGAGCCACCACGCAGCTCCGTCCGACGCCAGCCAGCGCAGGAACGGGGACAAAGCGCGCGAGAGGCTCTAGGGCTCCTCTCTGCTTTACCCAGCGCACAGACCGCGAGCAGTGAGGCTGAGGAATAATCAAGTCCTCCGATTCAACCTGTGGGGTCAGTGCTTTCGAGCAGGATTTGCCTCAGACACAGGACCGTGTTTTGAAGTCCATTGCAAGAAAAGCTTTGAAATTCACCGAGAGCCATGTTGTTTACATATTTACCTAAAACTATGGATATTCACTTTAAAGACAGCAGAACATTACCACAGGAAAAGATATATTTGAATAAGATAGTAATAGACTTTTTCTATTAGACACATTCATATCCTATGTGTATCTAATACCTAGAAAATAGGCATTAGTTCTAACAAGCAGAATGCTACTAACCACCAGTGCCATGTATTAAACATTTGCCATTTATATTCCCAACAGTAGGTGTTAAAATTATATTCCTGCCACAATGGTCTCATCCACACCTAAGCATGCAAAGGTTAAACTAATCTGATATATCCACAGCCCTAAAAGGAGAAACCCACCACCTCCACCACTCTCCATAAGCACAGCCCAAGCGAGGGTTTCTATTTTGTTCTCCAGGTTCAGAGGTCAGACCAGCAAACTAACACCGCAAGTTTTACGCCAGTTTCATCATGAATTGGCAATTTCTGCTTTACTATTTGAAAATGTTAGGATTAACCTTCCCAGCCTGACAGCGGAGGGAAGGCAGCAACGGGAAGGGGCACCTTGCCCCATCACCGCACACAACGCACGTGGGTCAGCACTGGCTGGCACCAACGACGAGCTTATCCCGTTCCCATTGCCCATCCCAACACACATTTGTTATAAGCTTTAAACAGAGAACTGTGGCTCCTTAATCCAGTAGCACCTGCCTTTTTGTTTCCAAGATCCCAATTCAGCGCAGAGCAGCAGCCGTCGCAGATGTACACTCTTCTCAACCATATACCTAAACTAAACTCTGAGACCATACTGATATTTGCATACATTTGGTTTTACAACGGCCAGAACAAAAATCTTCCAGTTGTGAAGATACCAACACAATCTGGCAGGCACTAAACTCTTTAAGAGCAGCCCTGCAATTTGTCAGTTCACTACGAGAAAAATCAGCTGTTTCTGATTTGGAGCAACATGCTCTGCAGCCGTTATTTACCTCAAAAATATTTCATTCAGGAATCCCAAACTGCATCTGCACAGCAGCACCCACAACATCGCAAGCTGAGGAACACATCAGCATGGGCCCACCTCAGACTGAAAATTTCTAGATGTACTAAACAGTTAAAGATAATAAACCATTGTATGCAATCAACAATTTGGGTAAAGCTTTCCCTCAGTCCATGCAGAAACATCCATAAACGCATTACCTCATTTACAGAAACAATTATGAATATTTCAAGCTGACAACTCAAAAAAGATTTTTTTTGCCTCGTATTAAAATGGAATTTTGTAATAAAGTGCAGCCCAGCAGTAAAAATCTTCTCTTATTGACAATAAATACAATTTATACTATTGAATACATTGTAAGTGTCTATATAAGTATGGATAAGTATAGTACTATTGTTGAGAAGCAGGAGTAGGCAAGTTCCTGCCTGGGAAGAACCGCGCTGAGGCGGCAGCAGCCATGAAAAGAAATACAATGGAGCTTCAGCCACGGAAACCTCTTCCCACCCACCTTGGACCAAGACACTGCTTTGGGAGTAACACATATTCGAAAGACCGGTCCTCCATCCCACTGCGGATAGGACGTGTGCCACTGACGGCTGGATATCCTTCCAACCCCAATGCCCTATTTGGCGAGGCTTTTTGACTTTCAGAAATCTAGTAGCATCAATTATAGCTAAACCAGAATTTAACTCAAAAAAAATGCATAACCATATCAAGGAAATTAACAAACTATACAGCTTGTGTTTCTGGCAAGTGCCAAAATCCTTGGTATCTAAGGTCACAAACGGATGTATGATTTATTGCAAGGTAAATCACTCTGGGTTTCCAGTTTACTACACCTCAGTATCACCACAGTGCAACCTCAGAAACCACTCACAAAACAACAAATGGATAGCAGAAACTGAGAATATATTTTTGGACGAAGCTTTACTTGCTGGTTTAAGAAAAAATTCCTCCTAGAATAGCATTATTTACAAATATCATTTCCACCACTCAATGCCCTTACCGAAGTGAACTCCTTCTCTCTGAATTTCCTTCAATGAAATTCAAGCTCCTCATTGTTCCTTCCAAAAACCTAGCAAGGATCTCCACCTGCCTTTCTCCACTAATTAACTTTCACAGTCCCTTATGCTTAAGCAGTGATAGATTTGCAACTGATGGAAAACTGAAAACATGTGTTGGCCCTGTTTCCACAGTAAAATTAGTTCTTCAAGGGCTTGCCTAAGATCAACCAAAAAAAACCCAAAAAGACGTGAAAGCTTGGTTAACTTCCTAGTTAATCAAAATTGGAAATGGCCCTTAGAAGAATGGCAACTTTTGAGACTCCTCCCAAGGTCTACTTTTCTTGGCTATAATCAACACAAATGCAGATACGGCCTTCTCATGCAACATTTTGAACATGTAGTTCCACCTTGGCTGCATGCTATGAAAAAAAAAATCAGGAAAACAAAGAAACCTTAGATAAACATTAACAGAACCTCTATGGCTGATTTAGTTTGTTTCAAAACGGACAAACATTTTCAGATAGCATATAACCATGAATGCCACTGATCCCCCTTATGACAACGGCAGGGTAAGAGCTGTGCTGTCCAGGGGAAAAACAGCAGCAAAAAGCTTACTGTGATGGTGATGGGAACAAGACAAAACATACAGAGTTTAAAGAGTAGAGCTCACAGCTGTCTTTTTTTGTTAGAAAATAAATGGCTTGTGGCAGATACAAGGAGCACCACAAAGGAGCCAGGTAGGCTAAGTGGTTGGGGACAGACTCTAACATCAGAGAGCACAAGCTCTCGCATCATATTCAGCTACAATACCAACAGCTAGCACTAATACAGACGCAGAGAAAGATGTTCTCTTCATTTCCAGCTGTGTCCTTTACTGGAGAAATTATGATATCATACATATAGGAGTATGCGTTACTTCTTCCCAAGAAGTCTACTACGGTAGTAGTCCAGAAAGTTGTTTGTTAATGGTCTCTGGAAAAATAAATTTCTGTTTCGCCAAAAAAGGAGTAGCAGAAGATCAAAATTACTTTCTGAACAGCAAATGCAATACATTCAGAAAATTTTTTAGTCCCTCAATTAATGAAAGAGACAGATTTCAATACTGCTTTTAGCAATACACAAAACAAACAAGAAACCCACACTCCTTTTTAACTTCATCTATTTGGTGCCTTTAAATGCTGGATAAATAGATTCTGGAAAAGTATACGCATCTTTTCTAGGGAACAATACTGACATACATGGCTTTTTGGGGAAGGGAAGATGACACATTTTTGTTGCAGAAGGTACTTCCTTAGAAGTGCTTGTCTGAATAAATCTTGATAAGCAGTGCTGAAGATGATGAAATTCTGCACATGTGCCACTTAACCATATTCCCGTTTCATTGAAATCTTATAATCACACCTCCACTTTCTATTTCCACAAAAAGATCTCTCTTAAAATTCTCCGTTTCATTTAAAGTTAATGCAGGCACAAGAATTCTCTAGTCATAATATTAATATTTTAGTACCACATTTTGATAAGTATCATTAAAATGTCTAAACCACAAACTTACAGTGACCTCTGCTGAACAGTTAGTGTATCTTCCCTACAGACAAAAAATGTATTTACACTGCCAAACCCATCACTTGCAAAGCAGTTGCACAAGCACTATTTCAAAAAGAAAGTCACAGTTTAACTTATAAAATACAAAGCTCTATTTGTTCTTAAAAAGATAAAACTTCATTCAAAACACCAAGAGGAATCTTCTGATAACCCAAAGCACGCAGATAAACTTTTGACCAAAGCTTTATACTTCACTTTGTGATCTATTTAGTGCTATTGGCTGCACCCAATAATTTAAACTAGCCACTGAAGAATTATTCCAGTAAATTAAACAAGAGAGCTTGTGCTCTCAGGGTTTGAATAATGACTTTGGTGACAGCAGGACTAGCTACAGGACAGCTAAGAATACTTATTTCTTATAAATGAAAAAATTCAGGAATCTTTATCCAGCATACTTTTAAAACCACAGGGAACATTTCCATTTCTCAAAATCCTTTTTTAGCTTAGATAAGGTATACCCGTTCAGACTAGCCTCATCTACACTGGACCAGCTTTCCTCTCCAGTTGTGACCAAGAGCAGATGCCTCGGGAAGAAAGGAGAAGTGGGCAAGGGCCGGGGCGACATCTCACCTGCGTGCCGATGGCCCCAGCTGTGAGAGGACAAGAGGGGACAGCAGGTCCCACCTGCTACATAAACAAGCTCCCATCCTAACTACTACATGGGGGAAGCCCCACCGCAAGTCCAAACCACAGCTCTGTCCACCCAGGCAGAATGGATAAAACAAGTCTAGAAAAAGAAGTACTCTTCAAATTTCTTCTGAATTTGAGTAGGGCTGATATCACCACAGTCCCTTTTTTCTTTGTATCTCCAATTTGATCTGACCACTAGGCACAGCAACTATCTTCCTTTGCTGGCATACTCCTCTATTTCCTACACAGCTGTAAGTCCATCGTCTTGCTTTTCTGCTGCAAAGTAAATAGCTGAGAGCCTCTGGCCACATCCTCAAACTCCTGCAGCTTTTTCTCCAGGACTCAGATGAGGTTTCTTAGTGCACTCAGCCCACACAAGAGGACAGAAAAATGGTTCCTGCATGCATGAAGTAAAACAAAAACAAAAAATAGCTTTCCTGTGAAGATAATGGGGCTCCCTCATACAGTAAGATCCTCACAAAACCCCTTAGAGAGGTCTAGAATCACTTAACTACCTTCATCCAACTACAGTTCAACTATTTTGGTTCTAACAAACAGCTGCTTTGTTACTACCTTCTCTTTCTTATAAAATATGGAGAAGAATCCAGAAACATGAAATAGATTCTAGTTGAAGCAAACCAAACTAACCAAATTTTTTAAAAAATTTCTATAGCTTGAAAAATTGTTAATAATTGTAGTTATTTACACACTTACAAGCTTTTAAATTGCAATGTGAAATCTGCACCTGAATCACTGATGGATTTGGTCAGATCCTTGGAAAGTTCAAGAGCTGGAGGCACAACAGAACATGAGAATTTAAGTAAGGTTAGAATGGTTAGCATGCACGGAGCAGATTTCTATTCTTGAATACATTAAAAATGTCTATATACATAAGGATAAGTATACATACACATATATAGTTATAGACAACAGACCGTCTCGCTTGCATTGACACAGTATTTCTAAAAGATAATTTAGTCTTCTTTGGCAAACCATTATAAAATGATAAATCCTACTGGTTGCCATCTCTATAAAACATTAATGAAGCGATATGTAGCATGCAATTATTTTGTCATCAATTTTGGGTTTACAGAACAAACATCTGAGGCTCTAAGGAGCACTTTGCACAAACACTGTGTAATCATCACGGTTCAGAACTTGTTTTGTGCCACTGAAGAACATCAAAAACTACCCCACACCCCATCAGGGAATGTTTTTCAACAACATGTTACATCAACTGGTACTGAGAAACCTCCTTCCTGGGTGGCAGCAGAACAGCTCATTACACTTCTGAACACCAAACATGACACAAAGGAAAGTGAGCCTGGCACTCATTTGCTCATTTCTGCCAAGAGAAAACATAAAAAATTTTGGATATATCAAGGTTTATAAATACTAAGTTCTTATCAATGCTTACAAGAATTGTTCAGTCCAGATTTAAACATGTGCATATCCATATACTATCTTGATTTTATATAACCCATATCCAGTGAAATATACAACATTAAACTTTTCCTCTGACTGTGAGACCAACATAAAAAGAACATTAAATCTTAATATTTAAGCCTTTATCTTATTTTTAAATGTACATGCACAGTGCTGGAATTGGTAAAATCCCATCTCAGCGTGCATTACACCCCATTTTACCAAGCAAGGAATTTGCGTATTGTGCCACCAAGCACTAATCCTTCCCTGTGAGACTTTCAAATCACTCGGTTCATTTAGACACAACGGCTCCCAAGGCCCTCCTACGATACCAATGCTAGCAGACATCACTCCTTTTATCACCTAAAACTCTCAGCCGTGAAGACTCATGAGGGACTCTGGATTTTACTATCTGACATAGTTTAGCAAAGTTGCTTTTTATGACTATAACAAAACTTTTTATTTTCATCTTAAATACAAAACTAATTTTGCAATAAGCCATATAACGATTACTGGAGTAGTCCCAACTTTCAACAGAGCCAAAAAACTGATGCATTTCAATACAGTATGGAAAAAGGAGGTCATACATAAAAACCGGAGCCTATGCTCATTCCAGTTCAGACTAAAATTTCAGTCTTACCCAACCCTTGTGACTTTACCCAGAGTTTCATGATTTCATGATACTATTTTTAACTTTTAACCTGGATGCTTCATTTTTTCGAGACACATTCTCATGCAATAACATTTTAATGTAAAGAATAGAAGAGCTAAGTTAACTGGTGACAAGAGGAGAGTGAAACCAAAGCGAGGATCTCTCTAGAAAGGCTGAGTAGAACTGTAAGCAAATAAAGGAAAGCAACATTCCCTTTGAACAAATCCCTATGGCTTTTAAAGGTACCCCTTGAACTTTCAGCACTCAGATCAGGATCTTTAGGCATTTAAGGATGGCAGAACTCAAACTCTCATGATTTAGCACAGAATTACTTCATAATGTTTAATTAAAGGGCTAGAATTAATTTTTACATCTTTAAAGGAGAGTAAAAGCTCTGCTACATTAGTGGATACCACACATATCTTAAGGTTGTTCTTCCCATTACTTTTGTGTGGCTCTATCACAAGCTTTGTAATTTTGAAACTTCTACAAGTGACATTAAGGATAAATAAATATAAGGCTGTAGCTAAAACCCAATCCTTAATGTATCCCACTGTGCCCATTTAGCAATACTTGTACCATACACAATGATATCATCTACAATTAGTATGTATATCATACACAATCCCTCAATCGCTGACTCAACAGCGACACAGTAACTTGCAGACATCTTACGGATTTTATAGTTACTATAAAAGCATGATATGATTTCTATTTTTTATGTAAGTAAATAAAACTCAGATTTCTTCTGAACAAATTAAAGTGATGTTTCTATAGGAAAATGAATCTTTAGTTTTTACAACATTCCATAACATACAACATGTATAGAGGATTTATTTAGCTTCAGAGGCATATTTTAATATCATGAAATATCCTGTTTCTGGCAGGTCTGAGTGACTGGAATTAACTTATTTATTTGGGATTACCATAATAACTTAACCAGATGGTATAAGACTTACACTTGATTAGATCAATGACAATAATGTCACCAAGTCTGAGCATCTGACCTCGGCCAAATATTGCAATATTTAAAGAAAAAATGAGGCAGACAAATCTGTAAAGGACGGCTGTTAGTAAACTGTTGTATTAACACTGCACTTCTCATTAAAAGAATACATTACTAAGAAACTGAATGCTATCTTGTCAAGTATTCTATAAGGATGCTTCCATTTTGAAAAATATTTTTAATAAGTATACTTCCAGTCAGCATTCATTTACATATATGTACTAATTTTCCTTTTTTATTGGTTCATTTCTGGATTTAATGGACATTTAGATAATTGAAATTTTATATAGAGTACTAAACAAAATGTAGGTCATGCATTGATTTTAACATTTTTATAAGCCAAAATTACTACCAGGTAATCTACATACATCTTTTTATTTATTGCAAATAGTTAAAAAACATACTTCATTAATGTGTTTTTACCCTAAAGCTTTTCTGAATATCCAAATAATTTCCCAATTGCATCTCAAAATTAAACTCTTTAGTTTTCATCTCTGTACCCTAGGGCTTTACTGCACAACGTAACATATTTTAATATGGTTAAATGCTCCTGATGTTGCAAAATGTTATTCCTTATTGAAAATGGTCATTAATATCACTTCATACCTCAGAGAGTATGGTAGTAATTTGGTAATAAAACACACTATTATCATCGTCTTCTAATAACCCAAAAGTGTTGTAATCCTAGGGCCCTAAATGTGTTATGGAATATTATTAGAATAAGCACATTCTGGTCATTATTTAGATGGGAACATTTCCCATGTCTCTCATACCTCATTCAGTAATTGCACGCTCCTGCTATAATTAAATTTGCCCATTTTAAATTGTCCATAATATTGTAAGGTTCATTTTCTGGTCCTGTGGGACGCACCATTGACTCCATTTTGGGCACAACACACTTTTCAATGATATATTTTAAATTGTTTATTTTTATTTAAGTGACTGCCTAGAATAATAAGTTGAAACATCCTGAGTTAGATAAAACAGTTTAAAGTGGAGGGAAGGGAAAAGAGAAACCATAGCTCCCCTAGATATACAAAACAAGAGTGAAACGTTTTGCCTCAGGTGACTTTACCTACTTGCCCATGGTCTTCCAGGCAAAGATATTGCTTTGAGAGGAGCATTTATTCAAGACTCCCAGATTCATGGAAGCACAAATCCAGTATCGGGTGTTTGACAAGGAGGTATCAGAGTCCAGGTTTCAGGAGGACACGTGGTGTGCACGCACAGCTGCCCACCTCCTTGCTGTTGCTGAGTCCTCCTCAAAGCCTGAGCCTGACATCGCTGGAGCAGGCTCACCCAGAACCAGCGGCCGGTTTTGGAAATACGCCGCTGCTGAAGTTGCCATCTGCAGATATTCCTACCAGTTATTACAGCAAATCTTTAAAATCTATCATTTTCTTATGGCATCTATTCAAGCAAGAACAGGACTTAAGTTTATACTAGAATGCCGAACACAGCAAAAGAAAATTTCATAAATGAAGAAGAAAAAACACTCAAGTTGCAGCACAGTGTATTTAAACACACACTTAACCAGGCAAATATGTAAATTATTCACTGTGAATAAAAATCTGAAAAAGTGCATTTTGCAAAACTGGTATCATTTAGTAGTATTAAATTTTAGCGGCTGAGTTATCTGATAGGACTATGAAGCATTGTTGTACTGCTCTGACTAGATTGCTGGTGTTAAGCCCTGCAAAAAGAGCACACAGAGGGATGCAGGCTGCTTCCATAGTCTCACAAAAAAATTGTTAGGTCATTTTCCTCTCCTAAATGCCTAAATAGAAGGTTCTCATGAGGGATTTGCACAGGATCTTATGCACAAATAAACTGCAAAATTTAAATACATCAGGCAAACAATGGAAAACTCATAAGCAAACCGTATCTAGATAAACCTAACAAATGAGACAGCTCAACCACTTGGCAGCCTCAACATAACTGCGAAATATGAGCCAAGGATACAAACCAGCAGAAAATCCAAACTCCCAGAGAATGGCATCTGGATTCAGTAGCTGTTATGATAACAGAAGGAAGAACAGTGCGTTTGTATTTGGAAAAATAATAATGCTTAAAATAGATTTCAAGGCTATGTGAAATATATACAGTTCTGCATGCCTATATAGATACGAGAAACAGACATAAAATGCTGTAAGAGATACAGCTCCGGAAGAGAAATCACTTAAAAGGAAATACTTCATTTAATGAGATAGAACTTACTGAAATAGAAAACAAACTATTCCATGCATCTCTCCACAATCGTCTCTGATGTTTTAAAATGTACATAAAGACAAGATCCAGCACAAATATTCAGTACTACATTTATATTACACAACAGATAATAAAAACAAGCGTTCATCTTTGAGCTCAACTAACCTACTCAGAGAATGAAAAATCTTACTCAGCTATCTGTCAATATGAAGAGAGCAAAAGCATCCAAGAATGAAGAGAAATTCCAGGAAAAAAAAAGAAAAAAAAGCTGATTCAAATGATCAATAATGACAGCTTTTGTCATCTCAGAAGTGTTCATTCTGTATACAAACAGCAACTGCTATGGTCAAAAAAATTAAAGTTTTATAGAGGAGATTACAGACATGCACTCAAAAGTCATTATAAATATGGCATTTCCTGCATATTAATACTTTGAATTCCCACCTATAGTTGCCACTATAGATCCATGCAAAAAATTATGCTTTACAGTGAGCATATCTTAATGTTTATGAACATGTGCATGACAAAACATACTATTTATGCAAAAGTTTCCCTCTTTCTTTGATTTTATTACTGTATAATTACAGCAGGAGGTAATATGTCACAACACCATACTCATATATAAATTTTTTTCAGTTTTCACAAATCTGCAGATTTACATCTTTGCAGTAGCAAGATGATGGAATTTAGGCAATAAACTTGCACTTGATGCCAGTCATGCTCCTGGATGTCAAAGTTCTGCAGATAATTGTAATTTAGGAATGAAAGAAATACTTTTTCTTTTTCAATAAGCTCATTAACTAGGTAAGTGTGCTACAAAATTACCTTCAAAATGGTATTGTTATCAACCCAAATCATTCAGAATTAATAGTCCTTGTCCTCCAAAAATTATAAAAATTAAATAATTTTTAATTCATATTCAAATAGACAAAATCCAACCATGGGAGCCAAACTGGATGTAATATGTAGATAATTAGAAAGAGGGAATTCAGAATTTAATACAGAGTATTTAGCCTCCATTAGATAACGTTTAGGGATCCGCAGATCAAGAAGGTTGAAGAGTCCTACTCTATAACTAACGAGCATTCTAAACAGAAAATATAACTATGAATTTTCAAGTAATTATCTAATTTCGGTAGTTTAGATTTTAAATATAATATGCTGTAAATGCTAGCAGTGTTATAAAATAATAATTTTTTTTCAATAGAAGTTAATCATATTTGAATCTCGTAAGACAAAATGGACAAACAACACTAAAAAAGCCAGCAAGCTGAATTTTCCCCTAAATATAGTTTATATATACATCAGAAAGATTTTCCAATGACCCCATCCAGCATTTGCGGTCATTTATATTTGCATTATACTTTTTACTATCTATTGAGTAAATACTAAAGAACGCCTAGGCATATCTTATCCATCTTCATCTATAGTGATCTACATATTTCCAAATAAATTACAGATTTTGCAAGGTTCCAATTAAACGAAAACAAAGGTTAGTGAATTCAGATCCTCTTTTATTTCCGTAACACTATAGCACTTACTCATTTTCATTAATATAAAATAAAGATCAGCTCTTCCGTAACTAGGTCTTCAAAAAATTACTAAAAGCTCACTAAAAGGGACACAGGTAGAATATTGATTCACCTATCTTTCTGCGCAATAATAAACCGCTGTTGCTACGAATTACCAGTCTTTCAGAAAATTATCTGAAATGACAGTAATTAAAAAAAGCAGTCACCCAGCCTTCTTTAAAAAAAATAAATAAATAAATAGAAAAAGCTCCTGAGTGTAATTAAAGAGCTCGAACGCAAGAGGTAGCTACTGTCTCCATCTTCTTACATACTATTCCGAAACATGAGAGAAGACAGACTGGGAAATGAGTTGCAGCATTTTTAAAATGAGACAGAAAAATTAAAGTTCTCTGGGCTAAAAAAGCTCGTAGAGAACAATGAGAGGCTTTTTTTTGGCTTTACCTGTGTGGAAAAACACCTTGTTCGCCTTGAGCCATTTCTCAGCAAAGCCGAGTCCTCACAGAAAAGTTCATTTTCAGTCAGGCTGCTTCTTAGAAGGATTTTCTTCCCCTGATGAAAATGAGGGCCATCTGCTTCACATGCGGCTCTAGCATTTTCTCGAAAATGATTATAACTGACCCTAATTCTGGGCACTTTTCATATGATCAATACACCTTTCTGAAATCACAATAATATTGTTAGTGAAGATATAATTATAAATGCACAAGTTTTCAAGCTACGCAAGTACGTTAATTGAAACCTGGCACAGTTCCAGAGGAAATCAGCTAAAAGAAGTATGATGCATATCACATATCAAGTAGACTATAATTATTACCTGTTCTTGAGAAAGACGTTCAGAAGATTAACGCTTCAACACTGTGCATCTGATCATTTCAATAATCATTTAACACAATGGACAAATCCATCCAAAGCCTGTCCCATCAAGGGACTCGGTTGCTGTTACGTTGTTAGAAGGGCACACCGGGAACTTCCCAGTGCCCCCTAATGACAGTG
Source organism: Struthio camelus (assembly GCF_040807025.1). Classification (NCBI taxonomy): domain Eukaryota; kingdom Metazoa; phylum Chordata; class Aves; order Struthioniformes; family Struthionidae; genus Struthio; species Struthio camelus. The sequence continues at coordinate 15,973,350 of NC_090943.1, read as the reverse complement.
ATTAAACATGTGGCAATAACGGCCTGGCTCGGACTAGCTCTTTCTCAGACAGTTTCTCCCAGTAATTACACACGTGCTGAGAACTGAAAGAGAATATTCATTACGGATAACAACATCGGTCTGTAGAAAACTGGAATTAAAAACGTTCGTGTGTACATGTCCCAGGTACAGCGCCCTGCTCAAACTACATCCAGTCGCAGATGAATTTTGGACGTGCGACCTCTTAAAAACACCATCAAAACTGGAGCTGTCTCTAGTCAAATAAGACACAATGTTCTCTTATACATATGTACACACATTTACAAAGATACAGATTGAAATCTCAGATTAAGATCTTTTCTTAGGAGTAGCTTGGTCAGAGCAGGCCTGCCTCTGCCATGGCAGGTTCCCAATTCTAGTTAACATTTCTCCAATGAGTGAATTCGTGAAATTTAGAAAGTCAAATTATAACTTATCAGATAACATTTACCACAAAATTAACGCTAAGAACTGTGTGTAATTCTGTACTTTGGAATGAAATTTTTTTTTTTTAATCAACAAGAATCAACAACGCTGAAAAACAAACTACTAATATAAAGCATTTAACGCGTGCTCCACAGTGAACTCCATATCAGATTTCTATAATATAAAATTCATCAAAACGTAAGAAACAATAACTCTATATATTTCTTGACAGGAGAAATACCGAAACATTAAAATAAAAAATCTACTAAAGTGCATCTTTCGAGACAAAAAATAGCATGCCATTTACTTTGCATCATGTTCTTGATAAGCATAAAAATGCAGCTAAAAACTATAATAGTTCTCAATGTTTATTGAGAACTAGAGTAAAAGTCAGTATGACCTGAAATTTCAGTTCTGATTTCCTCTTCAAGCCTGATCACCATAACATGAAAATAAGCCATTACGAAAATTTTAACTGGCAAAGATAAACTGGCAGTCCTTTCTTAATATGCAAATCCACCTTATTCTAAATTTGACTTTTTAACCTAAGCAGCTAAATACACTCAGAGTTTTGCATATCGGTACCCACACAATGAAAATTAAATTTTTCCCAGTTTACTAGAGGGCTGCCGGTGACACCTTCAATAACAACCATGTCGAGCGCCTTGCTGTTCAAAGGGAGAAGCAGGAGAGCCAGCCAACACTCCTACCCTGCTACCCTCGTTAAATGCTGACGTTTGACAGGACAAACCAAGGCAAGTCGATCCTGGAACGCATACTCGCTGAAGCACCAAAGGGAGTTAAATATCACCTAGGACAGCCGGATACCATTTTATTTTGGCTCAAGTCAAGCAAAACAAAATACACGCAACCTGACTGGAGAGCCAACCCAAAAGGCCCAGAGCAACAGGATCCCTAATCCAGTACCTGCCTGCATCATCCCCCACTTAATTGAGTTCTTTTTAATTAAAAACTGTTTTATTCCGGTCCTCGGTTTTGCATAGTTTCCTCGGCAGAGGAGGAGCCCCAGTGAGAGCGGCAGCCAAGCACAGCGCGGCGAGAGGCCAGAGGCGCTGGCGCAAACGGGTGTCCGAGGGAAGCAGCAACGCGGATAATAAACATTCCCATACAAGTCGGCCGTTTCTGAGGAACAGGTCTGCAACAGCAGGCGAGGTGTCTGGACTCTCTCAACGCCAAGGGAATTAGGCCTTTAGGCACCCAAGGCGCTTCTTAAAATTGCGCCTTCGACAGCGTCTGGAAACAAGGCTGCAGAGGCTGCCGCAAAAGCCGCCTTCGGCTTCGTCAGCCTTCTGAGGCTCCCGTGAGGGGCAGCAACCAGGGAAGGCGCAGCGCAGCAGCGCCGTACTACCGCTGCTCCGCCGGGAAGAGCCGGGAGAGCAGCCGCGGATGAGCCAGACTCAGCATCAGAAGACGACCATCAACGGGTGACGCGCTGCTGCGCAACTTGTGAGTGCCCAAACGACGCAAAACAGCCTGCTACCTGAAAAAGCTTTAACAGAATTTTTTAAATGATGAATATTAAGAATTGCTTTGAATACTACATACAAAGAATATTACAAATGGTAGCTTCAAAACAGATGCCAAGAATACGGATGTACTTTTCATCTGGTCTACAATGGAATTACTATAATAATATTATATACCCTATTTTAGATCTCTCTAAGTTTTAAGGAAATAAAATTGAAGTAGTGCAATCTTCTTTTTTATTACTTATTTAATCCTCACTATAAATATCCTAGAGAAAGAAGTTACTCCACCTATCAGCTTATAGATAGAATATAAAAAAGCATCTATATTTACATCTACTTAATATAATTCCATACTGCTACATCACTACACATTAGGAATGTAAAAATTACATTTTTAAAAGATAAACTTCTAATTTACAGACATATACACTGATGCCAATACCGGAAGTTAAATAAATTGACTTGATGTGCTATTAACAAATGAAAATGATTTTTTAAAATAAAATCCATATGACAGAAGCCAGTATTACATTTAAAATTCACAATCCTAACTAAGTAACAAACTGATATAAAAAAAATCATGCAACTTTGCACTAATGAGCAGCGATAACTTTTTTTTTTTTAAACTATCAACTGTACCTGCAAGATCTCAGTTCTTAATTGTAATGGCTAGCTTAAAGCCATTACTTCATATATAAAACTGGAACAGGGAAAAAAAAAAACCTACAACCTACAAAAACCGACAAAAAAAACCCTACAATCCCTGGACATTTAACTAAACTCAGTTTCACCTACCATTGTAATGCCTGTAATTCAATCTGCTAAACACCAGCTGCGAAAGATTGCAGTAGAGCCTGTCTCTACCACTCAAAACAGCTTAGGATCATGGCTAATTCTTTTTTCCTTTATAGCTCATTTATCTGTTGAACAACAGACGTATCAGCATTGATCTGTAAAGACACTTGTTGATGGCCTTCTACTATTGGCAAAAAAAAAACGCTCAGTTTTTACTCTTCTCCTCTGTTTCCTACCTTTTAACTTTTCTGCTTATCTACAGACAAATATTCTCTTTTATACCATGGCCATTAAGTCTTCTTTAGAGCTTTTGGAGAGAGACCTGGTCAAAAGCCTTCCAAGTACAAAATATCAAATGGGTCATCTTTATCTGCCATCAAGAAACTCCAATAGATTTGTTAAATAGGACTTCTATCTATACATATGAATATATTCGTGAGATATGAAGGAAATCATGCCAACTATTCCCCAAAAGATCAGATTCATCCAGGCATCCACTAATCACATTTTTTTGTTATTGTTCATATCAATTTCCCTGGGACAAGCATGAGAACTGCCAGTCTACAGTTCCCTGCGTCTCCCCAGGAAACCCTTCTTAAGTGTATCACATCTACTTCTTTTCCATTCTCAAGTACCCAGACAGTTTTCAACAAGTGATTACCTGCCACCATCCCTGATTCAATTCTCTTAATTTCACATTCATTTAGAATTTCTGGACACAATTAACTGATACTGGCAATTTGCTACTACCCTATTTGTCTGTTCTTTCCATAAACTCTTTTACTGACACCAGTTTAAGACAGCACCTTTGCAGAGTCCTCCATAAAGACGGATTTCTGCATGGGAAAGTCCCCTATTTCCTCCTCGCTTCGTTTAATCACATGCTCTTCTGTTTGTCCTAAAGAGTTTGGGGCAGGCTTCCTGCTCCTGGTTTGTCTGAAGAGCAATCTTAAGTTTTAGCGCCCGTGGACAGCAACGGAACATGTAGCCTCTAAATGACACTTGAATTTCTAAGAGTGACCTCTTATGAAGACACGATGGAACTCTTACAAGACTAGACAAAACACGTAGGCATAAGTAAGTAATCCTGTTCTTTGGTAAGTCAAAGACAAGTCTTGGATGCAAGACACGGCAATTCAGCATGGCATATGACCTCCTGTCATATGACAGTGAAACCCAAATTCCAGTTATCTCTTTAATGCAGGAATGCACATGGAAGTGAAGTATTTTCCCTTCTGTAAAGGTAGCTATACAATTAGAGGAACAAGTCTTCCTTCCAGCTTTGCAGGAAATAATACTTGCTGTGCCCTGAACGAAACACTTCTGTTTTGTGCTTATGGGAATATCATGCAAGAAAAAAAATTGGCTCACAGTCTATTCCTCTGATATTCATTCTTGAGAAGGTACACTTTATTTTGAGGTCTTGTGATCTTAAGCGCTCAGAAGTCATGAGTTAGTCTCCCCCTTCTCTGGGGAGAAGAGAGAGAGATGGATTTTAAACAGTTATGAGCTTTAAAACACATAAAAATTTAAGTTTTTTACTCATATGTTACAAGCAAACTGTCAGATTTTTCTTAGATTAAATTTTCAGGCTCTTATTTGGAATTATAAAAGTTAAAATCTTGGTCTTATTGGAGTCAATAGGACTTCCGTCATTCATTTCAATATGCAAACTTTTCTGAAAATGAAATTTAGGATTCACGTTTACGTATGATTACAAGGATAATATCCTCTGCAAAATTCAACCACTACAAGAACTGGAAACACTAGACCTGCTATAACACATGTAAAATCAACTATCCTTATATTTTACACATATACTTAGTGTAATGTTCCCTCTGCTGACTAAAGTTTGTTCCCATCTACCAGTTTATGCCTCCCCTCTTTTTCTACACCATCCAAATCTCATACAGTGCCAAGAAAATACAAGCACGGGAGGTCTTGTAACTCATGTACGTTAACAGTAAAAAAAAAAACAGTCTGACATAAACTGTGTGCATCTAGAGTTCACTTCAATTCCTAAAAATGTCACCACGTAAAGGAAGACCTATGGCTTGGCAGAGTCCTCCAGTCTTCTCCCCTTATTGCTTATCCCAAGTGAACTCAGACCCCGCTTTTGCTTACATGCAATTTTACTGTATAACAAAATCAGAGCTGGTCATACCACATCCCTGCTCCTCATTACTGATATGTGCCATACCAACAATTTCTCCAAAATAGACTTGCCTATAGTCATACGGGATGCTTGTGACAGAGCCAAAAAGCAACCAGCTGCAAGGGCAGAGTGAAACATCACTTTTTCCCAGAAATCTTCAGGCTGTTCCAGTGACTTCCAGAGAGAAATGTTGGAATTATCTCATCTTTGTGCTCCTTCAACTCATCCGTACTCATGTTTCATTCTTAAAATTGTTCTGTTTTCTTTTCAGAAAGGTATTTTTTGAACAACCAGACCACCATACACTACATGCTCTCTTGTTCAATACGGGTCTGTTGTTCTTTGTGACATGATGTTTTCAGGTTTCATTCATCAAAATTAGATATAATGGCTTACACATAGATGAGATTTACCTTTCAAACAATATATAAATTACAGTTGGCCAGATACGAAAAGTATCAACAGCTTATCACAGTAATCACCAGAATTTCTGTAAATTATGTCTATATTCCTTATTATTATTTTAATTGCAAATTATTTCTCAATTACTTCAGTCATTTGATTATCACTTTGAAACGATATTTTATTATAAAATTTGTGCAGAAGTCAGTGATGTAATTCTATCTCCACTGAAGCCTGCTGCACTGTCACTCATTTTCTACTCCCAATTTCTTCCATTAAATTAATTCATTGTGCTACAATGTTGCTACCAAACCAAAGGTATAATGAAGCAGAAAATAAAAGCAACAAAACCCTACTGCTCAAATTGTTTTTTTCACTAATTTTGTTATGGCTACAAGAATCTCAACAGCAATTAAAAGCCTTTTCACTTCAATCGCTTAGCAAAACCGGCTTTTCTAGCACCAGAGTTAAGAAAATAAGTAGTGATGGAAAAATTAACTGGAAAACAAATTAAAATAACAAAATAGTTAAAAATTCAGGCTCTGTTTTATAAATCAATATAACTGATGTTTTAAAAAAATGATTTTTTTCTTCAAATTATGATTCCTACGGTACAATTTTAGGATCATAACAGAGAAACCTGAAACCAAATCCATAAATCTGAAGGGGTTTTTTGACTGATCAAAGCATCAGATACAACTGTTGTCTGCTGGGTTTTGTAAGTCAAACCAAAATGCTGATCTAAACAGTATGAGTAGCAGGACAGATTAGGTCCAAGTTTGCAACTGGTTTGCAATTTCAGTGTATGAGAATAAAGAACTGTTCAGTAGAGCACAGTAAAAGATTAATGTATTAATCTCCGTAAAGTTACTTATATGTATATTTATGAAATACAAGAATATATTGGGAAATTTAAAAGTAGTCTATGTAGACTGCAAATCACCAGGCCACTGCATTTGGAAACAATTGAGAGCAGGTAAGAGCAGTTCCGAATATTTTTTAACTTGGATTTAATATCCATATGGTACCTGAGAGGTCCTGGGTAAACCTGAAGAGAACATTGACCTTTCCACAACATAAACACAGTAACTTCAGAGTGGCTAATCAAGCAGTTTTCCTAGCAATAAAAGTAAGGCGGGTGTGCAGACCACAGCCTATTTTTAATTGTCGGTAGATGAAAATATACTTGCTTTTTGGCAGCCATAAAAAGGAAAGGGTTGGGGAAAGGGAAAAACAGGTAAATCAAGGTGGTCATCCTGGTCTTTACACCACTGTGCATTGTACACCCGCTCTGTAGCATCTCTACGGGATAATCTCTTAAATTACTGTCAAACACCCCCACCTTTTCCTACCTGGTGGCTACTAAAAAGACTGAGCAGCTCAATGGAGACCGGAGCCAACAGGCAACAGGCTAGCCAGAAATGCCCTCAAGACCCACCCCGGCTGGAGCGCTCTGCTGTATGCAATCATAAACAAAATTTTAACTTGCAAACTATGCACACAGCAAGGGACAGCTACATATGCAAAGAATAAAACAGTTTACCATGGAATTTATTTACTCAGTAAACCACCACTGCATCATCTGGAAGGTCTAAAGTCTTGGGGGTTTTTTGTTGTTGTTGTTGTTTTCTTTTTTTACTAATTAGCAGATGTTTGCTATTAATCTTTTAAGATGCACAAACGCAAAAAAAAATTGTTGACTTCCCTGTTCTATAATCCAAATGTACACTTTCAGGTATCTAAATACCAAAAAAGAGTCATCTGACTCCAAGGCAATGCTTAGTCTATTTAATTCAATATATGCTGCCTGCATCAGGTTAAGTGGCTACGTTCAGCCCTCCTAACACATATCGGAAAGTAGAAGGAGGACAAAAAAGGAATTAACTACACATAAATAAATGGGCATATATTTACATGCACAATGCTAACTAGCTCAGTCAATTGTTTTATAACAGCAAGCATCAACATTTTCAGTGATTCAGGAAATCATTCTCATTCTAAAAAGGCAACAAACCAGTACAATAGCATTCAACAGCTGTTTTCACGCAATGCAAATCTATCGCCATCCCCACATAACTGTCAGTGTCAGCACTCTATCACTTTCTTTCAAATCAAACAGGTGCAGCAAGCTGATAGGAAAAAGACGGATGTCGCAGTCATACATCTGCAGCACTCTTATTGCATATAACTAACGTAATAAAGTGGAACACCAGTGCTTGCTGTCATTCATCAATGCAGTATGCCGGTGTCAAGAAGAGAAATATGTTCTTTACTGACAATTTGTTTTAATGAAAATGTATTGCGATATTTAAAAAGTTTTCAAAGCTGACTTCTAGTTATGACAGCTGACATGTTTATGACAGCTATTTTTGGTGAAAAATGTGCAACAAGAATGACTTAATATTAGAAACAAAGAAAACTACAGTAAAGGCTGAGAGAAAAGAAAATAATTTAAAGCAATGTTCTGGTTTGCCAATGAAATTACCCAAGACGAAAATTTGTCAGTCACAAAAGTTAATACTATCAAAACAAATGACAAGAAATTAGTTACAGCCGAAGTGTGAAATGTGACCATCACTCTTTCACTACTTTCTATTTATTTTAAATAACAGATGAACAGTCATTAATATTTACTATACTTCAAATCAGTTAGATAATACAGATCAGTAGACTGAAGTCAGATTAAGCAGCAGCTGGTTAGATGGATGTCATCTGTCAGTGGCTGTTCTTCTAAAAGCCCCTAATACTGTCAGTGAAAATTACAGTCCACAAATCAAAAGAATATAAGTGCTTAAACTGAAACATATATGAAATCAGACAGCTCCCACTGGATTTTCCCCATGTTCTATTACCTCCGTGATCAATTCATGGTTCAAGTGACAGAAATTGCTGAGAAAGCAAAACACCGCTTTCTTTCTATTTGAGAGCTACACTTTGAGCTAGGGGACATAGTTTTAGATAATTAAAATTAATTTTCCTTCCTTTTTGTCAAGAAACATTAAAATCAACCTGCTGTAAAGCATGGTGCTCTCTCTCTCTCTTGCACAGATTAACGAGGGGAAAAAGTTTGTCACTATTACAAAAGTGACAAACTCATTAGTTATAAATAAGACAAAATGATTTTCAGTCAGCAAATTCTGTAATACTAAGCCACAGTTTTTTCTAATAGTATAAAAATGAGGGAAAAGACTACACAATCAGAACTTCAATAATTATTCAAAATATATGTCAAAATATTGCTTATATAGCACAAAATAAAGGAAGCTTTAAGCCAATTAAGTATCCAAGTGTTCCACAAAAATAGAAGCAGTGGCAGACACTCAGGCTTCTCTATAACTCTTACAAGCGTTATAGAGCTGGCTTATAACAAGTGTTGCGTGGAAGTAGGGAAAGGTACTTGAAAATTAGTTTTCTGCTTCTGCTAAAGTGTTGGGATTATGAGCATTTTGAATCAGTACAGTAGATATGTCCATAAATCAATGCTGCTGCTCCTTTTTTCTCTCTCTAGTTTTTTTTTTTTCCTCCTTTCTCTTAATTGAAATAGGATGGCTAAACCTAGAAAGGGAATCTCTTACTGGCATTATTTCAGCTGACAACATGGTATTTCAAAATGCATTGTCTTGCTTTGAGGATATAATCCTGTACAAATAGCAAACAAACAGAAAAAGATATTTGCAAGACAGTGCAACTCAGCTGGGGATTTTAAAAAAAAAAAACATGCCATTTCCTTGCTACTCATGGAATACTATCAAGTATTTTATCTATGTGCAACAGTACTGGCAAAGTGCCAACTGCATACAAAGCAGCTTCGCAAAAAAGTCCTTGTGGATGGCTGCTGGATGGCCCTTTGGAGGCGCATCAGCAGTGTGCCCTCGCGCTGGAGGCACCGGCTGCGTTAGCGTGAGCGCATCTAGGGAGGCGATTCCTCCCCTCTGCTCAGGGCTTGTGCGTCCACATCGGGAGCGAGTTCGGGGAAGGCCACCAAGATGACAGGCTGGAGCACAGGATGTACGAGGAGAGGCCAAGAGAGCCACGTTTGTGCCGTTTTAGGAAGAGAAGGCTAAAAAGGAGCTTATTGTTGTCTTCAGCCACATAATGGGCAAGCAGAGAGAAAACAAGAGTGGCAGGAAGAGAGGCAAGCAGACGCAGGTTGCAACACGGGGAAACTCTTACAAGACCTTAGGAATGCTTTTTCACCACGGTTGTAGTCAAACACTGATACAGGTGTCCAGATAGGCTGTGCGCTCTGCATCCTGGGACATACTCAAGCCAGGCTGCACAGGACCTGAGCAAGACTCTTTACTTTGTTTTCCCCTGTCTTTGGTGGTATGCCTCCATTTTGGTGCCAGATCAAAAAGTGTTAACCAAGGCAAAGAGGATTGTTTCAGCTGCAACAATTTTGAGAACATGCAGAAGATCTATCGGCTTGGCAGCCTCCACTTGACCAGACTTCACTCAGTCTTCCCTCCATTATTTGCATGCACACGCAAGACTAATGACCTGCTTTGTATTTGCTTCCCACTTTGTATTTAGTGCGATTCTGCGCTACCAAACCACAGAGCTGATCTGTCGTTTCACTCTCTCGGCTGACAGGAGCTGAGAGAGCTGAAAGCTTTTCCACTAGACTTTGCTGGGGGAGACACCAGTGCTCTGGAGCAACATCAGTGCCTCTGGATGCAGCAAAACCGTTCCCAGCCTTGAGCCCAGCTGCTCCTGACCGCAGAGATCTTTGGGTCTACCTCTTCTTCCATCATTTCCCTCCTGCCCAGCAGCTGGCAACACATCCCCAGTATTCCTTCCTCCCTCTGCCCCAGCACCTTTCTTTTCTTCTGGCAGGGTTACTTCTCAGCTAGATCAGCAGGCTGATCCACCTCAGCACAACTGCATAACCCCTAGTGGCAACACAAGGGAAAAAGTGGGAAGGCACAGCCACAGGCCGGGCGAGGACAAGGCCACCTCCTTCTGTAGCAGCACAGCCTTAGATCCGCTAACGTTTACCATGAATCTACACCTTTAGGAATCCAGAAGCTCAGTTTAATAGTATTAACTCTGACATGAGTTATAACAATAACTATTGAGAGAATTAAAAATGACATGTTGCTCGGTTTAAGTTTAGGCAAGCTTGTAAAATTGTCAAAATACAGCCTTGCAGTTTGCTCTTGTTTAAGAAATCATCAATTGCATTTGAAAAGCTCCTAGCAAAATTGCAATTATTTTAACACCAGAGTAAAACATCATCTGAGATCTTATGATCATACATGATTCCATATTAACCACCGAAATAAGCCAACAAGGAGAGGACTTTACGGTAGTAAAGTGGCAGGTGGCTTCTCTCCCATCCAGAGCACTCCAGATCAGCACAGTAGAGAGCACTACCCAGGAATCACTGCAGAAAGCACTGCCAAGGCACAGTGATTGATACTACCATCTGCTTATCTTTTTCTTGTCCGAGGAAGTATTCTAACGCCGACACTCACCGCAACCGCCACAAACAAGCCTCGCTAAGGAAAGGAACGCAAACTCATAGCTCAAGATCACTAAGACTCTTGCCTTTGTTCTGATTTTATTACGCATTTTGCTCCAGATGGGCCTGTTTAGCCAGCTAAGATGAACCTCAGCTTGTTAGGATAACAGTTTTAATAATAATGGCTAACCACCACTGTTAAAAGCTGGCTGACTGAGTTTTGATAGGCCAAGTTTCTTCTAACAACCAAACTACCAGAGGGACCGACACATTTTTATCTCCTAGTGTGCTGTTACACACACCACACGCTTTCCTTTTTTTTTTTAAAAAAAAAAAAAAAAAACACGCTTGTCTGGTTTCATTGTAAAACAAACAGGATCAGATTTTAAACAACAAATCTTGACAGCTAACACTTAAAGCTGACTTCTTTCTCACCAGAGAGGACATTCAAGTTTCCCAAGAGACTTCAAAACAAGCCTTTCCAAAAATAGGCTTAAAAGCAATAGAATAAAAGCAGTAAAAAATCATTGCTTTCAAAAATGTCTAAAAATTACCTATTTGAGATTCCTCTTTCATCCCTGATTTTTGTTTACTACTTACGCATTTTAAGAGAATTCAGATAATTTGATTTGCTAGTGTTTGTACTGTGGGTTTTGTTTGCTGGACCTGTCAGACACCAGTAATTTGCAGCAGGAACATTCTACTACATATGTCCCCTACAACAAAGTGTAATGTGATGAACCCTTACTCTCTACCAGTGGCCCTCTTCCCTCATTTCCCCAGAACTTTATCTCCTAACCTTCCTGACTGGATTCTTCCATCCAATGTTCATTTCTAATGGGAAAGCAAAAAAGCAAAATTCATAGACATTAGCCTACTCTCAGATGCTCATAAAAATGAATCAGGGCTTCTCCTTTTAACTAAGTCAGATTTAAACATAAGGATTTGGAGATCTGTATCGTTCCGCATCTGGGATAGTGGATAATGGATACCGCTGGGGTCTGGGATTCTACAGAAATTTTTAAAAAGGGGGGTGGGGGGGGTTTCTCAGCTCAATTCTGCAGAATTCAATGAAAAAAAATGGGAACAAACCATGAATCTGCAGCTCTATACACATTCTGTATATTCTAATATGAGTTTGAAACTCTGCCAAGTTCCAAAAACTTGGAACCAAAACATAAGCAGTTATCAGGAAAACAGTTTCAGGTCTTAATTAACCCACTGAAGCCCTAGCTCATGTAATCAGTCAGCTGGCAATGACAAAGAGAAATATGATTTTAGAGGCTCTCACAAAATAACTAAGAAAACTGTATTGGATCTCTTTTTTATGTTCTCTTGTACGTAAGAATCTTAAATTTTCTTAGAACTTATTTGAGCTTTCTTCATGTACTTTTTCATATAACTGGATTTGTTTGCCTGTCATCAACCTCACTGAAAAAGTCCAGGAAAAGATTTCTACTGCATATTAATCCCATTTGCTCACAGCCTTACCTCATAAGCCAAACATACCAGTCAAAGAGGCAAAACAGAAAATGCAAAATGTGAACAATTCAAAAATGGCTTAATTACTTAAATTTGCAGCAAAGTCCTTATATACTAGGAACAGAGAAGGAATTCAACAGAATTTAAAAATGTTCTGTATTAAAGAGGTAACACGATAGGAAGATCATCTAGAAAAATGTTGGTTCATTTTTACCTTAGATGGGATATCTGAAATTGTGGGGTTTGAACAATTTCTGCTTGATTTCCTTTCAACTTAGTTAAGCTAATGAAGAACACAGAAAAGCTGAACATGCCCTAAAGACAGCCACACTACTGCACTTCAGAGACTGCAACAAATGCTTTTAAAATTTTTCTCAAATTGCCATTATGATCTATTTCAGAATCTTCATGTTTTATGAAAAAAGGATCACATCAGAAATTTTATCACAAAAAAGAAAAATCAAACCTTGCAGCGAGGGTCAACAATACAAAGGTAGGGGAAGCCAAAGAGGATTTTGTAGAGTACTGTGATTTTAAGGGACTTATATTGATAACAACCCCTCCAAAACATTTAGAAAAACTAACTTCAACTTGCCAGTCTTTAAAAGCACAGTCATCTTCCATGGAACTACACCTGTAAAAGCTCATATATTGTGAGCAGCAAAGTCTACTACTGCTCCTGAAATCAGGAAAGATGAAAGCACAGTTTAAAATATTTTCAACTGTCAAACAAGCATTAGAAAAATATTCAAATAAACATGGAAGCAAGACTAAAGCTACCAAGAAGGCACTTTTTAAGCAGTAGTTCTCCTGTTGCAGTAATTGAACTACCGCTCATTTGATTTTTCTTTTCATTAAAAAATATAATTTAGATAATTAAATAATTAAATTAACAAGTATACAAGTTAGGGATTTTTCCAAGCATTGGCTTGAATTCAGCAGTTGAGCATATTTTTCATTAACCACTAGAGGTCATACAGTAACCATGGCAGTTATCCAAAATATAAGAGGCTGCAAAAACTTTAAGGTCTGAGAAATCTGAAATACAGGGGTACTCACTACTTTGAACTTATAAATGAAATCATTAGATTAAGTTGAGTAGTTGCTCCATTTCCCTGAAAGATCCAATGAACACGAATGCTCACAGGTGTCATTCGGAATTTTACATCGTCATAAAATTTAGATTTATGATTTTACTTCTCAAATTACATCTGATAGTAGAGTACAAAAAATTACAGTGTGGAGCCCTTTCGATGATGTTCCTCATTTCTTTGAGTATTTCTCCATTTAAAAACCTCTAGAACTTTTATTTCAAGATAAAGGGCTTCAGCTATAACTGTAATTAATACTAAAGAACAACACTAAACCTAGAATGAATGTCATTGCATGTCCTAATATTCTAATAGTCAACATTTTCAGTTTAAGTAGACATTTTAAACTCTCAGGAGCAGTTGAAATAGTAATCAAAACTTAAGTATGAGAACTCAAACAAATCAAAACCATTGCATTTTTAAGCTAATACCAAAGCTTACACTAGTACAGTAACTGAAACTCCCTTAACTCTGATTTGGCACACTGTCCTCAAAATTTAGGAACCGATGTAATGGTCAGGATCTGAAAATAACCCACATGTGACAAATTCACTCATATTGCTAATGAAAATCTAGTTAATTTCTAAGCATTTGCGAAAGCACTATTGGCAAAATATTAAAGAGCTTTATGCTCTACATAGCTAGTTAAAAATTGCCCTGAAAGTTGTGGTGCATCCAGCAATTCAAAGAGCTAGATGGCCATAAAGCCAGTGATTTCATGTTCCTTTCACATGAGATAAAATTGTAGATCAGTATACAGAGACATCTCATGAATTGCCTCACTTGTTTTTATTCCTTTTACTACAGTACCGAGTATATTCTCTCTTAAGTGAAATCTCATTTAATTGCTATTCCAACTATAAAAGATAAAGACCTGTGTATGAAAGTCGTTTACTATGGAAGTGCAATAATGCTAAGATATTACGCTGCCCTCTAACCCTAAGAACTGGTCCCACCAGAACAGGTGCTGCTGCTGCAGACTCACGCTACCTGTTCTGGAATAAGTTAAATATTTCACTTCCTAAAGCTTTCAGTCTGGTACATTTCAATATTAAAAAACAATAATAACGAGGAACAGTGAAACAGCCGTAATTTGAATAGTTTCAAAGTTTCAGTACCCGTCATGTTTTAGCACAACAGACAGAACCTTACCAACAGCTCACAGGGTGCCTATTACACTACAGAAGCAACTCCCGGAGACAAAACACAAATCACCAATCACGTATCTTAACAGCAAAGAGGATGCAGACTTCCCTTACAGTTAGATTCACACTACAACCTTCACCAACTCAAAAGAAAATTTACAGCAAAAATATCCAGCTTTACCTGCATACAAGCTTATATACATACACAACGCACTCACACACAAGTTGTAGATCAGTAGAGATCGTTTTCCATTTCATATTAGTTAACAACAGGGTGAGATTTAAAAACTTTAAGTACTTAGGAAGTAAAGATAATTTTTAAGGAAAGTGCACCCCAAGAATATCCTAATACAAACCTGCTTTTTCTGTGACTGTCTTTTTTGAGCATCCAGCGTAGCTGACTTAAAACTGAGACTCTTGGACTGTCTCCTAACTTTCACTGAATCTCTCCGGCGATCATATGAAAAAGACGACGACTTCTTTGTAATTTTCCTCTTAGGTGTGTCTGCCATTTCGTCCACCAAAATATGGCTAACTCCAAGCAAGCGGTGTCCCAAGAAAACTAAAACTCAGTACCAAGAAGCTTCCAAATGCTACCAACTCTACAGGGAAGAGTCTTCAATCCTACAGGGCATGAAACAACCTACAAAGAATGGAGGCCACCAAACAGTAATTTCAGTTTTTACAGTAGGTAGTACCGATGAAAAAAGCTGGTGCCCTTACAATGCTGTTTGTCACTGAAGAGCAGGCAGAACTCCTTCTTGCTGTATAAACTCAGACAGGCTTCAGCAGTGATGCTAATCTGAAAAATGTAATGACTATCCTGCTGAGCATGCTGAAGGTGAACAGAAGGTAGTTCCTACACACCAACAGGGTGTGGAAGTACACCGACAGGGTGTGGGGATGAAGCAGAAGACTTTGGGTTCAAAGCATCCTCTTAACTCCTTCCTTTCTGGGCTACTGCTAACTAGACATCTGAAAAGTTAGGCTGGTGAAAGTTTCCCCAAAAGGACAACATTTCCTTACCTGTAGGCCTAAGGCACCTTTAATGTGAGATAGCTATCCGTTGATTATGAGCCCAGGTTTACCATAACTCAAATATTCCCTTTTCTCCCTTTGTCAGAAGGACTAGTCGCGCTATAAACTTACAAGGTGCTTCTATCTACTAAGCCAGCTAGAAAATAAAGCTCGAGCCTACATATGAATCTAACCATCATTACTGGGAAACAATTACGAAGTTAAAGCACTCTCTTAAGACCTTTTAGTATCGATGGATAAGAGGGCAACATTAATGAGTTCTCAACAGCTGTTGAGAATTGCAAGCCTTGTACCAGGACTGTGTTTAGGTAGGAATGTTTCCCTTGCATAACATATTAGTCAAGGGTGTATAACCCCAGGACTTGCTGCTATTGATTTCGACTAAGCAAAACATAACCAAAGCACCAAGTTGAATGCATGGGAATGTGCTTCATGTTGTCGGGTAAGTCTTTCACACAGTACCTTGCAACCTTACCACTGGCAGATTTAAATCTAGGTTAAAAGACAAAAAGGGAAATTATCTTTTGGTATATTTATGCTATTATCCAGGGTCTTTTCCAGAAACTTTTCCTTAATTTATTCATGATGATTCTTCACATACAAAGCAACTGTGAATAATTTGCACTACTATAATAAAGCTTTAATATGGGTCAGTCCTCTAGTGAATGAGTCTCACCATCTCTACAAGGAAATATCTTTAAAGTTATAACGTTATTTCTTTTAAGACTACCAATTTCAATAGGAAAGAGAGTGGTGTTAATGAATTCCCACCAACAACTTTAATCGCAATATTTCCCTTTGTTGTAGAATGAATAATATACCCCTAGGGTAGAGCAATATTGCTAAAATTAATGAAAAGGTATCAGATATCATGCATTTATTAGTCATGATGGCCTATTTCTAGATTCACTGCAGATTTACAAAACACTGCTTCATATCATCTGCAAGTACTACATCCAGGTAGTGCCTGTAGAATTATATTACAAGGCATAGTAAAAAAAAAAATTCATTATTAAATAAGTTTTAGTACAAAGTATCTCTTAATTGGGATGGGCTTATAATACTGTAGCAGTCATCAGCCATAGGCACATATTGACCTTCAACGTTACCAAATTGGATGCTGTGAGGCCACTATCATTTCAAGACTGTCTCTGGGGTTTTCATTAGAAGTTTAGATTAAGGGGACTCTTAGTTAGAAACTGAAGCTTTACATAAATTAACAGTTCCCATGATTCACAAGTACCTCCTTTTAGGAGGACAGAAATAAGCAGACAATTCAGCATAACCCTTACTTCTAAACAAAGACATCTCAAGAGTAAGTATGTCCTCCAAATCTTCTTGAAGAATCTGTAGCATTTGTTAAAAATCACAGGCATACTGATAAATCATAAAGCTTAAGGTCTAGGAAAGTTTGAGGAAAGGTCAAGGAAAGTTTTTTTTACAGATAGCTACTCTTATGAGTTACTCTAATCATGCTCTTATTTGCACAGAAATTAGGAATGATCCCTTAGTGTCCCCTGTGATTTTATGATCCCCTACAGTTTGCTTCTTTCATCTTTTTTTCAAGGCTAAATGTCCTAGTGCATCTGGATGTTCCTTTAGTCCATAGAGAAGCCTTTAGTCCATACACAGAATCAAGGCTGACATCATTTCTGAGCTTTTTCTATCTCTGCAAAATCTCGTTTGGTACGTTCGTTTCTGGACGGAGAAAACGGAAAGTCTCCCAACAACATGACAGAGCAGCAGGCTGCCATCGCCCTTGTTGTTCCACTCCCCGTCCTTCACTGTAGTGGCCAAGCTAGCAAACTTGGGGCTCTCACCCGCTCCTCCCTCCCCCTTATGTCCCCACTCTCCCTCTCCTTGCATCTTCCCTCGTACATCACCTGCTCCCAGCTGAAAGTCTTCTCCCTCTCCTATGCCAGCTTGCCAGACCCTTTGGTGGGCTGGCAATGCTCCCTAAGCATTCAGATGCTTTTCCGAAGATGAATTTTCTGCTGGTTTGGTGAATGAATGAACTTAGAGAGGGGGTCCAAAGAGTGCTAGAGCCTGCAGAAAAGTGGCAGGGGGGGAAAATGAAAAGGAGAAGAGGTGGACAGAAGGCAAGTTGCCAGAAGCAATCAGCTTTACGCTGCTTTATTATGTCTCACAGAACCATACCTTGCAGCTTAAGCTGATGTTTTCAGAGATCTGTCTCTTATAAAATCATGAACATTTTCCTGAATACAATAGCTAGCTCTAAGCTCGTTATTGTGTACATCCAATTAAAAGACTCTTTCTCTGAAAGGAAATCACACTCGCCGTAATCCAGTTTTGCTCATCATGTTATTGTCTACTCCCAAGATACTTCTGCAACTCTTCATAATCCCTGCTTTATTAGCATTATTTGGTTTCACACTAAACTTTATCACTTCATTATTTAATTTCCCTCTTCCCTTTTTTTGAGAATAATTACTAATATGTTAAGTGATACATGTTCTATTTTCTATCTTACAATCAAGGAGCTGTCCATAAAACCCCTCCTCTTATCTTATCCTATGGCTTTTTTTTTCCCCTTTTGATTACACTAGCCAGGTCACTATTGCTCATATGCTGAGGGATGTCTTTCTCCAGAGAACTGCTAGATTTGTGAGAGATGACCTTCTTCCACAACACTGTCATGGCTCTTCCATAGTACTTCATATACATGTAAGTGCCTGCTATTCTTTACAGAACGGTTTTTACCAATTTATTTTCAGAAGTCACCCTTACCTGCAGCTCTTCAGATCTGAAATTAATTCACAAATTATAATATTTTCTCTGTTCTGTTTCTCTCCTATCTGGGAATTCTAAGTAGCACCTTACAGCAACCATTTTGGTAATTCAGGAAAAGAATTTGGATACAGCACTTTATTCGAAAAATAGACAGTGAATCATCAGAATAAATATTGTCTTTACAATTTACTTTTTCTAGCTCTGTGAAGACATTATTAATTTGGAGAACTGCACTGAAAAGGACATAAAAGTAAGATCTGCAGATCAGAAAAAATCATTAGTTAGCTTTAACATCTCTTAGTGGTAGGAAAAAACATACAATGATTCAGCATTAATATATGATTCTCCATGTCTTCTCACTTCTACTGGGTAATTCTTACCCATAAACACTGTAAAGTTAAAACTGATTTTATTAGAAATGTTACAAATATTTTGATTCAATATTTCAATAGAAAATAATGTGTATACTTGAAGTATGTTTTTTCAAAATATGTTTTCATTAAGTAGCATCTGGGAATAAAAATTATCTAAAGACTTTTATTTTCTACTTGTTTTAAATCCAGCAGCGTGCTTAACCTAAGAATCACCTCCCAATGCCAGCAATAATGAGTCAATAGCGTTAAAGCAGGAAAACTTTGTAAAACGGAAGCATTCTGATTTTACCAAGTTGTCAGAACTTCATTCAATGTGAAAATATCAATTCTCTTAAAATCTAATTAAAATAAAAAAGCCCTACAAAATATCAGACAACCTCAAGAGCTCGTTATTGAGCTCCTATTTAAGGAGCTTATTTTAAAATGTTATTACACAAAAGAACTATGAAATTGTTATATGAAAGGTTTCTTTCCCAATATCTATACTTCTCCAAGCTCAGTGGTACAAGTAGTTATTTTAAGCTGTCTAAAGGAAAGAACGCCTTATGCTCAAGACATGCTTTGCCAAGTCACTTCTGAGTAACAAAAAATTTTTTCAAGGTCATCCTGTTTTCCTGGGATACAGGCAAGGTACTCACAGAACAGAATTAGAGAAACTGCATGCTGCATCAGAGATGACCACGGCAGTAGTTGAAAATTAATTCTACGGAGAAGTTTTGAAGGAAAAGGAAGGAGAAGGGCATACTGAACATGTGATATTGTAAATCCTAAATATCATACTTTGAGTAACATTTTGACATTTTCAAGTTTTGCTTTTAGATTTACTGCACTAGCTCTAGATGTGCCTTCATTTACTCCAGGGTTTTAATCTGTTAATGGCGGAAACAAACTTTAGAAATATAACCAAATTGTTTGCCTTCTCTGCTTGAGGTTTTAGGGTTTAACTCTTACGTCTTCAAGTCAAAGAAAATTCAAATGTAAACTCAGCAGTAAGTTCACTTAAATGATGCAGAAGGAGACACAAATTTAGAACAGCAGCACTGCTTTGAGTGTTCTAATTAGGCGCTGCTGGAAATCTAAAGTTAACACAAATTTATCTGCACTACTTTCACAGACCAAACTGACACAGGGTTACCAGAATTTCATTCTTTCTATATGCACCATGTTGTCAATGGTCTGCCCAGAATTATTACAAAATTGAGGTCTTGCATAAGTAAAAATAAGAGCAACAGCATAATATCAGTAACAGCCAGAAACTGTAACCACAGCTCTCCAGTCCCAAGCTAGCCTTCGACTGTAAAATCACAATGCGTTTGCTCAAATCGGAGTTATTTTCGTGTCAGTTTTGAGTTAACATTTGTTACAAACAAATATAGTCATCCTTTCCAAACCCACATTTTGTACATCACATGCCTCTAACTCAACAGTGCTTTCCACAAGGAAAGTAAACAAAACAACAGTATTATTTAGAACTGACCATATGTTTAACACAAAAACCAAAAGTTCATTTTCTTTCAACTGTGCTGGGAAAGGTTCCTAGTATGTCTTCCTACTGTATGAAGAAAACTGCTAAAAGGATTTCTCCCATTATGGTAGAAATTAGCAGATGTTAAATTAATAATAATAATAATAGGGTCCTTGTAGGTCTCTAAAAGGGGATGCAAGTAACCTGCAATTGATCTCACTGAATTTCAACAGCAATTTGATTGCTTAACATAACTCTAGATTATGAATGTTTATGAACTCCATTTCAACACGTCTGCTAAATGAGCGTCTCTTTCATTTTCACCAGCAGTATTTCACACAGAACAGCAACTCTTTGAGCATCCTTCTAGTAAGTTCAAAGTATGTCTAGCTACTAGTAACCACCAATATCACCTTGACCTGACAATAACCTGGATACTACCAATGGGCTCACACATAGCCATACGTATGAAACTTTACTCTGCACAATATCAAACAATACTGCTCCATTTCCCTGAACACTGAACTCAGTGAGCATAGATACAAATTATGCAGGTTGAAGAGCAGACTGAACGCTTGAAAATGGCAAGTCAAGCAAAGAAAGCCCATTCCTAGTTTAGAGAACAATACTCAGACTGTAACTCCAAGTTATAAGTATACACTAAAAGGCAATAAATTAACAGTGGTTATTTTTGAGAAATAGTGCTTTGAATTTATAAGGGCAGTGATGAATCGTAAGATGCCAATGCTTTTATAGTTATAGCTTATTAATCTGGAGCTACCAAAAATCTAATGCATTTGGGCAAATGAACTTTTAAATAATTGCCGTTAACATCATATCATACAGTGCTTCAAATTAGCACTATTTGCCACACTGCATACCAAAACCAGTGGCTGTTAACAGCAGGCCCTCATTATTCTCTTGGGAGGGAAAACCTCTAATTTTTTGGAAATGTTGTTGCTACACTAAGCAGAGACATTTTGTTCTCTAAAGCTTTTCGCTGAGCAACAGCTGGACCGTAACTGTGCAGGAAAAAAATATATACATACTTCCATATGAAATAATTTTCTAAAGCTGTCCTCAGTACAAGTGACAACGTCAGTGAGAATTCAGTTGAGAGTATGTGTATATTCATACCTGCACACACTTTTAAAATGGGAGATTACACACTAATTTCCTGAATATTTTTTCCATAGGACAAACAAAGGTCTACAAGATTCCTGAATAAGTACTTTCATGTTACACCCTAAGTCTAAAGACCACTGAAGTGTCTATGTGCTTCAGTTTCCTAAGAAAAAGCATGGTGAAGGATGGATTTGGGGATTTTTGTTTTGTTTTGTTTTTTCTTTTTGCTGTTGAGAATGTCTGCCTACTAAGAACTGAACTGAGGTCATCAAGCATATTGTCATCTAGTTGGAAACTTGTAAAGTTGACATATGTTTTTTGAGAGCCTTCAAATGAAAGGCTACTTTTACAAACAACAGAGTCAAACCAAAATTGTTTGTAAACATATATTTTAAAAAAAATCTGCTGACAAAATGCACATACAAGAACCACATATTTATAAAATAATGGAAATAGATTATTCAGTTGACTGAAAGCAAGTTGAAGAGAGTTATTTCCCCTTTTGTTCTGGTATGTAGATACTGCATATTGATCTGCCCAAGCATTTCAAGGAGCTTCCTCATACAGTACCAAAGATGATCATCTTTAGGATGTAGTGGCGGTGGATGCTGTTACCAAAAGCAACTAATTTGTATTCACATATACAGAGAGAAAGAGATGAATATAAAATATAGGGATATATTTCCACTGAAAACTGTCTTACCATAATGAAACCTGGAAAAAATTTGCCCTTCAATCAAACATAAAGAAGGTTTTGATAAAAAAAAGTTATCCAAATGGGTATTTATTAATGCAGCTATGTTTATTAAAAGAAAAATTAACTCATCATCAACTTCATGTGTAGTGATATTGTGTAATGTGAATGTTGAAGCTGCATGCCAGAAATGCTGGAATGCATTATGCACTGTCTGAATGAACTATGTTAAAAGACTTATGAAAAGCTTCAGAAAGGAACAAATAGCTTCCCAAAATCAATTTTCTTGTGTAGAACGTTTTGCAGTTTTCTTCTTTTTAAAAGAAACTACACTGAACATAGGAAATTATTCCAGTGTGCAACTGGTTAACCTTCATTCATGCATTCTATCTTACAAAGGGACAAAAGAAAACCAAAATATAGGGACCAAAGAAGCTAAATTAAGTCATCCTATCACACTGCTTTTAATGGAAAGGAGATCATCACAGTGATGCTTCTCCTGTTCCACTTAGAACAGCTGCTGTCTCTAAGGATCTTTATATTTATTACAGGATAAAACATGTTCTCCATGGAGACAGTGGAAAAGCAGTAAATATATTCTTCACATTACTTGCACAGTTTTATTTTATTAATATAGATCAGTATAGCAAACAACAAATTTACTGTGAGGAAAACATGATCCTTAGCTGCTTCACATTCCTTATTGTGCTTACATGGTGTTCCTCAAGCAATTATGGCACAGAAGCAACATTAAAAAGACAAAAATTATGTTCATCACTTTGGGGATGATTTTTCCATCATCTGAAGATTCATAAGAGCAAAGTGATTTTCAAAAGCACAGGCAATAGGTAGTAAGTAGCACAACTACCTTGTCTGCAAGAATTTAAAGATCTTTCTTGTGAAAATAAAGACAAAAATATTAAGACTTTAGTCTTGCAAGTTGTTAGGTATTTTTATCTTGATTCAAAAAGAAAAAAGATATAAACTTATGTTTAACTTTGAGCATAACTAATCATACAATGATAACTTAATTAAATGTTGAGACATCAACTGTTTAAATGCTTTCTAACAGGATATTCTTAAGTATGTATATAAAACATTACTAACTGGACTTATATTCGATCCCTTGCAGTAATGAAACCTTTATCAGCTTTGCTAACACCGAACTAGTTGATACACTTGCTATGGAGGAAGAATAAAATCCGAAGCCAGCAATCAGGGAACCAGGAAGGTCAGCTATAAAATATAGACAACTCAAAAACAGTGACTAATGACTGAAGTGTTTGAAAAGAATCAAACGTGAAGGTCGAGTGAGAATGATTAATTCAAGGATATAAACCACTATAGCACAGTGCATGTTTATGTTGCACCTTCCTAATCAGCTGTGCAAGGTCCTTTAAAAGAATGAAATTTGACTGATAAATGCTATCAGTACAAAATCAGAGGAAACGAGGTTGGCAAGCACTGAAATAAATACCACCAGTAGTTGTTAATAGGTATCTTCTCCATCTACACCGAAAAACAATATTGCAATGATGACTTTGCTTATTTCAGTTGCACTCAAGAGTTTTTCACCTATTAGTCATGCACATAAAAACACCCACAGAGTTTCGCTGTGAGGAACTGCCGCACTTGAAGCCAGCTCAGCTAAGGTAATAGCTAAAGAATGAGGTCTCAAAGTCACCAGAATTTAAACTTCTTCTTCTGAAGGGAGAAGCCTATGAGGAGCTAAGACGTACATGACTCAAAAAAGTTTAAAAGAAAATATGCATTGTGACAGCTTCCACCAGCCTTCTTGCGGCTGCCCACAAAAGCTGAACTAATCGTACAAATGAGCACTTGCATATGAGATAACTAACTACAGGTTTTAATTAACTGTTAATAGACAAAGTGCCTCATAATATCCAACTTCTCATGAAATCTTAGCTGGGCACTATTTTTATGGAAGAAATTCCTGAAAACCCTATGCTGTTACTCTATACAGCTTCAGTAATCCCAGCATTTCAGACAGTGAGGAGTCTCCGCGTCTCAAGATTCCTCACATAATTTTTCTTTTTAAAGTCTTGGTTGAAAGAACCGTGCCAATTCAATTCTATCACAAGAAATAACTGCAGGCAAAGAATTTATTTCTGGAAAATTAACCTAAGAGTCATCATCTGGCCTGTTTTCAAGGAGTCTTCAGACTGCCTGCTGCTTCCAGCGGAGGCAGTTATGGATCCTGTGGGTGAGGAGAGCAGGGCTCTAACCGCACATTTCCAGACTGAAGGCTGTATCACGCTCAGGCACTGTCAAGAGCGGCAGCAAACACGTGCAGCTTCACAGAGAAAGCTAGGTTCGGCATTTTTATATACTACTTCTACAGTTTGCTAGCAGCGTTTCTTACTGCACCCCCTTTCAACGTGTAATTCAAACAAACAAGTACCTATAAGCTCAGGCAAAGAGCCATTAACTAAAAACATCTGAGCTGACTGTGATCTAAATCTCTACTAAAAAAATCAACCAGACAAACAAGGTCAACAAACCAAAGGTGATAATTATGTTTTATGTTCTGTGCAGTTCCTCCCAAAAACATTTTTGAAAAACAATGAATCAACATTCCACATTTTTAAAACAGTACGTTTTTCACATGTTCAGCTGATACCATGAAGCTGCAATCTTAACTTATAGATACAATTTTTCTAATTATTCTCCCATATGAGATTTTTATTCCTTCAGCCTCGTTTTCTTGCTTTTACTTATACAGTGCCGAAAAGGAGAGGAAAACCATGATTTTAATAAAGGATAGCTTATTAAAAAGATACATTTTTTAAAAAGCATATCAATAACAGATTTCCCACTTCTGTCAAGCAAATTGTACAAAAAACCTAAAATTTTTGTATTGTTTGACTCTCACTTTTGGAGGTGTGCTGGAAACATCATATGCTAATACGACCATATGCCGTGCACTCCAAGCTTCCTTCATAACTATTTGTACTTACACGGTCTTTGTCGTCGGCTACATCACAGAGAATGTCATCAAGATCTAAGATCCCACCATCCCCATGCTCCAGTCGATGCACTTGTATCCAGTAGTTTGGGTCCTGCATAAAAGGAAAAAAAAATACATCAGATTTCATACATTAATGGAAAAAGATTAATCTCCCATATAGTTAACATCTCACTCCTACAAATATTCAATATTAAAATATCCGTTTAGGTCATACTCCTGTAAGTAAATGCACACTCATGATGTTAAAAACAAAGTTCTTTTTTAAATTTGCCTACTTTAGGTACTTACGATTCCCACTTTTATCAGCTCTAGATGATTCACAATCCCAACATTGACTGGTAGGGAAATTCCCAGTTTTACTGAATTTACACAGCATATAAAGGGGCAAGTGCATCCTGCTCCAAATGATATAAACGAGACACAACGGTCAACAGCCAAAAACTTTATAGAAGAGCCAAACAGCTTATGTTACAGGTACAAATGAATATTTAAATGATAATTTAAATGATATCAAAGGAATTTCTGCCACTGCTTTGGTAAAATTGTTAGGTTGGTAGATGGGATATCTGAATCTTACATGAAGAGCACTTTCCACATTTTAAATTAAAAAAGATATGTATACAAATATACACATATATGTATACATACATGTACACACACATAAATCTATGTAAAAATATCAGTTTACAAGTAACTAAGGAGCTTGCTTTACAGCTTTCACTATTACTTCTGACGTAGAAGGAAAACATTAACTAATAGAATAACGTTGCACCCATAAGGTGTCTTCTACATATTGCTACAGGACCTGATGGCTGTTTAGTACTCAGTGTGCTATTCTTAAAGCGGTTATGCACTAACACATATTCTCCCATAGCAACGTCAACACTCTGGGCAGTTGTTGAAGTATCTAATAGTAATATAGCTTCATTTCTTTTCACAGAACGGGCAGGAGGGCAAAAAGTGACTAGTTTGGGGACCTTCAAACTTGCAACATCTTGCAAATTGCCTGCCTTCCTAAAAATATCAATTAGTGCTGCTCTAAGCATCAAAGTCCTCTCAGCTATCACTGTCTAGAAGTCCAAACAAAGAGACCTCGATAGTCATTCCAGATCTTTCAAAATCTTGGTCTACCTGCCTAAGAATAGAAAAGGGTACAAAACATTTTATTAACATATTTCTAAGTTCCTGTGATTACCCGTCATTGGAGACGGAATACATTTTCTTCCATATAACTTTATTCAATCATTTTCAAGTATCTGTTACGTGTACCCTACAACATTTTTCAAGCGCTGTTCATGGTTATGAAAATATAAGTCTGAGAGTTCACTTTCTAGTAAAAAGGCTGGAACAGGACAAGGAATGAGACAGCCAGAATTTTTCTAAATCCGTATGTATTTTTAAATCTTAAGAGACTACGCTGCATGAAATCTTAGGAGGACATGCTGCATGAAACAATATCAAGTGATGTTCTCTTTTTTTTTTTAATAGTCTCAGAAATGTATTTATTTCTCAAGTTGGAAAACCAACTTTGCGTATGATATATATACACATATATGCATATATGTCAATGATTTTGGAGAAACTTGACGACCGTGAAACTTGCATCATTTTTAATATAAGTACATTCAACTTAAATACTACCGTAAATCATCGTCATCAGGCGATCAGTTTTCAGAATTTTATTTTACAGTCATTAGGTTATTCATTTCAGAAATCAAATTGATTATTTTTTTAAATTTCTGTAACTATTAAATATCAATACCTTACAGTTCTTCTAAGCAAAGATTTGTTACACAGTTAACTGATTTTCCTGATATATGCCTTCTCTGAAACCACAGTTACTGTTGTAGTATATTATAGGAAATACTTTCTATCATAACTCAGCATCTCTTTTTGTAAACCAAAAATTCAGAAATAATTAAAAATAGTACTACTTTCTTCATATTGTCACACTTTATAGAAGTACACATACAGTTGCTTATTACAGAAATACTACTATTAAAAGGTACTTAACACAAACACTGGGATAAACTTTTTATTAAAAATATTTTTAGATAGAGTTGGAGAAAAGCAAAAAGTTTTCACACAAATCCTTTGACGTTCTTTAACAAAAAGTTCTAAAGCAAAGTCCATTGCAGATACGCCTTTGGAAATCTACTTTCAACCTAATAGGGAAGATATCCTGGCTCATCCTCCAGACCACTGTGGAAAAAATCCCACAATTTGCCTCTGATATCTAGGCATTAAAACACAATTACAAAGATCTAAGCTCTTAAGACGGGACAGAATTGACAAGGTAGGAAACATTTTACACTCCTAAGAGGATCTGATTCATGTTTCCACACCTAGCTACCCCAACCCAAAGCCAAGCTGGAATCGAACCACGAGCCAGACTTCCCTGCAGTAAGAGAAGTGGAAATCAGCTGGGCTAAAAGGGAGTCTGATCCTCCATAGTTCAAGCTTTTAACAATTTCTGTTTGCATCCCTTAACCTTGTTACTCAAAACTGGAAATATTTAAGACAAATCAGTTGCAATAGCAGCTTGGTGACCTGACTACATCCATAAAAACAAACAGCGTCCAAACTGAAATCAGAACTCCGGTATTCCTGTATCCTTATACTCTTCTTCCTACCCAAACTATTTCCCACCTCCAAGGCAAATATAAGAAAACACACATGATTACAGAATCAGTAATGTCACCTTCCAAACCACTATTACATTATCTCAGTATGTTCAATCTGAATTAAAAATAGCTTAGATATAAGCTGCATACTTTTGCTAATTAGTTCCTTTAAAAGTTTCTCGATATTGCCTAAGAAGCTTTAGACAGACTTCTTTTTTTCCTTCGTTACCTATACATTGTGCCATAACGTGAGCTGCTGCGGTCACCTTTCCTGTTTGACGAGGCCCTGATACAAAACAACACATTCGCAAGACCAGACAAGAAATATATAGAACGAGTTTGGCAAGAATTTACACAGGCAGGATTTGGTAAGTAAATATGAAAGAACAATGAAACTTTTATTAAAGCCTTCTCCAAACTACACAGAGTAGTGCTTTTCTTGAGGCCCTTTTGCTCTGTTAAATTTTCCCATAAATTGAGGATTGGAGGAGGGGGCCAGTAGAGGGGTCTAGTCCATATTTTGCAGACATTAGTTATATCAGACTCCCCTAAAAATTGCAGCTAGTGATTTGACTGTGTTAACAAAATCCACAGGAAATGGACAGGTCCAAATCTTAACAATTAATTCTATAGAATAACCAATCAAACAGAAGGGAAACACCTAAACTGCAAAGCTGTTCAAATTTAAATTCCCATTCCATGATCTGTCTATAATGAACATATGTTGCGTGTTATACTAGACTGTTTTTACATGCACTGCTCGCTAAATGTAAAAAAGACTGGACCAGACTTAACACTGATTTGAATTCAGGTACTACTGCATTGACTTTACAAGCAGATCTGTATTCACGATTTGGTCAATTCGTATTTCTCCATCATGACTAGTAAATATTTATTCATAATTTCCTAAATAAGGGTAATAACTCAATCTAAAGCAGTCAGAAATGTTACTTTGAGCAGTTATCGATTCATAACACAGCAATCAGCAACTCCTAGCATTTGCCACAGCTCTGCGGGTGGGTGAGAGGATGCGCGGTTCCCCCAGGAGGCTCCACCACCAGCTGTGCCACTGTCGCACAGTGGCAGCGCGGAGCTCTTACACAACATCTTCAAGCTGTCATATTGTCCAAATTTATCAATGGAAGTTTTAGCTATAAAATTCTTGCTTGATATTGAGGTTAAATATATCCAATACATTTTCTAATTATAAAACATATAAAGTGCAAAATGCATTGAGTCTGGTAGGTGAAAGTGGGACTTTCTATAAAGATGAAAGAGAGACACTAAATGCAGTTTAAAATACTATCCAAAAGCTTTTCAAGAAACCTGATTCAGAATTTTTCTGTTTTTTTTTTTTTTTTTAAAAGCAACATCCTGGACTCAGATGTTTTGCTGTTGTTTTAAAATTTGAATATTGTGATTACAGTTTCACGTTCTGTTAACAACACAAAGCCATGTTTATATTCTCTCACTTGTTTATGATTGTTTATAAGGGTACCGCACTCTGCAAATCTGCAACGCATTCAGAATTATCGAGACACTTTGTTAGAAAACTCATTAGTGACACTGCTCTACCGACATGCAAATTAGCAGTAAGCAATTATTTTGTAAAACCTATACAGATGTCTTTGTCACTAGTTCATGCAGAAAACTAGCAAATTCACTTAATTGAATAAAAGGACAGAAGTAATGCTAAACCTGATTTATAATAAGCTCACTTAAATATTGCATCACTCAGCTCAAGTCTATGCAAGCCAGATCTCCTACTTCCTGTGTACACCCATTTAACTATTCTACTTGACGATGATTATAAAGGTACTTATAATTTAAACTCCTGAGCGCTACCCTTTCAGCTCCAGAGTATTCTGCAATGGAAGATAAATATTTGCTAACTGAACACTAACACGAAGAGTGGAAGCACGAACACATTAACAAAGCCAATAAAAACGTGGTCATTCTTATTCTCTTTACCCCATATGACATGACTTTTAAAAAGCACACAGGAAAAACTGAGAAAACCTTCAGTTGAAATAGCATTACTCAATATTCTGTAGCTAACGATTTCATGTTCCCACATAATGGAAACAAGCACCACATGTGGAAAACAAAGTATCTAGAAACAGGAATGGAAATTACAATGTGTTCTTATTAACGGTATAGAAAGATTTCCGGCTCCTTTCTGTCTAAATAGGTGTCTCTACCCTTTCCAAAGGTTTAAAACTGTTTGCTTAACACTAAAAGTTACAGCAAATACAATTGTTCTTTGGGATATTTTGTACACATTGTACAAGAA
This sequence comes from Struthio camelus, assembly GCF_040807025.1. Classification (NCBI taxonomy): domain Eukaryota; kingdom Metazoa; phylum Chordata; class Aves; order Struthioniformes; family Struthionidae; genus Struthio; species Struthio camelus. The sequence goes on along the minus strand of NC_090943.1, from coordinate 15,943,529 downwards.
GAAGGTTCCATAAACTTCTTCGTCAGAAACAGCTACGTATTTAGCAGAAAACAGAAAAAAAAAGTGTCCTAAAACTTCCATCTGAGAATGTTTGGTGTTTACACACACCATCAGATTATGCCTGCTGCTGTGATTTAATCTCACCTGCCACGTCAGGAGAGTGGCCTGAAGCATCAAAAGGAATATTTTATCTGCATGGCTACAGTTGCACAGTTGGGGGTGGAGGATAATTTCGTGTTTGTGTTTTTTTTTTTTTAAATCTACCTGCAAGGTGAACAGCAGAGAGCACCACTCGGGTAGGACAGCAGTCACTCCCAGAAAAGTGTCTTTACTTCTTACCTTTGACTATAACAACCCAGGTTTCCTGACATCAGCTTACAGCTGGGAGCAGATCTACTGTAGTCACCACTACAATTGGGTATATACTCTGAAACCAGATAAACTAGATCTTTCCCAAACACACCTAATCTTTTCTAACCTGTTCAGGCCAAACATCATGAATATTTCTTACTGCAGAGAAGTATCTTTGAAAACGGATCATCTTTTTCAAACAGAACTCAACAAGGCTCTCTCAGCCTATCAGAGCAGATCTTTCTAATGTTGAAATGATTTAAATCTAGATATAGCTTTTAGCTTTCTGCTTTAAGATCTTTGCCATTAAATAAATTCCTAAACACTTTTTTCTAATCGTTGTCAATCAAACAACTGTGCACAAAATATTTAAGTATAAACCTCAAAGGAGAATGGACTCCACTCAAAGTACGGTCAAACGGCAGAAGCAAGTTCCTCCTTCCCAAAATTTCACGTTTCTAGTTCCATTAATAACTCCATTTATAAAGAGATGAAGAGAAAGCAAGCACATATTTCTCATTTCTGTGTAGAATTATCTCAAATTTAAAAGTACATCACATAATATGGGTGGCTGTCTTCACTGTCTTGAGTATTTGAGAACAGATAAAACTTCTGTGGCAAAAAAGCACACAGATCAAAACTAACATAAAATAATCAGACTCGGGTGTGTGCTGGACTTGTCTGTTCAGCAGCATATGGTACTTGGGCATGCTAACACAGGCTGAAAGGAAAATAATGGTTAATAAAAAACTAATATATCTGAAAATTTGCCAAAGAACTCATTCATTTCCCTGTCTAGCTCTATACTGCAGGAGGGAACCGTCAAAACAAGCATTCAGGTGCCAAAGAAAAGCTATGAGCAGCTTTTAATATAAGCTGAATTCCAGTTACGTTCCCCAGCCCAACAATCTAGTACGAACAAATACCGGGGTTTGAATTGCATCTCATTCACATCACACAACTACTGGAATTTCAGACACAGAGACCTACTGTGCAACACACATTAGAGCAGCAAGGGAGGAAAAAGAAGTTTTAAAAACAGTTACGTTCTATTAGGCATGCCAACAGTGGATCATGGAGAGTCAGCAACAATTATTCAATGAGTAGATTCACCATCTCTGCGAGGGCTCAAACCACCAAAACACTTAACGTTAAGGAAGGTACTCCAATAGGCCTCAGAAAGTAGTTGATATCTGCAGCTCTTAAGTTACCAGGCTATGAGCTGAAGGGACCATTTCCCACGTCTGATTGCACTCCATCTGCAATCCCTCCCCTCCTATTACCCAATTCTAGAGCATGTTTATCTTGCCCTGTGCTCCATGAAGTGAAGGAAAGCACAGCTACAAAGGACTGCGGAAAAAGCCGAACAGTGTGCAGTAGAAGATAAGCCTCATCCCTTTCATCTTCTTGTTCCTTAACCCGTAAAACTGCACTTTGGATTGGGCATATTTCAGGCTAAGGCAAATTTCTTGCTATTGTACATTACTAGAGGATAGAGCTGTACATCCAGAAAGGTTACATATCATGCCTTTAGAAGAGGCTTTGATCAGGGATTTACTTTTTCAGATACACAGGTGTATATACAATGTCTTCAGCCGGGAGGTATATAACTGATCCAAGATGAACCAGTTATGGAAATGAGAACAGCATGAATCTGATCACTGAAGCATCTTCCTCTATTTTTACAATCACCTACGCTTTTCTAGCCTCATTAAAAGGATTTTAACTTAGCAAAAATCCATTCAAGACAGAATCTGAACATCTGACCCATATGACTTTTCCTATGAAATGTTGAAAAGGGTCTACTTGAAACTGAAAGCAATATTAGCTTTTGCATGCATCCTAAATGTTCACTTTCAGCAGTAACTGTGATTTATTTAAAAAGTTATCCCATTACACTATCAGTTTCAATCCTCATTACAGAAGTCTGGTAACAACAACAAAAAACCCATTAACCAATTATTGGTCCATTTGAGCAATTATGTGTCTCCTAAAATGCATTGTAAATTGAAATAATATGGTCGGTAAACTGTTGGAATACTCCTACATATTGAGTTGTGCTGCATTTCTATTGGAATGTGAAAAAGTATCATAGTACTATTGGATCTTCCTTTAAACTGCAAAAAGCTGCTACTAAAAATGGTAAATTTACTTTGACTCTTATCTACTGTATAGTTTGCATAAACTTTCAAATGCATATGAACCTCTTGCTCTTGTGAAAAGAAAGTCCACGCACTGATCTTGCTGCATGTTTGTCAATGTCTTTCCTGTACTGGGGGCTCATAACTGGATGCAGCGTTTAGATGTGGTCTAACGAGTGCTGATCAGAGGGGGATAATTCCTCCCTTCTGTCTCCTGGCCGTTCATATATCCCAGGGTGCTGTTGACCCTTGCTGCTGCCCCTGCGCAGAGCCGGCTTCTGCCCCACTTGTTGCTCACCAGGGCCCGCAGGGCCTTTCCCACAGAGCTGCTCTCCAGTCAATCCATCCCCAGCCTGTATCATTGCTCAGGGCTCTGCTTTCCTCATGCAGGGCTGGACATCTGTCCTGGATGAATTTCATGACGTTCCCATGGGAACCCTCTGAATGGTCACCTTGTCCTTGAACGTATCACCCCGTCCCGCCCCATCCCCCCCATTAGTGGTCATCTGCAAACTTGGCCAGAGCACACTCCTTCACCTCCTCCAGGTCACCGATAGAGATGTTAAACAGGACAGGTCCCAGCATAGGCCCCTGTGCTGCTCCACTGGCTACTGACCTCCATGCTGCTTACCTTGACCACAGCCCTCTGAGCCTGGCCGTCCAGCCAATTTTTTACCTTTCCAGCCACCCAGACTGCATAAAATCCCAGCTTCCCTGCAAGAATATTGTGGGAAACAGTATTGAAAGCCTTGCTAAAGTCAAAACAAATGACTTGACTGTCATATTTTTACAGTGCACTGACCACCAGGAGGTGCCACTACCAAATGGCAAGTTCAGACTCAAAGTGAAGGATGTCACGGCTTCTCTAGCCTCTTAACACCAAGGCACAAACTCCTAGGCTGTGTATTAGCATAAAATGAGGCAAAACATTAAAAGTTATTTTGTTCTTCTACTAGACTACAAGCAACAACTAAACTTGTGAATTAATACATAAAGAGTAAAGCTTTACATTTGGCTGTGAAAGGTCAACATGTGCAATACATACATTATATAGATGTGCTTTTATATATATATATTTGTTTACACTGTGGCAAGGTTACGCTTGGGAGAAAATAAAATATTTGATAAAAATACATTGAATCGAATGACATCAGCTCTGTAAACAGCTTCATATCCAAATTATGAGCACTGCATGACATCATCCTGATCAAAACGCACATTATAACTTTTATGTAGGATTTATTCCTTAAAGGAAAATCCTGGATCCCTATCCAAGTACTGCCACAAATTCCAAGTGGGCTAAATCCACAAGTAAGGTAGGAAAAAAATCTGTCCTTTCCAGAGGTATTTTGCTATAAGTCGATAAAGAGATTACTTTATAATTCTGCAGATGAACGCAACAATGAGCGCAATAAAATGCAGTTTATCCGATTAGAATTTAAAATTATCAGTATTAGTTTCAGGTAGCAGACATGAATTAGAGTAATCAAGTCTACAGTTCATAAACATGTAATGAAATGTATTCAGTATGATGATACATAATCATTTACGCCGGGACGTCAGAATTTGGGCAACAATACTAAAGAAATACAAAATATCTTTGGCTTGCAGTTTAACAATTGAACAATAAGTGAACTTGATGAAAAAGAGAAAAATTTTCTGCTTGTTCCAAGAGTTTAGTTCTTATCTCCATCCACTACTACAGTATTGCTTGGATTGAAGCTGTCATTATTTTTTCATCCATCATGACAGCTATTCATATGCAGTACTAGACTTAGACTGGAACAATGTATTTTACTGGAACATCTGTCTATGTATATGTAAATCATCTATATATATATGTGTGTGTGTGTGTATGTGTGTGTATATATATATATATATATATATATATCACAGAATCGTTTAGCTTGGAAGGGACCTCTGGAGATCATCTAGTGCAACCTCCCTGTTCAAGCAGGGTCAGCTAGAGCATATTGCCCAGGATCACATCCAGATGGGTTTTGAATATCTCCAGCGAAGGAGACTCCACCACCTCTCTGGGCAACCTGTTCCAATGCTCAGTCACCCTCACAGTGAAGAAGTTTTTTCTCAGGTTCAGATGGAACTGCCTGCAGTTCAGTTTCTGCCCATTGCCTCTTGTCCTGTTGCTGGGCACCACGGAGAAGAGGCTGGAAATATATATATATATATACATATACACACACACACACACACACATTTGTGTGTCAATTACACATAAAAAGATTGAGAATCTGGCAAGTTACTTCAAGGGAAGATTTAGGAGGGTAGAAACACAGCAGTCACAGAATCACAGAATGGGGGAGGTTGGAAGGGACCTCTGGAGATCATCTAGTCCAACCCCCGTGCTCAAGCAGGGTCATCTAGAGCATACCGCCCAGGATCGCGTCCAGGTTTTGAATATCTCCAGGGAAGGAGACTTCACAAGTGGCGGTTCAGCACCAGATGAAAAGCCTGAGTTATTTTAGACATGTACTGGAAATAAGATTTCTACTTAGTGGCCATTAATATCAAACACCATGAAAAATGAAAACAATGAATTTTGATATATGTTCCTGGCTGGAAAAGGTCAATAATCTTCTAGTATATGGGGTCTAAATAGTGATTAATATACAGAGAGAGATGTAAAAGCATTACTATATACAGTGCCTCACATTTCCTACACCCTATAAACTATGAAGTTAGTAAAAAATATGAAATGTCACTCTGTTCCAAATACTATATTATACTTTTGGAAGCTTAAAAGTTAAAGCCAGCTGAGTAGAACTGTGCAATATAAACAATTACACTGAACCACGTGGAAGGAACGCACATGCTAGGTGAATCACTGGAAAATTTATTTAGGTTGGTTAAGATATCTTATATTTCTGACAAGATTTTGAGTTTTTTTAATTGTTCAGGCAAAAAGGATTTCTTACTGATAGCAGAACTGTCTAGTCATATAGACAATTGTGATAATGAGTCAGATAAACCACACATGCAACATTGCATATTCAAGAGTAAGAATAAATGCATTCTAGGAAAACAAGAACAAATGTGTTATCTCTAAAGACAAATATGGGAAACTACCTGTCCTTGTTCCAGCTTAACACTTGAAGAGGCTGAAACTCAGCAATTCTTACAGAAAGCATCAGGTCTCTGCTAAGCACCACATCCTCATCCCTCCCCATGCGTGGTGGTCAGGAGGCGAGGGGCAGCTGGGATGCCTTGTCCTTACTGCCCCCACTGCCCCGTCAGCCTGGTGCAGAGGCACCTGCGAGCCATCCCTGCACCCTGGTCGGTGGCTGCAGACAAGGTGAGAGCCACGACTCCCCCTTCCACCTCCCACAGCAAGGCAGCACGAGAGCATACCAACCGCTCTGACACCCCCCAAAGTCTGAATAGCTCTTCCCCATCCATCTGAGATGAAAAGCATTATGCCAGATAGATCTGTCGGGAAATAAGCACAGACAAAGAGTGACAAAACTAACATACACTGAAAAGCATCTACAGATCACTACTGGGTTCCAGGACCCGGTATAGAAGGGCAGAATATTTTTACCGACTTGTGTTGCAGGAAGAGTGAGGGAATCCTATTAATAGTAAGTGGGGATTGAAAGCTTCATATGTTTCCACTACGCTCTATAAAACTGATCCCAAGACCAACCATGATGACTGTGCCATCGTTTGTGGGGAACAAGGAAATTTCAATACTTTCCCTTCTTGGTCCCCCACAACTGTGTGCAAACTGTAGCTTACACAAAAGGCTACTTTATATGTTGCCTAAGTAGGCTGAAACGAAGACAGAGGCCCCTCCTTTCCTCCATCATTTCACCCACAAGTATTAGATACCAGTGGGACAGTATCTCTGTTTCATATGCATCTGTGCACATGCACACGTGTGCTTCTGTGCCAAACCGCTGAGGAAAATTCGTTTCCAGTCAGCAGACTGTAAAAGCAATGTGGAAATAATCACAGCAGTGTATTAATTCATTTGTTAAATATCTCTCAAGATACCTTAACAAAAACAGGACTTATTTTCATCTCTGGGAAAAAAAATAGCAACAATATTTAGCTAATATTTTTCCAAACCACTCAATACTTTTAAAGCAGTGTACTTTCAATAACTCCTTGTGACACTGACTTAAATGTGCATTCACTCATTACTAAACATGACCAATTTTGTCCTAAAATTTGAGAACTATCATTATATAAATACAACTAGTATAATTATCATTAGTTTATACGCTTAAATGAAACAGATTTGGCAATCTGTTTGAGTTCAGAGTTCTGAATGCGGTTAATCCAGAGCAGGAACTTCAACATACCACTTCAGGTTTGGATACACTGAGGTCTAAATTCCTAAAAATCAAAGGATTACTCTCAAGGATTACTTATTTTATTTTCAAATGCGTTCATAACTTCTAAAGATGAGGATGTTTTATTTTAAGATTTTTTAAAAAACGACCTGGTAACAATAGGTACATTGTTACCAAGGTACATAGGTAACCTTCAGTGTCTGACTACTGTAGTCCTACTATCTGACCATGCTGGAGAGTATTACCATTTTTTTGATTTAACATAATTAACACCATAGCAGGCTGGAGACTTCTCAAGAAAAATAAAGAATAGGAACTGCTGAGTGTTACAATCTCTACATTTTAGCTTTCCTTCTACTTTCATTTACGTTCCTGTTTTGTTCAAAAGATAATCAAACTTTCTCCTCACAAATCAGCAACAATCCTCTCCTTTTCCAAATCAATAACCAAACTCATGTTTGGTCTAGGGTTGAGATTAGTCCCAGTTTAACCGTAAGAAACCAGAAAATAGGATCCCCTCCTAATGTATACCCCAAACTGAGATCCTGAGTTAATGTAGAGAAAAGCTGTAATGCAAATTGCAAATACATCAGTCACCAGGCCAATGAGAACAAAGTTGAGTATACAACTCTAGCCTGTCTCATAAGCCCTATTAGCATTAAACATCTCAGTATAAATCAGCAAATTAGTACACCACAGTCTGATTTTTAGATCTTCAAGATACAGACCACTGTCTGCAAGATACTGGCCTGTATCACCCTCAATTTGCAAACTGCTCTCAACTGGGACTCTTACTCCCCATCCACACACCACCAGAGCATCCTAGTGGGAATCCCAACTCCCGCTCTCTGAGTAGCGAAGACAGTTTGGAAAGGGAAAAGCCTAACTCCTCTTCTTGTCCTAAACCCTCATCTTATTATTGACTGTACCTTATTCCCCCTCCTTTCATGCATTACTCTCATTTTCAAACTCTTTCAAATTTCATCTCTCTCGACCTTATTTATGATTTCAGAACACCATTTATACCAAAATCATCTGCCCTGAAGGTTGCTCAATGCGCCACAACCTTCCTTCTTCCACTGGCTCCTCAAAATCTACCCTTTTGCTGCCATCATCTGCATCTTTTTACTGCTCACCATCACTTCCAAACCTGACCACCAGCAGAGAGAGCACTTCCAAATGTTAAAATCAGTGTGGATGACAACCACTTGAAAAATGATTTACCACTGCACCCTCTTACTACACTGTAATCACTACATTGGTATTTCCATCCAGCTTCATGCTGTCATACCCTCACAAACCTAACTGCGTTAGTGCCAGGCAACATGAGTAAAGCTTGCAAAGTTAAGCCCTGAAAAGGAAGACCTTAGAGAAGGAAAATGGGGATTAACATTTAGAACCTCATTTTACTTCCGTAGTTATCTTCCGCCTTATCATCTGCAGCAAAAGGCAGCACCGAACAGCAGTACCTGGGACTCCGACCCATTACACAGCCTCCAAAATTGCTTAAATCTCTAATAGCATGTCTGCACTCGTCAAACCTAAAGCAGAAGACCTGATTAAGAGAGAAGGAAAACCAGTTAGTCTTCTTGACCAGAAAACAAAGCAACAAAAATAAATAAATAAAGAAATAAAAAATCAGTGAAGCAATGCCAAGCCTTATTTTGAAGGAAGGGTAAACCTTTAAGTCTTCTCACTTGAGCAGTGAGTATATTATATAGAAAATTATAACAAAAGCTAATTTTCACACATCAGGATACTGCAATCCATACCTAAAAGTTTTGATTAATAAAAGAGTGATATGACACTCTGGTGTCCTCAGTTACAGCTTGTAATGTAGTCTAAGTTAGAAACCCCAGTCTTTATAACAAAGACAACATTGGCAAAAGATGCAAAAAAATGACTGAAATCCCATGAAGAGTAACAGTAAAAATACTCTAAAATGTAACATAATATTCCACCTAGACTTATAACTTCAAGTCTTGTAAAAATAAAGTAATCATCTTTCTTCTCTTTTGCTAGACAAACATAACAGTATTCTTTATTTGGTCAACCCTAAGTTTTAGAAGACCTCCAATTTAAGTTTTTCTTTAAAAAAAAATCTGTGTGTCCTTTCAGAAACTGATTATTAAAAATATTTCAATTTAAGAGCATACCTATTTCTGGGAATTCTTCATAAGTAATGGCAAATCTGAGTTTCACATAAACTTGATTAAAAACAAAAACAATTTAAAAAGAGTGACACTCATTTACTGCAGCTTATGCTCGCAGAAAAGTAGTATCTTTTTTAGCACTGCAACTTTAATTTTCTGTAAGTAATTCCTTTAAAATAAGTATATTTAAAATAGATAAAATGTATTTGGGACTAAGAGGTAACAAATCCTTGCCTCCTGAGCCCTAGAGAAAACAGATTCTTAGAAACTATACAAATCTTTTTTCAGAAAGCCTGTGTATATTATTTGGGATATATTTGTGATCTCTCCAGTTGGTGCCACAACAACATGCAGATATAAGAAGATGCTAGCATCTCTTGCTAATTTTGAAAGATCAGCGTATAGCCACGACTGGTATTACTTACATTTAGTGTCTTAGGCATCACTGAAGAGGAAAACTGTGCTTGCTCTTGTGTAACCATATAATAAGAGCACAAAGAAAAGACCTTGCTCAACAGGACTCTGAATGCTACTATAAAATAGAAACAGATTAAATATGGCATCTTTCAGACTGCTTCAGTATGTTTTAGATCGCATACACTAACAGCTCCCAAGCCAGTACTACATCAAACTAACCAAAGTTTCAAACCATTTCCGCTAACCACAGCCTCTATCCATGTGTTTTTACAAAATACTTCAAATGAATTGGTTTCAGTTTGCAAGTTTTCCCCTAGCAGCCAATAGGCCTTTGTTAAATCTCCTTCCTTCTACATTAAAAGCAACAGCACTGTTAAAAATACAAGGAAGTTTCAATAACTGAGATGAAAAAAAAATACATATATATATATATATATATATATGTGTGTGTGTGGATACACATATAAAAGTATATATACATATCCCTCATAACTTTTCAGACAGAGAGACGTCTCGACTGACAGAGACTTGCAAGTGACAAAATAAAAGCCTTGCATATAATAATAAATCTGCTCTCCAGTTCTCATTTCTAAATCCAAGAATATTGTTCTCAAACAGGGCAACTGCCACGGAAAGTTTCTTCTGTTTGGATTCTCAGATTTCTCTCCTGCTCTATTTTGATTTGGGGGGAGGGCAGGAGGGCAGTTCTAGCAGACACTTAAACAACTTAAAATACTAAGAGTAGCATTTTCAGTGCTACTGAATCTGCATTTCTGTTTTCTGGGTACGGAGGACTTTTTTCTCATAGAGAATTCTCCAAATCAACAGAAAGTTTTGCAGCTACTTTAACATGCTTTTTCCTAAAGGCAAGCGAATAAGCTGCAACTGCGTACAAACGAAAGCCCCAGTGCCTGGGAACAAGCAAACAGCACACACAGATCAGTTATATATACGATACCTAAAACATTACTTGGGGATTGAGCTTCTCCATTATTTTACAAGACATATTGTTGAAAGGGTTCCCAAAAAAAGATCCTAGTCTATTGTGAACTTTTGCAGAAATGGAGAGGTCATGAACTTTCTTAGTTTGGTAAGCCACAGAGCAATGTGGAAAGGCTGCAAGCTAATGATAAAGTTGGCTGGGGTCCTTTACAGTCTTCCAAGCAGAAAGAATTTCCAGTCCAGAGCCCCATGCCCCTTCGAGTTAAGGGGAAAAGAAAAGAAATCAAAAATTTTAATAGCTTTTTATCCATCACTGCTGAACAAAAGGGAGAGGTAAGAATCCTCCTATTCATGTAGTTCTCAATTTAAAAAAGAGACTGTTTCCATGGGTAGCTGTAGCAGATTGCATGGCCATTAAGTAGGTGGGGGGGGGGGGGGGGACAAGTACAACACACATACAGGGTAATGCAGGAAGAGAGATTACGTTCTCCCGGCTGTCATGAATCAGACACTGACTCACAGTGATACTCTAGGCTAGGGCAAACTTCTGCTTCGAGTTCACATGCATGGAATTCATCGGGGCGTTGCGCTGAGCAGCAAAATTTAGCCCAAATAACATTTCATTTTGCTGAATTACTTGTACCTCTTTTACTCTCATTATTTTCTAAAAGACTAATCTAATTTCATTCAACTCTTTTTAAACAACATGCACATTTTTATACTAGCAATGCAACTCCTATCTTGTCCAAGAAGACAAAAGATAACACATAAATTAGCAATAAAGTAAAATTTTATCATTTGAAAGGAAATACATTAGACTGCTTAGCAGAGCGACTACAAATCCTCACCCTCAGGAGAAAGTTTTTCAAGAAACTTGCATTTGAGCAAATAAATTTGAAGGAAAAATGTCTGTTTTGGCCAAATTTCATGAGAAGAAGTTGCAGTTACATGGAATCTCGGGTCAAAATACATTCTTATTTGAAAAGAAGAGTCCCCGGAACAGACACTAGTGTCAGTGCTCAAGGCACTTCACATCTGGATTGCAGGAGAGGCAGGTTTGCAGAGTGCTCTGCAGGGTGATGACTTGCTGCTGCACCTCCCACTTTCCACATGAGGGTCCTACCCCACAAAGATACTCTTTCTGAAACTCCTCTCTTCTATGCATTTTTGGAAATAGTTTTACAAAAGCTGCCACTTTCATTGAAATGATGTAAAAAAAATTAAAACCTCCCTTTTTCACACCACAGAAAACTTGTTCTCTAGTTAGCTTTATTATTTCAAACTTGGGCTGTTTCAAAGCTTACTTAGTTTTAGTGGTTTATAAATATATATATGTTTTAACTGCCTTGGACTCAAAACGTTCAAACTTCTAAAGCTCATGCAATGTATTCTTTTCAGATACTCAGACTTTCAACGGCAGATGACATCAAACTTCTGTGATAGACAAAAAATCTCCTAAAGAGAGAAACAAGAAGCAGTCTCTTGAACTCTGGAATTTTTCATACTTTGTATGAAAAGTACAATCTTGTTGCACAGCAGAATATAACTTATTAGGTCTGCGTGAGCTCTTCTTTGTATTAGTCTGCAAAGTGAGTTTAAAAGCAGACGTTTATGTTGTTAATTCAGAATAACATCATATTTTGTAAAAGAAAACACATAAATCAATTAGAATTCGCTACACTAATGATTTCATGTCATAATTTATATGCTCTTACATACAGTGAATCTTAAAAAAAATCATAACAAATATTTTGAATCTTAAAATCAGCCTTACTGGGATGATTGATGTAAACATATTTTAAAGCAATTTAGAAAAAATAAACTCTTTAGTTTTAAATAATCTATCACATTATCTTGGATAAGGCACTCAGCTCTTTCAAGTTTCACAGGAGAAAAACATATGCCTTCAAAATAGCTACTCTTTTGAGCATAAGACAGAAATAGTCTGTGCTTAAGTGTTTCACTGACATGCAAGAATGAACACCATGTACTCAAAAGAAACATTACACTGATCAACTTAGTAATGATAATGATATTCATATATAATTGTATTTTCATATATTACTCTGTATAGAGAAATTCAGGAAGCAAAATTTGGACCTGGGTCTTAATTGAAAAGATAACCGTATCTTCAAACTGAGACACAGGTATCGCAGCAGTATAAAGACAGAAGAGGATAACAAAAAATCCCAAGTAGTTCTGCTATAGGATTTCACACCTCAAAAACCTAACTTCAAAGGCATTTAGATGCATCGGTTTATGCTGAGCTCACCTCACTAGTGCCTGTCCTAAAATAAGGATGGCCAACAGTTACTTATTGAAAACGTTTACTGCAGCTGAGTGCACATGGCTATGCAGGGCCACGTGAACGGAGGAGGCAGGCAGCAGGCGGGCCAGGCAGCCCGGAGGGGGCAGCCGGCACCCTGCGCCTCAGCTCCGGACACACGCAGGCGGCAGAAGCAGCGGTCGCCAGCGGAGCCGGCAGCTGCACCGCTCCTGCTGCCTGCGGGACCACCCCTGGAGGGGCAGTGACTCAGAGGAGAAGCACCATGAGACACTCTCCTCCCCCCTCTCCGTATAAAAAGACATTTGTAAGTTACGGCAACGGCTACTGATTTCAGAGGGAATCGGAGTCCTGCTTTCCTAGAGATGCACCTTCTGCCCTGGAAAACGTGCAGTCAAGAGCAGATTTACATGAAACTATGCTGACCTACCTAATTTAATTTCCTAAAATCCACTCCGCTATTTCCAGGGACATGTATGAGGTTGTCCCAGAATTAATAGGGGCCCAAAGCCAGTGGCTTGTCAATGCAAAGCAAGGTACTTCTGCTATAGGCTTATCCGTAGCCTATTTTGGTGCAAGCTCGATGAAATGAGAAATGCTTTCTGTTTCTATGAGGGGGCTGAAGAACAGACCCCCCGCCACCAGCACTGCTTTCACTGTGCAGGAGCTGGGCCAAAACAGGCTGGTGCTGTCGTCTGCGCTCCCTCCTCGCCTCCCGGCCTCTGCTCCCCTGGCTTCCTCCAAAGGCAAAATCAGAAAATAAAACCGGGCTTCAGACCAGTAGTAAACATTCGTGTACTCTAACCAGAAGTAATGACTTTGGGGAAATTACACAAACCCCTGCCTTTCTTATCACTTCAGAGACTTGGGGGTTTTGTCCCACGCCAAGGGGCAAGACAGGGACGAGGCATGGATCAGCCGAGGTGAGCAGGGGGAGGCCAGGAGGGGATGCTCAGCCGTCGTCTGCAGACTGGCAGAGCTGGCTTTGCGCATAAGCGCAGTGTCACAGAAAAAAGCAGAATTGGCCAGCACTGACGGATCTCCATCCTTTGAAACAAAAGCTCAACCTTCCCGTTGGACTCTGCAAAACATATAGTTGGTGTGCAGACTGTAACTCACAGCTCAAAGTTTCAAAGCACAGACTAGACACTGAGGTTACATGGACATAGGGATTTTTGCAATTAACTGGTATTTAGCTTCAGGGTATTTCTGTCTACCTAAGTCTTTTCTGTTTCAAATCTTAGAGACAAAATAGGATCAGGGCAAGGTTATTTAAGACTTCTGTTTCATACATTCTCTTTTGATTACAGACTAAATCCAATAGAGACTACCCCGAAAGGCCAAGATAAACGTACAGTCACATAATTGGTTCTGGCTCAAATGACACTGAAGTCAGTAGAAAGTGTCCCCCTGACTCCAGAGAGACTTAGTCTGTGCTTCAATGCAGCATTAAACTCTGTATCTATTATTTTCCTGAAAAAACATACACACACGTATACATAAAAACGTATTTATTTACTTCTCTATTTCACAGAAACATTTTGCAAGGCTCAGGCAGTGACGTCCGATACACAATAAAGAACCCTTGCCTTCCAATATATTTGTATAGCACGTGTGCATTGCTTTTCCTGCTCGTTTTAACTTTATTTTCAAAAACCATTTTAACCTGGCATATGAGGCCACGTTTTCATATAGCTAAGTTCTTGCATGCTGTGTCTTAACAAGGAAATCAATGTAAACAAACGTTTGGGAAATTCTGAATGCTATGTATGTACACAAGAACCACTTTAGCAAATAAAGTTTAACAGAAATACATTTGACCGAAAACCCACAGGATGAGTAAATCGTAATTTTGCTATCAAATAGGTAGTGTGCTGTGATAAGGGGCATTTGGCATATAGGAATAAAGGACAAGAATGTATAGTTATATATAAAATGTCTCTATAATAGCAAGCTCATTACTTTATATGGTGCCCCTCCCTTCAGCAGATGAGAGAAGACCCAATTTATCTCATAGGACTTGCACTGCTAACAACTAAAAGGAAACTTTCAGACATATTGCAGATGACTCTGGGGATGTGATAGGGATAAATTAAGGTACTTCAGTGTAATATCACCACCAGGAAGCCTTGGTCAGCTTCAACGTGCAGCACAGGAACAGCTGGAGGGTCATGTGTGACCCACTACTGCGAAGCTCTCCGTGCACAATAGCAGTGCCTGCTCCTGGGAAAAACTCACTGTAAAGGTCTGAGCCCTCTCATTTAGTCTTTGTTTATACATTTTTTGCATACTCAGTCCCTGTTTATGCTGATAAAATTGTTCTGATTACTTCAATTAACACTGGAAAATCTTTAGTTTTCAAAAAAATTAAATGGAGAAAAAATAGTTTTATAAATCAGGATATATCACAGGATACCAGCTTTTTCACAGCTACTTTTGGAAAGCAGAAGGGAGCACTGAAGTGCACTTAGGAGCATAATATTTACTCTTAAGTCTTCAAAAAGAAATTGTAATATTTCAGAAGAATAGAAATTCTTCAAGTTCTAGAGGCAGATATCTTTGTGAGGTAACTTATCTGGGTTACATCACTGTCTGAACGGAGAACTGCCTGATGTTCTGGGAGAGGGTGGTAGAGACGAGCCACCGCAAAGGAGGAACCAGAGCAATGATAGGGCTTCACAACTGCCAGAAGGTCGGAGAGGACAGAAGAAAGGAGGAAGCGTCCAAGGCTGGATCAGCTGGGACAGCAAATTCTCCTCCAAACTGCATAACCTCCGTAAGGCTCAAACCACAGTCAAGACATCCTACTGGAACTATTATCCTACTGGCAATGCCAGATAATACACTTTGCCCCAAGTCCTTTCAGCAGAGGCTGAGACTGGTGACCATGAAAAGTAAAGCAAGTCAGCATCGCTCCAGTGCTGCCCCCGTCAGCTCTCCCCTGCGCTCTCAGCCCCATTCACGTTATCAGGCCCTCCTTTGAGCTCTGCTCCCTGATCCCATGGTACTGCTTCAATTTTTCTTTTTGCTCTTCCCATTCTCTCCTGCTTTGGCTTTCACATGCTCCAAGGATAAGTGGCTACTGAATACTGGCTCTGCAGCAAACCAAAGCAGAGCAGGGAAAATAGGATGGAGAGAGTAACGGCAGCAGAAGCATTGACTTACATTGTCTTAAACAGCTATTGAATAGCCTAAATTCAATTGACATACACTTCAGCCAACAGTACCAAAATGCCCTGAACTTCTGCATGGTAACTGCTATTCCTCAAATCAGAATCAGAATCCTGGGACTGAAGACGAAGGCAAATAAGTAGGCATGAAGGTCTCTCAAATTCTGCTACGGACCATCAGAGAATATACAAACAAGGGAGGATGGGAAGTTCAATGGATAAACTCAAAGCAGCTTGGCAAAGAGTAAAAAGATTCTTTGCAACTTCCTCCCCTTTCCTATTAAAAGAAGAAAAGTCGAGGAAGTTCCACAGGGTTTTCCAAGCCCTTTGCCAGGTGAGGAATACAAGCACATAGACCTAAGACATTGCAACAGAATGCATCATGAATGCATACCACTTATGTCTGGGGGGGAAAAAACGTAAGCAGCAGCCACCATAAACTAGGTGACTGTACATAATCAGCGCCCAAATGTCTTCAGAACAAATATTTTTAAAAATACAGAAATTACTGACCAAATACTGTATTGCCTTTGACTAGGCACTTTTACCCACTGCATGTCAGCTGTTTATTACAGAGTGACAGGAATTGTTCCTAACAAAAGACACTGTTGAGACTTGTAGCATAAATAGGTGCCTAGGACCAACGACTCAGATATAATTAATGAAGGGTAAGAAATGCATGAAGAGAAGGAAATCTTCCTGAGGGTTAAGGAAGTTCACCAGGCAATCACACACACACAGTTATTTAAATGATCCTCAAGAAAAACCATCTCCCACTCACCTAAGCTTTGATGTTCCTTCTCCTAACACCATCGGGCTACCACTGATACCACATGCCCAAGCCGCTCAACAGCTATAAAGCCTTTTAAGATTCATCATGTACATACTACAGCAGCTCCAGCAATTTGTCTCACTTCACACAAAGCTCTTCAAATGCTCCGAATGGTTCTGACAAAACCTTGATCTTATGGCAAATGGTCCTTAAAAAAAAGTTATGCATTTTCAAGAGATCTTGAAGGAGAATACTAAGGTGCTCTGGTAACTTATTTACTTTAGAACTGTTTATACATTAAAAAAAAATTCAGAAGTGCTGGCCACTTCTGATAAACTATGCATTTTTTGCAGCAAAAACCAAATGGGGTTGTAGCACACATCACTAAAGGAAAATATTTTTCAAGGGGTCAGAGAGAGTCAAAAGACAGGCCCCAACAAAAGCAGATTTCAGAGGAAATCAGGCAAGTACTCCACAATGAGAGGAAGTGAATCTTTGGGCAAAGCAAGTACTTCATTTGCTTTGCACCAAATCTTATTACTAATATTGCCTTTGCTGCTCTAACATTAGATTCAGAAGCTTTTTACAAAAAAAAAATAAAGAGAAGTTGTAGAAATATGGCTATGTATACATTAAAATGCCGTTATTACTGCACTGTGCAGAAACCTATTTGGTTAGTAAATCCTGTAATATGGAAACTGAGACCAAAATGAAAAAAAGTTAAAACCAATATAACTCAGCTTCCTCAATTAGTTCAGTTTACTATATAATGCAAAGACAACCATATTTTATAGCAAACAGATTTTTGCCCTTGGCAGCATTCTGCAGAACTCTGCTCAAAACGCTAAACTTATCAGTCCAGTCCGGTCATTCAGTCTGTTTACAAACAAAAAGGGGTCTGAGAAAAAGCAAACAACAAACATAAGATCTTTCCAAGTTATTTACCTCACTTGAAATTGAAACAAAATTTTACCCCTTTTCCACAATGAAGTTCTTTCTTAAGTTCTGCTGGCAAAGACTTCCTTGTTAAAAGCGCTCCGCGTGCATCAATAAGCTCCTACTAACTCTAGCAGTTAGCACTTTCATTTTACGTAAAAACATCTAACTCCTTAATTCCATACTTGCAAACTGAAGCAATAAATGTCCTCATTTGTTACAGGCCCAAAAAGCCAGCCACAGCCAGCGGGGGACCTGCGAGGTGCTGCCGGCCACCCAGCGGGGTGATTTCAGCCCCCGAGCGGGGGCTTCCCCATATCGCCAGGGATCCCCACCGCTGCCGCCCACCCGCACCAGGGCCGCTGGGACGCAGCCAACAGGCCATCAGGGAGCGAAAAGGCTGTGAGAAGAAAGTTAATCTCACTGTAATTCTGATATCTAGAACTACCAAACCAGAAATAAGCAGGCCTTACTCTGAAAGTAAATAAAAGTGCAGTGAACGTACACACCCAGAGCGGCTGGACTGCCAGCGAACAGCTCGCTGCAAACGCAGTCTGACACGCTGCCGTAAGGACAGGTAAAGGAACTAAAAGGAGGGGACACAGCAAAGTGCTGTCTCTGTTCAGTCAAGTTCTTTCTGACCCCATAAGTACTTCTTTTTTTTTTTTTTTTTTTAGGATAAAATTATTCCTTTTACTAAATGTCTTTAGAATCTATATACTATATAGTTATGTTTATGAGCCTCCTACTGCATCCTGACTCAGTTTCGTTTTTACTGGTTTATATTTTAAACAAGCTCAGCTTTTTTTTTTTTTTAATGCTTACATTTAATCAATTCTTCTTGCAGGAATCAATTGTGTGCAGTCCGTTTAAGTAGGCTCAGGCTTCCTCTCCTGCTGCACATTTGTACTCAACAGTGTATCGTTTATCTGCAGTGCAAGGCTTTAAGAAAGGAAGATCGTTCTGAAAATGCAGAAAGACTATTTTCAGCACCGGTGCCAGAAAAACTATGTGATGCGTTATAAAAGGAACTCAGGAAGAGCCATGTATATTACTGCAGTCTTCCATTTTCTGCACATTCCTGTCTCCATTAAAAACACACACTAGTCAGTTGCTAGCAAACTTTTAAATGCAGGCAAACAACTTGCTTTTTCACTACTATATTTTAATTGACTTAGACTGAAAAGTTCATATTTTTTAAATTTGAGGGAAAAAATGTGGGCAACTCTGCCCTACCTCGTTTAGAAAGAGTAAGCCTCCTCTCTTCTTAAAAAACAAAAAAAGTAAGATATGGTAGGGAAGTTAAAGGAGGGTGTCTGCTTGGGTTTGGGGATTTTTTCATTTTGAGGCTTTTTTTTTTTTAATATTTTTTCATCATTATTATTATTATTTTAACTCCATAGCCATTCTCATGCGTCAGCAGATTTAGAAGAAAAACATACATTCTCTACATAAACAGTACTTCACCGATAAACTTGGGAACACCTGCTTTTAATTTCCAAGCACATTTAGCACAATGCCGTATAAATAATAAGAATTGCCTCTCACAAGAATTCCAAAAAACTTTGTTCTAACAAAATGGGCAGGACTCTTCGCTCCTTCTGTTGTTATAGTGTCTGATGAGAATAATATTACTGGAAAATTTGTAATTATGCTCTCACTTTCACAACCTCAAGTGTTTTACTTACAACCACAACATTTTTTACATCACAAAAAAGCAAATTTTCACACAAAATACTGTGCCTTCCATAAGCTCACGGGAGCTCCCAGTATTAAACAGCCTTTATAAGAATGCCTGTCTTTTCTGGTAACTAAGCTGACGTATCTACTAAACAGATGAGATCTCAGTGAAAAAACATAAACAATGCTCACAACACATTACAAACTTAAAGCAGGTATCCATCACGCTCCCACAGACGCGCGTACGCTAACTGCTGCGTGGGACTTGCTGGAGCACAACAGCGTGAGGAGCTGCTCCGGATGCCACAAACATCAAACACACCTGCACGTTCAGGTGCGGTGGCAGCCCTTCGGGGCCCTCCTACAAGCTCTGCAGCCAGCTCAGGGCGCTGGAGCGGAGCCGGTGCCGGGGGCGGAGGGCTGCCACCCTCAACCGTGCAAAAGAGAAGGGATGGCAGGAGCGGCGGCTCACAAATACCCGATCTCCACGAAACCAGGAGCCTTCGCTGCCAACGGGAACACCTACCCTGGGCGCGTTCCTGAAAAGATATAACACCTCAGGGTATGTGGAGGGTAGGGGGGTGGCTAAATATATTTTTTTTCATATATATAAAAATATAAAAAATAGAGGTGGAAAACTTGAAGGATCTATTTTGCAGAGGTGTAGAGAATAGGGAGTTATCAACTGAAATGTATAGGTATATATATGTATATGCCTATATGGAGATGTAAATAATATGCCTCTCAAAAATAGATCCTTCAAGTTTTCCGCCTCCATTTTTTCAGTACCTGCAAACAAGATGCACAAAACTATCTCTTACTTTTAATTTTAAGAGTGTAAACATCCATCATTTGTTCAGTATCATCAAAGAAAATGCTACGGCTCTCATTTCTCTCATGCCTGGGCGTAATCTGGATCCACAGAAACATCTGCTTTGCAACACTGTGGGTCGCTAGGAGTTTCTTCCGAACGTGCTCCAAGCCCGGGGCAAGCGCAGCCTGTTCCCAAAGGCCCCGGTACCGCATGGAGGACAAGGCGTAGGCTAGGCCCTCTCGGTGGAGGTGTCCACAGCGAAGCAACGAAACACACACAAGGGTAATCTTAATGCCATCAGCATCTGCCTTGTCATGATTTAAACGGACTTCTAAAAATAACTGTAAAGCTCTGCTCTGTGTCTACAACACAGCTTCTGCTAAAATAAAGCTTCCTAGCCCTTGGAAAGGATTTTTGCCATTTTTTATTTATTTTTGGAAGCGTCACCTGAAGCTTTTCAGTAGTTGAAAGAGCAATCCTTTTTTTATTTCCACAACATAAATTTGCCAGGGAATTCCTAATTTCATTGGAAAAAGAAAAAAGTCACACTTTTCTATTTTTCCCCCTTCTATGATACAACCAAATTTTTTATTACAACTGAAATATTTTATTTCCAGGGTTTAGAATTTGAAATTTTTGTCTACAGCTGAGGGCCCTGCAAGTGAGCAGACAAACTACTGAGACTGTTTCCAGAAAAATGTAGCTTTGAAACTTAAGGTAATTGTTCACAATTACCTTATTTACCTTAAGTGAATTGCCTAAAAAAAAAAAAAAAACCTAGAAAATATTAACAAACACCTGAACAATCAATTGAAAGGAAGGTAAAGGAAGGTATTACGCGGGACATCCTCTCCCCAAAGCAGATATGCCTGCCTTCTACATCACTTGGATTATATTCTATCCTATTTATTATCCTTTAAATCGGTCCTATTTTTAACCCTTCCATTCCTTCTTTACAAGCAGATATCTCCATACCAACAGTCCTTTTCCTTCTGTTTTCAGCTGTATCATTCAGATAATGTAGTGCCTATAGCAGAAGAACGTTCTGTCTCCATGCTTTGTGATTTGTTTTTAAATCACTTTTACGACAAGAAGCAGAGATCATGGAAACCAATACAATGCAGCAATGCAAAAGCAATTAAATTTTCACCTCAGGGAAACTGCTGTCTACTGAAACAAGATACAAGCTTCTTTTTGTTGTCATCAGAGAAGTAACTAAAGAACATGCCAATAACTTACAAAGGAGCAGACACTAGCGTAAATCGTAGGGAAATTAAAACAAAAAACAAAGCATAAGCAAAAATAACCAAAAAAAACTATTAGTTTCTACGTTACAGAGGCGGAAAATAATGACAACCAAACAAGGGACCATAACGCAGGACTTTTTACTCCAGAGCCAATGTTTCCTAAAGGGATTATGGATGTTTACTTATAGCTGAAACTTGGAAAACCTCTTCATGTTCCTACTGACTTCAAGAGGATCTGTAGATGCACAGCATTTGAAACAGAGTCCTAGCTTGCTGCTGCCCCTGTTTTCCCCTTTTGTAATAAGAGAGGAATGTGAATGTCTAGCATTCCTATTAAACAGGAAAAACAAACGTGTACAAGTACTTAAAGACGGAAGGATGATGCCTACAGTCACTTAGTGTTATCTAACAACTTCAACTCAACCAGAATGAAACAAGCAAAGCACAGGGAACAGCAGCCTTCCTTAGTGGGACTGCTTTCTGTTTTGTTGATTTATCCTTGCTGATGGCAGCATCGGCATGGTAAACCCTTCACGAACTCAAGGAGGATATTAAACTCTTCCCTGTATTTTGAAGTTAACTCCAGTTCCCGGCGTGCAGCCATCCAGCTTTGTTTCCCTCAGCGCTCCCATCATTAAACCTGCAGTTTTCAAATATCTCCCTTCCTGGTTCCTGTCTTTTTCATAAACAACAAAAATAGTTCCTTGGTCCTGCTAGTTAGAGGTGGGTTACCCTCCCTCCCCTTCACCCAGCAGTATTTCATACATTGTCCTATTTATTTTTAAGTAAACAAGTTTTTTTTTCCCCCATAAATTTTGTCCAAAGGCTGCAGGAGTCTCTGGTCCACTTCAAAGCATTGCCAGCAGGGCCACAACTGAACTTTCTTCTGGGTTCAGCCCAGGCATCACCAGGAGGGATAGTTACCCCTACTGGCCTCATTACTCCTTGCCTTTGGCTACAACACCTCACCTGGCTTCATTCAAGATCTGCCCTACTGGCTGGTCAGGTTCTTCCCTGTTCCTTCCACTGCTTGCATTTCCCAAAGCTTTTCCTGCAATAACCACTTGCTTCCCTCACCCCAACAAGCCCTTCCTCAGTTTTTGCTCCATCCCATCCTCAGCAGAAAGCTGTGGCTGTTCCTCAAGCTGCTGCCCTACTGACAGCAGCACAGTGAGCCTCGGCTGTCTCTCGCTGGGTTTTCCTCCTAACAGTGAGGAACGCTCTCCCTGAGAGAGCTACCACTACATGAGTCGTCATTTCAACCTGCTGTAAGCTCCCTGGCAGATCAAGCTCAATATACAATCATATTTTAAGATCAAAAAGCAACTTTAAGAGGATGCAGGCATAGAGCCAGGATCTGCTATTGATGTCACTGTCAGTGATGGTATTCAAAAAAACAAATCCCTAAGTTTGAGGATCTCTCCTCTAGCCACCTACCTGTTCTGCAAAGTATACTCCATTTTATAAAGTGATAGCAATTTTTATAAATCCTCTGAAACTACTGTTCAAAATCCAGACTGAAGGGAGAGGGTAACTCCCTGTTAAGAGGAAATGGCTAAAATCAGAACACCAAAGCCTGCAATCACTGAAGGCTACTGTACTTCTTTCTTTATGAAGTATGGAATTCCTCCTAACAATTTAGGGAGTTTTCCCCAGGGGTTCCCCCACTATGATCTTTTAACTTACAGTAAAAGAAGTAACATCCGAATTTAATGTAATTGAATCAGAACAGAAACTTAGGTCTAATAAATTCAGTCTGTTCCCTGAAAGGAAGAATCCTTTCTTCTGGCCCATGGCAGATTCATTACTTTCATTCAGATTCCAGCACCTAATGAGCAGAGGCATCCTAAATAATTCATAGTGCAGTCTATGTTGAACATCCCCTATGCAGAATATAAAAGATTTTAAAACAGACCATTTTCAGGTTGAGACTTGCTAGTCTAAACATTTCATTTCAAATTACTATTAACCTTAAGATGTTATATAGGTCTAGCAACATTGCTACAGCAAGAGCTCCAAGAACCTCAAATCTGTGGAAATCTCTTTCGGTCAATAATTTAAGATACTAAAAACTTCAAGGAAGTAAGTGTTAAACTCAGAATCTTAAGATTTACCTTGTCTGAACTTTTACACTAGTAACACCTGACCAGATAAGTTTTGTTCATTGGCAAGTTCAATCTACTTCATAAGTCACTGCAGATACCTAGATATCCCACTTACAGTTAAACAATGTTGAACTGTACCAATATGTTCTTTTGCGCTTGATTACACTAACTCCCTACACTCAGATTCACTTTCTCAAAGTAATTGCCATTCATGCTACTTTTTATCTGTTCATGCTACCAAGAGAGAAATAAATTCAGATTTGTCACCCTTACTTCAGCACTTTCGTTCTACGGATCAACATAAACAAGAGTCAGAGCTCTGAGATATCTTTTCTAAGGACATGAGCAGCTCCAAGATCAGAAACCAATGCTATCAGCATCCTTTAGCAGCTCTTCTGGCCACAAAATAGATGTTAAGAAACACTATACACAAATTTCAGTATACATGCAGGCATAAGAATCAGTGTTCACTGGGACAGAGCAGAATTATGAGGCTAAATAGAAATTCAGAAATAATAGACAGCGTGAAGCTTGCCTGGCCCAACGATACTGACGGTAGAACTGCTTCTCACTTTTTTCCTAATTGCTCAGTGTCCACCAGTACACGTTTCATCTGCTAACCCAATAGAAAAATAGATACTTAAATGCTTAAGTCCTAAAAAGGGCTAGGCAAGACTCTGGGGGGAAAAATAAAACTAAACTAATGACATGCAGAGGGAGATTATGAAGGATTATGGTGAGTAGTAGTGCAGAACCAAACAAAAAGCTCCCTGAAAGACACCCCACTACGCAGTCCTGTGAGGCAGAGGCTCTCAAGACTTTCCCCAACACTGTTTTACTTCTTCAAAGCATTGCTTTACACCACCTTAGGCAGGTGCAGTAGCTGGTCACAAACACCTGAGCACCAAGAGAAACGCTGTGGAAGTGAGAGCTATGAAGTCCCAGGGAGGAGAATACGGCCGGAGCCGGAGCCGCAGGCGGACAATGTTCGGCACCCAGGGAAAGGAAAGTCAGGGCTACTGCCTGCAGTTTTCAAACAGTGGCAGAAAATAGCTTTCTGGGGAAAGGGGGAAAATGTATTGTAAAAGACAAGGTTTATAAAAGATTTTATGAACATTAGGTAAGAAGCATAAGGTTACAGGAGGGCTTTTCACTGTTCATGCAAGTGAAGGTATAACTTGCAAAGCATCTGCCAGAAATTTAATTTATTTTCATCTTCAGCACTCTATAACTTCAATACAGTGAATCTCTCATAGTTAAATCTTTCTTTTTAACTGTAAACTACCTGCTTACAGATTCACAGCTCAGAAACAGTTCTCAGCTTTTTGCTGATCAATAGCAAGCACTAAATATTATAACAACAGGGATTACAAAAATGTAAGTTCAAGAACAATGCTAGCAGCAGTCTAAATTCCCCACGCCTGTCAATCACAAACTGAAAGCATTATACTTCAAAACAGCAAATGAGTATTTTAACTCCCAGTACTTCTCAATCTAACATGTGGTGACAACTCCACTGCGTGTCGTAGTATTTATACCGGCATATTACGGATATAACAAAAGATTTCTTTCTTAAACTCTTACTAAGAACTTTAAAAAATGTTATCATCAAATTTGCCAATACTGCCAAGCTGTTAGCTTCAGTTTTTATTTCAAAACAATGCAAGTAACAGCCTGCATCTTTGTAGGTCTATTTGCATTTGTAAAAAGTTGCCTATAGATTAGGATTACCTGTCAAGGACCACCTCTATAAGGGCATTCTGCTAAGAATCAGCTTATTTTTAAAATAACATTACATAAATTGCAAAACAATATAGTTTGTTTCCCCCAACACACTATACAACAACTCCGTACTTGCAAGAAACAACTATTTTCTTCTGATACTTTTTAATTAGAGCTACAAAACGTTTACATTAGAAGAAATAATTGCCATGACTTCTTTTCAAATAGCTCTTAGGTCTGCTCCAACATGCCTACATGTCTGATTGACACCACTTTTCACTACGCAGAAGTCGTTATACAACCCCATTACTTCCCTTGCACTTTCTTTTTTTTTTTTTTTTAAAAAGGCTCTCAATATTTATTCATCACATTCTTGATAAACAGTGAGGCACATGCGAAAAACATTTGGCTCTGCCCTGTCACTCTGTATCTATCTGCTTGCAAAGTTGTGTTACAATTTGTAACAAAGTTCAGCATTAACTTTTACGCAACTCAAGAAAGTAGCTAAAGAACAAAAAAAAATCAATAGAAATAAACAGCTTTTTATGCTTCTCTTCACACCTCCTTTTTAAATCTGTACTGATACCTATTGGGTTTGGAAAGTTTATCTGAGGTTATTTAGAAACATATAGATATAGAGTTTTCTAAGCAATTTGATTCATAAATTGATTTTTTTTTTTTAACCACACCAGCAAATTATCTAGTCCTCATGTTGAAAATAATATAAAATACCCCCTAGGGAGTTGAGGAGTCCCCCTCCCTGCTTCCAAGAAAAGAAGTAAAGAAGCATTTCCTAGTATTGTTCAGCTGAGATCCATTCACCCATTTCATATGGTTACTCAGCATAACGTGAATGGCATCTTAAATCCATGTACTTCTCTACACTGAATCTAAAGAGAGCCCGCAGTGACCCAACCAGCTGTAAACACCAACCCTGTAGACTTATACAGTTAGGCTAAAACAAAAACTGCTCTACACATCAACTTTCACTAGGGTGAGGGAAGTCAAGATAACACATGGACACTGTGAGCTATTATTATGCTTAGAAAGGAGCTGACTCAGTGGAAAACAGCGTAATGGCTGTGCTCCTCTCTCTGTGCTCATTCCCCTAAATTTGGTGCCCCTCACAGAAGAGGGGAGGATGCTGTACTGCCTAAAACACAAGCACACATACTCCTCAAAAAATCACACGTTTCTCCCAAATACTCTAGTCAGAGCACAGTGTTACTGCACTGTGGGAGAAATCTGTACTTAAGCAACGCATAAAGGCTCAGAGGTGAAGGAGTACAGTCTCACATGCACATTGCCCAGCCCTCACAACGTTGTGCAAGATGTAAACCTTTCTATCCAAAGCAAAGTGAAAGTGCAACCTACCAAAGGCCACAATTAGTTAGTGGCAAAGAGGAAAACTTGATTTTTGGGGGAATCTGTTTGGGGTTTTTTTTCTATGCATATGCTTTTATATGTACCAAGAGGCCACGCAGCAGGACCACATGACGTTATAAAAGCACCTCTGTGGCAACAGGACAGAGCCAAGGGATGGGATCTGCCTGACTCAGCCCAGGCAGCTTACAGCGGAGGCGTGTGCCAAAGGAAGGTGCTCTGGGCTCTTTCAGCTGGTCGATGGAGCAAAAGGCCTGCTGCAGCCAATTCCCAAACTCTACAAATTGCTCCATTTCCTATGGCTACTTAGGACAAGGTGAATCACATCTTAAATCCAGGTATTTCTCTACACTGACTCTAAAGAGAGCCTGCAGTGACCCAGTCAGCTGTAGACACCAACCATGTAGACTTATAACGTTAAGCTAAAATGACCTCTGCTCTACGCCTCAAACTGTCACTGGGGATGAGGGAACTCAAGACAACATATCCAGTCATGAGGATATCAATTCTTAACCTCAATACAAAAAAGAGCATGTTTGATTATAGTTTTAACAGGAGAAACTCTGCTACAACAGTATCTTCAACTGCCAAGAGAAACCGCCCATTGCACAGCCTCCTCTCTTCTAAACTAGGTTTTAATTTGCAGTGCTTGAAATATGAAACAAAAACAGGAATAAGGATTTCAGTAACTGCAGTGTGCATATCTGGTGGCAGTGCAACAGCTCTCAAACTCTGACGTTATACTTAACAACAACAAAGTTTATGTTCTGCTAAATCCTGAGATGTATGAGCACTCTCACTGAAATACTCAGCATGTTTATCCTCCCTATTGGAGGCAACGTGATCTTTCTTCCGTCTCACAGACACCTAAGTAGACACTCTCACCTCGGTGTGAGTGTCTAAGTTCACCATATCTGTTGATACATAAATGCAACTTAAACACTGCTCTGTTATGCGCAAGAATAGAGTGCAGCCTGACTCATTTATAAGGTACTGCCTTAACTGATTTGTTATTTGATTTATTGCTGGCCTTCTGTTGCAAAGATAAACCTTTAACCAGCAGTGTGCAGTCTGAGCAATGATACTGGGTTTGGTTTCTTTATAATGATTCACATTTCATATTACAGAAGTTCGAAATACACACAAAGTGTCTTATATGATGTCATTGTCCGTTCACAAGGACAGTTGTCAAAATGCAAGGCTACCTGAATAAAATACTTAAGAACTCCCTGCTTGTGATTCTAAATTTGAAATACGAAATAGATGCATGTTCTACAGTAACCATTACATAGACTCTTGAATATGTGGAATTATGAAATCTGTGATTTCTTAGATCTCTCATCCCTGAATTAAGAGCCAACTGGCTCCAGTTCCCTGTCCCACTTCCTTAAGAGACGTACGCTGCTACAGCAGCAAGTGTTACACATTTATAAGAGCGTAGAGACGCCAGTGCTTGGAAACGCTAAAAAAGTTTAATTTCTCATGTGAAAGCAGATTGCCAAGCACTACAAAGGGCTTGAGTTTTTTGGCTCATTTGCCTTTTTCCCTTGCAAACAGCTATCCGAATCACTGACTCCACCTCACTATTGAATGGAATTCTGATTAAAGAAAAAGAGTTCTAATGCTTGCAGATACAAAATCACTAGGATTGCTCCAGCTATAGTATAACGTTAAGTGATTTAGCAGAACTACAAACAACAAAATTTAGAAGAAAATTTACCATCTTGTATCACTATGGATCTCTTCCTCTAGGAAGGAGGTAGCCCTTCTGCCGATCCTTACGCTCACGTGATTCACCAAGAGCAGTTCTGTCACCGGGACCATGCTACATGGACCGGGGGGAAGGCTACAGAGAGTTTGAAAACTCAGCCCTCGGCCATGGAAGGCCACAGGCTATCTGCAGCTGCTGATGCCAGCAGCATCAAATAACCCCAAAACCAAACGATATGCTCGACTTGTTACAATGGGACTTCTGAATAACTGAGCCTCTCCAGGCTGCACCACTAAGAGGAATGGTAGGTGTGTGGAGGCTCCTGGTCACAGGAAAGCATTCATACCTTTCATTCTGGAAATTTTGATTTTTTTTGAAAACAAAATTCAAATTCTTTCTGGATAATAGACTTACTAGAATCTACTTCAGTAGGGTCTTCATATGCATTTGCAAGTGTGAGTAACTATAAAACAAAAATATACCAAAATTAATTAATAAAAGCCCATAGAAGTTCAATCTTTGAACTAAAATTAAGCTTTAGAGTCACTTACATCACTTACATAAAACATCAGTAACCTAACCTTCAGAGTCATTCACTTATCTCCTTAATTATGGACCCTGTTCCTGTAATTCAAATCCAATGAAACCTAATCCTGTGACTATCCAGAGCCCAAATAAAGATAGTGATGCTTCATCTGAAGACAATTCACGCAAGATCAAATGTAGTCTCTTTACAGTGTTATCCTTTTTCCCTTCCCTTCTCCATATTGATGATACTTAGTTTATACTGTTTATCCAGAATAGGAAGGATGAATTTCATCACAGAGCCTGCAAGTATCCACAGGCATAGAAGAATTGGATTCACAGGGATCTCCAGTATCACAAAAAAAGGTTCTAATAGAATCTGCTTCTGAAGGCTAAAGACCAATGCTGGCTTTAATATAAGACCTCATATAAGGCTAAAAACTGAAATTCTACAAATTAGAGACGACGTACGGTGTGTATTCTCAAAACTGAGAAAATTACTTATTGGGGCATTTACCTGGAAATGTATTGGATTCTACTTTACTAGGAGTCTTTCACATCACAGTAGAGACATCTCTTAAGAAATATCCTTGATACTAGATGAGAAGTGGCTATCATTCGTCCAGGCACATCCCTCAACAGGCATGAAGCAGCACTTCTCAGGGGTAAATACACCCGGCCCATCTAATGAAGCACGAGCTCCCCTCTTGCCTTGGACACTGTGATAACCATTTAGATAGCACTTCTTTCTACAGGTATTACTGCACAGAATAACTCATGCAAGCAACGTCAATTATATTTACCACTTTCCAAAGATAGGCACAGTCCATAGAACTGCTTAGCGCAAAATACGTAATTTGTCTTTCCTACCCTCGTTTTACTTTCCTGCTTGTGCCCCTCAGTAATCCCCAGTGTTCCAGTAATATAGAAAGCAAAGCCCTTGACGGGACCTAGGGACAGGTGCAGGAGCACCCGATCACTAGAGGCCACAAGTAGAGTTCTGCCAACAGGAGCCCAGCTACAGGGTTGTCACCCGGGGAAAATTAAAGATTATCAGACTCGCAATTGGAGCAAAGCAGATTTTTCCAAGAAGCTGTGTTTTTGTTTGCAAGTGTAAGAAACCCTGAAAATGAGAGGCATCACAGCATTCTGGCAATTTTAATTACAAACTACATTTTGCTAAATATATACCCACTGTTAAGAGTTGAGTTAAAGAATTCAACAATTAGATCCACTGGCAGATCCCTGTGCCTGGACTGAATTCAGCTGATTTCAGGATGGTTCTACCCAGTTCCTACCGAAACATGAGCCTGATCCTGTAACAGGCCACGATAGAGTGCTCATTCCCCTAAATGGGATGGTTCCCCTAATATGATTTTCATAGGACTTTAAAGAGTTTTCATATTTCTCAAGACATTCTTTCCATATGCAGCAGAATCTGGTTTAAGACTACTTTCTTTTTCAGATGCTTCATCTTTCAGATTTGATACGTGCAGAATTTGATAGTTACACGTTTCAGACTATTTTCTCAATTCATTTGTACAGCATCAACTATAGGGTGTTTGCAAAGTGTTTACGCTTTGCACTTTCAGGTGAGATACGGGGAAAAATATGAATTAGCTTTCTAAAAAACAGCTACGCTACTTCCATGGCTGATATATCCGGGATGATTGCAACTTATTTTTTATACACAGCTCTGCTGAACGTTAACAACCAAGCCTGCGTTCTGTGCAAGGGTAATAAAAAGGAGAGGTGTTGCAAAAAATAGATTGAATAGTTTGCCTGGATTGATAAAGAAATAAGCAAATAGCACAACTGTATGGAAGCATGACTGGTTAATAGCTCTATGGCTACAATCAGTTAAACAAACAAACAAAAAAAAGGAAATAGAACATTTTCTACTCCAGCTGGAAGCAGAAGATTCAAAAATGGAGCATAATTCACTGTTTCTGATCCTCAGGATATGCTGCTTTTCTTTATGAAGGAAGTTCAGTTGACTCAGATTGTGATCATGTTTGAGCAGCTTGTAAATCAGTACACGCCTGATATTGCATGTTTTGTACATTTTTTAATTCAAATAAAAGTATATAGGTGTACATTACAGACAACGATTATCTACTTGCATTTTAAGTTAAATTATTTTCCTCCTTCACAATTTTTTTGTTTCTAATGCTGATTTTTATATCCAGTTTGCTTTGGCAATAAAATAAGCTCATCCAAAGCATTTTCTATCTGCAGCTGCTGAATATCTACCTTTTCAACATCATAAAAAAAGGTTTAAATGAAACAAAGTTTTGCTGGCTGTTTAAAAAAAAAAAAGAACACACATACCTGATTTTAAAGCTATTTAACGGTGTATAAATGCAATATAAATGCATTCTGGGCTAAAACAGACACAGAAATAGCCTTACAAAATACTGCCAAAACACTCTCTGTTTGGAAACATATCCTTCTTATAAGCCACAATAAGCAGGGCAAACAGAAATGAAGCAACATCTGAAATAGCAGTGTCCTACCACCACGTATTCATTTTTCACCATGTGCTGCAGTTCTATTTCTTTCAATAAAACTCCACTTTTTGTTAAAACTCCTAGCTCAGTAGCATTTGCAGGAATGCCATGACAGTACTGCTGGTAGCTGGAAAACCTCTCCGTCTGCTTGCTCACCATACCATGAGTTCAGGTGTGGGAGAAGAGCGCAGCAGATAACAGCGTGACAGAGTCCGGACGGAAAACACGCTGTTGTAATTGTTCTTGCACACCAGCCATCCCTTCTGTTTTGTTGTTGCATGCCTTAAGCAACAGTTCATGTTATCAGGATATATGTTTAATAGGACTACACAGAATTCCTCCAGATTACTGTTCTGCTATAGAGAATGGTCTGATTTTAGGACAAACAGCCGGGGGGTGTGGGGGGAGATGTGGTAAAGGAAGAGAAGTTTATACACCATTTATAACTTTATTTATAACTTTCTCCAGACATCAACAGACCATCTCTTCCTTTCCTCTACTTCAGGACACAGAAGATGAACCAACAAACACAGCTGAGACGCTACTGTCACTGTGATTTCATTCTATAACATCATTATGTGATTCGATAGTGCACAAGAACCAGGGAACTTTCCACAGCAGAACCTCCTGCACACACACAGTGCTGGCGAGGCAAGGGGACACCGCTGCATAAGTTTATCGGTTGCAACAATCAGAAACTACAGCACTAGAAAAAACAGTAAAGGCTAGAAACTAGCAGAGCAGAATTAATTTCGGTGAAAAAGCTGAGAACATTAATGTCATTTACATGGTAAGAAATAGTTCTATTGCAGAAGGCAGAGAAGGTTGAGGAGAAATGTGAAAGGAAAGTAATACTGTTAACTTCAGCTATAGTTAAGTCTAAGCTTTTATTTTCTTAGGGGCTTTCTAATGAAAAGAGATGTCTATAATAACAGGGGTCTTGCACCAAGAGACACAAAATAGCGCTTTCAAAATATTAGAGGTATTTGTTAGTAGATTTCATTTAAGTCATGAATCGGGCTATCTAGTTTCAACAAATGACTTAGCATCATATGTCCTCCTGCCTACCAACAGTGTTTGTCAAAGGCATACAGACACACTTGAAAACAAGAAGTCAAGAGGCAGAATATGAGCAATGGTCATAACGTAGTCTAAGACTATTTAGTAAATGCTTTCATTTGCATAGTTCATCAGCTGCATTTTTCCAAAATGCTGGAGATAATATGACGACTATGGCAGCTGTTAACAGAACCTGAAGTCTTCAACAAAAGGAGTAATAATAAACTGCAGTTGTGCTGTAGCATGTCTTCTAAAATACAAAAGAATAAATTACCACTTTCTAAACTGAAACTGGTCATTTTAAAAAGCTGGTTTGGAGTGAAGTTATAATTCATAATATCCTAATTTTCAGGGCTCATTATTAATACATATACTATAGTGCTTGCTCTCTCTAGCCTTAGTGCAGCTCTGCATGTTTCCTTATTCTTCATATAAGGATCCTCATATAACATTATAATCATTAAAACTTGCTTTTATGAGGAGAAAATATGCTTTCTTCCGCACTGCATGCTGAAAGGATTGAAGAGTTTTGGTAGATTGGGCTCCTTTTTAAATCAGCATCAGCAGCACAGTAGTCTACGGGCAAAGTTAAAACTGAGGCAATTAACCCCATCAGCCTCCCATGAACGCATGTGCAGGCAGATAATCCTTCTATTCCGATACCTGCCTCTGAACCTGGCATCTTTCCTTACCAGGATCAGCTGAACGCTTTCTCACTACTTTAGATTTTTCATCTACCTTCCACTACTGTCTGCATTAAAAGAAAATTACAGCACTTTAAAGATAAAAAACACACTTAAATTCTACCGGCATGGACCAATATTCTCCCCTCTCTAAATTTCTCATACTTAAGCCAAACTTATCACTGATAAGTCTCCTTATGTGTCAGTCTGGCACTTTCTTTAAAAATGAATAAATAATAAATAAAGTAAAACACCCCTATTCATAAATCACTACAGATAGCTATATTAAATTCAAGCATAAGCCTTTGTTTTCTTTCAGAATTATGAATATTTAAATGAATATCTAATATTGGAATCAATATTCTCCCTGCCAAGTACTGACTGCTATACAAACATCTCAACTG
Organism: Struthio camelus; assembly: GCF_040807025.1. NCBI lineage: Eukaryota > Metazoa > Chordata > Aves > Struthioniformes > Struthionidae > Struthio > Struthio camelus. Next base: position 15,910,204 of record NC_090943.1, on the reverse strand, counting down.
TACTATGAATAAATTAAGATTTGTGAAATCAATCAAGTAAGTAACAGTGAATACTAAGCAGCTTAACAGGACAATCCAAACTTTTCTAAGGGGAAGATGCTTTTCTCTTCAACAGACAGCTACCACAAGATACTCTCTTCTCCATCTGACAAAGCGTGGCATGTCTCTTCATATAGAGGCTGGACTACAGAAAAACAGAAGTAATTAATAGACCAATATTTTACCACATCCTTAGTAGAGGGTTTCCCCTCTACTAAGTAAGACTAAGATAGTTTTGTGGTTAAGGAGTCAGTAGTCAGCACTATTTCCAGCGTGGTGATGAACAGCTTGTGTGGTCGCGGAAAAGTCGACAACCTCTTCTGTGCCTCGCTTCCCCCGTTCGCTCCATGGGGATAACGAAGACCTTGCCAACCTCATGCTAGGACATTTGCTTGTAGGTCTGCTGTTTGAGGGAGAAGGCAGTGAAGCACAAGAGGAAATTACCAAATTGAGAGGAGAAGCACCTGAAGAGCAATCTGGTCTTCCTCGCCTGCACCCTCCACACGCAGGGAGGTATAGCTGTAAACATCTGTGCACACATTGATCTGCTTTGGGCCCTTAGCTGCAGTTCCTGGTCACCTTTCCACTAAAACAGAAATAAGGGTACTAATTTTCTTTGTGCAATGCTTTGAGAGTTGCACAGGAAGACATGACTGCAGTTCACATTCCCGCTCATTGTTCGGGGTTGGACTGTGCGGCTGGCTGGCACTTTTTGGTGTTACAAGTGGAGTGCTGGGATTTACCGCCAGAGCGGCTCCCACGCTCCCACCCGACGCATCGCCCCTTGCCGTCGTCCTAAGGGACAAGGCAATCTCACACCGCACGTTCCCATGTGGCCGGGACCAAAGGACCACACGAACCAGGAGAGACGTGGCCATACCCACACTGCGGACAGCGGTTTGACTGCGGCACATGTAACAAAGCTAACTTGTCTTCTAATTGCACTGCTCTAAAAACTTACATGGTCCATCACAGGGACCAGAGGTCATCAACCAACTGCTAAATCACATCAGTTGTTGCATTTCTGCTCAAACTACCAGACTAAAGCTAGCTCACGTATAACTAACCGCCCACCACAGTTTCTTACTGCAGCACAGACAACCAGTACAGCGCAGTACTTCTCCTCTTTCCTAAGGTAACACAAAGATGCAGAGAAAACCACAGAAGGACCTTGTGTAAGTGCCCACTTGCTGGAATAACCCCATGCACAGGGCTGTTGTGAAATACAGTTAACAAGGTCCTCATAGAGAATAAGCTAGGGGAATATACAATACTGTTCTCAGTTGAATATGGCCATTTTCTGTCAGGCATACATTTAACTGTATTTGGAATACAATGAAACAACTTTTCAATTAATGTGCGGTCAGTTTGGAAGAGCAGCAATTAAAAAAATTCCTTTCCTGCTCTGCGCTCCTATTTCACACCTGAAAAATACTGTGGGGCTCAAGCAAGGCATCAATAGCTATATCTCCCTTTTCACATCACAGCACTGGAGGTGCTGTGCACTAACTAGACATTTCCTATGCCTTCACAACAGGATTCACCTGATGCTTCTGAAATAAACTGAAAAAACACTACAACTGTTTTCTTAAGTCCTAACCATTGTATTTATAGTCTCCTCTATTCATTTATACCTATACATATTTCTACACTTGAGATTCCTCTGCATTTGCAAATTTTTTCAGAACAGAGTAAGGACTATTTTTCCACAAAAAAGCACCCCACAATTCACTTTTACAAACTTATTAGCAAAGTCACATCAAAATTCTCTATGGACACACTAATTTGAAAATTAAAGCCAATTTAGTGAATTATTAACTCAGTGAAGGGACACAAAACACTCTGGTCTTCATTAACAACATGTATGCAGACTGACCTCTATGAGTGAAAACATACCCAGGAGCTCTGGAAATGTATAATTATTACCTTGAACATTTTTCTTCAACTTATGTGTACACAAATATATTTTCAAAATTCAATAACTTTATATTATTATTCTATACCTTTCAATTGCTCACTATGAAGGTTAATGTCTGGAGTTGCACAAGGCATTGCAAGAAAGGAATGAATGTCTAACATGTATGACATTAGTAGGTTCATACATGAAAAGGACAAATTTGCCTATTGTTTTTCCATTTCATTACCATCTGTTTCTGTCTTTAAGATTACTTGAAAAGTGATATGAAGTACCAGCTAAATATGATCACCATTAAAATGACCTACAATGTAATAAAATGGAAACTGGAGTTTTAATTAGTAGTTCTGCTCTACTGAGCACAGCATGCATGAAATTCCATGTTTTAAAAAAAGATCTAAAGTGGTAACTTCTAAGTATCACTTTTTCCTACCGTGTATTTAGATTACGCTTATTTCAAAATCAATCTGGTATTGCATTTCTCCCTTCTCTACCTAACAACACTTCCAAACCAATAGAGCTAATGAAAAGACTTGTCCTGCTGCTGGCATATCCTCAACAGATGTTAAGAGGGCTTAATCGCAGGGCTTTGGTCCACTTTCTGAAGGAGTCTGGTGACAGGTGTAGTGATTTGTTCCGTCGAACAAATTACATATAAAGATGGTGGAGGACGAAGGAGGAGAACTCCACAACTTAGCTTTTACATACCACATTGAATTTGTAGAACTACTTATTTGGGGGGAGGGAGAAGGGAGCTACGGAGTTGAAATAAGTAAGAGAAATCTTGGCATCTGTGAGATCAGTGTTTGACTTTAAATGTCCTAAACTTCAGTGGGACTGACATAAGCCCGTGTTGTTTAACTGCTGAAGAAGCAATCGACAAATACCAATTTCTACAATGCCCCCCCCCCCCAAAAAAAAAAAAAATTTGCATGTATATTCATATTCCAAGATGAACAGGAAAAAACTACACACTTCTATTGTATAGTCAGAAGGCACTCTTGATTCAGCCACGAGCAGGTCTTTGATCCATACTCTATGGACCGTCCGTTTCACAACTTCACACACATTTTGGAGCAAGTGGGTGACACACAATGGACTGACTTAATTAGAAGCAACTTGTGAAAGTATCTAAAATTGGAGTAGTCTTCATACACTATCTCTGCCTAATCAAAGACACAGTATACAGTCTAATCAAACACAGAACACCCATAAAGCAGGATTTGTATAGGATTAGCTATTATTATTTACAAATTCAGAACACTTCAATAATTTTCAGATAAAATAAAAAAGAAATCCTCCTTTTTACTTGGTCCTACTATGAGACTGAGCAAGAACTGAGTTATGAAATTGAGTTAATTTAGAAAAAAGCAGGCCATTTCCTGCAGCAAACTGGACTCAAGTACAGCAGACAGCTATAGTAAATACTGAACCACGTATTTTTTAAAAAGTCAGTAGCGTAGCATGCATGCATAAGCAATCAAACAGGCACCTCCAGGGCGTTCTCAGAAAGGGGACTCCCACCCGGCTCTATCGGATCACCCTGTATGGCCCACGGGAAAACCATGAGCCTACTCGCCAAACCTTCCCTTAATCGCTTAGCTCAGCACTTCTCCCAGCAGTCACAGGCCACTCGAAAAATAACACCACAAAAAGCATATTTTGTCTGTCTGAAATATGCTATTGTCAAAAAATATTTCAGCAGTAGATTTATGACACAGTTCCCTTCAGCAGCTTGTTTAGACTTCTCTAAATCCTAAAAGGTAAACAGCAGTTCACCCAAACTAATTACTTCATCGTCAAATATCAAAAGAATATTTAACTCAGCACAAATTAGCTTTTCTTATAAGCTAACTCTCCTTCACTGCTGCTTTCCTTCTCCCGCTAGGGAATTCCACCTAGCAAAGGAAACTTGCTCTTACTTTCACAGGGAGCAGGCTTAGGATCAGGAGCCTTTTCAGTTAAATCGTTTACAGACTCATAAAGATACAATACTAGATACTTGCTATCTGTGGCTTGCAGTTCAGCATGGGGGCTTCAGTAACTATTTCGTGGTGAAGTCAAAGCAACAAAGGGTCATCGGGAATTTACCTCAAACAGCTATGTTAACAGAGGAGAGATTTGTAAAACATTGATTACAATACCATTTTACGCATATTAACATCTGGCTTTAGTTTACCAAAGCATTATGTTCTTGAGTGATTGCTAAGCTTGGGCTGAGACTACTCCATTGCCTAATATAACCACGAGTGAAATGTGCCGTTTTACATGTGGAGTATAACGTTTTCTTTTTAGACCAAGTTGGCTAAGTCTAGAAAACATTAAAGCTTTTCACTAAAAATATGACGAGAATTAGCAAACAGATCGCATGCACAGTTATAGATGTTTAAAATCACGTTCACTGGCTGCACTATAACAGACCCAGCACTATCAAATGACTGCAAATTTAAAAGCTCTTTTATTTCACCTAGGCAACTTTTTCTTGCAATTTCTTTCTTCAGACTTCAAATTTTCTAAAATGTTTATAGGCAGTATTTACTTGTGCTATGTTTTGTTTGAAGAAAAGCTTGAAAAAGCAATTATGTGCGGTAATTAAGGTTATTGATCTGAAGAGCAGCTGTTAGGAAAGTTCAGCAAGAGTGGAAATTATTTAACTTACCTTCTTAAATAGCTTTAGCTTGCAAAGCAAGGACTAGCATTCTTAATGCCAAAACAGAGTATTCAGTTTAAGATTTGTAACCAATGCCCTAAACTTGCACCAGTACCAGAAGAAAGGACCCTCAGTTTGACTAAGTTTGGGGACAGCAGAGAAAATACCGCTGCTGGTTTTTGCTCTTTCCCCCTGTCCCGGGTTGCCTTTGCCCTACAGCATAGCAGCAACAGCAGCAGCCTTGTCGGAGAGAGAAAGGAGTGACGGAGGGCACTCCCTCGCCCTGATCCCGACCCGCCAGGCAGCCCCAGCCCCGAGCCTCCTGCACGCGCCTCCGAGCAGCCTCGAGGAGACGCAAGCGGGCGGCTCAGCCCGGGCCAGCCATTTCCATAACCGGGCGCAGACGCAGCTCTGCTGCAGCACGCAGGGCAGGGCTCGTCCCACAGGGCTCCTACGGTCTCCCTCACGAAACAGCAAAATAACTCTTTTTACCCTAACGCTCATTTCTCTATGTTAAATGTTTCTGGCTTTTATCGCAGAACAAATAAGACTTATGAAGATGACTCTTCCATAACTAGCTGAATTGTTACAATGGCATACTATTTTTAACCTTCAGCATAGCCTAATACTTCAGGCTAAGAGTTTTCCAGCAGCTTGGTACTGCCAGAAGACGGAGCCAAATTCAAGTGGGGTAAAATGCGTCTGCTCCTTGTCTTTGGCGGTTGCACTCGGCCCCGAGGTTAAATGCTCATTCACCGGGAGAGGCTGGCCGCTGCAACTGGGGCTGTGAAAAGCCTCCTTCCTTCAGTAGCTGGTACCTGGCCGCTTTCCCACCGCTGCCAGCTGCAGGCAAGCAGTCTTCACAGGAAGGCAAAAGAGAAGAAACCGACAGCGCAAACAAATGCACGCTTAAAAAACGCAAATAACATTCGGTACAACAGGTTCTTGAGGAGATCAAATTAAATCAAGCCTTGTTATTCCTTTTAGTGGTTTATTAAAGAAGCTAAAGGCTCTGAAGCTTCCAGTTTTTTTAAACTGTCACTTAAGTTGCTAGAGCAGCAAAACTTTCAGGCTAGCTGGTCTCAAGAAACCCCAGCATCACATAAAACCATTTTTTCCCCATTTCATAACATTCTGCTCCTTTCTCTTCAGAAAGGCTTTCAAAACTTGAAACAAAGTAGTTCTTCTCATTACATGCATAAAGAGCTGTATCTCTGCAAGTTTCTCACAAGAAGGATATTGCTTCTGACATTTAATCGAAAAGAAAAACCATTATGAGGCCTTTGCCTAAGGGAAGATAGAGTAACCCAAGAACTTTGAAAGCGCATGCAGAAAAGTAAGGGTAAGGTGAAACTACTTTTTCATTTAGTAAGTGTGGCTAAATTTCTTCAAACAGATGAAAACACATAAGTGGGTGTGCACACAAACACATACACACTCCCAAAAGTCCTATCTCCATTTAAAATATTTTATGCCCACATAACTTTTCTTTTCTTTTTTTCTCCAATTATTAACTCAACAGGAATACCAGAAACATTTTAAATTGCCGTTTTGAGTCTCTGGTTCAGTGAAGACATGCATACCTAGAACACAAATCCTAGAAACGTGGCCACTTATAAAGCAAACCGCTAACGAAGAACCAGCTCACTCCTCTTGCACAGGGCTCAAAATTCTGCTGCATCAGCACCAGGCTAAGCATGACAGAATGTGGAAAGTATGTCCGCAAATGTGACATCACTTTTCCAAAATGGTGTTTATTTTTCTTACTAAATCACAGATTCGTTACTTTCACTAAATTTAATACCCAAAAAGGGAAGCTTCCTATAACAACTTCCACCAGTTCATTTTTAAAAAGAGAGCATTTTGAATGACATCCATTGCGTCACTGAGGCCATATTCTCATCCTCCTGCTAAAATGACTGTTTACCTCCGGGGCACTGTTTCTTTCCATCCTCAGCTCTTTGTATTTATCAGTATTTTACATTACTTATCCCTTTACTGTCTTGCTTCCACGCAAACTCCTATTTTCCCTGCAAGACACCGGTCGCTGCTCTGGTCTTTGACAGTGGAGGTCAGCCCACAACCAAATCCCCATCGTGCAAGACCTGCAGCCCCTCACTTTGAAACGCTCGTCATTTATGGCTTTTCCCTTCTATTTCAGACCCCAGCCCTGAAAAGCAGAGAGAGGCTTCAATTCAAATTGATGTCCATGAGCTCGGTACCCCTCCATACCTTGCTGTGCAGGTGCTTTGGCTGATGCAAGTGTCTGTGGAAGCCCTTGTCTCACAGGACATTTCTTGCAGCGGTAAGGTCACAATTTAATTTAACTTAGAAGATGCTCTGTATCATCCTCCAAGCACACACGCATACTTGCTGTTACAGTCAACAAGCAAGAACCTTCAGAAAGATACATGAAAAAACTCCTACGCACTGTGCAAGCAGGTCTACATGCAAACAAAGCAAATGGGATCTAGTCCAAGACTTTCCAGTGTTAGTAGGGGTAGGTTTCTCTTTATGTTGACTACATCCCTATCATTTTACAAAAAGAAACTGAACCAGAAAGTAAGCTACCCTGATGTATCTGCTGCCCAGTTTAAATAGCAACAACAAAAAAGGAAATACTGAAAAAAAATGATAAAGTTTATTTCTGATTTAATAGATATCTGGAACCGATTTGAAAAAATAACTAAGGCTACCTGTAGAAAAAAAAATGAAAATTTGACACTGCTGAATATTATGATAAGCACAACTAATTTGAGGACCCTTAGAAACAAAAACACACTAATATTCACTGCTAGTTTAAAATGCATACTGAATTTGGAATTTGATTCATTTCATTTTCACTAGTAATATCAGCCTTTTGACAGTACTTTCTCTGTCCTTGACAGCTCTCGAGTATTTTTTTTCTTTTTTTTTAAATAGTACCATTGGATTATGTAATTTAGTTCAAAGGCAGTTTATTTATTTTTTTAAATCTTCCATTACCAAACTTGCTGAGCATTACAATAAAATGACATAAATGAAACAAGGAAAATATATAATTTATATTAAAAAGAAGAAAAAATAAAGCACAGATGCCCCAAAGCATCTTGCAGAATTTTTTAATACTTTCTGCTCTGCTCTATTTTCTTACTGTTCACAAAATACTTCTGAGTGAGAACATCTGTGCTATACTCTGGATTTACGGTAGAAGAGTTCCACTTTACTTTCAGTACGCATAAGCATTGATTCAGCATCGTTGCGTGTTTTAGCCGTTCAGTCTATATTTCGATTATAAGGTTTATTTTCCTTTGAAGAAGCAGGAAATTATTTTAAAGCTACATGAACCATATTCTGTACAACTAATATCATTGATGTTTCCCCCCCTAGTTACTCCATCTTATTCTACCAGCTTAAATGTGCCTTGACCAAAAGATGTCATAGTCTAGCACAACTGAGAAAGCGTTACTTCCAGTGGTGGTTTTACAACAGAACATCCGCAACCATTACAACCAAAGTCAAAATACAAAAGAAACCTATGAGAATCAGACGGTTTTCCACTGCTTGAAGGCTATCACCCAAAACACGAAAGGCTGGCAACTCACTGAACCCCAGGTTGCTTACAGTACTTATTTATGTATTACGCTGAGCACTTTCACAGACCCTTCCACAATTTTTTCTCAGAGCTGCAGGAACTGACCATAGAGGTTGAACAGAGTGTGTTTATTCAATGCAAAATCACTCTCAAATCATTCTTCCACAAACACACACCATTTCTATCATCATGAGTAATGTTTAAATATTTAGAAGCCACATAATAACAAACTTAAAATAATGAAGCATCTCATCTGGCTTAAGATAGGTACTGCTCACATAAGCAATACAAGCTGGTACCACGTACATCCTTTATTAAAAATACATTGGAATTTAAAGGACTTAAATGCTGTCCACTTTTTATGCTCATCTTAATAAGCAGGTGCTCTCCACTACCAAACTCAGTGTCCCCCCCCACACACACACTTCTTTATTATCCTTGATTAATCTGAAAATAGCATTTGCCCTGTTTGCTCAAATAACAGCTTCATATCCACCCTGGCAGCAGGGAAGAGACCCCTTGGCAAGCCTATTAGAGAAACACATCAGCAGTAGGACTCACAGAGGGTACAACATCAGCGTGGCTCCAAGGCCCTCTGGAGACAAGGTTGTCCTTGTGCAGTGCAGAGCGAGACCTGGCCTGCAGGAAAGCCCTCAGAACAGCCCTGCCGCGGGTGTAGCACGGCTCTGAAGCCACCCACCTCCCAGACTGGAGCTCGTCCTTCAACAGGATCCTCTGTGCAGCCCTGTCCTGACACCAGGGACTTCTGAGGGGGCCACTACACTCTATTTTCACCCTGTAACTTCTCACATAACCCTTTAAAAATCAGCTGCATTCATATATAAGGGCAAGTACAGGAAAACATGCCAAACTATTAGACTGAAAACACAGCTAAAAAATTTAAAGGGTGAGCTGGAGAAGAAAGATTAAGAAGGAAGTTTTCTACAGTGAGTAGAAGGAGCTAAGCCTATATGCAAAACATAACCTTGCATTTTCAGCATTAACTCTCCAGCCTGGAGAATCACACAACAGCTTTCTAAACATGAATCCACTACAAGTCATTTCAGTATTTCTCCTCCTTGCGCTAGAAGCTCTTTACTGCTGTTTATAGCTTTTACCAAGCTGCAGCAGTGTGAAGTGAACAGTCGGCTGGGTTTTTTTGCTGCTGTTCGGAAACTAACTTCAGCAAAGAGGGCACGGGCTGGTTTGAGAAAACTACTGGCAGCAGCAGAGAAACTTAATTTGCCCAGTTGATTTCAGGTGAAACTTTTAATGCTACACAGCAAATACTAAATTCTGAGCAGAGAGACTTCATCCTCATGCTGTCTGCTAGAAGTAAGAGGCTGGACACTGGAGTAGCAAGGGTGAAAGGGATTTTCTGGGGGACAGGGATCCTAAGCATTCTGCAAGTAGCCTATAATGTGTCTCCTTAACTTTAAAACAGGCTGAAGATTTATATAGACCAAAAAAAAAAAGTCTTTTTTTTAAATCATATTTTTGCTAAATTTAGTCATTACTGACAATGTGTGTTTTCATTAAGACTCTAAAGGAATAGCCCAGCACAGTGCTATATCCTAGCACAAGTACTGCGGAGGAACCAGCTAAGCCTGTGCTTTAAAGCTAAAGGCCGGTCTTGAACACAGAGAACACTGAGACCAATATAAAATCCAGGTAAAATTAGTGGATTTTCAGGCTGACCCATGCCTGGGTAACCTCCAACGCATATTAGGACCTTTAATCTCTACCCTAGTGACATGCTTACAAGCAAACGTACAACTGTTTGCCCTGCAGAACATAAAGGTATTGCTGTGTATCTGAAAGACAACCTTCTCTTTCCGGAATTGATTTTTGAGCAAATAATCTTTGTGGAAAGTCCCAGTTAGCTGGCATTGGAAAAATTTAAAAGAGAAAAGAAAAGCTGCACATATGCACTAAGACTACAGCCTTCCCTCTGTACTTCCCTGCTACTGAACCTCAAATCTTCCAAAGAGACAGAGCTTTAGACTTTGGGAGGCCTAATCTTTGTTTGCACAAATTAAGTGAGAATGTGGTCATTTGACACTTGTTACATTTGCTTGCATGACCAACATTTTTTTTTCTTTGAGTTCTAGTCTCTTATCAGCAACTTCCTTCAAATGCTATCAAAGAATAGATTACAATTACTTTTCACAAATAGTAACATACTGTGGTTTTAAAATTAACAATTCAAGCATTGTTCCATATGATATCACAATATCCCTCAAACATTTAATCTCCCACAACTTTTTGGTGAGGGGGAAGGGAAAGGAAAGCAGTTTCAAAAGAGCTATCTTAATCTTTTTTGACAGCAAAAGGAAAATTCTTAGATTTACTTATTTTCACTAGAAAATCAGAGTTTTGTGCAGGGTCTAAGTCTGTGATATTTAGGACAACAGACTGAACAATCATAAAGGTCCCTGTAGGTCCATGAATACATGAATCCCTCATTCAAATTTATTATGCCCGTTTACATTGAACAAAGACACCTCCGTAAAGAAAAAACCCAAATACATACCCAATACCCAAATAATACCTCCCTATTACTTATGGTTGTTTATGTATATTTGTAAGAAATAAAAAGGAACAAAAAAGTCAAATGCTTATAGCATCTTCCAAAATCCAAAGCACACCAAGATCACAGTGTCAGTAGAAAATTACAAAAAAAAAAAAAAGTCAACTCTGAATACAACCAGACAAAACCAAAACTACATAATGCAGAATTTATTCTTTTTGCAAAAAGCTTACTTGATACATTCCAACATACATCAGTTCTTTGACTATTTTCCACAGTTGTATATTCATTTATAGTGAACCATTTGATAAACATGTTTCTTCTCAATTGCCTGACTATTCCCTTTTGGGATACCCCATAATTTCTTCCAATTAACATTAAGAAAACCAGGTGTGGCTGACTGCCCGTCAAAATTCGCTCTCATTTTTTCCTCTGGCATTTTTCTATTGTCAGACTAACTGATGGGAAACCATGAGCAGAACTACAAAAAACCAAAACCAACAAAGGTTTTGACACAGGCAGGGTATGAAAAATGCACCTAGCAGTTCTCAGGCCAGTTGCCACCTGAACAAACTGTACTTGCTTAGTACTCACTGCAGAAGTTATGTCAGAGGTCCAGTCAACCAGTCCAGTCACACAAATCTAGCCTTACTAGTAAGTAAAGCCACTCTGCAAGCAAGACTTCAGTGTGATCAATTTTTGCTGAATCCAGTCCTCCTGGAGAAGGTGGACTTTTCAGACATGACTGAAAATGAGAGATTTATTTGGCGTAGGAGGCAGATTGCTCTCTTGTTTTTTCCCCACAAAACCAAGTAGGGAAAAAAAAATTGGTCACATTTCAGATTGAAAGCTTATCTTTGAATAAAACTCAAAGAGCAGAAAGACTTCCCATATACACAGATCAACCTTGAAGCATAGTCCGTCCTATTAATAAGTTATTCTTATTTATGCAATTGCCCTTCATTTATGAACCCTAATCAAAGGCAATTGCATCCACAATTAACTGCAGTAACTAGAGTAACTGGGCATGCTACCCATATGTTTTTTAACAGTCTTTAAATTTTACAGGGAGGAGAACTTTACTGTTATTTGGATCATTTTCCATAGGTCTTTTTTTCCATTCTCACCCTTTTTTCCATTCTGTCTAAATAATATCAAGTCAGAAAAATTCAAACTGAGGTCAAACTCTCATGTGACTTGCCTATGGTGCTCTGCAAACCTAATCCCATGCTTTCCCATCATCGTTATGTAGGTACATCAGAAGCACTCTCCATGCAGCTCCCTTATTGCTAATCATAAACTGAAAATCATGACAAAGCAAGAAGCAATCTAAGAAGGGAATTGTCAGTCCTTCCAATATGCTTCAGGTAGTCCTGCTGAAGGAATTGCTGTCAGCACATAAAGTAAACACACTCATTTTTGCAGAGCGAGAAACAATGCTCTTTTTGCAAGTATGAAAACCATCAACTTAATTAAAGTATTCTGAATAGTCTTCCACCAGATATGTTTTTTTCCGTAACATTATAGTTGAAGTTAAGTAGATTTCAATGTCAGCTTGATAACAGCTGCCAGACCCTACATGCATGTGTGCCTTTACTCTTTCAGTATACGAATTACTTTGTCTCCTCTCCATCTCTTTCTGAAGCGAAGATTTGCTCAGTTGCTGCATTAATGTAGAAAGAAACCATCAAACTATGATAAAAAGATAATAATAGCTATGAAATTCTATCATTAAAACCATAAACTTACCATGTTAATCTACAATGAGCAAAGGAAACATCACTATACATTTACTTGTGAGACACTGAGGATTCAGCTCCTGACTACCAACACATCTCCATGGGAAACTTCCAGTGAATTTAAGTTAGAAGTAAGGTTTGACAGTGACTGCGTAATATACCCAAAGAAATGCCTGTGGACTCTGCTACTGTTTTCAGCCACAGCGTTTCCATATAATAGAAACAATCTCAGTAATTACAGCTACCTCGCGTCCATACCAGTGGCATATAGCACAACCACCATATAAATAATAGTAAATAAAACAACTGTGTCATTTAAAACCCACGAACAAGAACTTTGGGGACTAGGGGAAGGTCAAAGTCAGAATGCAACCCTACAAATAGTCTTTGCAGTAAATACTTCAGCATGTCACAAGAAGAGTTGCATCTTGATTTTTTGTTTCTTTCCACAGGTGGACCACCTCGCTGCTGAACACACCCGTACCGCTTGCAACCACATAACATTTTTCCGGTGACTAAAATATGTTGCTCTTGTGTTCACCACTGCAATCACTTCCATTCTTAACAATATTACTGCCATCATTTAACACAATTTAACTGCTGGAAACATGAGTGCAATCCAGTGCCACATGGTTATCCCTCGTGGGTCACACTTTTGGAACTCAAGACATAGTATAATTAGTTTTATCAGTGTTGTAACACTGAAGAACTAGTCCTGCAAACACTTTTCATCCGAAGGTGCAGCTAAGCATTTAGCACTCTCCCAAGCTGTTACAATTTACTGAAGCCCTTAACCCAAAAGATACTTCCGGCCACTGTCTCATACTTGCATGCAGATTGCTGCCATGCACGTTAACTGCACTGTATAAATAAGTAAATGCACACATGGCCATATCTTAGTAAATCATTTTACTCTTTCTCCAGCCAGTACACAACTGTGCTACAACAGGAGTAATAAAAATATATTGAGAATTCTTTTTTTCTTCTGCAAAATCACATTATTCAGGAGTAAAGTAAAGAGGGGGGTGGGAATTCTAGTTACCTTTCTCCTCACAGAAACCAGAGGTTCTTTCAGAGGAAAATAATAGTAAAAGTTTTATTGCAAGTCTTTTCAAGCCAGCCAATACTAATCACAATATTCTTTCAGCTATAAGGTACAATCTCAGTGAGTCTTGAAGTCAGTATTTGCCAAATCAAATCTTCCACGTTAAAAAGTGTAAAGAAAGTTAGAAAGAAAAAAAAAAAGATAAAACCCACAAAAAAACTCAACTCTCTGAATGAATTAGGGAGAGAAAACAGGGGAAGGGACACCGATTAAAACTTCACTGAACAACTTCCATATTGTCCTAATAAGCAGGTTGATGGGAAAGAAGTTTGCAGCAACAACTGGAAAGTAATAAAAAAAAAAAAAGAGAGAGAGAGAGAGCAGCAGCAGCCCCACCAAACCGCCGAGGGAAGGGAAGCCTGCACACCCACAGACATTTCAACATGGGGCTGGCCGAGGCCGACACGGGCGGCCACGGGGATCCGCGCTGCCGCGGGCCGGGGCAGGCGCCCGGTCCCGCTCCGGCGGGGCGCCCCGGGCCGGGCCTGCCCGCCGCTCCGCTCCGCTCCCCTCTCGGCGCGACGCGGAGCCTGCGCGGCCGGGCGCGCCCCGCTCCGCCGCCGCGGGGCCCCGCGACCCTGCGGCGGCTCCCGGCACCGCTCGTCGAAAGCCGGCGGCAGCCGCCCTCCCCCGTCCCGTCCCGTCCCGTCCCGCCCGGGCCTGGCGCGGCCGGGAAGCCTGGGGCTGGATTTCCAGCCCTCGGCGGCAGCCCCCGCCCGGCCCGCGGCCGCGGGGCACAGCCGCGGCCCGCCGCCGCCGCCGCCGCGAACAAAGGGCCCCGCGGCCCGCCAGGGCCCCGCGGCCGCGGGCAGCCGCGCCGGGGCCGCGCTCGCCGCCCGCCGCCCCGCGGCGCCTCCCGCCCCTGCGGCTCCCCGCGGCGGCGCCGGGCACACGCGCCCTCCCGGGGGCCGGCGCCGGCCGCCCCGACCCCAGCCCCTGCCCCGACCCCAACCCCGGCGCCGGCGCAGCCGGGGCAGCGCGGACCTCTGCCCTCGCCTCCTCCCGCCCCGCTCGGCTCCGCTCCGCTCCGGGAAGCGCCATATTGATCGCGGGCGCCGCTCCCGCGCCCCTCACCTTGGCGATCGCCTTCTTGTACCGGGTCACCGCTTGCTGGATGAGGTTGAAAACTTTCATGTTCCCGTCCCCGCAGGGCACGACCACCCGCGTCCGCCCGAAGCACACGGTGACTTTCATCCTGCGCGGCCGGGGGGCTCCCGGGTCCCTCCGGCCCCGTGCAGCCTTCCTCCTCCTCCTCCTCCTCCTCTCCGCCCTCCGCCACGGCCGCCCCCCGGCGGGGCGCGGCGCTCAGCCCCCGGCCGCCGCCGCCGCCGCCGCCGCGGACGCGCCTGCCTGGGCGCCCGGCGAGGGGAGGGCAGGGCAGGGGCGGCGGGTGGCTGCTTCCTCGGCGGGAGCGCGGCCAGGCGGCAGGCCGCGCCGCTCACATGCCGCGGCGATGCCCGCTGCCTGCGGCCACCTGCTCGGCGCCTGCCCCGGCGCGCAGCGGCGGCGGGCGGGGCGGCGGAGCGGCCTCCCCGCTCCGGAGGCGCGGAGCACTGCAACGGGGCGGGGGCAGGCGGCGGGCCCCGGGCCGGGAAGGTTGGTGGCCGGTGGGAGTTGGTGGCCGGTGGGAGTTCGTGGCCCGGGGGAAGTTGGTGGCCAGCGGGAGTATAATAGTCTGCGGGTTTGGTGGTCAGGGGAGTTCGGTGATGGGGAGGAGTTTGATGTCCCGAGTCCACGGTGGGTGGTCACAGGGGTTTGGTGGCCTGGGGGAGGTTGTGGCCGGCGGTGTTGGTGCCTGCTGGGGAGGTCGGGCAGCGGGTGCTGTTGGGAGCAGGGGGGCGGCTGTTGGGGCTTGGAGCACCGCAGTGGCAGGCAGCGGGAGCAGGACCCAGGCAGCGTTTCCCCCATCCCGTGGGTGGTCAGCGCAAGGCTGGTCAGTGAAATAAGACTCTCGGGTCACGTAGCTGCTTCAGTGTAGGCAGGTACACGGGCCAAGGCCATCATTGTGGGGGGGAGCATGTCACACCAAGGCCTCTTCCTTTGCTTTGCCCAGTCCCTTGGCTGTGGATGGGCCGGTTCCTGATGCCGAACTCGCACAAGGAACCGTGCAAAATCCTTGGCCCTCACCCCCGGTTTGTCTGCACAGAGGAAGAGCAGGCACAGCTTGCTTTCTCCTTGTCAGGGAGCTACCTGCTACAACTCCTTCTCAAATACATGCGTACAAACAAGCCTGTGATGCTAAATCACAGAGGATTTGTGTTGCTGGAAGCAAAAGCTTTCCCTTCTGATGTTTTGGGAGAGCCACCATACACATACAAAATCAGATGGTCTTCATGGTCCTTTGGGTTTTTATTAGCGCAACAGAACCAGCACAGCGCGACAGCAGAAAACTGATGCCTCATCAGTAACATCAGCATCAATAAAATTGCTGAGTAATTTCCTACCCAAAGCCATCAGAAGTCAAAAGGTTTTACAAGTATCGCTCAGAAAATTCATGGACATGGATTTCACTGAGGACAATGGAGTTGCCACAGTTCACTAGACATTTAATATGGCCTAACAACCTATTTCTTTGGGCTATAAATGATGAAATAATTCAAATAAATTAACTGCAGAGGAACACCAGAGTTCAGAGGACAGGGAAAAAATGGCTTTATAGGATGTAGCATTGAAGTCCTTCTACCACTACACACAGCACCTTAGCACTCGTCCTCTGACACTTCAAACCCTGCTGGGCATGAGAATGGGACTCACTTGTCCCAGAACAGCCCTTGTCCCCGCTGACTGTTCACTCCCTGAGAACCCACAACTGCAGCTCTAGTACTTACATGAATTTCAAACCTGGGACAAATGGCAAAACTATCTATAGTTTAGTAGGACCACAGTCAAGAGGCAGAATTAATGGTATTCTTAAGACATTGTAGGTAACATTATTGCACAATTAAGTCAACAGTAACTTGAGAGTGGCATCCCTTTGCACTCTAGTTAGCTGTTTCAGATCAAGAAAGGAGAGGAGGCAGTTAATATCGGTTTGGTCAGTTACGAGTTTCTGGTCTAATTCCATTGAAATCCATAGAATTTTTCCAATTTGCAATTGTGGAAAGCTTTTGGACAGCCATAAGATCACAGATGACACAGTCCACCCACGGACCTGTAGAAAATTATACTTCGTTTGGGTAACAATACTTTGTTATTTTTTTTCCGTTACCAGCCTGATGTGATCTGAAAGAGTAATATAGATCACTGTTTGAATTCTGTATGAAGAACAGTATATGTGTCCGTTAAAGCAGGAAACAAGCACACCTGCCATATTGTAGTATTTCATCGTATCTACAATGTTTCACATCTATGATACAGAAAGGCAGAAATGAAATAAAACTGGAATAAACAGCTCATGTCTGAAATAACAGAACACTGCACATTTTTATGCTCATAGCTTATCATTGGGAAATACTGAAAATTTCCATTAACTTGCTACTTCTGTACTTGCTAGGTGATCATAAAAGCTATTGGGAACATAATAAGAGAATGAAGGAGTTACAAATCTTTGGTTTAATAGACATCATTTGAGAAACTTGCAGAAACAGCTGTAAAAATGTGAAGTCAAAAGAGACTACCAAGAGACCCTATCTGTAATAAGTCATTTTACGGTGACATGGTAGATTTTGTAATGCTGAACGTGTTATTTCAGTTGTCATTTGCGTGTATGTACTGAGACATAATGTTGCATATCAGCAACTGTATCTACTAATAATAAGTTTTACAGCAGTGTGGTACAGCTGCTGGTCAACAGTAACTATTTCACTGTTCAGACATTGCTACAGGTTTTTCATGTTTTTCTGTGATTTAATTCCTGCTCTTACTGTCTTTAGCAAGTTTCTTGGCACTTTTCCCAGCTATTTTAATAGTCTCCTGGAAAACACACAAAAATAATTTAGAAAGGAATATTAACAGTTTTTCTATTAAATGTTTAAAATGGGAAAACTTAGTAGTGAAGTGGAAAGAAAACAAATTTATCCTGAGATCTGATTTAAAGCCAAAATTTAAAGACTCTCGCATGAATAGTGATCATACTAATGCGAACAAGGCCCTTTGAGATTTGAATTCTTTTCCAGCTGGATACACATACAGACACACGCGCACATACAAGCACACACATATACCCTGCATATACAGTTTTGAACACCCCTGTAGTGGAATTTACCAAAGATAGTGTTTACTGATGTTGTATAAGGAAGAAGGAGCTTTAACAAACAAAAGTAACAAGTCTATGAGAGTGTCCAAGGTCTAATTATATAAGATAAATGAAGTATAAAACATTATTATAAGAGATTATGAGAAAAAGGATTATACTAATCAGGAGAAAAATTGGCAACAGTTGCTGGTTTACAAAATTACAAGTACTTTCCATGTACTTAATGAGGAGACATCATGTTGCAGTATGGGTGGCATAAATATAGTCTTGGGTGTTGAGGTTTTCAGGGCTAATACACCCTAGAACTTGATGATCTATTTATTAACTGGTAAATTGTTGGAACATTTCCGTTATGAGGCAATTATCTCTCTGGCAGAAAGAAGTAGGTGACAGTGCATGGGATGGAGAGACTACTAATGCTTAAACAGTTCTATTTAAAACTGCCACCGGGTTCCACAAGGGAACAAGAGAATCAGTCCTAAAATCTTGTTTTAGGAAAGAGTTTTGGAAGGCAAGAACTTTCTTTGAGCGTGATTGAGTGGAATCAGCAAAGGAAGAAATTATAGCAAAGACGAATCCTCAGTTTTGAGGAAAAGCCACAGGACTGTTGGCCTTTCCCTGTGCCTCAAGCATGTGTTGACCTGTGGCTCAAGCATGTTCAGGTAATGAAAAGCTGGCTAGGGCTAGAAAATGAGTATAGGTGAATTTGCTACTTTTTTGTCCATATCCATACTGATCTTATGCTACTTTTAAAAAGAATTATGCATAAGTGTATTTAATAGTTTTCTTACCAAGTTTCTGGCAGTTTCAGCCATCAGCAAATGGTCTAAACTGAAGTGTTTTCTCTAAGATATTGCAAGTAATCCTTACATTATACTGAGAATGGTGGAGGCCTGAGCTAGAACACTGAGTCACATTGTTGCTGTGAACACTTGGATATAATCCATCAGAAGGGAAGAAGAATGGTGAGAGGGCCAAAAAAAACAAACCAAACCAAATCAATAAAAAAGATGATCCGTACAGAAAGTGTGAAGATACCGGGCGTCTACAGGAGACTATTGCTAGGAGATATGAGAGTAATTTTCACATATGCTCAGGGTGCTGCAGACCCAAGGGGAATACTTTGTTCTCTGTATCCACTGGGGTTAGAACAGAAGTAATGGTCTTGAATTGTAAGAGAAGTTATACTATGAAAAGATTTTCAATGGTAAAGATAATGATGCATTATGGAGGCTGCAGAGTCTCAGTAAAAGAAGATCTGGTGGACAGAGCAGAAGACTTCAAGCTCTCTTCTGGTCTATGTGCTCTTTGATAAAAAAAATTTTGTTTATTTTAGGAAGAGATGCGCTTGTTACGTGTGCCTGCTGTGTACTAAGGGAAAACATTTTACAGAAAACTTGAATATCATGGCTGATTCAGAGAAGTCTTTGGAGGTGACTATACTATAGCTACAGAACTATGAATAGTCGTAAGGAAGTTATGCATGCAGCTAGCTTTACCCAACCCCAAAAAATAAACACATTCGTTGTCTTTGTGGGTAAAATAGAAAAAGGATAGAAGCACATATGAGTGTATGTTGTAGTAAAGTTGTAATGTATATAAAAATGTAATGTAAGTTGCAAAATAAATGCCAGGTCTAAGGCTGCATATGCAGTCTTAACTCTACTACCTTGTGCATCTAGGCACTACTGTGGGGATGACAGGGATCCAGCAACTGAGGAAAGACAGGCAGTACTGTAATAAATATAAACAAAACAGACAACCTAATTTAGCATTAAAGCCAGCATTAACAGACCAAATACTCCTGAGTGTTTGACTTTGTGGTCCCACTAATATATTCTTTTCCTACTGAAGCTGCAGCACTCAGTATGTTAGCTGGCAAAAGGAGAAAGGAGGGCAGAAAAGGCAACAGCACCTATTCGAGGGGAGTGGCATGCTAGTGCATTTTCTCTGGTGACGTGAGCCCAGTTTTCCTGAATGTCCATGTTCAGTTATGGTTTCAGTAAGCCGACAATATCTTTCCAGAGGAATGCAAAGAAAGAAGGGGAACAGTGACTGTCAGCAGCTTAGGTCAGAAAATGGGAATGGAATTTCACATGACAAAGAAAAGCACTTTTATAGATTAGGAATTTTATCCCTTATCAAAGGGCAGCTCCAAAGATTCACTCATCAGAGTTTCTCAACAACAACTACAAAACTGAAAAAAAAAAAAAAAAATCCACAGTATTTTTCAGCGTGGAAAATACTAGGTAGTCTAGCTAGACCCCTTGCTTGCTCTCCCTATAATACTGAGCACAAACGTATAAACACATCATTCGGAGAAGTAAGTTGTTAGCAACTTTTCAGTTATCCAGCAATTATCATTAAAACCTGTAAAAATAAAACTGTGAAAATAGTAAAACTTTGAGGATTCATGTTATGAACTCTACAAGAAATCAAGGTGAACGTGGCCAGTTTGCCAAAGACTAAAATATTGGGTACTTGTAGAGTAAGTGATTTTAAGGCCCTAGGATGTTCACTTTCATTTTGTTTTAGGGCTTTAAAAAATTGAGTGTTTTCACAAAAATATCAAAAGTTATCCAGTCTTTTGGGGTTTTCATCTACAAAAGCTACTTGGAAACATTTTGTCTCTGCTGGGAATTTATTGCGTATTTCCATTCTCCTTTCCTTTTTGGCTGTCCAGAAGTTTACCCATTGCTGTTCTTCCAGCTTTTCGGTTATTGATAAAGTTCCTGGCACAGATTTCCAAACTTGCAAACGCAGAAGCCTAGTATAGGCTTCTACAACTAGAAAGGCTTATGGAGACTTTTCACTGACTTCTGGGGTTTTGGAGCAGGCCCGAGGGCCTTATCTGCCCTGCTCAGACAATGAATAAACAACATCAAAACAGAATTACAGTACTGGCTTCTGTTTGCCAAGTGCTTGCCAGAGCTGGAATTAATTCAGCTCCTGTCAGAGGAATACATTTTCTGAATAGGGGCTGTGCCAAACTATTTCTCGGCAATCAGGTTTTATCTATCAATGAGCATTCCTGACAAAATACCTTCCAGTGACATGAAGAGGAACAGCCACGGGGTATGTTAGTCAAAAGGCCTATCAAAACACAACAGTACATATTTTCCAGGATACAAATTATTTATGTGGTTTATAAACATATTAACAATTTATTTCTCAGCTGGCATTCCTCTGCAGGGATCCCTGCTTACTTTCTTGCTCTATTCTCTTCCTTGTCAGATGGAAAGGAGAGAGATGATAGCATCATGGCATTCAACGATAAGCTATCTTGACAATTACAGGAAAGCATTGACACGGTAGGAAAGGCAATACGTCCTTTCCTCAGCTTCTCCCTGTGTCGACGGCTAATGGAGAGGGCTGCATGAGGTACTGAATATTGTAGCAGAGACTTTCTGATTTGCGCAGCAATTCTGAGGACTATAAATACAGACACACACTTGGAATATGTTCAACTCAGTCATACATTTGGTTAAACGCGCTACTTTGGCCACTCATGCTGAAAATACACACAACCGCTCCTGCGTAAATATTTGCTCCCGAGCAAAGTTCTGTTGCACCTGCAGCATTCGTCTGCCCGCGCATACGCCAGTGAACAAGTGTCGAAGCATAAAGGACTGTCAAGGAATGAATTACCCAGGTCTCTTTGGAACCGTGACCAGGAAACATGCTGTCACCTTCAGTGCTGCTGCAAAACAGGCTCTCTGATGACTTCTAAAAAAATTCCTGAAATGCGCCATGGCTGGACTTCCGTGCTCCTGTGCATCTGTACCTCCCTTTGACGAGGAGGAGGGGGAAAGCAGATGACTTTGGAAGTTTGGATAGTACTTTTAAAATAGTTTTGGGGTTACTCAGGGAAGAGGGAAAAAGAAAAAAAGAATCAGAGGCAAGTAACATGCGACCTGTTTCATTCTTTGCTTTCTCCCATGTTCCTTTCATTGCCCTCAAAATCCCCTCTTCTCCTCTTTCTCTACTTATTTCCTTCTCTTTTATGCATGTATTCACACTTCTCCTTTCATCTCACATCCTTTTATCACCTTACCTTCCTCTTGTCTTCCTTAACTGTATTTGCTGGTGCTGAAAGCAGTAGAAAGAAGAATCAGGTTAAGTAGGAGAAATGCCATGAGCTAAAAGATTGTCATATACTGCCAATGCTCCATTTTAAATAAGACTTAAAAGATGATGACAATAAATGAGTAAGTTTTTTTAAATTCAGTGCAGTGTTTTATAGTAGAACAACCTACTTTAACTCCTTACAGAAAAAAGATGAATGTTTGAAAAGAGGGTCATCTAAGATTCAAAGCAATATTCTTCAACACAGTGCCAACTACCCTTGGCACATGGACACATCAGCTTCATCAAGGAGCAGCTTGCAAGATGACCTGAAATCAGTGAGAATGATATCACTTCATAAGATCTTTTTTTTGTTGTTGTTTTATCTGCTGTTGACTACTCTAATGAATGGACTACAGCGTGCCACAGAAGTTGCTCTGGATAGAGCAGCAGCAGAGCAGTTTGCAAGCCACTGCACAATGCCAAAAACAAGAGTCTTTGCTCAAGTCTCGTCTTGTTTCACTGAGCAAGAAAACATCCTCCACACAGATATATCAGGCACAGAACTGAGATTTGGGCACTGAAGCAAACATTCAGAAATCTATTTACACAGCAAAATTACAAAATTATACTATTCCAGGAACATACATGACCACAACTCCTGTTGCTTTCTGCAGGGACTGTATGGTTAGAGCTGAAAGCAGAATTTAGACCAGATTAGCTCACACATCCCTAACAAAACAGCTAGATCAGACAGACTAGATTAGCTCTATCGATCTTCCTGCTCCTGGGGATTTACCATCCCAGGGTTTTTGTGATTTGCCAGAAGTTCTCACTACTGCCCCATGCTAAAGCAGCTGACACCATATTTATAGCCATCCTGACATCTGTTCTAGGACCTCAGTTTAATCCAGTGCTTAATAATTATTCCTTCCTACAGAGGGAGTTAAATGTGCACTGGACAGGTCTCAGCAACATTTTCTATAGTTTATTTTTCTCTTCTAAAAAATTAAACTTATTAGTAATAAGTTCTTCAGAACGTAAATTATATCTCAAGGTGATGAATCTAAGTGCAGTAAATCACTAGCACAGAATGTTATTTAGCACAGAAAGGCAGTGGAAATATAACACGAAATATTGGTATGCACGTGCATTATAACCTAAGAAGCTTCAACCATTTTCAAGGAATGAAAAATTGCCACCACAGAAATTACAAATCCATAACTTTACCTGAAATCCAGGGAAGCTGACAAGAAGTTTAATTACAGATTGACTGCCAAAAGACTTTGCTAATTAAAATCTACCAGGGTCAAAAAACTATCTTCTGTAAGGGAAAATTAATTCTCCTTAACCTCTTAAGCTGAGAAAATATTAGATAAATATGATTCACTTGACACATGGTTTTCAAATGCATTTTATTCCTTATAAGGTTTATCAATAAGCTGCTGAAGACTTCAGACTATTTCTTACAGAGTTCAGTATCTCCTCTAAATCACAGCACGAAATGAGAGCACCTTGATTGCTAGTTTTTCATCTGAAATAAATCTTAAGCTCTAAAACTGCTGAACAGAGATGTGGATTGAGATCATTTTGCAGCTTTAACGGCTGTAAAATACAGCTGCTCCAGACACAGGTACATTGAAGCTGGAGAGACGCAGTTTACCCTGACCAGATGTTTTCTTCACTTTTCTCCTGGAGGTTGCTGACCTCATGTCACAAATCACTAATTTGCGCAGCCTGAATTACTGTAGTTTAGACTACAGTCTGTGAAGGTAACTTGAAACGCCCACTTTACTTAAGCATAGTGGCCTGAAAACAGTAGGGGTTCAAGAGCTGCTTTTTGTTGATGACTGGTCCTTGTCCACAGCAGCAGCAGCCTGGGAGAGAGGTAGGACAGACAGTGCCGGGGGGCTGCCTGCTTCAGTGCTGTCCTATCAGTAAAAACTGTCTGTTTTTATCTTCCAAGATAAATAACTCTGATATTTAGCCCTGCTCGTTTTAGTAACACCGGGAGGCCTTACACAGACAGGTGACCTGCTAGGCCACAGCTTTTAATACAGGTTTGAGCTGCATAGTTCAGACAAAGTGTAAGGTGTTGAAAATGCTTTCAGTTCACCTATCCTTGTAGCCACATTTTTTGAAACACTAAAAACTCGCTGCCAACCAGATGTAGAGCTAAACCTGGTTTAGATATAGCAGGAATTTCTAGCAGATTTTGTTAGTGTATCCCCGACCTCTGCCTTAGCCTGCCTATTTTCTACATTTTATTTCATTTCTTTGCTGAATGGGTAACTGTAAGCAAATAATTGGACAATTTCTTATCTTTTTTTTCTACTAGCAATATTCTACAAGGGGTTTACATTTTTTTCCCAGCATACTCATGCTGGGAAAGAGGAAGAGGCTACCTCTGCATATTTTCACACTCTGAGACATGCTTGGAGCACTTATGAGGTATTAAAAAATAAATACAACTTATGATATGGCTTGCGGTAAGATTTACCATACATATTTGATGAATTTGTATACAAAAAATGAGCTGCGTATTCTTAGTCTAGTTATTGAAACTTTAAAATTCATAGACAATTAGTTAATTTGAATAGCTTTATAAGTGCATGGGCTGTCTTTTTTTATTATTACGCTTCTCTTTCTAGATGCGCAAAAGTGTAAAAATAAGATGTTCAATCTGCATGCCCCCAAATTATATGATGTATGACAGTTCTTAACCTAATATTTGCTTTGAATTATTTGCCTGACGCAAGGCACACTGCTGAGCAGTATCGCTTTGGTAAACTAATACCTTCACCAGAAAGCTGTGTGCGTGAAGTAAATTTCTCTGAGAAATTCCAGTTTGAATTCTCCATCTTTGTTCAGACTTTTCTATAGCTATACATTTTTTTCAAACAAGAAACAGCTATGTGTAGATCTTTTCCTTGCTTCCTTGCTTCCACGCACAGTGTTTTGCACATTGCAATTATCAGAACTTGTTCCTCTCTTGTGGTGACTATAAATTTGGATTTTTGAAGATCATCATACAACTGTTTCACATATTCTGCCCATCTTTCCAGGAAAGCTTTGTATTCATAGTAACTTCTTGCATTCCTAATTCTTACACAATGAATATGTTTTCTGCCTTTTCAGATGTCTTAAACTGTTAGGATATTATGACTTTTCCTAACCTTTCTGGTTTCATATTTCTCTATTTCATCAGAGCTTACTTTCATCTATTTCCTAAAACTTCTTGAAGATTTTCTGAATTTTCTTATGTAATATTAATATTCCTTCCTTTTTCTATTTCTGCATTTCCTCTTTGCTTATACTGATCCACGATATCTTCAGTAGCTCACAGCTGCATACCGAAATATCTTTTCATCCCTAATGGATACCTACACACTGCTGAGGGATATGAACGATGTGTACGTGAAGCACATGAGGGAGACGCCTTTCCTTCATGCTGCCTTTCTGCTGTTTCCGTCCCTACCACGATTTCTCTTTCTGCTCACTTGCCTTAATGCAGCCTTTCCCCCTTTATCAGTTTACTCCTCTGAAAACGTTTCTTGCTACTCATCACAGCTGAGGAATGATCCTTCCTGCAAGGAGCCGCTGTCTTCTGTGGTCTCCTGGAATTTCTTCAGACGATGCAAAAAAGGTAAAGCTACCCTTTAATCATGGGCCCGCAGAAGCGACATGAAACAGAGCAGCCAAACACACATTGCCGAAGTGGGACCAAGTAGAATTTGACCCTAGGATCTGTAAACACGGAAGGATAATTTCTGCCTCCGTTGTCAGCCTGATCAGGAGACTTCTCACCAACACTAGTGGGACCGATTGTAGAGCACAACCCCAGTGTGTGGGAGGCTGCAAGTAATTTTAGTGGTGGTGAAAGGTGCCAGACTTATCAGACATGGAAGATGGTTCTTTAGATTTCTCCTATGTTATAATTTATACCTATGCTAACACAGTGTAAAACACCATTGCTGGTTTGACTGGGGAATTTTGATTTAATAACCTTTAGCACTTGTTTTGCAGGGTTAAGTAACTAGGCAAACTCCTTTTAATTCCCAGAACAGGTACAATAGAGGCAGAAGTTATCAACAGCATCATTTCGCTAGTGTCTGTCCATTCAGCTGTGGAGTCAGAACTTCCTTGTAAGCAAGATTTTTTGGCATAACTTTAGTACTATGACTAAAGAAATTATCAAACTTCCTTATGCATCAAAACTGGGAAGTTGTTAACTCCTTTACTGGAGGACACAGCACAAACACATTCAGCAGTGTGCAGTGCAGTGAGGTACCTCATCAGACAGATACTTTTTTTCAGTATTTATGGACTCTGGAAAGACAGAGGAAAAATGCATATTGTGCTATCTTACTAACTAGAGACATGACAATTATTTAAAACTCTACTCATTTTTTGGTTTGCCCCATAGTAACTATTTTAACAATTGCTGCTAAATCCTAAACTAAATTAATGAAATATCGTATCTTTCTATTTTGTGGAACTCTATGGACGTTACTTAAGGGCAGGAGAAGACACTGTTATTAAGCCATGGAGCTTCCACCAGTCACATGACAAGAGCCCGCCATTGCCTCTCTTTGGGATTCTCAGTCAAAGCTTTTCTTATGTGAAGTATAAGAAATTTAGAGATAATTATTGCATCAGTCATAGCAGACAATGTTGGTGGTCTTTTTAAGTAAATGTATGCTCAGAGCAAAGCCTTCAGTCCAAGCACCCTTGTTGTATAAGAGAGCTTGAATAGTAACACAAACTTTCCATCTGACCTTTGTTATCTACAATGGAAAGAAATGGCAATTGGCCGTTGTAAGCCTGATTTACCTTCACACTGAAGGAAAATTTGGCTCACTATCACCAAGTCACGAGGCTCAGCTCATATTCCCATTTGAATATCTGCTCTGAAGATTACACTGCCTAGCAAGGAATAGCTGCAACACATCCACATAGTCCTGCCCTTGCTGGGTGGTAGAAGTTCTTCTCCAGCCCAAGCCCTTTGCTTCCAGAGCTGCCTGGTAATCCCCTTCAGACTTCCAACTTCCACCAGCCTCAGACTTTCTCAACAGCCCATTTCCCAAAGTTTTTCTGTGTTTTATTCTCACCTGATGGTGAAAGAGGCCTGGCAAAGCCCATGTCTCCTTGGGAAAATATCAGTACACCCCCTAGCCCAAAATCTCAGTACTTTCTCTCAAGTATCTCCTTCTTTCATGCAGTCCAGAGAAAACTGTGACCCTCAAGGCTGACGGAACCACTTTTCTCCTTCTTGACAATTGTCTCTCTGGCAAAAGTTGTTCCTTCTACCGAAAGCAACATAAACACAGATTTGCTCTCCCCTTGTCTCTTCTACCTTCCAGTCACCTCTCCACCTATCCCTTGCGCTGGAACGACTTCCCATCTGACTGTGATAACATCTGCAATAAAGTAGGCTGAACCTGAGGAGCTTCAACCCCACTTGGTGATCAGCAGTTTCTATTATGTATGTCACCATCCAAAATAGATGTATTAAAGGATGAGTTTCCTTAGGATGATTATTTGCTGCCTCATGTGCCTAACAGAGAAACAGAAAAATCATGAAACTGAGAGAACAAGCAATAGAGGAACATCAAAATGTGGACAGAGCCTGGACACATGACCTGAGAAAAAGCTTCACGGATAGGCTTGAGTGAGCCTGAAAAATGATTTTGGTCTATAAGACTGCTGCTTAAGATCTACCCTATACTCATGGAAACAGGACTTTGATTATAAATAAACAGGACTGTGCCACAGACACACCTGTTTCCATCACCAGTTTCTCAGTCAGACCATGGAATAACCCACAGCACTGAATTTGGCTTTTCATGTCAGCCAGATGGGTCCAGCAATTAAAGAAAAAAAAAGCATAAATATAGATAACTGTGCAAATAGTAAGTATCCTAAGCAATAACCTGAATCCAGGCAGCTTTCAGGCAGTTTAAAAGAGGAATAACTACTTTACTCAGTCCATTTTTGGATCCAAGTAGAGCTGGCATCACAGAAAAAAATCTCAGCTCTGGAAGCCAAGGGCAAAGAAACAATGCAGGGAACAAAATGAAAGCTACCTTGCGAATGGCAAGTTTCAGCTTGCTTCTAAGCACAGGAATAAGAAAGCAGAGTGATTCACTCTGGCAAAGTTTTGCAGCTTGAGGAGCCTGAAATAATACGGCCGCCCACCACAAGCAGTGCCTGCAAGTGATCTATCTCAAAAGGAGGTGGTCAGAGGCAGCTGGAGAGAAACAAGGGGATGTGGGGAAGGTCTGCAGCGGAAATGGAAAGTTCATTTTCAACAAAATTTAGGGAAAGATGGCAGGGGTAATAGCAATGGTATTGCGATCTTGTAAAAATAAAATTGAGTAATAGTGATTTGTTCTATGGAAGAAAACCATCCTGCTCTTTCACAACGGGCTGCATGAATGCTGCTCATTTGTGATGTACAGCACTGGGTTTTAGAGGATTTCTCAAGTCACCTTAGAGAGTCTTCATTTTTGCGAACTATTGAGAGAAAATGCATTTTAGAGATGGGCGAGAAAAGTCAGGTGACTTACTGGTGACAGACTGAAAAACAAATTACAATATCGATCAACTGCCTGAATGTTGGTTAATATTTATCTAGATGTGCAAATTGGATATCAGATTGCAGGTTATACAAGGCTGGCCAATCATAGTGAAATTTTTCAACTAAACTGTTAACAGATGTGCCATTTTTCAAGTACAGACAGGATGATACAACTTAAAGGGGAAGCTACAATATAGTAGATCTCACTAAAGAGAGAAATTTGTCACTTAAATAAAACCTCCAAGATAGTTAATTATGTGTATGACTTTTAACTTTGTCAAAATGTATGCAATGTGCAATGCATTTAATTTTCTCAGCCTATATTTAGGTGGGCATGCTAATCTTTTTTATTTTATTATTCCCAAATTACTTATTACCAAAACTGTACTCTGTCCCCAGGCATTTTCCTCATTTCTTTCTATTCTGCAATTCAATGACCACAAAATTACATGAGCTTAGCTACGGAAAGATTAATTTTAGGTTGTGAACTGTTTCATCTTGCTTGGGTGTTTTTCTTTGTGGACTATCTCTGTTTGATAGCGTGACACCCACAGTTCACATACATTTCTTAAGGGTAGCCTGTGTTTAGTGGTTTCAATCTTTTTCAGTGAGTAGACCCCTAAAAAAGTATCAGTGGCACTATTGACCCTTACATAAAAAATTTAAGCCTGTTGACAACAAGGAGCTGTTTTTAGTTGCTGCTGCTAAGAGAGAAACCTTGGGGGTTTATGGACCACAGATTTAAAACTACTGAAAGCCTCTGTACTTTACACAGACTTACTCCACTTGTACTGCACATGAGCATGACTTTAACCTTTATTGTACTAATGAACAGTACTAAAGTTGTGGACAACATATGAGCACTTACATACTGCATGGGACACATAGGAAATACATAGACCATGTAAAATATGAGCTACTGAAAACAGCATATAGGCACTTGCGTAAGGCAAGCATGAAGAAATGCCAAGTTCTACGGCTGTACCCAAACTCAGATTTCTAGCTCCTTCATTCCTGTAAATCCATAGGAAGAACTGGCCATGGTTTGGCCTAATAATTTAGCAAGAAACAAGCCTGCACTGTTGCCTGTACTTTACAGCCTGGGTGTCCACAGCTTCCTGGCAGCGCGACATGGCAAGCTCACGAGGCTGAGTCCTCCCCTTCCGCAACTGCCGAACCCTCAGGCCCTGGGCAAGGCTTTCCCCAAGGGTTGCTCATCCCAAGGAAGATGTAGTTCAGGAGGAGGCACACCCACACATGTTGGGTGAGCAGCCACATTAAAAAAAAAGGTTTGAAAAACTCGCATTTCGAAAGATCCT
Organism: Struthio camelus; assembly: GCF_040807025.1. Classification (NCBI taxonomy): domain Eukaryota; kingdom Metazoa; phylum Chordata; class Aves; order Struthioniformes; family Struthionidae; genus Struthio; species Struthio camelus. The sequence continues at coordinate 15,880,493 of NC_090943.1, read as the reverse complement.
GGTCTCTGTCATGGAAGATATTCTCCTCTGATGACATTTCTTTCTGCTTTGCTTTTATAAGTTTCAGCCGCTTGCTGCTGGTACAGCTGCTGCCTGAGCTCTGCCAGAGGAGCCATAATTTCTTAATAGCCTCTACCAATGAGTTGTCATGTTAACAAAATAGAAGATGAGAAAATGTAGTTGTAGAGCAGGTAGATGTAACCCAAGGCAAAGAAGGCAGCCTTGTAGCACCTTTGCTGCAGTGGCCCTGCAGCAAAGCTGGAACCGGCATGCCCAGGAGCAGGTGGGATATGACCCTCCCTCCCGAAACCACCGAGTTTCTATTCACCTACTGTGTCTTCCAAAGCCTCGACGAACCTTCAGCTGGGCGCTGAGGTCAACCAAGACAGGAAAAGGAGCTTGGGAGATCTCATGTGCCCAGTGTCCTTCTGAAGAGAGGGTGGCAGTAACAAATTGACAAGACATTAACTATTCAAAACGATCAAGAGCAGTAACACTTCCTCATTTTCAGAGCTCTCAACAAACACAGCTAATTAAATCTTGCATCATCACCGCAGTTAAAAGCAAGTAAGTATTAATCTCCCCTTTGACAGACTGGGAAACTGAAATCTGAGGGGTATTTAGGGTTACAGAGTGAGTCATTGTCAGAGCCAGAGCTATATTTTAAGAGTTACAAATTTCAAGGTCACTGCCTTTTCATGTAAGGTTTTAGACTGAAAAATGTCTCCTTCTTAGTATGGATTAAACGGAGTATAGGGAATATTCTCCCATTTTTAGTAAAAGCAGGCCAACCTCTTCCACCATTCAATAGCAGCCAACAAAGCATTGTAACTAAACTGCAGCTCACAGAATAGCTATAATTTGAGGGAACTATTGAGGTAAGAGAGTTGAGAAGAGGTGAGAGGGGCAGTAGCTTTCATGGGCATTGCTGACATCCAAGACGCAGAGGGATCGTAAATTCCCTTTACTTTCCTCCTCATCCACACCTTGGCCGCCTCCAGCTCTGAAGACACTGGTGCCTATGGGCTCCAGTCAAGATTAATAGCCCCACTGCACCAAAAACCTGATAAAATATATCAAACTAGCTCCTGCCCCAGTAAGAATGACAAGACACAACAGGTGGATGAAAAAGAACTGTGGAAATGAGTTAGCAGGGAAATTAGCTTCTTTTAAGCCTGCTTTTAAAATTAAAAAAAAAAAAATTAGACATTAAATTTAATTCAAACGTATCAAATTTATGTCATAATTAGGATCCAAAATAATCTAGTGTATATATAATACTATGTATCTGTGGACAAAGAAGTAGGTGTGTGCATGGCTGTTTGAAGGCAATGACTTCTTAAAGTTACTGTTGCCTAAACTAACCTGCCTCAACTTGTAATAACTCTTTTCCAAAAACATAACAGTGGACCAGTTTGCTGGGTGCAGCCAAACTGGAGAGTGCAAGTCAGAGATTGGAAAGGTAGCGTAAGTACCATTTTTGTATTGTTCTAATCTTGAGACTATTTTCTGAACAGCCTTCTTCTCTTTGTGCTCCGTGGAGCATCTGACTGCCCTTATTATGCAGCACTGTAACATCACAAGTTGCCCAGGAACAGCAGCCTTTGCAGGTGTCACATCTCTGCTCTTTGCAATAGCTCTGCTCCCTTTCCCCGCTAGGTCGGGAACGGACCATGCAGCAAAGATCAACAATACCTGAGATCCAAATTACTATAGAACGGCCTTCCCAGAGGTGAGCTTTCCAGACCAAATAAATCAGCTTTACGGAAAAATGACCTAACTATGGCCTAACACACAGCAATATCGCTGTAGAAGAATGTCTACCCTTTTTACCCTTTTTTGCCTGGGGAAATAAGCAGTATGCAAACAAATTTGAAATAGGGGTCATCATGATTATTAGCAAGCTGCAGAAATAAGTTCACGCTTTTACTTTAATAAAGTAATATAAGGTTTTAGGACTACCATAAATAAATGCTACAGATAAAAGTACAATGCTGACAGCTATTCACGTCTCCATATTCAAAATTCATACCTAAATTGAGTGCCTTTCTCATCTCCTAAATTTCATCATCGGCTATGATCTGGTATCTCTTCTTCACAAACAAACCGCACAACTATTCCCAGCAGCGCTGTCTAAAACATCTGCATTGCATTCAGAGTATTTATTTATCAGATTAATAGCAGAAAACTAAAAGCTGAGCTTGGCCCAAGATGTGTGCCCAGATTGCAGACAGAAATTCTAACAGTTGAGGTGGTACCACTACATGCTTTTACTGTTATCCTTGCTTTTTCACATCTCCTTCTTTGCCACATCTATTGAGCAAATTACCAGTCTGACCAAAATCTTAACATAATAACACTTAACAGCAATTAGATTCATGTGCAGTAAGCAATAAAATAATATTTGATGGTTAAAACTCACATTGGACTATGCAGTTTTATTCATTATTATGTTGTACTGCTCTTTCTGTCAATATTTAAATAGTACTTTTATATTAGTTGCCCTCCAATCCACACATTTTGCAAATTCCTCTTTTTTTTTTTTCTAATGAGCAGTTTGGAAAGATATATGTGTAGCAAGCAAGACTGAACCAATATATATGTATAAGAATATAAAAATTGCCATAGACAAAACAGTGAAGAACCAATATCCATGTAGCTCAGTATCATAACTCCAGAACAAGTAGCACACGTTTTTATGAAAGACCACAAAAAAGAGGGAATTCTTAGCGTGAATTTCCGCACAGTATTTGTCACCAGCTTCCAGAAACGTATGAAATATTTATCTGACTGAAGTGATATTTCATATTTCAGTGTTTCCAGACCTTCCAGTCCTGAACAAAAAAAAGACCTCCCGGGGACTAGCAAGACCCTTCAGCTGCTCTAAATTGGCCCCTCCACAGTCATTCTGATCCCCAGCCTCTGCACAGTTTTCAACTCATTTGCTTTTCTCCATTGGAGCAACCTGATTATGAACGTGGGTGAACGTTCATAAAACACTGGCAACTCTGTAGAGGAAGAATGCTCTAGGCACATTCATGGTTATTGTATTATTTATACATGCAAAGCTCACAGCTGAGACTGCACACTGAATCTCGCATTGAATATCAGCCTGTGACCTTCTGCTCCAGGGCCCAGGAGCTGAATCCTTGGCTGTTTCATTCAGGCCTTTAACAAAGTTTGTGTTTATGTCTCAGAGGGCTAAAGCTCAGCCTGTGGAGATAAGGCTGTCTCTCATTCAAGAAAACACTGTCAGTCTCATCTAGGAAAAAAAATACAGGAATTGATGCCGTTTATCACCACGCACTTGTTTATAACGGCACATTTATAGCAAAGCGTTGGCTTATTGCAGGTCACTGCAATTGAGAGAGGTGCAGCAAAGTGGGATTCTTTCTCAAATTTTGCAAGCAGCTCTGATTTTGCTGTAGGAATGACTTTGTCAGGTACCCTGAAAGCAAGATCTGAGCATATAAAGCGGTAACCAAATCACTGACACCTGATGTAACAGCAGCTGCTCGGTACCACCAGAACAGCTGAACGGGAGCAGCGACCCGTCACGGCTCTCACCCACTCCCCGGCCCCTCTGCCTCCAGCTTGTCCACGCCACCGGGCTACCTGCAAGCCCTCCTCAGGCCTGATCCCCCCTGGCTCTAGCTGCTCCTATCGCCTCGCATCATTTTATCCATAAGACTTCTCGTCAAATCACGCAGCCACATAAAACTCTACGATGTTGGCTCCTGCTTGAGCATGGCTCTTACCTGGGGTCAGAAACCCTCCCTGCTCCATCTCCCTTTCAAGAGATTTTTCTGGAGAAGCCGCAATGGTCTAACCAGCCCCTGCTGAATGGGCGCTGCCTTCACAGGCGGTACGTAAGGGGCATTTCTGGTTCTTCACTGTCCTGGCTGCTTTCTGCAGTGCTGAGGGAAATCTGAAATCATCTCAGTGAAGCTAGTTCATTTCTGGATTAGATCCCTGTACCCGGTCTTCCTGCTTCTTGAGCCATTGCAGAGGAGGAAGATTTTCAAATGGAGCTGAAGGACTCAAAGTCTAGTGAAATTAAAATAAATTGATTTCCAGTACCCTATCTTCTGTTAAGTCTCCTCATCCAGTTTGGTTTTCTTGTAATCCTATTTTTATGATGTTTTTTCCTTCCTATTACTCTATTTAAAAAATCTGATATCAGTGAGCTCTTTAAACCTTGGAGATCTACTACAAGCTTTACTATTTTGCTGTCATCCGGCTATTTTGGAACATACAATACACTTTCAACTGAAATTCCCTTAATGGAGCTGTCGGATACAACTGTGAGCAACTCTCCGCCTATCTCACACCAAAGGTACTGAAAGTAACTCATGAAATGAAGCAGCTCCTGTGTCCTGTCAAACTTACTCCGTCAAACTTTTATAAAGTTACACAACACAGTACAAAGCCTCTGACAGACCCTTGCCTAACATAAATGGCTTGATAAACATCTGAAATCAGACTGAAACTAAATCTCTTCTGAATCTATCTGCAAGCTCTCCCTCTCTGTGGGGTTTGTGCCCGGAGGAGGATGCCTCCCATCACCTTTCCTTTCACAGAGTTGCCAGGGGCTCTGCCAGCTGGCTGGGCGTCCCCTCCGAACTGCCACCCTTCTCGCATGCCCTCAGCGTCCCCACTGCCTCTGCTCCATGCCAGCAAAAGGACCTTCTGAAAAAGGGCTGCTTCTTTGCAGCTCTTAATCAGGAACAGCTTCCTATCATATCTCCAACTTTACATCTCGTCTTGAGTCCTTCTCAAAAACCTCTCCCCCGCCCCAGCTTAAAAGCCTTAATTTCCCCCTCTGCTGCTGTTATTCATCAATCTAATTGCATTATTTACTGTAATTCATACTGTGATGAATTTCTGAGTCATTCATCCCTGGATTTTCTGATGCTCCTCCTTTTTATTGTTAATTTTGTTAGTTTTTCATACAAAGCAGTACGTTTTGCCTCCCGGTTTCACTATGCAGCTGCACACTTCTGAAACGGATCAAGACATTTTGCACCCACTTCACAGCCACGTAAGAGCGGGCTCCCGGTGGTACATCACCAAATGTACGGCAAAGTCCTCAGGGTGAAAGGAGGCATCCTTTCATTGTTTTTCCACTGGAAGTCTCCATTCGATTTCCTCAGGACTCTGTCATTGGGACATTCCCGTATACCTATGACTGGTAGCAACAGCTGACATAGAAGAAATCCTGGACTGGACTAGAGAGCACTGGCACTGGTTGCTTAAAAGCAGCAAGAACAGCTTCAGCGGCGCAGGGACTGCGCAGAGCTGTGTCAGCGGGGGTAAACGAGGCTGGAACCGAGTATCCCGCTGCCGACTCCTAGGCTGCCCCGGAGGCTTGGCAGAGCTGCTTCGTACCATGCAGTCATTCCCCTGTCTGAGCTCCACTGAGCACCGTGGCTGAAGGAGACTTCCTGACAGGTGAAGGTCTTCCCCAAGGAATTCAGTAAGGGAACTCTTGGTTTCACATGTATTTTCTTCAATTCTTAACGCTTCTTTTTCTCTTGCTACTACTACGGAAGAGGTTTAATGGGACCTTACCAAAGCAGAGCAGGGGCAGTAGAGCACTCTTTGCTCAGGATCAGCAATAAGGAGCCGTATAGCTCTTTTTACAAATAGGCTAGCCAAAAGGAGAAGAGTTGCTCCCTCAGACAGCTGTTGCACTGGCTGCAAATTTAACAGCACAGTAGAGGAGAGGGGAGGAAGGGAAGATGGGAGGAAGATAGGGGTGATGGCTTCTGTCAGATGTTTCGGGGAAAATCAACAAAGGCAGTAAAAAAGCCAGAATGAAACTAGATGAATGCTTTCAACATAGCTCATAAAGAAGGCAACAGAAGAACATGTTGTCCAGAGCACTGCTGGAAGGAGTTTTGGGAACTGTGAAAAGGAGCCGCCTCCTATTGTTTCATTCCTATGCTCTTCCAGAGAACACGATTTTATATACGATTTTTTTACATTTGAGGCACTACTTTACTTATGCAGTTTATATTACTTTCACTTCACTTCCAATAAAAGCAAAAACTAAGATCCTGAATATTGACTGACTGCCTAATGGGCTGAATAGACCATAAAAAATAAGCAGATCCTCTCCTCCCCAATTAGGAAATGAAACAATATCCCATATAACAGTAATAGTATCAGCAATAAATACAGTCCAGAGCAAAATTCTTGATTAATTTGCTAAGTTTACACAGCTGCGGAGCCAGATTGTGACGACAGCAACATTAGTGTGAATTTGGAGAACTCCACAAAAGCTGACAGAATTCTTGTAGTTTAATATATGTAACTTAGTGGTTAATTCTTTTTTATGTTCTATAAAGCAGCAGTACAGAATATAATTACAACAGCGACACAAAGAGAAATTTATCCCGTAGGCCCGTCTTCCAGATCAGCAGCCCTTGGGTAAAAGCCACCCTTCAAAAATTTATGTTATTCCCCAAGTGCCACCCTATTCTTCCATGCCCAGCTACTGCAGCCACTTGGACCCTGTCTGCTCATCGTTTTCATCAGCTGGTGCAACCCCTCATGCCTCCCTCCCTCCCTCCTATGCGTCACCTCCAGTGAAGTTTAGCATGTAAAAAACAGTGGTACAGGTAAGCGTTTCCGCTTCTAAGATTTCATTCTTTCACTTGGTTCAACTGAGCAATAATTCGTAGCCTTATGGTTTCAGCTTCTATTTCTTTCCATTAACTTGATCTCATTTCAACTCCCATTTGAAGTTTCTGCATTTTCTCCTCCAGTTTCTCCTTTTGCTATTATTTGTTTACACTGAATAATTACAAACTCATTTGGGCAATGTCCTGGCACAGCCTGTTGAGGTTATATACTATAAAAAATATATCCAGTAGCTGTATAGTAACATATTTGTAAAAAGCAAGTCCAATAACTTTACAAGTAATGAACGTATGTTGTCTTTCCTTTCTTTGTACATGCAGCAGCTGGAAAATTCCCAAAAGATGCTAAAATATGTAAGTAGAAATGATATGATTTACGTGCACTGTTTTAGGTTTTTCCCTCAAAGTTACTTCACCTAGTAAGTATGGATTACCCACAGGCAAAAATCACAGGATCTGCTCGCAGGAAGTAGTTCTCGGAGTTATTAGCCAAAACAATCACAGGTACAATAAGTCTAAAGTTGGTTTGGTTGGGTTTTTTACATACTCATATAAGTTTACAGCTTTGTAATGAGCTGTTCAACTCTTGGGAAATGCTGACTCTTGCTGACTCTGAGAGACTCAGTATAAAAGACAAGATCTTTAAAAGTAGTTACTGGGATTTACAAAAAAGTGCGTAGGTATGTCCAGGGAACACATTAATTGCTTGGCATTTAATTATTCTGTTTCAAGAAAGTGTGCTGCATAATCACTCTCATACTTGGCCTTCATTGCAAAAAAGTCACCCTTCCATATTAATTTGCACATTATTAATGTGCACTTTGCACATTAATTTGCACTTCTGGTGCAAAATAATACTGCAGGCCAAAGGCGACTGGGAACTTGGGTGACCAGTTCCAGGTGACAGTGGAAGCGGTAACCTGACCGGCTACTGATCGTCTCTGCTAGCTTTTCCACTGGGATAGATGCCTCAATATGAAGACATCTTCTCTGAAAGACATAGCTGAAGCGAAGCCAAAGGTAGCTCTGGGTATTCAGCACTGATGAAAAGCAAGCACCAAGTCACCATTAAATGTGAGAATACTCTGTAGGGATTCCTATATATCTAAGCATAGTCCATTTTTCCTTAATCCTACAGCACAATACACTACGTGTTTAAAAAAAAATGTAAAACATACTTAACAATTTGACATTAAGACAATTTTCTATGAGTGCAGGTGAATACAAATATTTTCACAAATGAAGCAGTGGTGCAGACATGTATGCACTCAATGAAAAGAATTTTCTTTATGAAACTTGTTTTTCAGTGCCTCCCCCTTGTCCATAAATTTTACAAGGACCTGGGCAAGTACCTACCACTCCCTTCATGGAAGTTAAGTATCTGCGATGCAGTTGTGAATAAGCATCATCATCTTTTTGCATTCCAGAAAAAACCCTCATGGAACAATGCTGATGAACGTGCCAACAGCAGGAAAACTGCTTGCAAGCCCAAACGCTTGGCTGACTGGTGTTTGGAGAGCAGCACAAGACCCCTCTCACCACTACCTCCCCCCATCTTACAGTAAAAAAACAAAATAAAACAAAAAAGAAACTTTCAAATACTTAGATCTAAGTGGGTTGCTATATCAAACTTGCTGATCGATTTGCTATAAGTTACATATTTCTTGACTGCTAAGTAGAGAGTTGTGAGAGTTGTGCCAGTTTGCTACTAAAAATTAAAAAAAGAGGAAACATTTGTAGACCTAGCAGAAGAGCTTTCCGTTCTTTAATAACTTTGACCCTATGAGCTGTGTCAAGAAGACTTGATTAACCACAGGAGAGTTGAATTGTGTATCCCTTTTGAGACAGTTGCTGCCACTGCCTCTCAAACCTCTGTTCGCTGGCTGCAGCAATCATTTTATATGAATTCAGTCAACCACAGAGAGATGACGTAGAGCATGACTGTTCACCAGGATGAATGAGCAGATTAATTATTTAGTGTTCCTGTGCTGGAAGACTTTGCTTAACCTAAAATACTCCGTTGCACTGAAAGGGAGTCCAACCAAAATCTCTGTAAGATTTGCCTATGTATGTCAGCACAATGTGACCACCACATCTTTAGCAATCAACAACACAGAGAAAAGAAAATGTCAATAATGGGGTATAGTATGAAACTTTTTTTTTTTTTTTGTAATAAAGGATAGTTATTGCCAAGATTTTCAAAAACGACACGTGGTATGTGTCGAGGTATATCAAGCAGAGTGCCCCGAACCACTTGATCCATACATATTTCTAAGCATTAACATCCTGTGGTACACAAATGAAGTCTGACAGAACGAAAAGACTGAACGTTAAAATACTTGCAGTGTGTCTTAATTCTTTATTTTTTGCATTTTATGTGGTTTAGCAGTTTAATCAGACCCACCATTGATTCTGTTCTGCTTTTATAAAGTCAGATTTATTATCCAGCTCACACAGCAGAAAAAGCAGTAGTGTCTGAGATGCAAGTTTAAACTTAAACAAAAGAATTCTTGCTAAAACTTCACAAGGAAATGTTAAGGAAACACTCTTCCTAAGCAGTCAGTGAAATTCATCCCCAGTGTAAAACCATTGGCATTATTAGCAAAATATATGTAAGGAAATATAAATTATTATGGCTAACTAAAAAAGCTTAGACCAAGTACACAGCATCGCAATGAATAATGCAGAATCACACCTTGCCCCTCTCAACCCTGCCATTCCTTACTGTATATGTATTTAATCTTCCTTCCTTCTATTTCTGGAAGTTGAAAATGATAGAATTTCATTGCTACTCTTGCTACATGATTTAAAAAGACACAAGGATTGACTCTAATAGGGTTATTTGTCTGCTTTAATGCATTTTTCATAACTATGCACATATTTCTTCCTGCTATACAACGGCTTAACTATTTACTCAGACTTCTACGTCTTTCTGTTGCAATGCAAGACATGCTTTTGCTAGCAACATACATCCTCGTATTAGCAAATTTTAGCTAACAACATTAAAAGTCTTCTCTGAAAGGATGTACACGCTGAGTACTTAATGCAGTGGCTTTCTGCACACAGGGATTATTGTTGCAAACTGCTTCTTTTTGTCCTGGCCTCACTCAGGTTGGGATTAGTAGTTTCTGCTCTGTGGAAGGGGATCCCAGCCCTGAGGCATTCACAGTCAAGAGACACGAAGTGTAGAGCAAGGCAGGTCAGCCAGAGGTGGGTTATAATTTTTAACAGAGCTATGAATGCAGACAGGGTTAGAGTTTTGTAAGTAAATGCTGGGAAACTGTATCAGTCACAGCATTTCCTTAAAAAAAAAAAAAGGCATTTCCATAAAAAAGAGAAAATCACGTAGGCAGAAATTTTTTGGATGGTGCAACAGCTGAGGATGGCATGAAGCTCACGGGAGACAAGAAGGAATTACACAGAGCTCCTACCATTAGACACTATCGCTTACAACGATTATAACACCTTTTCTTTTTGCGCTGAATATAGTTTTTTTACTTCTAACCCTGCAGGACCCCTAGTCAGATGTGGTGACAGGTAGGTGTTCATGTCACGATGCAGTGTCAAAATAATTTTAAATATGGCTATTTAAAAGTCTTAAAACAGCCTCAGTTCTTGAAGAAGCTTTCCTTTCTGGCTACCTTAGAAGGTTGGTTGCTGCACAATTTGCACAGCTGTGAAGGCCTGTGAATTTTAGACACATTTTAGACAGCTAGCTACTGACTAAACATGAGTAGAAATTGAGAAAGCAATGAATCTTGAAGAGAACAAATGATCAAAAACTTAGGCTTCTATGTCTAATATGCTCTTACACTGGCACTTTGGCTTCAACATCATTAAAGCTGATAGGCATAAATGCCACCCTCATCTTAGAGCATGAGAAATGGAGTGTGAGAAATGATTAGGTTCGTTCTAGCCAACCACGACATCACCTGAAATAAGAAAGTGCCATTAACAAGACACTTCTGTTGGTCACATACTGCTCAAACTAGCATCTACACGGAAAAAACATTAAACGATTGCAGCCTATTATGGAAGATCATCCCCTGAAAAGATCCCCCCAGCCAGATCTTGCCAGAACCACGAGTGCAAAAGTTACCAACCTGCCCCCAGAAAAACCACAAGAAATGTTCTCATTCACAAACCATCAAAGTTTACATCTAGACATCCAGAACGGGCTATATGTCAACCAGTGTACCAGAGGTCCGTATAGAAATTATGTGGGTGAAACTTGCCAACCACTATGTACTAGAATGAACTCCCAAGAATTATAAATAAGAGAGCACAGTTATTATTTAACATCGCAAAACAATAATTCCATCTCTCACTTCTCAGTCCCAATCCTCAAGCAAGATTTCCAAAATATATTTGAAAGACCTGGGAGCTGCAGTTCGTAACTCTGTGTAGTATTAAATAGCACAGAATAAATACATTGGTTTATTGGCTCATTATGATTCTCCCACCATTCCATCTCCTGCTGACTTCTCCCCTTTCTACAAAGGCTTTCTCTCTATCTCAGTCCGTCACCTCTGTTCGTGTTGAGCAGTCTGCTACCATCACTTCTCCCTCAAGTGGGCCAATTGATTAATATAATGATAGCTTACTTTTTCTTTTGTTTAGAAGTGGGTGTTTTCTGCTTGTTTGTTTTCCAGACCCGCATCACTTCAGTTGTTTTACAGTATGGTCCCAAACTGGCACCACTGAGGCAACAGAGAATTCAGGTACGGGGTGAAGAACGAGTAATTCTGGGCACGAAGGGCTGAAAAGCGCTAGGGCAGTTTTACTGCTGGGAAAACGTATCGTCAGCCTCAGAGTAACTGTTTCCAGCTATGTCTGCACCTGACTTGTTGAAGGGCTCACATACCTGAAAGCTTGACCATGTTTTACATCAGTTGGTCTAATAAAACTCATTTTTACCTGTCCTTACAAACCTAACTTCCTTTACAACCTTAGCTTATCGGCACTACAATACTATTACTATAAAAAGTGAAAGAGCAAAGTAGGACATTGCACAAGCACAGAAACACCAGGAAGTAAATAAAAGGAAGAGGTAGGCTGCAGTGTCAGTGAGAAGGGAACAGGAAGCCCAAGGTGAGCAGCTGCTTACTGATACGCTCTTCCTACCTTGTTCAGAAAACACGCTTATGTATTTTTTGGAAAGAATTTTGCACCAAAGAAATACTTGCCCCCATACTCAATTACCTGGTGCAAGCCATCCTGAAAAACCTCAATTATTATATAGCGTATACTGTAATGCACCAATATTGTGCTCAGATATACAAAGTAAATGAATGAAGTTTACCCAACCTATGAAGATGATACAGTCCCTTCCCAGAAGTAGTGACAACCTGGGAGATGAATGCTATTAATGGAAGCTTTCATGTTGCATCTTCTGCTCATATTGCTATTGCTGTGCCAGCTACGATCTGAATTTACTTGAGTGCTGCCAGTTTTCTATAACTTCAATACTTCTTTTCAAACTCTTTAAGATCATCTTAAGTTTCCTGACAACTATTTATGTTTCTATCTGTAATACAAATTGAAAAAAAAAGTTACATAGCAAGCAATGAAAAAGATAGATCAGTTAGGGTTTCTTTGACAATTACAGCCCCCCCCTCCCTGAAATAAAAAGCTAAAGATACTCTCAAGAGCACAGTCAGCAAAGGATAAACAATGCGAAGGGCGACAGCTGGAACTCTTCCAGGAGATCTACTCTGAAAACGTGTCTGATGGCAAAGCCTTTCTCACTGCCAACACGTGTGCTTGCTGACTAAGAAAATGTAAAATAATATTTCAGAAAGGCAGAATTTTATAAACCGCTTTCTTTTGATGATTTTCTATCTCCAAGCACTAAAGATAGATTTCATTTCACTTGAATTGCCTTACTTGCATTTGCTACTACGAAATATTTCTGTTAGGGGATGATGATTAGACTTAGGTGCCTGTTGTATAACGCGCTGTACAAAAACATGCAAGACTTAGTGCTTGTTGCGCAAGGCTAACTCTTTTAAGATAAAAGAGATTTGAGGAAAGTGGCTTTTTATTTAAATCAAATACATATTATTCTCCTTCCCCCCTTTCAGCTATACTAGTAGCTTCTTCCATTTGTCCTGTTTCCCTACAAAGAAGCCTGTTCTCAGGAGAAGGTTCTAGTCTAGCTGATGAACTGGGGGAGGGATCTTTGCACACAGAGGCAAATCTTTAAATCTGAACATTTTAAATAATCCTTTTGCAGAGTATCAAGACTATTAGACCAGTCAAATTGCAAGATGCAGGGTCTCTGCTGAGGAATTTCAGATTATCTCACACAGCTGAGTGATTTATAGCACCCACTGCTTTTTGTTTGCATTTGACATAAAACCAGTTTGACTTCCGAGGCTTCACACTGATGCATAATCAGAATGACACCATCAGGGAGAAATCAGATACTGAATATTTCTGAGTAATCACTAAACCTGCACTCCTTAACTGCAGATGGTTTTTATGGTTTCTTTGTTGGTTTATTTTAAAATATCAAAGAGGTCTGATCTCCCATAGGAGGGTTACCTTACTACATGTCATCTGCTGTAAGCTTTTGTAGTTTGTTTACTGCAGTCTTTAACACACAGAAAAATCTTCATTTGCCTTTGAATTCAGCTCATTTTCCCTTGTATGAAGTCAGACAAACACTCACCACCTTTCACAAAGAATGAAATATCAGACTCTGCTAATCACAACTGTCTCTGAAGAGCTGCTCCCAGATGCTGCCTCCTGCCAAACTTTTGTAAGCTTGAGGAACGTGGGCTTCACACATTGGGGATCAGAACGCACTTCACATGGAAATACGCTCCACTGCCAGACATGGATCAGAAAAGCCAGACATCCCTGACCAGATTGCGTCACTTCAGCCCAGAGAAATACCTGCTATCTTGGTGATAATCCTACTGAGATTTTTAGGACCTGCTTAAGCAGGTTTTTGAATCTTATAGGAATGCTTGGCCTCTGGGGGTTTTTTTTGGTTTGTTTTTAATTTGGACTAGGCTTGAATCTCAATCTGTTAGCCTGTTCCTCAAAATGAGGAACTAAGGCACAAAAATCACAGGGTTGGGGGAACGGCACACAGGCACAACAAATTAAGATGAGGGTTCAGTGGACTGATCAGTCTCATTTCTTGAACATAAATCCATTTTTTATGTCAAGATTTCTGATATAATTGTATTAAGAATAACAAAATGAGAAAGTAAGAGCTCTACAGCATAGAGGTGGGTCTCACGAGGTGATCATGAAATTTATTAAGTCTCTGCGCAGCCAAGTCCATGCTCTGCCCCATGCAGAGTTCAAAGGGGAAGAAGGTATGAAGTGTGGTCTGTAACGTACGTGACATCTATAATAGGTCTCATCAATGACTGCTTCAAGATCATGCAAAAATAGCAGCCCAAAAATTATGAAGACAAAGAGAAACTTTCTAACATCTTGATTCAAACTGCTATCGCTGGAACTTCTATTTGGAGAAAAGGATAATTTCTTCACCCTTCAAAAATTTACATTTCCTTGAAATCAGTCCTTTCAGCAATATACCCATTTAGGTTAAAAACTGTCTCATGTCTATTTTTGACAGAAAAAAAACAAGTCAGATCTTCTCTAAAGTTAACTTCAGGAGTCTATAGAGAACTGCTTCAGCGCTTGTAGAGACCGAGGGAAGAGCCAATAGCACAATTGGGAGTTTTACACATGCAGATTTGGAGCTACAACTGGCACAAGCCCCTCACCCTTCATAATCTCAGGGTTCATGTCCTTTACGCTCTTGCTGGAAGACTCTTTTTAGGAAAGGCAGAACTGGGAGGCAACGTTTGCTCTTGACAGCAGAGTCCTATCAGCACTGCTCGGTATTCCTGTGACAGAGGCCAGTGCAGCATCACAGAGGCTAGTCTGAATTTTCACCTTGGCTTTCCGCTATCACACTGAAGGCATTTTACTTTGAAGATTAATCTGCTCACCCTACACATTCACTGCTAATTCTGGCATCTGCTTCTGACTAGATAGAAATTGTTGTCTGACAGGAGAAAGAGAAATAAATACTTGCTTTCCAGCACAGAGGTAGGTTTTTTGTTGTTTGTTTGTTTGCAGACATATTTGATTCTCTTTCCCTGAGTTTCAAACTGAGTAACGTAACATCACCTCTTGGAGTAAGTGAACCCTTAATAACTGGTATCCTGATATATTAACCACTATCAAAAGGGACACAGGTTCATTTCACTCTTTAAGCCTAACTTTCCACTCTTAACAACTACGTATATGGGTTGACTTTTCGTATTTTATTTATTTCACGTTTGGATCATGCTTATGCTGTCTGGGCACTTATACAGCTCCTCTTGCTGCTAAAAGGAATGCATTAGCAACGCAAGGGTATGACTACTATCATTTATATTACAGAAGTATTTAAAATCCCTAAAAGGTTCACTAAGCAAAGCCCTTTATAGACGCATGCCTACAGGAAAGACAGTGCCTTTTCCAGATGACCATATAATCTACACTCTGTAAACATGACATACCAAAAATTATGTTATAAATATAGAGGCTATAAATTAACCTATATCCCAGGAAATGACAGGATAAAGGAAATGTAACTATAGCATCGCAAAAAGACCCTAGAGGGTTGAACCGAGATTGCACAACCACATGGTTTTCTTCTCACAAGATTTCTCCTGCACCAAATACTTACTGACTCAAAAAAGGTATCGATACACTCTATCGTCCTAAACCTTATTTATCTTGCACTATCCAGCCTTTGCATCAGGTAAAAAAATCAGTCATTTATCCACGTCTATTTTTAATGTAATTTTACTACAGCCTCTGAGTGCTTTTTTTTCCAATAATTCTGAGCTGAGCTGATGCCATTATCCCATTTCACAGTAAGTATCTGAAGCAGAAGTCAAAGGCCAAGACTGCTGAGAGTACCCTGGTTCTAGATGCCTAACTCGAGACTGCAAGGATCTGACTTGTCAGTGATTTTTGTACTTGGTAGAGCATTTGAACGCCCAAAACATACCTTTCAGGGACTGTAGTGCCTTCTGTGAATACCCAACATTTCTACAACACAGGGCTTGCATATTTAAATATGGACATTCAGAAACAGCTTGTTTTTGAGATAGCTGCCCAGGATTATTCAACTGTAGTTGTATAATGACAATTATACAGCATATCTGGCAAAACTAAAAGCAGATCTTTCCCTCAGGTCTTCCTGCAGTGAAAGCAGATTAGTGATACTAATTTGATGGATTCTTCCTACAGCTGGGGCGATGTGCTCCAGCTGTGCTATCAGCTCTCTCTATGAATCTACCACACCTTCTCTATGCTCCAACACCCTTCCTTTCTCATTGGAGAGAATGGCAAGAGTCCCAGGAGGCAGGACAGAAAGCTGAAGACTGTCAAAGCGCCCGTTGCT
Source organism: Struthio camelus (assembly GCF_040807025.1). Taxonomy (NCBI): domain Eukaryota; kingdom Metazoa; phylum Chordata; class Aves; order Struthioniformes; family Struthionidae; genus Struthio; species Struthio camelus. The sequence continues at coordinate 15,864,425 of NC_090943.1, read as the reverse complement.
TTTGCCAGATGCACAGCTGGTCAGTTAGGCATCAAGTTCAACTGCACCTGCACCATAATCATTAATCCTGGCTGACAGAGAAGATGAGAGAACTACCTCTTGTCAGAGCAGATAAAAGTAAAATGAACTGTACAAGTGTACAAGGAACTTAAGACAAAGAATAGAAAAGTAGGAAGTGCCTCTAGGTAACAAGTCTCCTAATTAGATCCTTAGCCCACGGTAGATTTACAGCAGCTCATATATCTAGAGCTGCCAATCATAAAAGCAAAGAACCGTTGATTACCTTCAGTTGTTGAACTATCTGCACTTCTCCATGGTTAATGTCATCTCTCATATCACCTGAGAGGGTTAAAAATGCCCTCAGAAAATTAAAGAACATTTAATTTGCACTTTCAAATATTTTTCTGTTGTCATAAAGTAACAACAGTTACTAAAAATCAAATATTTCTTGAATTGTACTATACCTATTGTAATTCTCTTGCACTTTCCATAACAAAGGTCTTCTATGTTTTCTGCCATTAACTCAGGGCATGATAAGCAGTGCCAGCAAACTCTCGGAGTTCCTGCTCGTTAGCTCCTGGGACAAACTCATAATTATTAAAATATCAAAAGTCTTCTGAGATAATTTTAAATAATTTAAAATGAAACATAAACCGCTCTTTGTAGCTTGTTCTGGAAAGCAGAATGAAATTCTGACCTCAGCAAGTTAAATTTACTTTTGCATCTTCTGGAAAATCTGTTTTTGTACTTTAGAAGTTCTCTGGCATGAATAATTTTCTCTTTCATGAGTGTTGCTCCCCTGAGATGAATATCTCATTTTAAAAATAAATATGATTAAAGCCAACAAAACAAATACACTATTGTAACATGCCAGGAAAAGAAAACATGGTTCTATCCTATTCTGAACCTGCAAAGTTGTTCTGAAAAAAAAAAAAAAGCTGACGACTTAAAGATTAAATAGTTCTCTGGCACTGAAAGAGCACTTAAAAATGGCTGCAAAAAGTCAGTCCAAAGGTGCATATAACCCATATCTCATCTCCTTAAGATCAGAGTATAAGAACAGCGCAAAAACATGCTGTACTTCTACCAGTATTTTCCTTGCCTCCAACCATTTTCAGGGACATCCTGAGCTGGATGTGGCTTCTTCAGTATTAGTATCCCCTGACAGATTGTCATGGACTTGCCCAGTTTCCTTCTGAGATCACACAAACTTTCAGCAGTTGCTACATCCGTTAGCAAGGAGTTTCACAGCTCAATTACCCATTGTATGAAAAACCACCTCATTTTATTTTTCAGTCTGGCTCCTACTAGCTTCATCTGATGCCCCCTGTTCTTATATCAAAAGAACAATAATCCTTACCCATCTTTTCCACACCATCCATGACTATGATCTTTATCACATTCCCCCCCTATTTCCACCTCTTTCATGATTTCTCTCTGAAAAATTGCCCGTTTTCTCTCTGAAAAATTGAACCTGCAGAGCAGGTTCAAGACAGCGCCCCTCTGCCACAGCAGAGCTTGATCGGGCGGTTCTGCAAGCGCAGGGACACTGTGTCTGGCACTATGGGTGCCACCTTATTCTTGAACACCTGGTCCTTTAAAGGATAAGAGTTTATCAGTACTGCCTATTCCTAATCGCATTATTCTATTAGCTCAAAGAACAGAGCTTTATCTTGCTCAATCAAGGTACTAGACGCATGCTAAGAATTAACACTTCTAGCCACACAAGGAATAGCTGTTATTAGGCCACTGTTCTCTTCCCGCTTGTCCAAACTGTTACTGAAGTTAATCTCTCCAAGTCAATCCTTACAGTGTCCCAAGTAAGCCATATCCCACAGTTGCTCCTGCATCTTGTTCAAGCCCTACATATTCCCAAATTCAGGACAGAGAAGTTTTAAAATTTTCCCTGACAGCTTCTGGGCCTAGTCCTGATGCCCCCTCGTAGCATTCCTTAGGGCCAAGCTCCTAGCACAGGATTCATTTACATAAGTCTAGATACCTACTTGTAACCCATTTACTTGATATCCCTCTCACACTTGTTAAAAATCTGGTTGATATAATCAATAGACTCTCTGAAGCACTTCATCTCCTAAAGGAGCCAAAATAGCTCGGAGAAAATCACAAAGTACCTATTTCTTGCTATTGGCTATATGAGAACATAAGGAGCTCAGGTGTAAACATTTACGTTGTAGACTTTTAAAGTTAGACCCCTTGTAACACATTACGTATGATTATATATTACATATTAGGATTACCTATGCTGTTCGAATAACGGAAATTTTATCCAGGTAACAAAGGAAATATAATTTAAAAAAAATAAAAATTGTAACCTAAGTTTCAAGGTTTGTTATTAAATGCAAAATTGCTCATGATTATAAACAGGTGCCTGCTCTGTAAAACAAAACCTAAAGCGTTCATGACAGAACAAATCCTTAACCAGAAGGCTGCTAGAAAAGAGTTGAGTGCTATAAAACAACTGCAACTATTCTGCAACTCATTTGGAAAGACACAAACAAGTGTTATTGTATTTAAAACAATCTCATTTCTTTATCTCATTGTATTTAACGTGTGTAAAGGAGAAAGAACAAAGCTCCTCGGAGCTCTATGGCTTCCCCAACTCATCTATATTCTTCACAGCTGAAGATCCCTGGTGCTCTCCATCGATCATCATCTCAATAAGAAGAAATTAAATATAGCAGAGGTCTTCTAGATCACAGAAGATATGGCACTTGCCAAATGCTTCTCTGAGTTACATCTCTCATTGTTTGTTACATTCTAGTTTTAAGTATCATTAAATGTTGGGCTGCTATCACGTAGTTTTTTTTAGAAAACTTGGTAAGGAAGATTTTTTTCATATTCAGCATGAAATTCCTTCAGGTTTACCCAAACGTCCCTTATTATAGCCTGTTTTATGCCCCAAAGTCCTCTCCTTCCTTACCTATAACTCATCCTTCAAATCTTTCTATGCCAGAGCACATTCCCTGAAAACAACACATGCTAAGAGATTATCAACAGTCCTACAGCTCTTCCCTCAAGTTGCTTTGGGCTCAGGTGTCCAAATCCTCCTTCATTACAGTTCACAGCCATCACAGCAGAATCATGCTGTGCATTCAGGGAAACGAGGGAGGGGTTCTTCGGCAAGAGGGGGCTAGGACAGAAAGAGGAAACCCTAGCAACAACTAAGCCCAGGGGGAGTGCTTTGGCTTGGATTAATGTTATGTTACCAGCAATTCTGGAAAAGGGCTGAGTTTAGATACCACCATGGAGTCTTCACCCTCAGCAAGAACCAGTGTTCCTGTTCAGTGGGTTTTTTTTTTTTTTTTCCCCCCCCCGATGCCAGCAGCTGATAGCTGATACCAGAGGCTGCTAGGCTGACCCTTTGTCAACCTCTGCATCTGCTACTGCAGCCACCTGGGCTCCTTTCTGCAAAGGGAAACATCCAGAGCAGGAAAGATACTCAGCAGTTACCACCACCCTCTAAGCCACCAGCAGGTGCCCAGTAGAGCAGAGTCTTTCACAATACAGTATCTGGAACTGTAGTGCTGCGGTAATTTTTCTCATTAAAACTTTGCCATTTGCCTAACAATTTTCTGGATTAAAGCCTGTAGGCCAAATTCTCTGATCTACTTGTGTTTCCTTGTGCATAAGAGAATGCATATGAACCTGGCCCAGCAAACCTAGTGTTATTCATTCTGTCATTCAGCTTCTTTCTCCCTACTTTCCCTTTAGTTCCTCTCACAGAGGTGTTCATTTTCTCATGCAATTTTATGCATGTTTATTTCATTATGTCTTCTGAGAGTATAATCACTGACCTCAGACCCAAGAACTAGATGCAATTTACTTGTAATTAAAATCATTCCTCACCTGTAAGGTTCCCTACACGGCAGTGGAAAGGAGATGAACATTAACTGGAAGAGCTCGACGTGTACACTACGCTCTTCTGCCACATATTCTAAGATAACTTTATATTACTTCAACAATCTTGTCTCGTGCTGGGGGATGTACTGTTATTAATATCGTTTCTGCTGAAAAATGATGCAGGTGCCATTGAACAAGTGCCAAAAATAAAAGAAAAAAAGAAAAGCGAATCCAAAAGGCAAAGCTGCACTCCTAAAGACTTTTTAATCTGTTTCTAAATGTTTGCATTAAGGCTAGCACAGAGAGACTGTGGGAAGATGTGGGTACCATGGTCTCAAGGTAGTGCTTTATATATGCAAACTCTCATACACAGAAGGCCCATGTAAACAACCAAGATATACAAGAGGATATGCTAATTAAAGAAAATCTATAGCACAGAAGTGGGTTCAACCGAAGATTAAAAAAAGATTATTTGGGTGGAAAGGCTGAGAAACAGCAGATATGGCAAGGGCGGAGAAGGAGAGACAAAATAAGCAATGAGTTTCTTAGAAATTAGAAAGGGGAAAAGAGAGCCTGTGCAAATGGAAGGCTGCTGAAAGGAGCTTCTGGGTAGCTGGGCTCAGTAGCACTGCAGGAAGGAGAAAATAGGCACTGCACTCCACTGTTATCAGCTCATTCACAGAGACCTAAAAGGAGTCCTGAAATATTTGCTCTGTTATATCATTGCAACTAATATATCAAATAAAGCATCCAACCAGAACAGTCTGTTCTCCTGCCAGTTCCTGTGCCACCTCATTCTAGGACTTTGCTGGTTTCATATGTGTGTGTTTCTGTTTTAATAATTATGTGAGAGGATTTCAGATTTTTTTTCCCCCGAGTGCTTTCACCATATTTAGCATTGTGACAATCTCCTCCACTTTGTAGTTTAGCCCATATCTGCCCAGGGCTCATAATTTGCACAGTCTGATTAAATGAAGGCACTTACCCAACAGTGAAGTTGCCCATGAAAATTTATTCAAGACCATTGCCACAAGTTAGTAAGAAAAAAAAAACCCTCTGCTTCTCACAGAGATGGGGCTTGATTGATGGCTTTATTAGGCCAAGGTTTGTATCACAAGGAAACACCACATTCAAAATTCAGAGCTCCTGCCACACTATCAGGCTAAATCTAATAATGCTTTGGATGTCGTAAGTGAAATTCAGGCAGAATTTTTTCCCGTGATAAAAACCGTGATTGTAATACACAGAAGCACCTTACTTTTTGATTTTCAAACACTCCAGATAGCTGGAGTGTCACCTCTGTGCGTGCCCAGAACTGGCTCCGTCTCCCTAGGGCCGCACAGCTCAGCACTGCAGTCTGAACAGGCGCCAGAAGCCGCTCAAGTCCCCTGCAGGGCTCACTCAGTCTGAAAGGTGTTTTCAGAGCCCTTGACAGGATGAGACACCCTACAAAATACAGTGATGGCAGATGCTTCCTTTTAAAATAGAGACAAAGGGACAGAGCAACCTTTTCACCTACCCCTTTTTTATTTAATAGCCCAGTCATTAGAACAGGTGCTCTGGAAGCAGAAGACACAGGCTCAGTTCCCCACATTGAGCCAGAGGTAATTCAAACCAGCTCCTCTAGAGCAAGCCAGAGGCATGCTCTAATCACCTAAGTAAACGTTAATCTGGGAGGGAGCTCTCTCCACTCTTGTTATTAAAGCTGTGCTGCCGAGCATAAAGGAATTCAGGATCCCAGCAGGGCAGGCAGAAAGCTAGCTCTACTTTCCTGGTTACCTGGGGGGAATCTTGGTCTCTGCTCCCCTATGCATCTCCCTGTCTCTCCAGATGCACAGCTCTGTACAACACTTCGCATGTCCAAAACTACTTTCTTTCAAAGCGTGTTCCTGGATTTTTTCAGTAGTTGTTTAAAGTGGGGCAAAAAAATCATCCAGGAGCAGAAGTGTGCATCCTGGCCTTTCTGCTTCTAGATGAGTAATCAACACATCAAAATCAGGATATCTTCTTGGTTCTCCTCCTGAACTCTGAGCTTCTGACCTCTGAATCACTATCTTAAATTAATATCATCATTGTAAACTAGCTTCTATTGGAAAGGGTATGAAGCATTTCCTACTCAGATTATTGTGTCATGATGATGAGGGCATTTGCCCAGAAGGTACTTAGTATCCATATATATAACTTTTTTTAAAAACTGTTTTTCAAAAGAGAGGGTAAATAAATGTGTAGCTTTTAACCTTACTCCATCAGAACACGGACTCCAGATTTTGCATCTTATTTATCCAGCATATTAGTGATGAAGTCCAAGACCCAAATCAAAATAAACAGAAGAAAAGGTCCGTTCACAATCAAAAGCTTCAAACAATAATTGTTCTGACACAGCAATTAGTGTTACCTAAAAAACCTGGATAATTAACTGGCCATAGGCATCTCCAGAACTTCTCAGCAATATTTGAGCTTTATAGCAGTTGGACCATGCTCTTGAATGTTCTGAAGAAACCAGGCAGCAGATAGCTTTTATTGAATTTGAAGAACAAGCATCCTGACTACGTGGATTTTATATTCAATTAATTTCAAAAGTTGTAACGCTTATTTTCTACTTCAGATCTCAACGATTAATGTTCTATGATCTCAGACGTTATCAGATAGCATCAAAGCAATATTATTCCCCTTAATAAAAACAAAACTTTAAATGAAGAAATTCACAAAATAGAGAGCTGATGTTCTACCTAAAGGCTGAATTATTAGGCCTCAGGTTCACGCACAACAGGCTCAGAATGCCACCAGACAGGCACATTGTGTAACCACACTCAATTCAGCCTCCCCTGCATGCAAGAAGGAACCTTGTAGTCAACTTGATTTTGTGTAGCTATTGGTAAATGTGTCTTACTATGCCAATATTTAAAATGCTGAGCTACAGTGTGCTGAAAATGCAAACAAGACTGTGAAAACAACTGTTCGGTAACATAACTGGTTAAAATTTTTGTTTTCTGACCATGATGCGGTCCTATGTATTCCAATCAGATTATGAGAACCAGATATCTAGAAAATTTTTTCCTAAGATTTGTTTTTGCCACAAAAATGGAAAAAGGCAAAGGAAAAACACATGTACGCATAGAGTGTAGATGAAATAACTACCGCTAATAAAAGCAATCAACTTTCAGACAGGAATCTCAAAACAATGAGGAAACATTAAGGAGTGCAGTACTAGCCTCATAACAATATTTCTATATTTCTTTTTACTGTCACTTCTTCCTCCCCTCTTCAATGCCATGATTCAATGTAGCTTACTTCAAACGACAAGGTAGGGAGAGGTTCCCCGGCCCCTGGCCTGGCGTTCTGTTCCCTTGCTTAAGGACTGTTCTGGTTCTCTCTTTCCCATTCCCGCTGCTCCATGCATGCAAGTTATATACATACACACATACTGCTAACACATTTCAAAAAGGCTTGGAAAAGTAAGTTTGACTTCCGCATCTAGAACTCTCATTAGTTTCACTATTTCTAGCTTCTTCCCGAAATCAAATTTAGATTTCGTACTTCACTCACATTCATCCTCCTCAGCTGAGGAGCCCTTTATTTGAAGAACAGTTTTAAAAACTCATACTCATACAGGTATTCTACACAAAAGTCAAATAAATGGGTTTGGGACTGAGGCAGCATGCTTACCTGTGCATGCTTACAAACTGCACAGCCGATGACTTGCAAGTTATGTTTTTCTCCCACGCTAGACAGAATTTATACATCACCATAAATAATGGAGGTAATACAGTACTGCCAGCTCCACATCTGTCCATTCCTCTATTTTACACACCTTAAAATTATTTTATATGCCCTTAAACCCCAAAACTGTATCTTCCCCTACCCCTTCCTGAGCCCTCCTAGGGTAACTGCGATGTGGCCCATGAATGGCTTCACACCCATCTTGTTTCTCAGTCCTTCTCTGTACATCTCTGTCCTTGCAAGACAGCAGGCTGATCAATACCTTACAAAAGGTGCAATTCCTGTGAGAACGATGCTTTTTTCCACCCGAAAGGGTTATATTTGAAAAGTGAGATACATTTTTCAGCAAGCTGTGGTATCCTTGCTTGGAGAAGGCAGTTGATTAGGATGCAAGGCATCTTCCTCTTTTTAACCTCCCACTCAAATTCACTAAAGGGCTGCAGCTTCATATCCCAACAGAAAAGCACCTCAGGAAGGTCTTAACTTTTAATTCCCCCCTAAAAGCATAACAGAACAGCACTGGCAGACCTTCTCTTCCCAGCTCCCAGGCATCCGTGCACAAGTTTCATTACCGCTATTCCCTATAACCTGTGCCCTCCCTGTTTCCGGTTCTCCTTGCGGAACTCTGCAGATGGCTTCCTTTGCTAAAACATTCCCAAAATACTGACTCCACACTGGTCTCCCACCTCCTATAACATATTGCTAAAAAGAAAAGGTGGTTGCTGCTGTGGGTAACTGCCTTTGGGACCAGCTGAAGGCTAACAGCAAGGAGCGAGCAAGCAGAGGACCTAGTCAGCGCAGGGAGGAAACAGGCAATGCTGAGCATGATTTTCCCTCTGCCCAACTCAGCCAACATAGCAACCTCTGCTGGCTGAAGGCCGCAGCATAGTTTCTGCTCTGAATATGCTCACGCACCTGAAGCACCTTCTTATTAACAAGAGAGAAGTAACACATTGTAATTTCTTCATACTTGTCCTCCAATATTTCACCTTTTCAGTGGAATGTTTTCAAACTGCTCTCTCCATAATCACTGCAGCTGCAATTCTCTAATAAAAGCAGAGATTCTCCTACAGTGATAACATTTTAAGGAAAGCACCCAAGTTTCTGCACAGCTGCAAGTAAATCAAGAGAGTAATGCTGCTGCAGAGCTGGATTCGCATTATACCAGTGGCTCCAAAAAAGATGACGACAGCCTGCTGACACGAACCGCTCAGAGCAGGCTTGATAGCTTTCTGCCATCTTCCCCAGTTTTCCCAGTCAGCCAACCATTCTGTCGAACAAAGAAATGAACAATCCCATTCTATAAAGGCAAGAAAGCTGAAGGCTCTCTCCTTTATAGCATTTCTCCCACAAAGGGAGATTTTAGCGCAGTTCATGTTGAACATATTTACTGCAGAATGCCTGAAATTTGTTGGTGGTAACCTCAGCAGAGGATGAAGATGAAGCCATTTGTCACAGTTGCTTCCTCCATCGGTACAGATGATGATGTGAAGAGGAGCTCGCATTTCTACTGTCCATCCTGTACCTAGTGTGTAGCAAAGTGAAGATTTTTCACAAGCAGTTTAATGATCTGCATTTTATAGGCACAAAAATGAAGGGCTAAAAGGATTTCTAGGGCCAATAAAAAGTTATTTCAAAACAGTACTCACTAGCATGTGAAGCACTAACTGCTTGCAGTGCTCTTCAGGAGTGGTACCAAAGCTCCTCTCTGTTTGGGCAGGTTTTAATCTGATTTTTTTTAGTTTTATAAAATAAAGTTAAAAATAGCTGCTGACACAAATTACCAATGACTAAATCATGAAGAAAGCCTGGTTTCAGTATTCCCAGAGGTCTCATGAGTATGGCAATAACAAAATCACATTCTAAGAAATGTGACAACTGCTAGACCAAATGGCTTGCTACGCAAGTAGACACAGGAGAAGAAACTTGTGATGTACCTCCATAAGCACGGATAAAAAAAAAGTTTTAAAGTGCTATGTACAATTGCTGCATAATTTTAGCTAGGCAACAAAGCCTAAAGGGGTATGTCAAGAAAGAGCAGCTCCACACAGTGAGACAGTGTACATAGCAAGAACAGGCCCTACAAAGAGAAACAATTTTAACATGTCTATCGCTCACCCTAGCACAACCCAGCCAAACAGGGTTATAGATGTTGAATAACAGAATGGCCGTTTTCATGTGGAAAGAAATTCTAGAACATGCAAAACTCACAGAGTTTCCATCAGCAGGAAGCATGAATTAAACATCCAACCAAAAAACACTCCAAAATGAACTACTGCAAAATATTCTTTTCAAAACTCTTGTGTTTTATTTCACAATAGCACTTATAAACCAATATAAGGAGGCAAAATCAAATCTCCTCATAAAGCAGCTATTTTACCAGTCACTTTTTTATTTTGTCATTGCATATGACCCACATGACCCGTTTCCTCTGCCACCTCAAAATAACTGAGTGTTAACTTCACTCACTTGGAACCTTTTAATGAAGTGCTAGACCACTCTTAAGATAAGTTTAATCTACTCAGATGAGTACAATGGAGCTGCATCATGAGGTTATGCAGAAACAGATGTAGATGTCACTAAGGGATATAGTCATAGAGAACATTTTTATGCCTTGCAGCGTTTATATACATACGATTCATGATCTCTGTCCCTATTTTAGAATTAAGTCCACATAGATCACAGACCCTCCTTTGCCACTTGAAAATACCACCAAAGCACCCTGACTCTAGCACAGCATGTCCCAAAGGCTCTCGGCACGTCCTACCCTGCAACCACTGCTACAGCTCTAACTCTCGCTGTGAAGCAGGCAGCAAAGCAAGGCTTGTTGAGACAAGTAGCCCTTAACGCTCACAGGAGCTGCACCAGGAAGGGAAGGAGTAGATATTCCAGCTCTGCCTGTCAAGTCTGCATTTCAAAGGTTGTGCCTGGGTGTGGGAAAGAATAAAGAGGGTCTGTCAATCCACATGCAAAAGCCCACACTCTTTTGCCCTAACTGCCAGACTCTTCCTCATTCAAGACCTGAGTACATGTCCCCACTTGCTCCTTCCTACTTAAGTAAACTTCAATCATACTCACTGACAAAAACATCCATTTCTCTCCTGTCCACTCTGTTAAATTACACAGATGCATTGTAAAAGATATACATATTTTAAATATCCATGCTCTGAGAAAGAGAAGACATCCATAAGAGGCAAGGCTACTGCCTGAGGAAAGGTTTAGCACTAGCTAGTGTAATTTCTCAATTACTTCACTCAAGAATTGGTGAAAGGTGGTAATTTGTGGGGTCTTTGCAGCGGACAGAAATTTCTTAAGGCTACGGTCTACTTTCACAAAGATGGAAGGTTTCCTTTGCCCAGAATGAGACTACCGTTCTCAACAGGAACGTTATGTCTACCCTCCTAAATCTCTTTGACCAGCTGCAACTGGCACATCTCTGAATTACAGCAATGACTCAGTTTTTAAGCCACATATGCTTTGAGGGTGTACATCTATTCTCTTTCACATTGTGGCTACAGTAGGGCTTAGATAGATCATTACCGGTACACGAAAATGTGGTAGCAGACACCCACTTGGAGAAGGGGAGAGAAGATTTCACCTGGAACCTTTGAGATCAGACTACAGGATGAGTTTCAGGTGACTCATTTTTACGGCTTCAGCTGGCAGTCAGACAGAACATACGTGCAAATCCAAAAAAGTAATTCTGAAAGCCTAATTTCCGAGTCTTTCTAAAAATCCCCACATGCTAAGATTGCACCTAAACTGAAATGCTTACATACCTAAAGGCTCTTTCACTACTGGTAGCTAGATTACCAGCTACCACCTAAGTCTATTAAGGACATCAATAAACACAGAGAATTAAGCCTGCGCATAGAATTCTGGCCATAGCTACTTTCATTCTAACTTGAGAAGCAGACAGCTCATCTTTGTCCCATTTGTCAACCCATTGACTGGAACCCCTTTACTGAAAACAGATCCTCTGTAGTCTGTCCTCTTTATCCCCATGTCCCTGGTTCCCACAAATACACCTTCATTAAGTAAGCTGAAGATCCCTTGCCACAATTATTCTGTTTTTCAGTACCTTCAACATTGCAATGTAAAACACGTAACAGGTCTTGGGAAGCAGTTAGGAATGCATGCCTTTTGACTGATTTACCTTCAAGCCATATCAAAGTTGCCTTCATTCAAGACAAGCAATAGGGTGTGCTTGCTTTATAGGTTAGGATTGGGGCACACTCCTGGTCAAGGGAAGATTGAAGAAAATGTCAAGAAGGCCAGGTGTCCTGTTTTTTTTTGAATGCAGTGGCCACCTGCTTATCATTAAATACTGAATGGCAGCAGTGCTTATACACTTCCTTTAAAATAGACCTAACCCTAAAGGAAAAGTTTCCTGTGCAAAGTCCTGTGCACACAGAAGCACTGAATCATCCTCAGAAGCCTGAGAGGCAGTAGAGGGTTCATAGCCTTCTCCTTACTGCTGCTTCTTGATTACTTCTAGGAAGGCCCTCACTCCATAAACCATGCCAATTTGAAGGAGCCAGACGCCTGCTGTTGCCTAAAACGAATCCCATAAAACATTCCGAAACTGGCTTCAAGTACACAGATAACCACTTCATATAATGAATTTCTGATACGTTGTTTCAGGGTGTTTTTAATCTATTGTAACCTAACAATTACTCCAATGTATTTTACTCTTTTCTCAAACTCAGGTCACTTCCTTCTGGTGATCGTTAATTCTACTAAGCTGATGGGCTGGAAATAAGCAAGGAAAAGGGACCCGCGACTAGAGTTTTTAAGACAGCGACCCAAATATATCTTATGAAACTGAACTGAAACTGCTCAAAATAATGTGAAAACTGAGAAACGTTATGCATTTTCAAATATTTCCCTACTACGTTACAGGACATGATACAACCAGCACTAAAAGTCAGGTTGCAATAGCAACCTGCCACATTTCAAAATTCTTCCAATAACTGTTGGCAAGTACAATGCCACCGTTCACAGCTGCTGGAAAAACTTTAACAAACATCAGAACAATCAGCTTCCACTGAAAAGGTGACGATTACAGTGCATAACATGCAATGATTATGCTGAGAACAGGGCCTCCTTCAGCTGAAAACATGTCTAACATACTCTTCTTATGTATCCGTTGCCCTTGTAAACACTAACATATCAAAAGACTGGATAAGAGTCAGACTGGAAGAATTGATGCCTTGGCTATGCAGACATTAGGAAGCACTTCATCCATCCTATTTTGCTTTGCACAGGCTTTTCTGTTCCTGGTTCATAACACTACATCAGAGAAGAAAAGGAGAGAAGTATTTGTAGGGAAAACAGTATATTATTTTATTTATCTCAGTAGAACAGTGGAAGGAAGGATATGCAAGGTTAGTATAGCGCTCCCGGAGTATAAAATACCGCAGGAGATTTCTGGCTAGTCCAGAAACTCTAGAAAGAGGTCACATAGAGCAAGGTCGTGAGAGTTTCCACTTCACTTATAATAATAATAGTAAATAGTTGGTGCAAGAACAATTGCTTCTGCATAATAGGTTTTCATAGACTGTAATACCTTAGATTAATTAAGCCTAGGTACTTACCATATTTGTAAAGCATGGCCAGTCCTAATATATTTGCCCTAGAGTACAAAATATTTATTCTCCTTAAGTACCAACATGTTGTAGGGCTTGCTTCTAAAATTAACTTTTTTAGGGATAAGAAATGGCTTTGTAAGCAGAGCTGAAAGGCACCAGCTTATAAAATGCATTTCTCTTTTGATCAATTTTTCTCTTCTATTATTTATTTGGAAAAGTGGTCGTCATCTTGAAGATTCTCTTAAGAAGTAATGATACTTTCAGCTTCAAAAACTTTCTTGTGTTATGGTAATATAAATACCTTTTACAGGTTCAGCAGCAATGTGTGAACATACTAACTACAGGTACACATTTTTCTTTCCTAGAATAAGCTAATCAATCTAGAAGCAAATTTAAACATCACAGAAATATGTTTTCACTTAGTATAAGAATTATCACTAACACCCCGTATTACGAATAAGATGCGTTTCATTATTAAAAATGTATGAAATCATCATGCTTCCAGACTCAGCTGTGTGGCTTCCAATACACTAGCAGGTCATGCATGTTAACATGCTTATAACAAATTTAAAAAAAAAAAAATCTATAGAATTATACCAGTTTCTCCTAGTGAAAAATCAAAAGCTCATGGCATTTTTAGATGTCTTTTCTCATTTTTCTTTTTATAATTTACACCACCTGCTGTTACCCATTAGCACTTTGTATTTTGACATGACACTTGCCAGATTTATTTAGCTGCCAGATTGTAGCACTGCACTAAGCTTTAATCACTGTGTGCCAACAATGACTTCAGTGACTTAACGCAACTACAGAGGGCTGAATCTTTTCACTACTTTTTTCCTTAGGGGGAAGGTGTGAGTTATAAATTAGAATTCGAAATGTTTCCCATCTATAGCCACGTTTCCCAAGAGGCACTGAAAAGACAGAGTTTGTGTATATTTATGAGACATTGTCTGGGGATGCCAACTGAACTGAAATATATGAATGTTTTTAACTCACTAAACGTGTCTCAACTCCGCAGCATGCTTATCTGAAAAACAAAATATTACTTCTGATGTGTTAGGTATGCAAAAAAACAGAGATAAGGTTAACGCTGAAACCTTACACGTTTGGGCTAGAGCAGTAAAGTTTTTGTTTTGTCTATGGAGTTATTCTGAAAATAAGTGTATTAAGGCTTTTGGAAACTAACTGTTAAAATTTTGCTACTGCAATCTACATTTAAATACAATTTTATGCCACTCATATATGAAGCAACTGGCTTAAAAACTATTGACTCATACACAAACTGCAAGATGAAGTATTTCTTTTAGGAAGCTTTGGTGTCATTGTTAGTTTGCTTTTTGGAGAAAGGATCTGATGATTCAATGTTCAAGCAATATTTTTTCCATTTTTCTACTGTGTCATAGACTATTTCCTCCACTCTATTTTTTGTAAAAAGAAGTCATTAATTATGTCTTACAAAGCACAGTAACATTTTGCACTGAAATTGTTTTAAAGTCACTCCAGTGAAAATCTATGCTACTGCATCTCCCATTTACTATATTTAATGACATTATAAGCATGTGGGTTATCTTCCAACTCTGAACTACCACTTTAGAGAAGTCCCCCTGCACTATACGTAGATTAATTAAAGAACTACTTCTTTAGGATGTAAGCCCGGTTTCATGAATTTAGATCTTACAGTACTAGGATTTTTCTAGTACTGTAGAAAACTAGAAAAAACTAGTGCCCTTTATTGTTTACTGCCTTTTTTGCCCTCAGCAAATCCACGTAAGCAAAAGATATTACCACCTCATAATGCATTTCCTAGTTAACTATTTTTACTGTACCCTCCAGATGACATATGAACGTGGTGCCACTCAAGAAATAACAGATAGCAAAAATCCAAGCATCAGAGAGAAGCCGTTCATACAGCGGAGAACCAGAAAAGGAGAAAAAACTGAAGGAACATCCCTACCCGCATTCCCCTCACCTCCCTTTGCTTGGGAACTATATTAATTCTTGATCTGTGGACTCTTAGTGGGCAAAGAAATATCACAAAGTCTAAAGAAATTGCAAAAAAAAAAAAAAGTAGGGGAAAAACATTAAAAGTTAGCTTAATATTTATTCTGTTAATGACTAATAGCAGGCATAGCCAAGGACTTCCTTTCTGCAGTTAGTGCCTGCAGCAGGCATTCACTTTTCACATGACTGTCTTTAAACAAAAAAAAAAAAAAATCAACTTAATTTTTTTGCTCTTAAGCTACAATTAATTGCACTGGTACAGTGAGAACTTTAGAAAATTATACTTTGTTTTTCTGACAGTGAACAGTCACCAAGCCACTCCTGATGAACAGCACAGGACATGACATAGCCCATGGATACTTTCTGCTGCCCAAAGAGCTAGAAAACAAATCGGGGAGGAAAAAAATATGATAAATGAAACCACATGAGTTAGGAAAGAAAACACAAAAAAGCATTATGGGCTTATGTGGAAACAAACATAGGTACCTATCCATGCATTGTTTCTGCCCAATACGTTAGTGAAAGAGTAAGTTTTTCAGTCTCCTCAATTCTTTCCCAGGAACAGGGTAGTTTCACAAGCCACTGGACTACAGCTTTGATGTTTATCACAACCATTTTTAACTTTGTGAACTACACTACTTAAACTCCCTCAAACATCTGTTTATTTTCTCTTGTAACATCTTCCTTCAGTGTGAGAATTACAGATACAAAATAGGCCTTCAGGCATTAGGAATGTAAAAAGTTAGCCTAATCTCTAGGAAAGAAAATGTGTACTTAATCAAAAATAGCTTTTATAATCACATCAAACTTAATATATTTAGCATTCAGTTTCATGTAAATTAGTTTTTATGACAGATCTACTTCTGAGGTTATCCAAAACCCAAACACATGGTATTATTTTAATTCTTCCAGGTCTGAAGAGTATTTACAGACATTAATGCTATATCCCTTTCTACAATCATTAGAGACACATTATATAACTTTAATTTTTTATTTGACAAGCAGCAGTATCATGTTCGTCTTTTTTTTTTTTTTTTTTTACATTTTAATGTAGATACAATTATTAGGTTATCTGTCATATTACAATATTTAAGTTTTTTTAACTTTGTCTTAAGATACATTAAAAAACATCAACTGCAAACGTGAAGTGGGGGGGGGAGAGGAAAAAAAAAAAAAAAAGCATGGTACCCAACCAAATTTCCACATTTCAGCAATACTTCACTCATTCTTTTAGTAAAGTTTTAAGAAATGTCATAATGACATGAGCTTGAAATATCTATAGGCATTTTCATTGACGCTCATGACATGGCACTGGTGATGTTGTAAACAGCAGAAAAACAGGGGCTGCCAAGTGACCAATTATGGAGGCACAGGCCTGCCTCTTCCCACAGGAACACACCAAACAGTGACAGCAATGATCTCCTCACAATCATACCTGCAGGATAGCAACATCATGCTACATAACTGTATTCGTCTGCAGAGGCCTGGCTTCGCTCTATGTACTGTTTGTCTATCAGAACTTCAATACACTTCTTAATCATGCTGATACTTGGGTTAAACCTAGCTCTTGATTGGCTAATTACCTGCAAAAGAAAGATGCATTTTAAGTGCAGTATTTATTTACAACAGTTATAGATGCTTCAGAAAAATTCAGTGAGTGCTTTCAGGCAGCTTCTGTATGTTTTTCTTTTAAAGACAGGATTAAATATACCTGGGATAGTTTACTTATGACAACCAGCAGAGCATTTCTATGCATTATGGTCAGTACCCTTAGAATAACTGCTTAGCTCTTTCACGGTTCAGTGTGCTCGCATATTAACCGAATCTTTCCCATCCTCTTGCGTACTTATTTGTCACGGCACATATGAAGATAAATATTTAAGTTAAAATTAACCTAACATGAACACATTTCTTCACTTCTGGTACTTAAGCAAAGTGAAAACTTTATAAAAACAAATGTGCCTTTTCAGTATTCACTGTGACTTAACTGGCAAGGTGAATTCCCTGGTGTTTATACATTTTCGTTGTTCTGGAATACTTAAATTGTGGGCTCCCAAATTTTCTTTGAATAATAGCAGCTTTAATTGGGACTTAAACATCAGAAGAATTCTTAATCTTAGACTTCATAATAGTTTATACAATTATAAATGGTTAAATTTCAGTTGACTGTCTTCTCCAAAACTACTTCCAGAGCTGAACATGATTTTCCTCTCATGCATCACTATTTTTGTTATCACAAAAAGTTAGAGAACATATTTTAATAATAAAGATTTGCAAAACCTGTGTTTTCTTTGTAGCATTAAAAACTGTCACTGAGTTTAAAAGACAAATGTGCAAGCAGGCAAATAACCAAATACCAAAAAACATGACTAGGATGTTATAATAAGATCTGTTTCATTCTCAAATGAAACAATTTGAATATATTAAAAATGCAGCTTATCCTCAGCGACTCTACTGCCCTAGACAATTAAATTTACAAAAGAAAACGAATTTCTTTTCAGGAGATTTGATAAAAAGCTCTAGGTGACACTTCTGATCACAAAAGACAGCCCCAAAAGACCCTAGCACTTAAGTAATCATATAGTAAAGTCACACTACTTCCCCGCTGGTACAGTTGCCAGCATATGAGATGTGCGCTAGATTTTGCTGTTCTCTGTCTACAAAGTCCCAGCCCACGCAGTGCTCCGTACCCGGCCTTGGAAGGTACCAGTCCTGCTCAGCCGCCTGGAAAGGTGGAAACGAAGCCTTCCCCCCGCACTGTTCTCTTCTCCTAAACAACTTGAGACAATTGGGATAAACCTCTCTCCTTTCAGCTGCTGAAGACAGCCCTATGATTTGGTCAGACTGTGTTTGGCCAATTCCCCCGCATATAATGGAACTTTGTAATAGATATGGTAAAAATTAAATTATGGTAAAAAGACAGCTTTATAAGCGCTATGGAAGACGCTGCAGCTGCAGGCAAAACATTAGGTGTCTTTTAATACTTGTGAAATAGTCTCAACCTTTCTCACTTTTACCAAAGTGAAGGAAATGGGGGTTAGCAACAGAATATGTAAAACTGTAAATCTGGGCAATTTTTCAAACTTTACTCCTACAGTTAACTTACAGGTAAAAAAAAAAAAAAAAAAAAATTATTCTATTTCCTAGTAATGGAAAGTGAGGCAAACAAAAAACGTACCTACTTAAGTGTCATGGTATACTTTGCCTGTAGTTTCTCATTTGTTTTCCCATTAAAAAGTGATTTTTATTTCACCTGGATTTCTTGTTTGCTTTACAGATTTTCATGGCTTTGTCGCAGTGCTAGTGCTTGCTGGAGCCCTCTATGACCCAGCTGAACTCACCAAATAGACTATTACCCCAGCAAAAAACCCAAAAGCACCCAAAAGAGAGTTTTGTTGGGCTAGCAGCCACGGGTCCCATACGCTCCACAGCAGTACAAACGAGAAGAAAGTGCACCGCCAGAAGAAGGGCAAGGGGAAAAGATTTTTTCCCTTGGTGCTAACAAGCTTTTAGGTCGGCTCAGATTTCACACAAATTCAGCCCTACACTGAGACTGATTGTCCTCACCAACATCTCATGTCCCATGTGTTGATTCAGGACAGATAGGTAGGTATCTATCTTTGTATAGGTTGTTTTTCTTTTTTCTAACAAAAGAAGATATGAATAAGAAGAATGGGTAGAAATATCTCATGTTTAGAACAAAAACCTTTCTGGAAATGAGTGCATTGTCCTTTCCTCTCTACCATCCCCACTGACTTTATTCACGTTAAGGGAAAAGCCACCTCCTCCTTCAAGAGGCTGTGGTATGAGTTAGGGTATATCTAATAAAATTAACAGTTCAGCAAAGAGTACATAATGACATATAGGGGCCCAGCCAGGACCTTGAGTATTTTCTTGGGCACCTCACCCTAAGTGAAATGTGTGGTGCTGCAGTTCAATTTTTAGAATCAGAGCTAACTACATTAAAGATCGCTCAGGACTTTGATCATATTTCTAACAGTATGATTGTGCCTTCAGATCTCAGGGAAAAAGAAATTTTAATGAGGCAAGCAAATATCATTAACTATTCATAGTAAACATTTCCTTTCAAGAAATTCATTCTTACTCCTCAAAAAGTCAGAACAAAAACCTTAAATGAATACACTATTTATAAATATTTAAATATCATGATAAAAGCTACAAGAACTAAGTAAATATGCCAGCATAATTAGTAAAAATATCACAAATGAATGTTATAGGAAACAAAAATGGTCTTGACAGTAAATCAAATTTTACTGGAAGGCTAGCAGGAAAAAATATTCAAAGCTGGACAATCAAGAAGTTATACTTATTTTAAAAGTTTAATAGCTGAGATGGTTATTCATTATTTAATCAAAGTCAGTCTAGTGAGAAGACTGAGCATGTCCAACAACTCAGAATCACCTGGCAAGTTGGCCTTATTCACACAGTGTGAACCAAAACAAGCTACTGAGCTCAATGCAGATGTAACTAGATACAATTTCTGCTTGCCATGAGATTTTTCACCTTTCTGTTTAACCATTAAGTATACATAACCTGTCTCCCAGCAATTTGCTCTACAACCTGGCAACAGGCAGACCTCCCTGGCCTAAAAGTAGATCTATATCACAGACTATAGAAAAGATGACTAGCAAATTTTAAAGAATCTAGCTCAGCTTGCAGTAACAGTTTAGCTGAGGCAGCATGGAAATCTGCACAAATTAATTCAGAGTGCAAAATGCAGGAAAATTTAGCCTCGATGGATTTTTGTACTGCTTCACCTCATTGCCTGAGGTCCCACAATTGGTCATTTGGGCAACAAGTCCCTACGCCATACCACAGCATAGATATCAATTATTTAGAAGTCTAACCTCCAGTTCTAAATGCTCAAATACCACTGAGAGTATAACTGGTATTCAAAATTGAGAACTAAAGACTAAATGATTAAGGATACTATTTTCATAAGTGTCATAAATTTAATTGAAAGCTAAGGTAAAAATCAGTGCAGGTTGGTGTGGCTGACGAAGGATAAATGGAGCACCTGTATTCTGTGCTCCTCATGTGTTGCTACTTAGTTTTTAACTGATTAGCAATCAAAATATCCACTCTTCCTGCAAAGTTTGAAAAAGTTCTAGCCGTTAATAGACTGACCTACTCTGCAAGAGCATTGCGGGAACAAAATGCAGTAGAGGCATCTCAGATAGAGCCCCTTAAATTAGATAAAGGAAAAAACAACCAGAAAAGATTTTTTGTTTTTAAGATCTCAAGATTTGCAATCTATCCCACCACTTAAACTGGCCTCAAGAGAAGCATACCTCGAAAATCTTTTCTAAAAAATTGAGAGTATGGAGAAAATAAAGTATTTTCAACAAGGAAAAAGGGCTTGCTTACCGCTTTCTCAGTTCCACTCGAAAAGTCTTACAGGTTTTATTCACTATTACATTAATTTAAGTAACAGAGGAGCAAATAACCCAAGATTCCAATCAAGACCTGTGCTGCCTCACCCTTCAGATGTTCAAAATCAGACTTTTAAAATTAAGCTCACTTTGACAGCATTTGTGTACAAGCACTATTTCAAGACCCAAAACTTTTAAGATATCTAACATTACCAGTCAATATGAAAGCTCTGGACTTATAAGCTCTCTGTAGCTACTTTTTTGTTTAGGAAATAAAATATAAATTAATTGATGGGTGTGGCAGACAGTCTCCTCCATCACCGCAGGACAGAAAGCCTACTGGACATCTCAAAATGACTTGAGTGTCACATCACCTCCATGTTCAAAATTGCCCAATAGAGCAGGAATTCGCTTCCTCACCAGCCTGTTCTGAGAAAGGGCTATTTGGCAAGGCTCAAGAGGTGCACAGAATGAATTAGACTGAAGAGCAAATGCCTTGCAAGGCTGAGAAAACCAAACCTGGGAACCAGTTGGTATCTAAGGCATAAATATAGGTTAGGACAAGGACTTGGAATATGGAATGCTATAAGGCAGATACAGATGGGAAAGGTGGAGAAAAACAAATGAAATGGCACCTCTGTCCCAGCCAGTCTGTGACAGTTTGCAAATCCTAAATCTAGAAAATCTAGACAACAGTTCTGCTTAAAGGAAAATAGTAAGAGATGCATGTTAGCATACTCACACCACTTTTAACATGTAAGCCATGAAGCAAAAAGAAATCCAGCTTTATGATGAGATCTCAAAACTGGGTACATGCTTCTGTGGAGATTCCATACCTAGAAAGCCCATATTCAGATGCTTTCAATTGCACCTATGGCTCTGGCTTAATGACTCTTATAGGATAGGGCCTCTGCAGGCATACAACCAACAGGAAAGAGTAAGAACAGCAACACTTAGGCCTTAATGCTTGAGCGCCAATATATAGAGAGAGGATTGATTAACTACAGCTAAGTATTCCAGTCCTATAGTCTGAAGTAGACCCCAATAAAATTCTCATTAATTTCAGTGAAGTATTAGTTTTGACATGGACACTGCGCAGTTTCGTGGTCAGATCTTTTATGCAGCTATCCCTGAAGCTGTATCAAATCACACTTCAGAAGAGAATTTTATCTTACCTCCTGAATAAGAGCATTATGTCGCAACACTTTACGTGCTTTCATGATACGGACTATAGCAGCTTGAAGATACATTTTTCTGTCTTCATCTACAGCACTTCTGGTCTGCTCCATCTCCTGCAATACAGGAAGAAGAGCAATGCTTCAAATATGGTAATATCAATAAACACTTCATAATAGTATCTTTAATCTATACTTTTTCCTTTGATAAAAGTCATCAGTTAATACTAAAATCTAGGGGAAGTACAATTCCAGGCAAAACGCTTCCCTAAATCAAGAACACCAGACTGAATTAGAAGGGTATAGGAAAATATTAAAATAGGCCAAAACTCACTTCTTGTGTATTTTCACTCTACTGAAGCAGTAGGGGAACATGAAGGACAAAGAGAAAGCACACTCAGTTATAATTTAGTCTGACTTAACACAGTCATAGTTAGGAACACGTTGTTGTGAGGTATTCGCTTCAGATCTCTTATCCCTGTCAAGAGGAATACTATAAGAAAATGTTTAGCTATTGTTTCAATCGAAGGGTGTCTTAGTGCATTGGTATGTTTTGTGGTAGCTGTACTGCTATTAAGGTCAGATTATACAGGAAGTGAGTCTCATCTAAATAAATTACAATCTAAAAATCATACCAGATTTTCATCTGTGCACTGGCTAATTCACTGGCTAATTATTTCCTGCGGTTCCCCTTTTTTTCACAGATATGAAACTACCTATAGTATAATTTTTTTCAGGCATATATATAGCATATTTTTTGTTACATAGCTATATATATATTTCAAATTTCACCTACCCCTCTCCAAACCACCAATGGATAAAATTAAGAGAAAAAATTACAGAAATATTGAAGTACAGAATGCTCAATCATGCTTCCAAAATTTAATTCAGATTAAGTTCTACACTTTGATACCGATTTGAAGTAAGGGATATAATCTGCAAGCGCTGAAACAACTAACTTGCACTACAGCGTTAAGATATTAATGAAAACTTTTTTAGAGAAGTCAAGTTCCTTTGAAAGAAAGTACACTGTGAAAATAATTATTTTAAAACTTCAGTCTTGATGTATGTTTCCTTTCTTTCCTAAGCAGCTAAGGAAAGATTTCTTCTGATGCAGGTCTCTGAAACAACATTATAAAAAGGTTCCAACAACCACAGCCCTGAACAGCTATTAAGCTCTAATACAAACTTTGTGCGTCTACACCTTTTTTTTGTTGTTGTTAAAAGGAAAAAAAACACATTGAGGGTCATATTGCCTTTTTGATTTTCTGTTCTCTCTTAGTAATTTGGATATCACTAGCCATTTTTTAGCTAGATTTAAAAGAGGAAAGGGAACCCACAGAAAATAATTTTCTACGGGTTTCATGTAAGTCAGGAGCTGAGTTGGAGGGAAATATCCAAACCAGTGCTTTCACTGAAGAGAAAAGCAGGAAAGACTTACTATAACGTACTGAATTTGGCAGCACGCATGTTTCCTGTCTCTTGCACAAAAGCCCGTGTCTTAGGAGATTATAAGAGGGAATGGGGATTACTGACATTAGAAGTTTATTTGGCAAAGGACACAAAACTATATGAAAACAGTGTTGACTGGTTCTGCTGCTCATGGAATAACTTGCTTTTAAATACACTAACAAAAAAAAAAAGAATTCTTATTAGATACAAAAATGCTAAATGTCAAACTCATTCGGTTCAAGAGGAACAGCTCTACTGTCTTTCTCTTCTTTCTGATTCCCTATTCCCCCTTTTCCTGCCAATGCTTTTACATTTTGAGTACAAAAAAACCCCAAACAAATAAAAAACATAAAACTTTGCAATGCTTCAGTTTTAAACTTAATTGAACAACTTCCCTACAGTCATGTAAATCTTGCATAGAGACCCTTACATCTGTTTACATCAACCTAACACAAAAACAAGCTTCCTAAATTGTTTAAGCTACAACCACCAAAGAATACTTGCCTGTGGTGTGTCTTTCTGCATTGATGTAGTAATTTTAAATTTTGTTCGTTTACTGCTGAAGTTCATATTTAATGAAAACGTAGACTCTACTTCTATATCTTCCTGCAATAAAGAAACTTTTTAAAAAAAACAGAAATGGAACTAAAAAAGAGCAAGCAACCAGGATTTGCCAGGATAACAATTCACTTTGAAAAATGACAGTTAGGGGCTCGCAAACATACAATTTTAGCAGATTTGTGTCTGGAAATTCTAGAGAGCCACTAGAACCAGGTCAATTTTTTAAGCTACAGTATAAGCAACCTAGAAATCCAGTGTATTTTAGAAAACACTAAGAACTCCTCTGACATACATGAATATTGTCAACAAATCAATAATATTACAGCAATTTCTGTTTCAATGCTTCAACAACTTCTTTTAGTTGCAAAAACTCTCTGTTTAAACTCATTTTCTCCCTGCAGAGAAGGTGGGATTTGCATTTACTTATGCAGAACCTCAAGAGAGCAAGCTGTTACTTTCACAACTATTACTACTGTTGCCTTCCAGAAGCAAAGGAAAAACATCTGCACTTTTTTGTTATGCTGTGCCGAAAATAGCTGATCAACTGCAAGTTCCACAGTTCCATGTCACCTGCATATTTCTTTCTCATTAAAATCTCAATTTTTTCCACACTTCTTGTAAAAGTTCACTTCTTTCAATAAGCGGTAACTATTCACTACAGTCCAAGCACCTTCACATTCAAGTAAAAAGATGGCCTGGCTGACCTTTGCAGATTACAGACAAGACTCTGTACAAGTATCACCAGTTTCCAGCAGAATAAAGCTGCTGGGCTTCTTAAACTGGAATCCTGCCAAACCATGCAAACACTTTAGCAAATACAGTCAGTATTTATCTAAAAATATGCCCAAACCAATATTAATTGCATATTCTACAACAAATATTCCTTATTAGAATATTTCGTAATATTCAGGAATAGTATAGAAAATTTAATATGAAAGGGCAGAGATCAAGAATTAGAACAAAATATAAATTATTATATTTTAACACTATTGTGCTTATACAGCTGAACAGAAATCAAAATAAATTACTTATGTGCGGCATACAAACTAGAAAAGTATGATTAAGCAATAAAGACGTTGTCAAAAAAGTTTCATTTTTTTAAGCAAAAGCAAAGTACAGCAAGTATTGCACTTTGCTGTATGGCTCAGACACAGGTAAATAAAAATAAGTATATTTAATTTTACTGCTTAAGCCACCAAAGTTCACTGGCTTATCCAATAATTTAGCTGACAGACTGCATATGGATCAGCTTTCACATTGCTGGATGAAGTGAAGGAAAAAAAAGGGGGGGGGGGAGAGAGAGAGAAAGAGAGAGAGAGAGAGAATGAGAATTAGCAGAGATGACTGAATACAATAGCCTCAAAGCGAAAGGACCAGAAAATGTAGTAGTAAATATTAAAAGGTGAAAAGGTTGGAAAGCTATGATATTTAGTCTTCAGACGATTTATGTTTAAAGAAACTGGCCAAACCTTTACAACAGATATCAATAGATGTAAGTCCTTTAAATAACGGGCAGCTTTCTAAGATTATGAAAAATCTCACTGTTTTCTGTAATAGCTCCCAGTGTTATATTTCACCCATGGTTTAACAGACATCTTCCCAGCCACTGTTCCAACCTGAGCTCATTTCTAGATATTGGAAGCATGTCCTATGCTTCAGCCAAGCATCAGATCTTCCTTGTGATCTCACTTTCCATTTTCTAATATTTTCCTGGTTAAAAAAAAAAGCAGCTATCAGAGCAGCTTTGGATACCTTCTTGTAAGCCATGTGAACAGCTTATCTCAGTTGCTTCTGCCCGTTACTGTCTGAATAACTTAGGCTTTCTTGACTACCTGGCAGCACACCCTAAACTTTTTATGGAAAGCACAAGCATTTCTATAGTGTTTCTTACATAACAGACATTTATGTCCTTCACTTTACGGGGTATATGTGGTTTGATGGGGGTCATACAGCCCGTAGAGTCTGAGGCAGAGTTAGAAATAGAACCTGTATCACCCCTTGCCTTGACCATAAACATAGCTCAGCTCTTACTGGAACTCCATGAAACTCCTTCCACGAGTTGCCCTTCCACCAATGAGTTAGGCAAAATGCAGCAAAAATCCACATACACAACCCCAACTTTCTCCTTTCCTCCTCCCTCTTCTCCTGTAATGTGTAGCAAGGAAGAGCATGTTGCTGTTACTTCCTTCCTCTTAATCCCACAATTTTATTTTAAGGATCTCTTTTAAGACTTTTGATTTACTGCTCAGGCTCCTTCCCATGATCCAGTATAACTTTGAAAGCATATTTACAGCATATTGCCCTCCAACAATGCTGAGTCTAAGGCCATATGAATGAAATTCCACAGAAACAATAAACAGTCCTAGCATTATTACCTTTTTAGCAGACCCCGCTATACAGGAGAAATAAAGATTAAAAAAAAGCCCGCTTGTTCTGTTTTTCCTCATAAATATAGATTTATGATGGTTCACAAAGGTTAGTAATACAATTCAAAAAAGCAAACAGTGGATTCTTTTATATTAAAAAAGCCCTCAACAAGTAGTAGAATTACAACACGACAAAAAATAAAATATTTTTGTATCATTACTACATACCTTGTCTGAGTCATGGTTGATCATTTTGACATCAAGTAAGGATTTGATGGTTTTTGTCAGTTCCTTCTCATTCATTTGTGTACTATCCTGAAGCTCCTTGTAACTGACAGTTTCACTGTTGTTGAAGGCAAGCAACACTGCCATTTGGTATGTTGTGACCATGGCTACATAAGGTTTGCACAAATAATTCATTTTTACTTCACCTGTAATGATAAAAGAGGTATTTTTTACCTGCCTGAAAGCAGATCTGTTTGAGGGTGAGCATCAGTTAGTGGCAATTTTCTACTACCACAACTAAAATTTCATTACAATGTATTGTTGTGTTCCGGTTTTCAGTTCCATGTAATATGTTGTGGTGCTCAGTTATTAAAGCCTGATATAGAGAGAATTTGATATAAAATATGAAAGACTGATACTTATTAAATTAGCCCAAAACTTTACGCATCCTTACCTATATACTTTATATACATATATAGCTTTTATTATCTATGCATATAAAGTATAACTAAAGATACATATAAACATATATGTAACATATAAAACATATGTAGTTACTTAAATACCTAAGTAAACTATAAACATATATATGTTCTTAAATACTTGCATGTCTAGGTAAACTAATATAACATTACTCAAACAGTTATTTAATAGTCAGCTAAGGGACAACCAAAGAGGTCTGATACTACAAAAACAATTCCTGGGCAATTTGTTATCCAAGTCAGCAGTTTCACAGTGCCAGTCTGAGGTTAAGAATGCACAACTCCAATTCTACTTGGATTTAGTTAGTCATAGATAACATACGCAAGTTTATAAAACATAAATTTAGAAATTCTGAGCAACTATTAATTTATGATGTAAGATAAGTCATTTGACTTTCATATGCAACATAACGTTCCAACTGCAAAGTCCGTTTGAAAGGAGCATTACAAATAATTGTCCGTTATGTAGAGAAAGTTTAGTGAAGTACTTATTTTTACCTGTACAAAGATAATGTAACCATGTAAGCTTTCTTCCACTAAAGTGTTGACTGTAAAATAATTCAAACTGCAAAACAAAATTAACTTCCATTAATCACATGTATAACTACTTACAGCATTTTATTATCACACTACCACCCCAGTGAATACACAATAACCTTTTGTTCACTACTTTAGATAGATATTCCAAATCAGCTCACGATAGCATCTTCCTTTAGAAGGAAGATGAAGGACTTAAATACTTGAACGTGTTGATATTAACATATCATCTGATGACTAAATCAGAAAGATTGTTGAGATATTCATACCCTTAAAGTATAAAATATTGTCACTAAACAGTTCCAAAGAAGATCAAGTATACCAAATCCCAAAGAATATCCAGCATTTTTAACAATCATAATCTCGTTAGCTTTTATTATTTTGCTGCTTCCAAGTCTATACAAAAAGATATATTTTTATTTTTTTTCCTTTTGGTGAAATCAATCCTATATTACATGGTTTTGACTCCCTAAAATTGATAAAATTGATTAAAGTCAATTCAGAAAATCCATTTAAGTTTTTTTTTTTTTTTCAAAATTTCCTTCATAAAATGTAAGCTTTTAGGTAACAGGTACTTTCCACAAAGTCAGCTACACACAATGAAAATACATAGTTACAGTACTCACAATAATAAAGTGTGGATGTGCATTCACTTCCAAGAAAAGGACTATAGTTTATACACAGACTTGAATGTTATAGCTATAAAACATACACCAATGCAAAACGATTTCGACAAACATCCTCTCGCTCTTCACCCATTAAACAACTCACGTTCCCCATCCAACTTTCCCTGCCTACACAAGAAATATCTCTGCCACACAGCATGTTTTTAAGGACTCTATAGCTCTTCTAGCTTTCTGTCTTGGAGAAAGTATTTCTGATTCCCGAAATCAGAAAGTTGTATCTTTATATAGCAATAAAAGTTTATGGAGAAGAGTGACAGAAGGAATATACTGGTTCAGATTGTTTATAGTACTGAAGGCTTAAAAACTGCAGGATACAGTCATCTCTTTTAGGACTAGGTGACAAAGATGCACAATGCAATTTTGCATGCAAACAGATCTAACTGGCAATCAAACAGCACTCATGCTTCTCTTCTGCAGGCCAACAGGTACAACAATAAAACAGGAGATCATGCAACACTGTTAAGAATCCAGAGGACACATTGCTTATCATTTACATTTTGGTTACAACAGTAGCACCTTTAATATTGGAAAAAACACTAGTGTGAGGTCCTTCTGTGTCATCTCTTTAGCTGCAGTTCACCTCAGCAGCATTCCAACTATTTCAAAGACTCTCCAGGGTTGCTTAAAAAATTATTTCAGAGGAGGAACTGCAGATCACAGGAGTAGCCAATTTCTGTTTAACCATCTAATCTCAGGAATCATAATTTTTTAGAACAAGTCAAAAATATCTAAACTTTACTGAAGATTAGAAATGCAGAACAAAATTGAAATATAATCTCAATTTCTTAAATCTTTTTTGAAATAGATATACAAACTTTTTACAATTCTCATTTATAAGCACCTAACAAACCCAAGTTCAACTCTTTTATATATCTTAGCAAATAGATTTCTACAAAAACAGTTTATATATTTCTAAGGGCCATAACTAACATCTAAGTTCCACATACTTGCAAGAAAAATATTACAAATATAAGCAGAAGCAACCTTGGTATCACTAGCTTTTTTTCTAGACGAAAAACACCCTGCAGTCTAGTTTCTCCTTTTTCCTCTCCACTGCTTAGGTTATGATCTTCCCATATACTGCAAGTGTTTGTTTTTACTGATCATCTACGTAATGCTATCACATGTAGACCAATTCTTATCAAAGCCATGAGAAGGACATCAGATTTTATAAAATGGTAGAGAATGAGGGTAAAAATTAACAGACCTACCACCATTTAGCCCATGTAAATCATGCAAGCATCTCATCTTAGATTCCTCAACACAATTTATAGGGTATTTCAAAAAAGTAAGGTTGAAAGCAGGTACAGTTTTTGTCGGCCCTCCAATGTGAGTTTCTAGCTAGACACAGCTACTGGGTTTGCTAAGATCTCAAAACCAAAAAGTAACTACAGATTCTCAAATTTTTGCTGTCAAACTTTCAAAACCTTGAAACCTTCCAAAACCTGTTTTCACAAAGGAGTACACATTTCTGACCTGGAAAGTAACGTTTCAAAGTTGTGTTAACCAATACTTAACAACTGAGGCATCCCCTCAAAAATCAATACTTCAAAAATCTTATGTACAAAACAGCATTAATAGTGGTGATTTTTTTTTCTTTTTATAGGCATTTCTAGCTCTTACAAAAGGTGCTGCATCACTCTAGAAAGTAATTTTTCCTGATATTTAAAGTATACATGCAAATACGGACATGCAAGTATCTAGCAGAACAAGAGTGTCAAGAATAGGAAAACATTTACTTCTGAGCAAGAAAAGGACTTTAACAATGTAAAATCCCTATCATATTCCAGAAACATGGGACAGTTTTGTTTCTCGTCTTTGTGCAAATGGAAATTAGCTATGCAGTTTGAAATTTGGCACTAAAGGAGCACAGGCCTGGCTACTGTAAATGAGACAGCTCTCCAGAAAACCCTTGGAATGCAATTCCTGGGAGATTCTTTCAAAGCTTAAATATTTACACTTACATGTTGTTTCCTCCCACAGGGAATAAGAGAAGGAAAGGCATGATGGCTTGTGATAAAGACAAAATCAAATTCAGAAGCAAGAAGTAGAAATATCCTATTGTCCTACTATATGCAATCTGCTGATCTTGTCGCTAATGAAAATTAGCGAGCAGTACAGCGAGAATAAGAGAAAGATCTAGGAAAAGAATGGAAGTGATGGATGTTTAAGAATAATTAAATATAATCCAGAATGTTTAAAAAACCCTTTAAAGGCTATGGCTTCCAGCTTTCCTTTTCCATGGGCTAAACAGCTTGAAGGAGAAAAATTACTCTGACAGGAAGGAAAAAAAAAAAAATCTCCAAAAGCTAAAATTAAAGTTTATGACAAGGCTTGTAAAAATCAGCTTACATTTTAACAACATGTCTAATACAAGAGTCTGACCGTTTTGCTTACATGGAGAAATATAAAAACGGGGATTTTAGTAGCTATGGCATTCTCTTGGATGTCCTTTGAAAATACTTGAAAATCGGCTGAAAAATCAAACAGGAAAATTAAATTACAAGTCTGACCCTCATCTATCACCACGTTAGTCAAAAGGGACAAATCAGATGGCATATATTGTCTAGTACCTAGTAAACTCTAGTATTTTTTCCAGAAAAAGTCTAGAAATTTTGTCCTCATAGTTCCTATCTGAAAGAAACATGAAACTGTGGCTTGCAGATTAATCCCAATTCAAGGTTGAAATATTTTTTGGCAATGACAAATACTTAAAACAGATTCAGAGAACCTTTCCTTGAAACTGGACCAAACCACCCGGCGCCCATTGCAGCCATCGCTACGTACAGATCTATTTTGCTCACTCCGATTTGGTCTGGCAACTCTGGTTAACACTGAGAGAAGGAAAATACTAAGAGGGAATTCTGACCTCTCAGAAAAAACAGGTGTTTCCTCTTCTGTAAGCTTGAGTAGTGTGAAAGGATATATTTCTAATACCATCCAAATAAATATGTATTTATAGGGAATTCCAGCAAATATGAGAGCCCGAAAAAGCTGTTTAGCTGTCTGTCCCGCTGCACAAGCACTCCCATACTTAGGAGTGCAACAGCAACTTTTTTTTCCTCCCTTCTAAACCCAAGTCAGAATCCTGAGAGAACTCTCTCTTCGCAGGTAAACTATTCAAATTTGACAGTACAGAAAAAAGTTGTCAGTTTAATCAAAGACTCCCTAGGATCATATTCTGTTTCCTCACGAAATTATCAGGATAATCTAGAGCATTAATTCTAGCTAGGTGATACTCAGATAAGTTTTCTCCTTTGAAATATCACAACAGTCAAGTCAGGCAAGTAACCCAGCGCCTGAGTTTCTCTGATTTGCTGATCCTCCAAAATTTTACAACCAAGGTACAACCCACAGTATTCCTATTTCAAGCCCACAAAGAACACCAAATGTCAATTACCCTCCGGGGATCTCAAACTATCCACAGAATATGGACTGAAAACTACTATATTACTAAAACCCAAGTGTCACTTTATATAGCAGGAACCAAAGCAGAAAACAGTTCTAATACTTCATAGTAATACACAAAAGAGTTTCTTTATAGCAGAATCAGGTATCTTCCATCATATTTACAATTTACATCAGATTATCCATTCAAAGTAATACACCGTGGGTATGAAACTGCTAACAAAATCAGTTACTGATTACGTCCAATAATATGAAATACATTTTATTTTTATTACCTTTCTAAAACATACTTCACCATTAATATATATTTATCAAAGATCAACACCCATATTTTGTGTATTCGATCACAAACATTGTAGAGATAACATTTTGAACAGAAGAACATAATCAAGATTAATACAGTATTCTACCTGTACATAACAGAAACAATCACACAGCAAGATAATATTTGGCCAAAGTAAAATTTTTACCGCTTTGAGAATTTTCAAAAATATCTTTTAATTTAGTTTTCCATGAAGCTTGATTTTCAACAGCTCCTAAGAAATACGGGACAAAAAACCCCATATCTGAGTTTTAATTTGCTATTAAATCTGCTAAGATTTAAAATCTTTTTTATCTACATATTAGGAATCAGTATATAAGCTAAGATTCAACTCGGTTTGTCTGACTGCATTTAGCAGTATCTCCCTCATTCGTTGTGTGTTGTGAAAAACACAAAAAAGCTACGTATACATACAAAAAAATTAGCACACCATTTGGGTGACCTTTCCAAGTTTCATATGACTGGAGGCAGGATAATAGTGATTTACAAACAAAACGAAAGAGCTCAGGTTTTTCTCTGTTAGAACAATTATCTTTAAGGAGTTCTAAAGATATACTTTTCTACTTCCCAGGTGTTTACAAGAAACCTCCTACTAACCTACCATCTGTACACTCTTCTCCAGTTCCTGAGGAATTGCAAATGTAGAAGAAGGAGCCTGAGTTAGAGGCCATGCACCAGCCTGAGGGTAGCAGGAAAATTAAAGCGTTAATGTTTTCATACAAGTTTCATACAGTTTATACATTAAGAAAAAATAACCTTCCTGAACCTATCTACAGTGTAAACGATGTCATAAGACATTCAATTTGAACCAGAAGTTTTACGACTCATGCCTCAGGGAGGCATTAATTCAAGACAAGAAAACAAGACATCTTATATCACTATTGTTAATGCACTAGTGGGATAACTTTAAAAAGAAAAACTAGGAATAGAAATTATTTCACAGTGATCACAAGGTGTCAATTTCCATATGAGAAGTATCTAGAGTCAAAAAACTGTTCACTTGTTATCAAAATATAAGAATCAAGTACAGATAACTCAATAGTAAAAAACATACATTAGTACCTGTAGAACATATATCTGAAAACTAATTCCCAAATCTATAATCGTGTCCTGGTTTTTGATAAAGTTGTTGAATTTATTGTTGAGATCAGCACTAACGCTCATGTCCGTATACATTCGATGGAGCTTGCTGGTAAATTCATAACCACAGGCTTGCTGTGAAGAAAAATTATAATAAATTTCATAGTGAAAATAGTCCTTGCTAGATCAATTATGCACATTTACTACTAAAAAAAAAAGTTACCATAATATTTAGAGAAAACTGGAATTACAAAGGAAAACAAACATTATACATGAAAACTATCAGATTTATCTCAATTCCACCCTTCTGTCCGTTGGCATACATGACCAATGTTAGTTTATAAAACTGAGCGACAGAGCTGCTTTATGATAGGCTACGTACATAGGGATTATTTGAACTCATCTGATAAAACTACCCAAAAACTCAAAATCTGAAATGCTGAAGTGCCACTGGGCAATATCTCTCTCATACACTACAAAGAAATTAGTTTTTCCTTTCAGCTGCTGGAAACAGCAACTACAGACCGCTAAGTTATCTCGGGCACCCTCTGCTGGACCCGCTCAACATTACGTTCTCTTATGTTTACTGTTACCTAACTCTGCATTAGAAAGGAATACGTTACCTTCAGTTTATTAATCATGGCTTCTTCAGAGTCCATGGACATAGACAAACCATGAATTAATCTCTTTGCCAACATTCTGGCATAAAACTGCATAAAAAATAGATATGAGGATTTTTTTAAAGTATAATTCACATTCTTCAGGTATACTTTGAATTTAATATTTTAACATTTACTGAGTATCAAAAGTTACCTTTTGGAATACATCTTTGTCATCAATGTATTTGAAAACAGTAATGAAGCTTGTAAGTTTGTCTTCTACTTCATTTTCTGTCATTCCTTTTGCTGACTTCTTCAACAAGTTGTCACAGTACTTGGCCAGCTCAAGTTAAAAAGAAAAAAAAACAAACCCAAACCTACTTGTCAAGCTTGAGAACAAATATATGCCAAAGTACTCTAAACTGCTACACAGACGTTAAAGCATAACACAGGTCACGGTTTATCTTCTCTTGCTATAAGGGCTGTATTCATAGGAAAAAGATGCAAATCGCACTTAGACAACATACAAACTCCATACAAAAAATTACAACTGCACAAACTTTTGGCATACTCACAATAGGCATGTGCAGGTTCAGCTTTTATTACTGAAATATACACCTGAGAGTGACTTAGAAAGAGAAATGGATATTCATTTGATGGTCACTAAGCCAATTCTTATAAGTCTTCTAAAACAGCATTATTACATTGTACAGCAATGTACATCCCTTACCAACTCAGGCGCTTTGCAGATCGACTTGGGTTCCCTATAGTTAACTACTGATGTCAGAGCCTACATAGGAACACAGAGCAAAGACAAAAAAAATTAAAAAAGTAAATGACTTAAAACTTGTTCTTTTATGAAATTTAAAGTAATAGAAAAATGTTAAGGGTACAGACCATCCAAAGCCTTTGTAAAACTGAACTAGACAAAAAGAGAGAGAAAAACAATCAAAAGGCCTTTACTGGGAATTACTGTTCAGTGCGAATTTGAAAGTTGATCTTTTTAAAGTTGAGATTAAGTTAAGGGGGAAAAAGGTACAGAAATAGAAAGTAATTACAGGATGTAAGAAAGAGAATTAAGCTCTGATTAGACATTTAAATGTAAAAGAATGAGGATTTTAGTATACATCAATATGTATAGTCCAAAAACACGAATGGAAACAAAATGGAGAATAATTGCAGACTAAGCAGGTTTGAAAAGCAGCACCATCTTACATCAACAGCATACATCTTGACTTGAAAAATATACTTGATGTGCTCATCACAGTAAGAAAGAAGAGCTCTTTGGGTTTTTGAATTTTTTGACAGAATAAAGAGAAGAAAAAATATTATTAAGCAATATTATGTGGAGACTAGAAGCAGGGTAGTACAAAAATGCCTGAATATCAGGGAAAAATAAAGGGAAAGAGTTAATGGCAGTTTGGAATTAGAAACTGCCTGACAAATATCAGAATCATCAAGATTACTACTCTAAACTGCACGTCACATTTAAATCAACATTTTAAATTAATACTGAACCAACAATGTTGCATGACCATAGTTCCTAGGAACGACAGCGGAAAGGGGTTAGCTGACTGCCTCTGGAAGGAGTTATGTTTAAATTTTTGGGAGATGTAGCCCCCAAAATTCAATAAAATTCTAACTGGTATGTGTAACAGGGAACATATTTCATTAAGTTCCTTTCCTACATTATGAACACCGAAGCCCCAAATACACCTATGCAGAAAAGATATTTACAAAGAAGAACTGAAAAACAAGTCTTTTCTGCGATGCCTCAACAGCATTCCAATATTTGACAACCGGTCCCTAGAATCCCTAGGGGAAAGGAATGCATGATTTGACAAGATATATGAAACTCTTTGAAGCTTAAAATATTCCCTTGTAATAATACTGGAGGCAACAGTAGCAATTTTGATTTCAACCCTGAAAAACCCACAGTAGGCTAAGATTTAAAATATTTATTGTAATAAAGATGGTTGGAGCGAAGAACTGAATTATTTAAAGGAACAGCATATCACCTATGTGCCAACAAATATAGCTGTTGATCTCCTATTACCCCACCTTCTGGTAAATGACATTACTTGCAATCGAGACAGAAACGTATCAGCATCGAAATAAACATTTGCTTTAAAATCCTAAAAAATATATATTTTCTCAATATCAAAAAAACAGAAGGGCACCTATCAATTTCATTATCTTCATCATTATGTCTTTCCATATTATTCCTTGGCTGAAGTTTATCTAAATCTTTGACTAAGACTCTAACTAAAAACTGTAACTACTGTAAACACCACAAAAGGGCAATGAAATACATGCACGCAACCTATGACAGGCAGTAAATACATATGGAAGTAGTAGATGCACAGTTTAGGAAAAAGGTACACACATATATGAAACAATGAGAAATTAACAAATGGATTAGATAAAATGTACTTTTTCTTTAAGGTGGAGCCACCCAATCCCACAAGAGCACAGCCAAGTTTTGCAGAGGTAAATTAAATTATTATCATCAGAAATTAATAACAATTAGGGCTGTTGACTTAAATACCTTAGTGGCTTTGCCTTTCACAGAAACAGTGCAGCAAGCCTCTTTTTTCCCCTAAGTACTTGACTTACTTAATTTCAAGTGCAGTTTTCTCCTGGAAAAAGTTAGCTATGATGATCAATGAAAGAATTACTGGAAGGTTCCAGAAGCTCACTGTAGTCAATTTGAAAAAAATCTAAACAGAGCTGCTGTGCAAGCAACACTATCAGCATTCAGAGTTTAACCACTATTGCAGAAATTGAATTCAAGTTTAAACCCATGTACGAGTTGCCAGACTTCCCAGAACACACAGTAAGTCTATTTATCTTATCTGCATTTAAATTTACATTAAATGGGTGGGTTCCATCTTTGTGTTTTGAATTTTGATGAAAGAAAGGTCTTCCTTTCAGTAAAGTTTTTAATATTAACACAGTTTCCTCTGTACATATCTTTTTCAATAATACTACAGTTACTGGATTTCCTTCTGTTCAGCTGCATTTCAAAACAAGAAAAACTGCATGAAATCTCCAGAAAAACTGCATTCTATTACTACGAACTCTGGAAGGCCTGAAACAGGGTCTAGCGTTTTGTTTCTCAGTACTTGTCTTATTCCATTAGTAAAAGTTACCTTGTCAAGGGCGCTCATAAAGTGTTGATCACCATTCAAAACAGTGTTGATAAGCTGAACAAATTTACTATGTACTTCCAAAACTGACTCCACAAACTGAGTTGGCATCTAAAAAAGGTAGATAATACAGAAAGCAAGTTATTGAGAAAAGGAGTATTATCTACACACAAACATTAAGTCTTTGAGAGGATTGCTTCCATAAAGTCATACTGCTACAATACTGTGCATAAGCATGTCTTAGAAGCAAAATGTCCATAGTTACACAGAGTTCTGCTATCAAATACATAGTCTACATGAAAGTCTATATTGCCCTCATGCTGCCTAATCTTTTCCATCACGCCATAAAGCACTTTCAAAAAGTATTAATGCCAACGCGTGAATACAGCAATCAAGAGAAAAAGATGACCTGTTTTCTTTACTGCATATTGACTCTGGAGACAGAAAATCAGAACGAACCCTTCGAACTTTCTTATGCAGGACTTTCCTATGTAGTTTCCAACTTACAGTATGCCACTTATTTCAGAACAACATTTTATGTAGACACTACTAATGTGAGTAAAAGGAGCCTCTACATGGACAAGCTGGCAGGCAGTAACGTAGAATGGGAATCGGCAATCCTCTGGCTATGTCACGCAACTCTCCATGGCACACATTAAAAGTGTTCTGATGACAGAGAACTTAACTCATCCACTGTATGGATTATTTAAATAATGTGGTAAATTTTCCATCACCTTCAGGACTCTGCATGCATTTCCCTGTGCAGATACTATTAGTCTGAAGAATAAGCAAAGTAAACTTAATAATTTGAAGGGAAATATACTACTAAGTACTTCAGACCACTACCAGTATCTACGGGAGTTAGGGAAGAGTAAACATACTCCTGGACAGTCAACAGAAGGGTGAATTAACAACAGCTCACATCTTTGTGTTTTTACAGACAGAAATACTTTGAGAGCTCTAATTAGAACTGGATGGCAAAAGTCACCATCCTGAAGTGAAGCGTAAATGTTCAGATGGAATTCCAAGTGGTAGCCCTCTTTTTTTTTTAAAAGAAAAGACAACAAAACAGCAGCAATGCTAGAGGCATGAAACAAAAATGGAAGTGAGGAATTTGAACAAATATGAATTGAAAAAAGTTTAACAAAAACATTTAGTAGAACAATCAAGCAGCTATAGTACTTTCAGAAATTCACATGCAAACATGAAATTACAAAGCGATTAGTCAAAAACCACCACACTGAAATCATCACAGGATGTCAGGCCTTTACAAATAACAAACTATCTTAACGTTATCGGTTCCTAATGTACCAAACAGCCAATGCCAATGACTTAAAGAAACTTAGGGAAAAAAAAAAATACAGGTATGCATGCACGCATGGCAAAATTTGCCATGACGGCATTAGACAACAATGGAAACTACATATCTGAAGTTGCTGCTTCTCATTAGATCACAAGAATCAACTCTCAGGATAGATATGCGTTGCACAG
The DNA here is from genome assembly GCF_040807025.1 of Struthio camelus. Classification (NCBI taxonomy): domain Eukaryota; kingdom Metazoa; phylum Chordata; class Aves; order Struthioniformes; family Struthionidae; genus Struthio; species Struthio camelus. The sequence continues at coordinate 15,826,326 of NC_090943.1, read as the reverse complement.
CTAAGACTGCTGATCAGAAACTACAATTTATCTACAAAGTTCCAAATCCATTGCATATAGACAAAATTAAAAAAACAGAGTGGACTAAAAAACACAAGATAAACATTTCATTAGGAATGTTAATCAGATACGTAATTTCAGCTGCCTAAAAAAACTCACATTTTCCTGAGAAAGATTGCTGGTTGCTCTAAGGCCCTCATCATGGATATGGTTTTGTAGTTCCTGAATCATATGAGGTAAACCACTTGACACAGCACGAAGTAGAGTATACATATTTGCCATGTCTGTAACAAAGATACATTTTTATAGAATATGCTTAGAAACACTGAAAATCAACACAATATAGTATCATAATCTCACACAGAACTACTCAAAGACTGAAACAAGACCAACTGTTTTGAATTTTTTTTTTTTTTTTTAAAACAACATACATAGGATCACCGACAAAAGAAAAAAGGAAAGAATAGGGCTAATGTCAATGTTTACTGAGTAATTAATCCTGTTGGTAGTACCTCACTCTTCCCATTCTGCTTATCTAGGACAGAGTCCAAAAGGAAAGGTGGTCTGGCATGCAAAAGCAATGGTCCAGCTTATTTTTAACCCTTTGCCTCTCTAAACCTCACTTAGCAGCAGCTGACTAGCCAGATCAGTTTTGATATCATCTTAACTTTTTGTTTTCTCCTAGCATTGGTCTGAAATCTTTCTCAGGCTAGAAAAGCTGCAAACACCTAAGCAATTGCTTTTTTAATGGATTTTATGCAAAAAAAGGATCCAAGCTCTGATCAATTTTGCAAAACTCTCAGGAAGCAGAATAGTACTATTAGGTACATTCTGAGTTTTTCTGTGAAAACTAACTTGTTTCAAATAATAGATACCATATTCCATGCAAGAATATGCATTCTTTCAAGCATAAGGGGCATGTAGTCATCATGAAGCATATATTTTTTCTTAGCAGGCAAGCAGTGTAGTTATAAAAGCATCTGCTTCTGTAGAAAGGATTTGGGAAGGGAGGTCACAAAATATTCTGGACAACAAAAAGTGGCTATGACAACGAGCCAAAATATTTTACAATCCTGACCTTTCAGATGATGATGAAATCTATAAAGACAGAGCCGTTGGTTTACAAATGAAAACACAAGCAGAAAATATGATTAATTTTACAGGACATAAGACTTCAGTGTGTTTCTAAGCCAACTAAGACAAGGATAGAGAGTACTGGCTGAAAGAGGAGTAGTTAACAGTAGAAAGCAAAAAGAAAGTTTTGAATATATTTTTGGAAGAATGATAACGAATTATATGGTAAAAGAAAGAGGTCATTCAGGGCTTAATTGAGCTTTCTAGATATGTAAAATATTTTACTTGAAAATGCTTAAGTGCATATGAGGTCACTGAATAAAACAGTAAACTGTAATACTAAATGAATAAAACCAGGAACACTTTGTGCTTTTTGTGAGACTTACCACTTCTTTTCTCTTGTCTGATAATATTGTGACATTCGGCATGTAGAAACTGCAAGTGATCAGCTACCATTCTCTGCTGGCATTCATGAATCACTTTGCCGTATGAGCTGGGATGCAAGTATTTCCGACATCGCATTTCTTCATCTTTTAACCTACCTAAAACCTACAGACAAGTTTTCAAACTGAGAGCAAATGAAATACTAAAGAGCAGTTTAGAGCCACGATATAACAATAGTATATCTATGTGGAATAAGGGACAGAAGTAAGTAAAAGCAGTTAAAAAACAATTTGTCCAGGATGCAGAAACATTAACTCAACTGCTTAATTTGAAAGAGCGATTGAATCAACGTCATCTTCTACTTACACTATTGGCGAGGCTCAGTCACTATTAGATATCTAATAGCATTCCAAAATTCTCTTCTCCCCTTTAACTTTGTGACCAATCTTCCCCACTTTTTCCTACCATTCTTCTTACTACTTCTGAGGACCCTTCTGATGAAGTTTTACCATGACACCTAACTATATGACTATCTGAATCCTCTCTCTGTTCCAAACTCATCCACTTGTATGTAGATATCTGCCTAAAAGGTACAGATCCACACCTGTGCTAGTCAAAGACTCTCTTCCTACTCTCAATGAGAGAAACGGGCATTATTATAAACAAGTCATATGAATACTGACATAACAGTACTTATTTCCAGCGAATACAACAAGGGGAGCCTAGGAAGATTAGTGCAGCTGCAGACAGCTAATGATAGGTAAGTTGAATCTCCATTTCTTGTGGTTTAATTGAAATCTTAGACCATCTCTGAATTTCACCTCAGGTGTATAACTATTCGCTTTTACTCCTGACGGTGAAAAGCAATTTCACAACCTTCTTTTCAACTCTTCCACCTCCTTTCTTGTGACTGTGAACAGAAAGGTACTCAGGACTGACTTCTAGTATTATATTAATCTTTGCTTCTCAACCAAGTTATAGCTATTACAAGTAATTTAACCACAACTTGGCTTCATACACCACAAAGCAAAACAAAACACTCCTAACTCAGAGGACACAATTTTAAAAAATGCTCTGTAACATCTCCACAATATTGTCTTTCCTAAACATTACACTACTAAAACTCTCATCTTATGCTACTATACATACAGAATCCTAAAAAGAAGGAAGATAAGGAAATGAGGGAGCAATACTGATCAATCTGATACATATTTTAAAAATGTATAAACTTTAAAGAGTTTGACTCTTAATGCACCTTGATTTACCATTTATTATGAAATATCTTGAAGCTAATACACATAGGCAAGGTTTATGGTTTCTATTCAAATTAACCATGCCGTCCAAATAATCTAAAACTGCATGAAAGCATACAACAGAGAACCAGTCTGGAAACTGACCAGGAAAATATGCATCATGAGTAAATTGGCAATCTTAGATTTTGAATTTACAGTTATTGCAAGCATATAGAAAAATCTCTTACCTTCTCCATGTATTGTGAGCAATTTGACTCTTGCAATAAATTTGAAGCTTCTTGTTTATAATACTCCCCTGTTTCATTCAGAAAAGGACACTCAAAAATTTCCTGATAAAACTAAAAAGGAGAATTTTTTAAAGGACAAATAATGTAGAAACTAGGTTAATATATGCAATTAAAAACATAAATCAGAAATGTGTGCCTACCTTTAGGGGGAACTTTTTCTTATACTGTTCAACATGAACAAAGGAGTTAATAACCCCATGGATTACTTTCTGGTTTGGGTCTTCTCCACAGCGATCACTGAAATAGGCAAAACAGACATTCATGAGAACGTAGGTACTTAGTGTAACTAATCTGATAAGCTAACGAAACCCCTTAACATCGGATGAAAACATTTTCCAGTAAATTCCTCTGCTTAAATTGGTAAAGAAATGAATAAGATTAATCTTAAAATAAAAAATCCACTCATTTCTCTGTTTCTCCCGTATACTTAAGTTGTTGAGATGATAATTCATAAGCTATTCACAGTCATTTGCAGGTCATAAAATTTCTACATATTTGCTAAGTAGTCTAAAATCATATCCTCTAATTAAGTACTCTACAATTTACAGTTAAGTTCCATCTTGTATGCATAGCCTGTATTAAATATTGATTATTTGACGTGACATACTCCCCACCCCAACAAAGTAACTTCTGCCAACATCACACCAGGAAGAATGCAACATTTATTTCTGAATATCTAATATCCAATCAATGAGTAGATATCATGTGGTAAAAATCATGTACTCGGTGCATCTTCAATATGACTTTTAATCACATACTGGGAAAGGAAATCTTTCTCCAATCACTTTCTGAACTTCAAATGAATGAAATCAAATAAAGAAAATATTCTCTTCAGATTCATTTAGTTGAAAACAAAAATAATTAAGCGTTTTGCATGCCAAAAATAGTAGTGTTCTCTCCTTTGCAAATACTACAAATAACAGACCCACTCACAGTAGCACTGACATCCTTAAAACTAAAAGGACTAAAAATTATGTGAAATTTTGAAGTATGTTTATACTTAAACATCAGTTATAAAATTTTACTTTAACTAGACTGCATTAAAAAGACAAAAAAAAAAAAAGTCAGGTCTGCAAAAACACTCCAAAACCCCAAAATTAATCCATTTCAGAGTTTCGTTCATTTTGGTCTGGAACTAATAAAAATCTATACAGGCTGCCCATGAGCTAGGGAGGTTTGCCTAGACAACCATACCATCAATTTTTAACCTATACATCTGACCCTATTCATGTGTTTACAATATTGTTAATTATGTATATTTGTTTTAAATACTACTGAGTCCTAAAATTTGAAGGTTTATGCTCGTGAAGACTAGAAAAGAACTGGCTTTCTAACAGATTATGAGCCTTCACTGCACTGTTTAGGCAGCTTGCTGTTTGGGAACAAATCAAGTGCAGCTTGGCTCCCTGCTACAATTGATCTAATGTACAACTGCTCCAGAAGGGACGGTCTGATTGAGAGATTCTTTTTTTTCCTTTTTCCCCTGGAAAACAGGAGGGAGGTTTCCCTTGTTTCTGAACCAATGAAAAAGAAGTCTGGCTTCACATGCAATCACATCCTGTATTCCTTCTCAATCTGGCTCTGCTGGGTCAGGTTATAGGATGTCAGAGGTGGCAGCTGGTGCCAGAAGGCAGCAGGAGTCCTAACACCAGACTCGGGCTGGAACTCCTTCCAACCAGGAGGGCCCAGGAACCCAGTAAGGTGCAGGATAGATGCAACCCTTACATACAGCATATTGCTCCTGGAGCTAGGAACCTCTGTAGCTAACAGTTAGAGCATCCTAGAGGTCTGCTCCGCAACGTGCCCCAAGCATGCAGGGTTCTGGACCTAGAAAGGCACTGGTGATACGACCGCATGAACTGCGTTCAACCGCCTCCTGCGTCGTTTACAGGCCACTTCACAGACCTTAGACCATGCAGTGCTGGAGCCGTTTACAGGATGCAGATGCTGAAGGAGAGGGGGACTGCAAAGGTCAGGACTAGGGAGTTCAAAGGTCAATGTATCATTAAGGGGGGGGGGGGTGGAAAAAGTACATGAGTAAAGGAGACAGATGCAGCTCCATGGCAGAGCTGCAAGGGAGAAGACTGTAGCAGCAGAATCCATACTGCATGAAGGCAATGGGGGAAAAGGAGCACAACGTGGAACTGGCCTTCCTTTTGGGGAGCGGGTAGTACACAACCAAGAGTAACAACTGAAATGCACTTCAGGATACAGAGGTAATGAGGGCGTGGATTTGCTCAAACGACAAATCTAGAACAAGATTCTTAGTATCAGAAAAATTACATACTGTCAAATTCACCCGATCTCAAAACCTTCAGAATTTTACAGCTTTAATCATTTAACTAAAACTATATATTTTAATATGGAAGGGAGGGAGGGGGACAGAACAATGATCATGACCATTATGTATTTCACAACAGATGCCACACCTTTTTTTTTTCTCTCCATACTCACAGCACTTTGAAAAGTTAAATAGTTTCCTCAGTGTGAGAGCATCATGCAATTATATCAAAGGTGTCAAGAAATGCATTGACAGAACTACGCTACGAACTTCATCATGAACCAATCTGAAAAGCTACACTATTGACAAGATAAACAGCATATGTCACAAAGCTATCACTCTTTTCACTTTGGCAGCATCTTCAAGTTTGTGTCTACACAAATAGCACTGTACTGCAAAGGATTTCTAAAGCAGATGGCCTTTTTCAACAAAATTTGAGACACCTACAGAAGTTTCAACAATTATTTTCATGACAGTTGTAGTAAAGACTATCAGCCAAACTAGGAGGAGAGACAAATCAGTGGCCCCACTTAGGGGAAACCCTATTACGCCTATCTTCTACTCGTCGTAGTCGGCTGGTCATTGTGGATGCGTACAGCTACAGACTGGCTGCAGCAGTTTGAGAAGTAGGGATGTCACAGGACATCTTGGGAGAAAGAAACAAAAGGATGAGGTAATATTTGATGGGGAATCTGGATAAACCACTGGATAATCCACAAAAGGATAAACCACTAGAAACGAGGTCAATTAATTGCTTCTTTGTGTTTCTTTTTTTCCAAATCAAAAGGAGAAAACTACAAAATACAAAGTTCAAGGAGATTGTGCAGTTTATATTAACTATACTTTGCTCCTGTGTTAAGATCAAAGCTTATAGTGACTGCAGGTATTACAGTGTGCTACTGTATCCATAGGAAACATATCTAAAGTTCAAGGTACAGTAATAAATATGGTTTTAATTAAATTTCCATCATTTAAAACTAAGAGTTCTGCTGCGTAAGATCAAAAGCCTGTCTATCTCAATTAAATATGTAACTCCTTGTAAACCAGATGATCCTGTTTAGAATACTTTTAAAAGTGTTATCAACTTCCAGTAGATTTCCTTTCTGTGGATCATAGAAATAACTTATCAGCTTAGACAGGAACAGGTTCAGTTAGAGTGTTAGTTATCTTTAGTAAACAAGTCTGTCCTGGTTAGTCTGCACTAATCACACTGTCATTTGAGCTAACACTTGAATAATTTTTGAATTATTTCTGTTTAAGAATTTCATATATGAGTTCTCACAATTTGTGATCTTGTCGGCTTCCTGTTGTGTTGAAACAAAAATGCGTAAGTTGATATTCAGCTTGCCTTGTAGAAGGAGTGCTTGGGCTAGAGGGAGGGGGAAGAAAGTGTGTTATATTCAAAATTTTAATATAAAGAGTGCAGTCAGACAAGACAGGCTTTAGTGTTTTAACAGCTCTCTGCCCGTCAAGGGGGCAAATCCTGCTTCCTTTCACTCACAGTCACAAGCCTCCACATCTCTTTCACATTGTTTTGGCGCTTGTCTAATCCTTTCCTAAAAGGACTCATCACACCAGTCCAAGGAAATATTAAACCAAGAAAGAAAGAGCAGCTAGCTTTCTGTCATATTAGCAGTTCAACCGGCTCACTAAGGGATTAGATAAGCACCAAAGCCAGCACAAGAAAGGGACAAGAGTTTGGCCTGTTACTTTTGGCATCAGCAAACTCCTAGATGAGTTTAGCTTTCTTGTTTACCTGAACCCTAAGTCACTACTTGTATTTTATTGCCTCTATGTTCCAAAAAAGTTTAATATTAAAATTAATGTACAGTGTATTGCACAAGTGTACAGCTTCTTGCAGGTAGATGTGCTTATGACTTCAGTCAGGAGTCTTTTTGAAATTACAGTGAAATACATTCATAAAATTAAAAACTGAAAGCAAAGTTTGTGGCTCTGAAAGCAAAGTTTGTGGCTCTGCTCCTCCTACCTTTTCCAGTACAGTAATAAACATACCTTTATATGCAACAAGCTCACTACGATGTTGTCTATTAATTCCATATATTGTTGTATCGAATGTAAAACCTCCTGGTTATAAGAAGTTAAACTGCCTAATTTTAAACTTTTGGTAAAAGAACTGTAATGAATTAAACCATGCCCATGTTTAAGTACTACAGCTGAGAAGGCATCTAATTAAGGGGTGTGCGTGTGCGTGTATATTTTTTATTAGTAATTTCATTAAATATTCTCAAGTAACAAAGTCAGTCTTCCCCTGCATGTTCCTGTACCTCTGAAAGATGCAACTTACTGATATCTATTTCTTCAAAGACACTGTTTAATCCCCAAATTGCTGAACTCAATGCTAAAAAGACAGTTACTGGCTGTTTGCAGAAAAATCTTTAAAATTCTCTTGCAAACTTGACACGGAATTATAGCAAAGAAAAATGGCAAAAATACTGTTTCATGGAAAGGCAATCCCAAGTATTCCAGAAGCAATCCCTTTATTTTATGACACCAAAATAATAGTTAGTATACTAAGTTCTCTCTTATATCGTTCACTACATGAAAAGCAGATCACAAAACGGCTAGAAAAGCCTGAGGCAAATTACTCTTTTTATCCTCAGAAACAGAGGTGAAGTAACTTGTTTGAGATCGCACAGAAAAATCCGTAATAACGTAGAAAAATTAAATACAGATTCAACCACTACAGAAAATGACTCAAGTTTTATTTAAAACTTTCCAAATGTTTTAGTAAAAAATAACATCAACTTGTTACAGTCTCGGGATCTAAAACCCCGTAGAGCCAATGGGAGTCTTGACTTAAATACCGTTGTGAGGCCAATAGTCAGCCTCAAATAAATACATTTCATCACTTTTAACAGATATCAAGTTTGTTCAGAAAAATTCTAACACGGATTTCCACCTTCAATGAAATATAGAAACTGATCAAAATTTTTGTCTCATGTTACTGTGCTTGAGGTAACAAAGCAGGATTTTCTTCACCATTCATTAGGAAAACTTCATTTAGCTGTAGTGTAATTGTTACAATTGTTATAATTTAGGAAGAAAGCAGTATTAGCACCGGCTAGAAAGGAAGCATGCTTCAATGACTGCAAGCCAAAAAATTCAGAAGTACCATCTCAGAGGGACATCATATCAATGAGTAAGAAAGGAAAAATAAAGTGATAATATTAAAAAAATCAGTCTTTTGCTGTCTTTTCAATGTGATTTTTGGCTGACCAAGTACATGTCCAAGGCATCTCAAGCATTCAGATTACCTCATTCTTTCAGTTTAGCCTGCTCACCTAGGTCACTGAGGCACCCCATCACTTGAATCTCAGTCATCAAGCAACTTCCAAGTTATCTTAGCTAACAAAAGTGGTGCAAAAATGGATGGAACTTACCACTATACACAACGTCAGTAGTAGATTTCAAAATTGTAAGTAAAAAGAACCTTTTGAAATTAAATAGTATAAACGTTTTAAATCAAAACTAAAAAAGCCTCAAGTATTTAACAGGAATACTACAACCGTCACTACCTTGTAATTACCAAGAACTCTGTTTAGAAGTGACAAAGATTTTCAGAAATAAAATTACAAATTTCCTCAAAATGCAAACAGTAAAGATGTTCATTTCATAATTAAAGCAAAGCACCAAGAACGTTAGTAAAATGTTGAACGGATCACTCAAGCGAGCAACAGAAAGCCAGAAGGTTAGTCTTCCTGGCAGATAACCACGAATTGTTTCGGGTCCCATGGAAAGCAACATAGCTTTTCCAGCTCCGGTAAGTCCTTGCATGAGTCTTAGTCCGTCCGTTTATTGATGGCACAGAAACCATTAGCAGACAGCATCAGGTCAAGGAAAGGGCAAAAGCAACCCTCTGGGCCTTGGATAATTATCCCAGCTATTCCTCATTCCCATTGATAAGAAGGGCTGCTGAGGCAGAGAAGATCACTACCCTTGGGTTACAGTGAATTAACTTTTCTCTTTGCAGAGAAAACACATTTTAAGAACACATGCAAACTACAGTGAAGTAGCTACCATTACAGAAGTTCATAAAATAATGTCATCAAGGCAAAAAGCTATATTCAAGCAAAACGGGGAAGAGTTTGGAAAACAAGTGCAATACCCCTAACCTTGTAAAAACAGGAAAAAAAAAAAATCAAACACTCACTTTTTTATTTCTCGGAGGAGCATTCGAATGAGGATAGCCTGCAGTGGTTCAATCATTAGTTTTCTCCACATATCAAGGGCTAGCTGTAAGGACACAACACCACAAACTTATGTCAATAAACACATATACATTGTAAAGAAAAAAAGACATCTTCATTTCCAACTCATGATTTTAAAAATAAAATCATTAAACATCTCTCTTTTCACGAAAAAAATTTTTAAAAGGAGGAAAACAGTCCCCTCCCCCCCAGTCTGTCAATATAATTTATCTACTTTGCATTAAAAGTAGATAATTTTATCATTTTTCTTCTAGAATACCTGATGGCATTTGGATACACAGCGCATATATCTGTAAACTATCAATAACAGACGCAGAATTTCTATTCAGAGAGTGGCTGAATGAATAGCTCTTGCCCCTGTGTGCATGCTTCCCACAGCTAATAGTACTGGTGCACTCCCTATCAATCAAGGATACGTAAATGCATAAGGGCCCTAAGCAAGTTGCCTATGGGGGCAAGTTTTGAGAGTATGTATAAACAACATACCTGCACAATTACAGATAAGTAACCTGCCTTTCTACTTGCAGCATGCTGTCTATGCACAGACACCAGATTACTAGCACAATGTTTAGGGAAAGCATGAATGAAGCCTTGTGGACCTCAAGAATAGACTCATTCCATAACATCATCAATACTGCTAAAAACTATAATAAAACAAGGGCTAGTTGACAAAAGGGAACACGTCCTGGCCTGCTGGTAAGAGGTTTGTCTAAAAGACACAAGAGCACTTATATCCAAGACACACAGAGCATTTCCAAAATAAGAAGTACATAGCTTAGACAAAGACACTGGCAAGCTAGTATCTTGACTTAAACGGAATTCAAATAACCTTCACTAAGAATTTTAGATGAATAGCGATGGGGACCCTTCCCTGAAAGTATCTTAGGAGGGATCAGTCGAATGGGCTTGAAGACTTCAAACTCTTGTGGATGAAGTATTTGCTCTCAAAACATGCCGTTTTAATAAACACTTTGATTACAACTGTTCAAAAGACTTTTCTCAACAAATAAGTCCAAGTCTGATTTAAAGCCCAAAGGAGATAACTGATCCCCAAGACCTCAAAAAATAAACTATCAGTCAGTAGTAGATTAGGGAAAAAAAAAAAAAACTGCTCAAAATCAATGAGAACAGAGTGCTACTGGTGCTAAGCAAACCCCGATAGAGCTAACAGCCCCTTAGCTATAAACTGTAAAACAAAATATTGAGCGAGTGTGTTTTAACTTGAAGTAGGCATGTAGCTGAAGGCTAGGCATCAAATCTAATCCACTTCGTGAAATACATCTTCCAGTTAAAGAGCAGACAAATAAACTTGCTCTGTCCCTCAAAGCTATCCAGCATCCATACGATAACACAGTGCACGGGTGCTAGGGAGGTAGAGCTGACCCAGCTGCATCAGAAGCAGGTACAAAGAAGAGATAAAGATTTGCTTCCAGATCAAAAGACAGACACTGCTATGAAACCAGAGCTGTCTGGGAAGTGATTTTCAGTGTCTTACTTTGTGGAGAAGAGTAGGAGAACAGTTAGAAGAAAACAGTTTCCCCTGACTAGGGCATCAGGAACTCATCCAGCAGAGAGCACAGAAAGAAACTAGTTCTGGAGAAAAAGAACTGTCACTTTTCACGACTGTGAGGTTAAGGGGTTGACCACAGGTAGTTTCTTTCTGTAATGTGGTCTCTTAAATGTGGTCTCTGACATGGTATCTTTCACATGTGATCTGCCAATCTGAAATAGCTCAATGTGTCTGTTGTGACTTTCTTGTCAAGTAAACTACAGACAGAACAATCCAGCAATGAGATACATCAGCTCAAGAGAGCTTGTTCTCCTTGCGACTCCTTGCAGGGAGACTGACCTTACTGCTCCACTTAGACTGATGATACAGAACAGGGCAGTTTCATCCAATTTCCAGAATGCTTTGCCCCATGACAGGGAAGGGAAAAAAAAAATCCACACAGAAGCCACATTCCAACTATTTCATAGCTCAGTGCTCCCAGAAAGTCACTGAAAACTCAGAACTTCATAATCACTGAGAATCTCAACTTGGAGCAGCAGTATCCTTCATTATGCTTTTGGAAAATATAAAAGGATTAAAAAAAAAAAATCTTCTGCAAGCACTGGCTGACTTCTTTTATCAAGAAGTCTCATCCTGTAGTTTTCCTAGTACTATAATTATTTGACGTCTGGAATGCTTGTTGGGATGATAAATTGTTCATGGGTATGACTGCAAACATCACACATCCTCTCTCCAGCTTCACACAAGTACCCACTACATACCCCAGAAAAGCTAAGCAGGCATACACTCTGGATATAAGCAGATTAATGAAAAGCTCCTAAAGATTCATTAGCACTTCAGAGTGATGCTGAGGCAGATAAAGTTTAACAGATAGATAGTACAACTGTACTTCTAAGAATCCTAAATACAGGATGTTATGTCTGTAACTGCATGCTGAGACTGAAAAAAAAAAGAGTATACGAAGTAAGTCCGTTTGCTCCTGGGTAGATAAAGGACAAGATCATCTCAGTCATCCACAACAGGTTAAACGTCAATTCCTTCCTTTTGCAAGTGAGGAACTACTGGGATAAAGATGTTTGTGAACCCCCCCGGTACAATCCAAAGAATAGCTGGCAGGATCCTGAACAGGAGAAATAAGAAAAAATGCTTCCAAAATAAAGACTCGATAAACTTAGTGAATGCCTTGCAGGTAAAGAAATGTGAACTAGTTTATCTTCTGGGGCAATGAATTCATCAAAAACAGTGCTATAAGTTAATGCACTTAAACTACTCAAGTGCAAGACTTCACTAGCAATTCTTTTGAGGGCAAAGGAGTAACTGCCGTAAACCTACTCCTACAGAGATCAGCTTTACCGCCTCAAGATGCTACATTACCAAATACTCTCTTCATAATCTCTGATATACTCTCTTCATAATCTCTTATAGTAAGAGGTAAGAGAGAAGCAGAATGACTCCTGGGAAATGAAATAATCAAAAACTGATTAGCAGAATTCCAGACATCATCCTGAACATCTTCATCAGAAATTACAGGTTTCCTGTTTAAGAATTTGTGACTCTCCCCATATCCTGCCCAAATTATGAGCTAGGGATGTGCTAGCCCAACAGAATCATCTGTTGGGAAGCTTGAAGAAAAATGACCCCTTTCAGGTCCCTTATTTGGGGAAGAAATATTTAATATTTTCTCTGCCAAATTTTTAAAGGGCTGTTCACAAATTCAGAGAATTTCTCCATCACAATGGTAAAGAAAGTTGCTGGTTTCTTTTGAGGGGTCTATCATCACAAGCACGTGCCGTTGATGACTCTGCCCATCAGAAAGACCAGGCTAGCTCAGAGATCTCTGAACTATTTACTCAAATTAAGAGGACAAGAAAAATCTCTTGGTTCCACAGTGATCTCCCAGTACTCTAACTGATGCCCAGAGCTGTTGTAACAACATCCAGGAGCAAAATCAGAACGTCATGCTGACCACTGAATGAAGTCTATCAGCATAAGAAACCCAGAAGGCATTCCCCAACGCTCCCCATTAAGGCAGGGAGGGAACTGTGGTGTCTGATATCCCATAGGCGTTCTTTTTATGAAAGACTTTGTGATGAGTCCTGGTTAAAACAGACAAAAAACACAAACAAACCATAAAGCCTACTAGTATTTCTCTGTCAGTATTTTTCTGTCTATGATTCCATAGATAACGAGGGAAAATGAGTACTCAGAAAAGCTGAAATGTCAGGTCTGCCATTTGTTCTTCTTTGGGAAACACATCCTTGGGCAGAGAGCTATGGCCAAAAAGGAAGTGCTACCAGGATCCTTCAGCGATACCTCAGATTCTAGTAGCACATTGAAACACTGGGAGGATTCACTAATACATCAGCATCATCCAGCTCCAGGAACAAGCCCAAAACAGGTCATTTCTAACATTAAGAAAGAAGAAAAAAGGGGGGAGGGGAAGTGTTAGATATAGCTTTCCAAAACACAAGAGGGAGAAGTGTTCATTTTCCTTTTAGAGAAAAGGGTGAATGTAGAGAGGAAAGGAAAATATAACACACCACTGTAGATGATGCTAGAATAAGATATACTCTCCAACTAGTGGAGTGTATATGTACAGACACAAACTAAGCAGATAAACAAAAAAGCAATCAAAATAAAACTCTATTTAACAGCATTCTTGATTGTGGTTTTGTTCTGATTCATGCTGAAGAGGTGTTTTCAAAAATCTGCTTAAAGACATTCTCAAACACTTTTCATTTTGAAAAATCTCAAAATTTTTTACTGTAAAATTGTCTTTTCATTTTACTTTCTTATATTTATTTCATGGTATAACAGTAGTCATGAAATGACAGAATGATACATGCTTCACTTATGCATACCTGAAATGTATATGGTAACACGTCAGAATGTACTACTTACTGCTTATGACTTTTTTCCTTCATTTCACCGACGTTTAAAAGTGAGCCTCAGCCTTTACAACTTAATATTAGCAACTATAGTTGTCACTCTTATTTGCCCCAAATTACTTTAAAGATGTCAAAATAAACCTGCATACTATACTTAAGTGCACAAAATAGATATTTTCTTTCTTCCAAAGTCTCAAATTGAGTTGCTGCAATATAAGCACAAGATAGCTTGCACTAGAAAAATATAATGTACAGTATCACAGCAGGTCCTAATATAAAAAAATTCGTTAAACTTTGACATCAAGAAACAGAAGTCTAAAAGCAGATTTCAAAGGCTTCCAAAAACAAAAACACCACCTATTCAAAATACTTTCTAGACAGTAGTCATGTGATAAACCAAAGGTTTTCACAAAATGTTATCTATTATCACATCTTGAAATACAGTTCTCCAATTTCCATACTTGCTTAAATTTTTTCCATACAAAGGTCACAATATATTTTTCCATATCCAAACTGTAATTGCATTTTCCAAAGAATTCAGTGCTTACATCTTCTACTCTGTTTAACCATTCAGTTCTGTGCTACAGATAATCAAAATTAAAAAAAAAAAAAAAAAAAAAAAAAGCTGAAGCTCTGCTGAATACAGTTTATATTTACCCCTACCTTCAGGGATACCTACCTCTCCTATTTCCATTAACGGTTCATTCATATCCACCCCTCCATAGCCATACTGAAGATCAGCTTCAGTCAATTTGTTCTTCTTAATAAACTGTGTGTTGAGGTACCTAGAGAAATAAAAACATTCTAATTAGGACAAGCAAAAAAATTAAGTACTAATTTTTTTAAAATAAAGTCTGAAATTATCACAAAATATAGCAATGATATTAGTCGAAAAAGGTTACCTTTAGGAAATTCTTAATATATAGATGGGTTTGATATAAAAGATCTTGCATCATATTAAAACACTACTATGTACTAATTGAGATATTAAATGTGTGATATACCACTGTCAGCATTTTTTGTCATGCACACAAGGCACTCGTAAAAGAATTCAGCTTTCAACATACACTCCCATATTACTCATCCATGCATATGCAAAATAACTGCTAAAATTCTGAGCAGTCAACTAATACTAGAGTGAACTTATTTTCAATTGTAGAAAAAAGTTCCTGTATGTTTACATAAAATGTATTTTCCTCTATCTGTACTGTTTATTATTTTGCACTTCTCTCAGACTAAAACCCTAATGGTATTACTATACATCAGGCACATCAATCTAAGCAACTATTGTTTTACCATTTTACTGAAATGCATTTTCTGCCTAGAAAAAAAAAACAAAAACACCAACAGTTTATTCAAGTCTCCCTGTTTAACTCGTGCATCTTCAGCATCCCAAATGGGAACTTTTATAATAATAATAAAACAAAACAATCAAAAACCACTAAAATGCAGTGATGATGAAAAATATATGAAAATTTAATTGAATTACCCACACAGGGCAACACATAACACAATGTAAAATGATTCATAACCTAGAATGAAAGACCTGCAGGAAAAAATAACTCAAGTTGTATTATTCTACTGCCAGTATTCAGAAATACATTCTCAACATGCAAGTGGGACTCAAACTATTTTCTTGATAAAGATGAACTCAAAGCACTGCAAGAGAAGTGAAACAATTCTTCCAGGAGTACACACGCAAAGACAGAAAATCTGTTGAGAAAAAAACCTGTCATTTTGAGGTGTAATCCTCGTTTCAGCAGGCCTGTCAGCTCAATTCAAAGATTAACCCAGTCTCATATATGAGACATTCACTTGCTGTAGAAATAGTCCCTTTAGTATTTTGAATTTTTTGCTGTGAAATTTGTTGGTAATTATCTGTAAATTTTGTAAGAACAAAGCAAGTGCTTTGTGTGTAAGCCCGAACTAAGTGCTTATAATGATTTGGTATACCGAGGCGAGAACAGATCCATGCAATCCAAAAACAGCGTCAGTTTCTGTTCGTTATGATCCTTCACTCAGTTCAGGGCAACTGCAACTAGCAATAGCTGCATTTTGAGTTTTAGAGATAACAGAAGAAATTGCATGATTCGTTTCATGCACAGTCATACATAAGAAATGTTTTAAACGCACTTTTTTGGTCTGTACTACTGAATGCAGCTTTTAAAAAGAACACAGAAAATTGCCTCTGCCCAAGAAGTGATAAAATGTCCCTCTTAATCCTCAATATTCTTTTAAAAGAAATAATTAACATTTTCAGACTGAAATGTTCTCCTTCTCTTGAAAAGGACTAGGGAAAAATTTCTAATGCCATCTTTTAAAACTATAAGATTTATGTTAATGCTTAAAGGACGTAACTGAGAACTGAATTTAAGAACGTTCAGATCTGATTAGCAGTTTAAAATGCCCAGTTTCAGACACCAAAGAAGGTCAGATTACTGAAGCATTTTAACAGTTTCAGACTTCAGAGGCTGTATCACACTAGTAATACCCGAACACTTTGGGAGGAAGGCAAATAACAAGCAAGGAAGGAAAAAAGCACTGTAGGAACCTGTGAACTTGAAAGAATTGAGAACACCAGAGAGTCAAAAGAACGAAGCCTTGTGATAACACTGTGGTGACAGACTGCAATACAGCACCTAACCTACTTTCAGACTCACAGAGTACCTTAAACTGTTCTGCGACCATCAGTAAGTCTCATAAATTGATTCCAGAGCTTGAGCTCTAGCCCTTGTAAATGTTTGCGTGAAATGTCTGTGTGGAAGGCCACACTCCTGCTGCTCCACAGCCTCATGTGGGCATCCAGAACGGTCACAAGCCAAGGCAGGCACGCACACCCCTTGAGGACTTTTGTTCACTTGCACAAGTCAGATAGCATCCGCCGCTCTGCCGTTCTGCTTTTTCCTCTAAAAGCTAGCTAAAAGAAAGTCCATGCTCTCCTCATTCACACTTTCTCTTGCGTCAGTACACACCTTCTCAAAAACAATATACCTGGCTTAAAACTACTGTAATCACATATAGGTGAGTTTAACTCAGGCCAGGTTTCCCTGCAAAAATTTGTCTGATTCAAGTAAGAGGGAGGTGGCAAGAAGTAGGCAGGCAAAACCCACAATTTTAGCAAAAGCTTCATTTCACTCTGGCTTACAGCTGTCAAATTGAATTTGCACACAACTCTGAAGCAGGAAGTACCCAGTGACAAATGCCATTCCAACCCTCCTCCTTTCTCCTCCTATTTCCCTACTCTTACCATCACCTTTCAGAACCAAGAGCTAGCACAAGTAAATAACTGGAAATAACGTGGAAACAACGTAGCTGCACACCAACTGATTTCAGCTTCTCCATTAAAGTTAATTTCACTCCAGAAAGAGGTTAGAAAGCTCAGCATTGAGAAGAGCGATCCAAGACTCACTCAACACAGACCCTCTTTAGAGTGGGATCCTGAAGGAATGTTCCATCTAAATTATCAGTTAATATCAGGAAAACATCTGGGACAGAAGTAATTTTATGGAAAAATTTTCCAGATTCAGGGCTTGGTAAGCCAACAAACTAGAAGTATAATTTCTTCCATAAGGAATTCAGGAAAAAATTAAACTGAAAACATCTGTTTAACAATCAGAACGGTAGCTAATTCTTGGGACAGATTACCAGGTTACCTGGTAACTTTCATATATTTGGTATTTTTAGACCAGCTAAGGTGTAATTTAACCACAGGCTACTGTTCTAGACACAGAAACCACATTCCCAAAGCAATGTTTCTACAACACACAACACAATAGCCCACAATGTCCTTCGGGACACAAACTTTGCAAAAACTTGTCAGAATGGTTACATGTACATTTTTTCTTCTAATGTTTCATTTGATTTTAGTAGTTTGAATTACATGCTCCCGGATAGGAAACAAATATTAGCATTGGACAGATATTGTGAAATTTTGCTTGAATATAATAATCACAAGACCTTACTTGTCTAAAGACAGCTCCTTAACTTTGTTCTCTACAATAAACCCAAAAGAATTTATCTCCTTTGTCTTTAACCATCCATGATATGACAACACACATTTCTAAAATCCCTTTTTTGCTGCCTTTTTTTTTTTTTTTTTTTTTTAAAGTGGCTTGCCCTTTTTTCCTTCTTTGAAAGCTCTCCAAAGATAAGGAAGAAACTTTAGGGTTTTTTTTTAAAACCTCTTCTCCTTCCTGCACACAGTTAGACTTTGTGAAGTAAACTTTAATAATATATTTTGACTCCAAGTAGCATCCCCTAGGGCAAGAAAAAAATTCCATGAAAATAAAAACATCTTAATTAACACTGAAAGGTTGTATATGACCTATTGCTGGCTCCTCTAGATTATAACAGAAAAAACAGCAGAACAGCTAAATCATGCAATTTTCAGTTTAAAGCAACAATTCAACCCTGCAGCTTGTGCAAAAAAAGGCCAGTGCGACAACCAGCTACCTATATAATTGCTTGCTGTGTTGATCTTCCAAATGACACATCAGTCCAGTTTTTAGCAGAACAGCATACAGGAATAAACCTCACCAAGTGCTGAGAAAACACCCTTAAGAAATTTATACTGAAAACACACCGCTAACAGTTTTAACAAGTTGCTGCAAGTGCTCATGGACACAGAAATGGATGAAGACCTACTGTGACAACATCATTTTATGTTCTGATGTTCAGGAGTCAATTAAAAAAAAAAAACCCACACACCACTAACTCACTAGAACGAGTTATGAATTCGGTTTCAGAAGCATCCAGTTCGTTTTTCAAGGTCTTCCTCCAACTACCATTTTCATAATCGCTTTGAAAGCCACAGAATGCGTACGCATACGCGATTACTAAGTACATGACAAAGTTATAAATGAATATATCACTGTATAATAAGAATCAGCCATTTTATTAATGTTTATAATAATCTGCACGTGCATTCATATACATGAGCACGTAAAAAGCTAAAAAAAATGCTCTTTATAACGTTATCTTTGGAGAAGGCAAAATCTCCAAGATATGATGAGATTACATGTCTGGATAGCTGTTCCAGACAAAAAGAAGAAAGGATTATTAAAACGTAAATTACTCCGAAGTTTACAAACACTTTAAAAGTCTTTAGATAATCTATTTCAAGAGGGGAAAAAAAAAAAAGAAAAATCAATCAGGAAAATCATAGCTCACCTTTCAGAGTAACAGGATAGCACTGGGGAGGGGGGAAGGGGAAAGAGACCCTAGTACTGGTAAAAGTAGCCTTTGTTTAAGGCCTGAACGTTACGTTTATGAGAGAAAAATAAAAAGGAGGAAAAAAAGGCAGCACATTTATGCTCCTTCCATAAGGAGGTTTTTATTCTTGAGAAGGAAACGTAACATATGTTCTCAAACTCTGTGCCTACACTAAGGTTTGAGAGAAAAAGTTATTAGGTAAAGGTACTTTAAGGTATTGAACAAAGGAGGATCAAGTTAGGGACTTGTTAAATAAGCTAAACATAACTAAGCCCCATGACAGAAAATGGGACATGTGCAAGCGTCCTGAGGGAGCTAGGAAATACCATTGCAATGCCACACTCTACCCTATTTGAAAGATTGGGGCAACTGGGAAACTTCCAGTGACTGCAAAAATGCAAACATTACCCCCTTCTTAAAAAAGTAAGAAGGGAACATGCAAGTCACACCTCAACCTCCGGGAAAATTAGAGTCCTCCTGGAAGCCGCTGCTATTTACAAGAACGACAAGAAGGCAACTGGGAACAGGTAACATTCTCAGCAAATGAAAAAGGAGAAATTTTCATTCCTTCTCCAATCCCCGCAGCCCAAACACTCACCTCAAAAGAAAGGACCCAAAGAGCATATATCCTGTTCTAGGAGGGAAAGGGGCATTTTTGCCACGGTACCTAGCTAAGATTTGAGGTCAACACGCTGGTTCAACTGCACAGCTCAGTACAGGGCCATCATTGCAGAAGGACCGCTGGTGTTGCAAACTGCTTCAGTGGTAGGATGGTTAGCACCAATATAATTGGCACTGCAACATCATACGCAACAGAAGTAGCCTATACGAATGATGAAAGAATAGTAGTACTCACTTGGATAATTACTTCAGTGGTAAGGAGCAGTGCACAAGAAACCTGCTGGAGCATTTCTTCTTTTTTCTCATATTCTGCTACCATAACTACACTCTCACCAAAACTGACCTGGGGCATATTCAATCACCGTCCTCTTTAAACAAAACTCTTCGACTTAAAGCGTGGACAGTTTTAATAACGTCAAAAGTTAAATAACTCATTCGCAACACTTACCTGTACAAACAGTCCATATAGTCTGCTCCTTTGCTATACTCTTCCCAGTATCTGTGATACATAACCAGTACCTGTTCTTCAGATTCCAGAACTCTCTGTGAACGAAGAGACACATACACACACCCCTAAGATTAGTACAAAAATACTATACCTAAGTAGAAAGTTATATTATAAAGTAAAAGCTACTACAGGACTACCATTCTGGAATAACAACCACAGATTCAAAAAAATCAAGACCGCACCTAAGCTTTTAACCTGCTTGAAAACAGCATCATTGCAATCACCAGAAAACAAACCAAAGCCTTACTGTGAATTTCTGAAAGGCCGACTACAATACTAAAAGTTGTTTTATTTTGTATTTCAAAAGAGCAATCTATCATTTATTTTATTTTCTATTTGTCTCTATAGGCATACTTTTGGAAGAGCACAAATAAAAAGCATGGTTCATATTCTTACGTCATGCCGGCACAATAACTCACCTAACCATTTCCCTACCGTTATAACCAATTTAAAACCCACGTAGCCACATGCACACTGAAGGATGTGCCTCACTTTAGCTACAAACACTTAAAATCAGCATACCTGGTTTAGACAAGCCCTTATATCTATGAAGAATCCTGGCAAAAAAACACGTTTAACAAAGCACAGACATACAAGCACAAGGATCTAACAAACTTAAACATATCTTAAACTCTGCCAATCTGAGCTCAAATCTTTTGTAGTTTAAGCCAATTATCATCCAAGATGTTGCTGATGTACCGAACTTTTCAATATACATTCATATTTCAAAGGAATAAGTTTAACAATTCAGATTTAAACAAATTAGTATGATTTGTGAAGGAGGATAAGATTCTAGGAATTTAACGATAGTTCTCTGTAGAGTATGCTATTTTAAATTCTGTCTCAAGTAGCAATGCCTATGCAAAATTAACCTAAGAGAGGAATGCTAGGAGATAAGGTGGAATCAAGAGTCCTTTCCTCTGCAGTCTGAGTTTCACAAAGGCTTTCCAACATTACTTCAAAGAACAATGGTGGAGAGTCAAGTTGAGAAGTGGACATATGCTTTACACTACTTCCTATAGCTTCTACCTGTGCTAGCGCTTGCCTGGCTAGCCTCAGTGAACTCATTCAGCGCGCTAAAAGAACGGAGAGGAACTTTTTGACCGGGCTATCTGACAGTTTAGTGAACTGATTCAGTCTATCAAGGTGTCAGAGGTAGACTCTTTAACCAGTGGCAACTCCCATTAAGGCACCCAGCCTATCTTGTGAAACAAACATGTACCTAAGTTCAAAGAATAGGGATAAGCCATTCAGCAGTATTATCCAGAGTTTGCAATTCTTCATTCCCTACATAGTAACCAGAGAGAGGCAGGCACCTCATTTAAATCTAATTCTCTTCTTTACTGAAGTACAAGGAGCCGCTACTCATCAATCCTATATATCCAACATGATGAATCATGATTCAGGTTGAAATTCGCCTTAGCTGATGACACAGAAGTTAATTCACATTTGTACAGGCATACGAGTATTGCTATTTGTCCTAACAATATTTTACCCCCTCCTCTCCCAATCATTTCTGCTACTTAATTTCCCTCATATTTCAGAGGTTTTCTTTATAGTAAAGTATATACAAGTGGTTTCCAAGACACTAGATACTTTTACACCTTAAAAGACGACTGATGTCTTAGCCATCAAAATGTACTGTGATTTGTCATTTCTGTAACTTGTTTGGTTATAAGCATTTAACACAAAAGAATGATTTTTCTTAGTCTGTACACGCACCCCCGAACACTTCTGTGATTCAGACTCAAAATTCGCACAACTTCATCCATACAAAACACACAAAAACTCTCCCAAAAGTGATACAAAGGCAACAATACCGACACGTACATCACTAACTGTACAGGTTACCTTGTGCAAATGGCGTACATGATTTTCCAAAAAAATTTTAGTCTCAGTATAAAGTCTCTCTCCAAGAGGTTCGGGATAGGCGACACACAAAGCATATATGTCTCTGGGCTCCAAGTCAAGGCTTATATCTATTTAAAGCAGTAAAATATATCAAACATTTATAGAACCTTTTTTCCTCGCATTTTAGAAGAATTTAAGTGGCGCACAAAAGATAAAATGGATCTTGTTATGAAATTTAAGCCTGATCTATGAACAAGCTAAGTTTTCAGATTCAATAATCAACAAAACTGTATTTCTTTTTGGATAAAGGAAATCGATGCTTCTTTTTTTAAATAGTTACAATTAGGTTAAGAATGTGATTAATCAAGTAGGGAGTAGAGCAAAACATTAAGTGAAGTCAACTTCAAGTTCTCTTCCCTCAGGTCCAAAATAATTTGCTGCCCCAGCAGATACCCCCCACTCCCCACGTAAAACAGTTTTGTAGGACCATTCCGCAAATGAAGGTACCACGGCAGTGGTGTGGATCCAAAAACCTTGGTTTCATTTTTAGTAATTATTATAATTTCAGTAATCACGTTTAGATCACAGAGCCCCACAAAACAGTTATACTTGCTCACTTAAAAGGGCAGCAACAGTTAAACTTCTTAAGCTGCCCTTGTCACTGAAGTCTCTTGAGGAGCTACATCTTAAGTTTGCAATGTTTCTAAAGTTCTTTGCTTTGTTTTTAAAAAGACAATTTATATATTCCTCCATCACTCTGTAAGGAGAAGAAATTATGGTTAAGAACTCCGCTGCCAGAGAAGTAGCACCAAGTCAAACTTCACGTGACCATCACTGAGAAATAAATTAAAAATGCCATGCTTATACACCTGAGGTTAAGTATCACGCAAAAATCAGTCATGCTGGAAATAATGATTTAGTACAGGTTAGTTTTAAGGAAAGCTCTTTAATTGAAAGATGACACAAAGTCTGCTTTCCTCCAGTTCCCCTTAAAAAACGTGCCTGACTAAAAGGAGCTAAAGTACATGAGGACAGTTGGCAAATCACTTGCTTATTCTACAGAACGTCAAGCTTTTATCACACAACTTTTCCTAAGAGCACATTTCATTTTTTAAATAGAAGTCCTGCTCAAAATATAGAAGATACTGACGTAGGACAACGAGATGGGAAAAGCTTTATTTGGCAAGTAGAATCTTAGAGAGAGCCAACAATTAGAGTCTGATCTTGAGCGGAGTTATTCTGTCCACACAGATCTTCATCAGATTTCTCCTCAGAATGTCAAGAGAGAAGCATTAAATGGAAACCTCAGTGAAGAAAAATCTTTGATGTTCAATGCTTTCTAACAGTGGCAAGCACTATGCTACACCAGTTTGCAAAGTTATGACCAATAAATATCAAAACAAATTACTAAGTTAGCAGAAAGACTGTTCTTTACACTCCTCCCCATCCCCCAAAAAACAAACAAGCTCTGTGAACCTAAGCACGGCATGTAGTCAAACACATCCTCAACATCAAATAGATTGCAAGGCTTTTCATTGTACAAGCTAGATATTTCTGATAAAGTAAATTCCAGGATCTTTGTAACCTATTCACAAGCAGAGAGGACATAACTTTTCACTTCAGATGCACAATAACACTGTCTATGTGAATCACCGAAACTGTTATGAATCTCTGCTACAAGTACCCGCTTACCTTAAAGTCAGAGGAAACAGACGGAGTTGCCTTCACTACAACAGCATAAGAAAATAATAACGGAAGCTTAACTGACAAAAGCAGCAGACAAATCTCTCTGAATTTATCTAGCATCCTCGTCCCAAACTTCAGTTAGGGGTTCAGATGACCATTACCATTGTTTACTAGTCATAATAAGCCTATTTAAGAACAAATGCAGCATCTGTACTCCTTCATGAAAAATGAATATATTTAAAACATATGCCTCTCCATTCTTAAAGTTAGCTTTGATGAATTTGCTGCCTCTGGCTTATTTTAGTCAGCGGTCACATTTTCTTGCAAATGGCCAGAAGGAAGAAAAATCGAACCTAGGATTCTTCCTTAACATATGAGACATAGCTTGCAAACTTCCTTAAACTGAGTAACTTAAACACAGAGGCATTTCTATAGGCATTTCAAATCTTTGCTCCTATTAGCTAAATGATAAAATCAACCCAAAATTCTACTTCCTGAATACTAAGTTTCTTTGGATTTCTGCAGAAGAGTTATGCTTTTGTTATGTTTTGCTTCTCAAAAATGTGCTACAGAATAGACTGGCTGCAGGAAGCTGACATTCTGGGGTTCAACCTGTATTAGCTTGTTCATCTAACTATATCTTTGGGTCTAGAATCAAAATGTAAGAAGTTCAAAGACATATCCCTGAGTCAAACCTTGCATTGCCCCCCCCCCCCCCCCAAAAGTGTGAATTCCCTAACAAAAAACCTTAGTGGGAGATTAGTCATTAATAACTGATGTTTTACTCCACAAACTTAAATCAAGGTATTTTTCCTGTTCCTCTGTCCCTTGCAAGAAGTCTTTACTGTTCAATAATTTGTCTTTAATGGTGAAAATCATCTGCCCTTTCAGTTCAGCACCCTGATCTGCAGGCTGAAAACGGTCAAAGGAAGCTGAAGCACAACTGATGCTTAGAGGCCTCCACTCTGTGTGGAGGGACACAAGATCAAAAACTTTGTGTGATTTAAGTACTCAGGTAGTTGCTATTTGGAGGGAACTACACAGCAGTGGGAAACTGAACCAATTCCAAACTATGCGGAAAAAAAAAGATTAATGAATATCAGCAAAAAGCACTGCAAGGCCCTAAAGGATCATGAATATTGCCCTAAAGGTTAAAAAAGTAAAAGTATCAAGTTAAAACCACAGATTAAAGAAGGCTTTGAAAAATATTCTCTACAAGATAAAAGTGGAGCTTCTGGAGAATGTCTGTGACTGTTAATCTTCCACAGTAATAGCACACATCTGAAAACCAAAATTCATGGAGCACTTGAGGACTTACAGTCAATAGAAAAATTCATGCTCATATCATTCCTTCTAGGTTGGTTCCTGTCTTAAAGGTACTTGCTAATCTACAACCAAATAATAAGTTTCTCATTCATAACAGTATCCTTCTAAAATAGGGGTTGGAGTGGGGAGCAGCAGCATGAGGGGAAAAAAGGAGAGAGCAACAGCTACGGCCACATTGTATGCTTAAAAAAAAAAAAAAAAAACAAAAAACCCACCGTTTGCAGCACTAACCACTGCCTCTATGCTGCACCCTCGCCCCCCTATACACTGTTCATCCACTTACCTGGTCAGTGGAGTTCCACAGCTAAACACAAAAAAACACACAAGACAATAATAGGAAGACCCTGATGTTCTACCTGTCCAAGAAAGTTCTATTCCTAAAAGGTAGTTAATGACATATAGGTGAACTACCAATTAGTAATCAAGCTTGATTAGCCTCTTAAAGAACACTCCCTAGCCTACTGAATAGTTAGAAGCAGTCTTAAAAGTTATTCAAGGTACTCCCAAAAAACAAATTTACAGTAACATCTCAAGTAGAAAGACATAACTGTTATCAGACAATGAAACAACTCCAGAAGCATTTATTTCTGCACAGGATCAGAGAGGAAAATTGAAGGTCAAAGGTAGCTAAAGATGACTCACAGTTTAAATAAAGCGACATATGATCTTTCAAGTGATCTTTTCCAGAAGATTTTAACACTACATAGTTGGGGTTCCCAGCTCATTGACATTTTAGCATTTCAAGTACGAGATACAAGCTAAGTTTAAGGATAACCATGTTTAACAATGAAATTATCAGAGTTATTAAGAAAACACTATAGTCAAGATAAATCTGCTTCTGGAGTTAGTTCTTACCTCTATACTTCCCCAGAACTTAATCTGCACATTACAAGCCTTTCCCCACTAAAATACTTCAAGTCTGAATAGCCCATATGATCTCAGCAGTCTCAAGCAGCACATTTAAAAAAAAAAAAAAACAAAAAACCACACACACACTTGTTGCAAGGGGCTGCTGCAGAAATCATGGTTCTTGGTTCTATCGCACGGTTTGCTTTCATATCATTGTTTAGACTACAAAGAGGCTAGATCAAGTAGTACTATGATCAATGAAATAACATGTACAAATTTCAGTAATACATAGTTCACATCCATTTGTCATCTTTCTATTACGCTTATTAAGCAGCAAAAAACAAACAAACAAATACAATATTTCCTCTCCAATTCTGAAGCCTGACCTATGGAAAGCCTAGATACCTACACTAATTTTAAAATCGCTGTAGATGTTTAAAATCAGATTATCCTAATTAAGTTCAATTTAGCAGGGAGTACAAAGCTACTAAAGAACAAGAAGATTTATTTTAGGAAGACCTAGCATTTAAATTAATACTTCAGATTTTTATTTTTACATTTAAAACTTGAAAAAAGCTTTCACGACAGCTGTGGAGAAAAGCTACCAGTTTCACAAAGTTGTTGACTGCCCAGTGAGCAGCTAATGTTAAAACATATAACTTGATTAAAGCTAGCAGAAGTACTAAACAGTCAAACAAGATTTAAGCTGGAAGTTTCAAGTCACACAAGCTCCTCAGGCCATTCAGCTATAAAGAATACTTCAAAATGCTTTGACAGTGCCTGTAAGATGCCAGATAAGGCACTAACAGTCCCACCTTCCCAGGAACATAATTAAGAGATAAGAGTAAAATATTAAGAATTACATGCCAAATGATTCTTTCAATCTGCTTCTTGAGTCTGCTATTGCTAAGTGGTCTCTTACTGATTTCGATCTATTAAGTCCCAAAAGCGGATCAACAGCAGACTGGGGTACAAGGCTTTCATATACGAAATTCTAAGTGGAGTAGTATGACAAGAGCAATCATTTGCAATATCTCATTCAACTACTGTTTTGAATTTAAAATCATTTAGGTGTTTGTGTCAAAATGGCTACAGTTCTAAGCTAGGAAAGTTGATAATTTTTTGAGGACTGAAATAGGCAGCTCTTAAAAACTGCTTAGAATGACTACAGCACAATTTGTCAGCACAACAGCGCACACCCAATTAACCCAAAGAATCTGTAAGTTTTAGTTGTTTGAACTTGACTCCGTGACAAGGTGAAGTCATGCCCTCAAAAAATAATTATAAAGTTTTAAAATGAAAGAGCCGTTTGAAGATTATTGCACCACCGCACAAGGCCCACATGGACTACGATCAGCTTAACATTTTTGTGTATATTTATACCCACACTCAAACCATACGCACAGGGAAAACCAATTCTTAAAATCGGTAATACATTCAGAAAGAGAAGAGACTTTACAGTCTAGCTCCTAAAGATAAAACAAGCTTATGCTGCAATAATTATGTATGAGAATCTTCTCAGAAGTTTCTTTTTTTAACCCAGGACTGATGAATTTTTGTTAATTTTAAACTATACTTCCTGTAATAACCAAATCAAACTCAGTCAGATTGCTGAGGAACATCTGAGAAGCCTTCAGAAATTCTCAGATTATTCACCACTCTGTACAGGCTAACGCACGCATAGACACTAGGCAAGTGGATTAGAACTGCTACACTTTTTAAAAGTTAGCTTAAACTTAAATGTTCTTAGTACAAACCCATTTGAAATGTAAAATGCAAGCTTTCCATTACAACAATATCGTATGCACAGCTATGATGTGAACAGCAAGACTGTACAATCAAAGCTAGACAACTATGTTTAAAATAATTATTCTTAGCTATTCAGGAATAGATAGTCAATAACACGTGGAAAGAAAGGAAGAAGGCTTTTTCCATACACCCTGGCTACAGAAATGTCTAACATGGTAGGCATCAGTACACTTAAAAGTACAAAGGAGAGAGAGACGCACATCTCAAAAAAAAAAAAAAAAAAAAAAAGTCAGTCTTAGGTGTTGTTTCCCCTCCCACACACACTTAAGAAACAAACAAACAAACAAACTCATAATCAGAATAGAAGTTCTGTGCAGCTGTTTCTGTAAACAGCTACAGCATAAACTAAATATTAATGCTACTGAAAGCAAGCAAAACTCAGACTTGTTTACTTTTTATTACAAAGGTGATTTTCATGCAGAATACTTCACATCCCTTTAACCATATCCACTGACTTGTGGGATTAATATCAGATACAACCTTACAGTGAACTTCTAACCACTGAAATTTTATATAACGTAGGCCAACTACACGCTAAACACATCATACAAACACACGTAAGTCAGATTTTCACTTAAAGGATACGAGAAGCGGTCATTCCACGTTGCTCTTTCAACATAATCCAACATAACAACAGCTTTAATTGTTGTTAGCAGTTTGTTCCATGTTTCATCAAAGTCAACTACTCGTGGTTTCAGGGACATTGTGGGGTTATAGTGTTATTCTGCAGAAAAATTAAACACGTCAGACAGAATAATTAAAACAATACTTTCGACATTTTTAATTTAAACTTTGTACACAACACAATGGTACAGCAACATGAAGAATGCAAAAAAAAAATTTACAAGCTTTACTTTAAGTATTATGGAATATAACATTACAGTTGCATAAATAGCCTATAATGTAACACCAATTTACCCAACAACATTGTCCCTCAAGAAGTTAACCACCTTACAAAGGTGCACATTTAACAGTGCCAAGTGAGGAAAGCGACTTTTCTGTAAGGTTTTTTTTTTGGGGGGGGAGGGGGGGAGGGGAAGGGGGCACTTCTGTTTGGGTACTTCAGCTGTAACTGAGAATTTTGGACAGGAACACACTAAACATATTAGCAGTGTATACTGCCAGTTTCCACGTTCACCTCAAACTTCCATGAGACGTTTTTGGTGTTATATTTAAAAACCCACAAAACCTGAAAACTGTGATCAAGATCACAAAAAGAAAAAACTTCTAAACACAGAGTATTATGCAGAGCCTGTGCAGCTTATCATACTATACAGCAGGACAAACAGACTGAGTCCTTCAAATAAGACATGGCTTTAAGATACAGAAGCTATGTTAATAAATTTCTATTAAAAATATTAAAAGAGACTGAGTGAAAGAAAACATTAAATTAGTGAAATAAAACTAGAAAAAGGGTAAGAGAAATAAAAAAAAGGGGGAAGGCGTGAAAAAGGCAAAAGTGTAAAGGCCTCTCCTTTCTATGTTTCCAGTCACCTCTGTCCTATGTACCTAATCTAGAAAGGACCTGATGTGTGATACACCATGCACAAAGCAAGTCTTAATTCTTGCTCGGAAAAATGTCATCATAAGACTAAAACAAACAGCGAGAAAATGCTCCTATTTCCATTTTATAAAGATAGTTAAGTGACCCTTAACTTGTCTTCCCAAATTTTCAAAGTCAGAGGAGAAAAAGAAAGCTAGTGACAAACAGATTTTTAGCACAATAAATATTTCTATCATGTAAAGAATCAAATGACATGATGGAAAACTACATATGAATAAAATCAACTTACTGCCTTAACCACTAATGGCTCTTTACTTCTCTCAGGCACATTAGGTCTCTCTCATAGCTACAGCATATGCAATTTCTCAGATTTAAGGGGAAAAAAAAAAACAGACAGACAAACGAAACAAACTTAACTTGTACACTAAATGCTCGCAAAATTGCATCCTGACTAGTTAACCAAGTCCCTTAACTGCTGTGAATTTAAGAACCTCAGACTGTTGTTTTCCTCTCCCTGCATCACAACAATTTCTATTTAAAATTTAATCAATATATTATCCACAGTCGTCCTTATTTAATATAACAATGGAGTAACAACTAAATAACACCAAGGAACTTGTATTATTCTAGGTTTTATGAACAGGAAACTTTTTCAAGTAGAAGAACTAACAATCAGTAAATGATGCGTGAATGTTTTCAGTTCAGTAGAAACATATACATTATTGCATTTGTAACATGGCTATTACTGTGTTTGGAAAAAAAACATCTTCAATGTTGATATGACAGCAGCAACGTACTAAGCAGAAAATTAACGTGAACTGTCAAACAAAGAAACTAGATACAGTACATCCACCAAAAGTAACTTGAAAAACACAACATGGTGAATGTTTCAAAGGAACGTGAACCTCAATAGGAGAGGTGAGTTACAGTACAGTCCACTCTCTGGAAAAAAGAAGTGGTTTTCATCTGAAAGGTTTAATATAATTATTCCAGAACACGCAAGAACATTTGCGGATAATCCTAAACAGAAGTTATCATGGTTCACAAGATTTTAAGAATCCTAAGAAATTTTGAGGGTATGCTTACTTGAGTGTTATATGTTGTTACAGGTTGCTCCCCCTGCAACTCACTGTTGGTAATTTTAAGCAAAAAGACGCATTCTTTCAAAGACAAGCAAAGCTCAGGGGAAGAAGGAAGGGTGAAGTCCTCTCCACAGTACATCACAAAGAGCCAGTAACATCGGATTGAGTATCACCGAAATATGCAATAAGTAAAGCACTATGCATTCATATATGCATAAAGGCAGTCAGGTGTTAAATGGCTTAAGAGAGACCTGACTGGAATCCAGTTCTTTGCACTAGCCTTCATGGCAATATGAATTTAGAATTATTTTATATAAACGTTAACAAATTCAGTAAGCCTTTTTTTTTTTTCCTGTAAGAAAGTGGGTTTTGGGGGAGAGGGGGGTCTGCTGTACTTCAGTGCTTGCAGCATGCAGGCTTACCAGATTAATGTATTAAAAGCCTTACACTGACGCAAGCACCCTTAGTGGTAAAAATTCTACCAGAGCAGAATACCAACCCTAGGGTTCATACTGTTCGGGGGTCGGACACCATACCTGTTTGACAAGCCCTAGGGTAAGCAAATATTGTTGAAACGTATTTACACACAAAGATAATGAAAGGATGGGGCTCGCTTCGTCTCCCTCTTCAAAACATACCACTATCACACTGCACATATTTCTCTACACACATACACACGGATTTTCGACCAACGCCAAAACGTCCCCCAAAATTCCAGCCTGTTTAAACAGCTCAGGAAACGAACAGTTACGGACTGCAGCGGCGGGTGGACCAACAGGCGGAGGAGCACCCGCGCCAGACACGACCGCACCGCGCCTGCTACCGCCACCCGCGCCCCGCAGAGCGCTGGGCAGCCGCGGGAGGGCCCCGCACCTTTCCGCGCCGAAACAAAAGCGAAACCGGCCGGAGCGGCGAGCGGAGCGGAGCCCCGCGGCGCACCACGCCCTTGCCCGCCCGCGGCGGCGCCCGGCCCGGGGCTCGCCCGGAGGCCCCGGCGGGGCGCTCCCGCACCGGCCCCTGTGCGCGGGGAGGCCCGGCGCGGCGGCTCCCGGCTGGGGGGAGGCCCGGCGCGGCGGCGGGCAGCAGGCGGCGAGGGCTCCCGCCCGGGGCGCGGAGGGGAGTCCGGGCCTCGGCCCGCCCGCCCACAGCGCGCGGGGACGCGGACCGCCGCCTCCCCCCGGAGGGCAGCGCTCCCCACCGGCGGCGGCGGCGCCCGCGGCCAGGCCGGGCGCGGCGCGGGGGTTACCTGGCGCCCAGGGGCCCGAGTGCACCGCGCCCGCCCGCCCGCCGGCCTCCCTCGCGCCGCGGCTGCGGTCCCTGCCCCGCTCCTCGTCCTCACAGCGCTGCCATTACCCAAGCCGCTTGCCCCTCGCGCCCCCGCCCCTCCGCCGGCGCCGCCACTGCCGGAGAGCGGGGGGCGCCGCGGCCGCGCGCCGCCGCCCCGGGCCTCGTCCTCACCCGCCCCGCCGTGCGCGGCCGCCCGCCGGGCTCCCCGCAGCAGCGACGGGACGGGCGGAGCCGACGCGTCCAGGCGCGCAGTCACTTTCCGGCACAACCTTCCCCCCGCGCACGAGGAGTGGGGGGCTTGGTACGGCCCACTCTACGGCAAGCGCGGACGGCCTGAATTCCCCGCAACGCGCCGGCTAGCTGCCTTATGGCGCATGTCCCGCAGGGCCCCCGCGCACGCGTTGCTCTGCCATTGGCGACGGCTGCTTTCCGACGCATGCGCGCCGCGCCGCTAGCCGCCCTCCCGCTCGGCCCGAAATGGAGTCACGGCGGGCTGCCGGCGACCGGCGGGACGGGGCCGCGTCCTGCGGGCTCTGGCCCTCGCTGCCTGCCGCTGTGGCCGGGGAAGGCGAACCGTGGCGAGGAGCCCTGCCCTGGGCGGGCCCGCGGGGTTAGCGGGAGGGACCCGGCCCGGCCTCCCCGCGGAGGGGGGCGCAGCCTCCGGGCCCGGCCCCGAGGGATCCCCGACCGCGTACGGAGCACTGGCAGCGCCCGCCGGGCTGGCAGAAGCCCCTCTGGGCTCCTCTGCGCTTCGCTTTCCTTTCCAGAAGACAAAAACAAACTTCTTTAAATTGAAATAACTGACTGCAAACCGCAGTGGAGACGAAGTAGTTTACAGTCGGTACATGCGCTAAGCAGGTGCATGTTCTGGGGCAGAAGTGGCCAGTTTCGGATTTTCCGGACACTTCTGGGGCTCGCACCCCCTCGGGACGCAGAGGAGCCTGCGGCCGGGCCGCTCTGGCGGTTAAGCCGGTTCTCGCTCAGCCCTCAGCCTCGGTCGCTGTAACGAGCCTCCCCGCTTCATTGTGGAGCAAAACGTGGGCCTGTTCCGTGAGGCTTGTCCCGAGCGCATGTTTTAAAGCTATCTCATCGGTTTTTGTGGAAAAAAAGCTATGGGATTGACAGACGAGAGAATGCTCATGAAATACATCAGAAAACATAAAAAAACTATAACAACTTAGGTGAAAAAGTAACTTTTTTACTGATTTACTGGGTCTCAGCAAGCTGTTTGGCACATGGATACCTATTCTAGTTCCTAGGAGCAGCATAGGGAGATCTAATTCCGGAGGACCTTTTCTCCTTCCCCTCTGTAGTTGTAGACTAGTTTACACACAACACTGCAGAAGTTCACGCTTGAATTTATATTGTGGCAGTTTCTTGCATTTTACCTCAGGAAATCTACTTTCCATGACCTCGTTTTCCTGAGCTGATTTGTTCTTACAGGCTCAAACAACTTTCAAGTTAATAACTGTATTATTTCAAGTTAATAACTCTGTAACTTTCATGGGTAAAGATTGCTCTTAAGGGGTCCTCTAACAGACAATTACTGGATTACAAAGCAATAAGTTATATCTCTTTAGGCTATTATATGATCTCCTCTATTTTTCCTCTAAAGTGCACGTGTTCCATTAGATCATACAGAATACTTTCAAAATACTTGCTGTTTATCTCCTTTGTAGAAGGTACCCATGCTTGCTCAGCATAAGTCTCCTAGGTATTTTATTTTATTTTTCTTTTCTCTTTGGAAGTTCTGGAATTTGAGGGATAGGAGGACAATGAAAATCCAACTGTCAAACAGCATCATGAAAGAAGGATGAAAAATTAAATTCACTGTAGTAATTGTGAATATAATTGCTGCGTTGCTCAAAATAAAATGCATTTATAGTTCTAATTCTCTCTTTTGTTGGACTGTGTTACATGGCTGAGGGAAATTTGTGTTTCATTTCAGCCCACAGGTTGGTTGCTTTGTTTGTTTGCTTAATTATGGGAATACAACACAGCTGCTCCTATTTTGCAAGACAGTTTTCATACCTGCATCCTTCTTTACATGCCATTCAAATACTCTTTCCCCCCTCCCCCGCCCAACTTAAAACAGAAACACTGGAAATTCACAGCTGGTGCAGTGAGGTTTTGTTTGAAACATAAAAATGATTCAAAATTCTTTTACAGTTCTCTGTAACTTCCAGATCAAACTTCTTCAGGTTCTTTAAACTTTTGTTTCTTGACTTAAGACAGTAAACCAATAACACCACCTTAAACTTACCCTGGAATCAAAGCAAATGATGCTGTATGTTACACTGCATCACCAATAACAAAAGGTTGGCAAATGGAGCATAGGGGTTGGTGAAATACCCACTGAAATACATTTATTTCCCCATCGATGTCATTGAAAGCAGAGGGGGACAAAAACATAGCCAGAGATGTATTTCTAAGGTGCATGTGTAAAACTACTGACTTCAAATTCTTAAATATCTTTTTTTCTTTCTTATGGAAAAATGTTACTTAGACTGCTTATTCTTAAATAGGTCCAGGTCCTAAGCTCTGCAGAAGCAACCTTAAATATTCCTTGAATAAAGAGATATTAGAGCATGGTAATATTAAGAGCATGGTAAGAGTGCTAACTCTGTAGTCTACATGTTGAACAAAAGACTCTCATCACTGCACATTTCCGTATCTCATACAAAGTGTATCTGTCTGTCGGGTTTACAGAATTATGGTTACTGCAAAACATCTGAATTTGATTTATATTCAAAAAGCATCATATCTATTGACCTTAAATTTTAAAAATGGAATGTTTTAAGTTCTTAGTTTGCCAGTGGCCTTACAGTGCACACCTGTTACAAAATTGCCAAAATTTATGCAATAATCCGACCATTAAATCAGCAGGTAGTCCACCTGATGAACTCACGCTGCTAATGGTTTTCTGTTTTCAGCCCACAGGATCAAAAGTCCAAAGTAAAAACCCCTGAAAATAATCTATTGTGGATATCAGGTCTTCAGCGCCAACAGTTCTTTTCTTCAGATGTGCTCCTACTCCATCACACTAGCCAGTGTAGAGCTAGCCAAAGAGCATCAAAATGAAAATGGTTATAATATGGTAAACACCCGAAATGTTTCCTGGAAATCTCCTTCTTCATCCATCCACTGCAAAATGTATTCAGTGCATTTGCTTTCAAGGTATAAGAAGATAGTAGTGAGCAATATTATAATAACAGAGTTTTTACTGAGATGCAATTAGGAAATTCTGAAACAAGCTAATTCTGCATCTACAAGGTAGATTTCTACAGGTCAGCTAATCATTTTAGACCTCTTTAGGCAATTCATTTACCTCATTTTAGATTTCTACATTAGGGTGGGATAAATAGCATCCTAGACTCCATTGGCTCTAAACGAAGCCTCATGAGACTGGTTCAGATAAACGGCATCCTAAGCGTCTTGTTTAAAATGTGTAGTATCAGCCTTAAATATGACTACAAATTGCTGCTGTGAATTTATTTATTAACACATGCCAGATTTTAAGATCCTCTAGCACCTGCTGCTAAATATAGCTGATCCAACTTTTTTCTTGTCAAAGTGGAACAGAATCTGATGGTTCATCTTTGAAAATTTAAATTGCAAATGTAAATTTCAAATTTTAAAAGGAATTAATGGTTTAGGGCAGGATTTCTAGAAGTGCCTAATTCACTTAAGTGAATTGAAAGTCAAGGATATACATGCTTCCACAGCATTTTATTAAAAAATTAAAATAATGTGAAAAGCTTTTAAGAAAAACTAGGCATGTTAAAGAGTTTCTCAAAAAATGTCTACCCATCAATATTTGTATTTTATTACAACCGAAAAAGGGTCAGTTTAGAGTATACAGTATAAGTATGCACAAATAGATAGTTTTCTGGAAAAAAAAGAGATATTTGTTTCAAGAAACTCTCCATCCTTCAGATGATTCATAACTCTATTAAAAAAATTCCTTTTCCTGTTTTCAAAGCAAGTCCTAT
Source organism: Struthio camelus (assembly GCF_040807025.1). Lineage (NCBI taxonomy): Eukaryota > Metazoa > Chordata > Aves > Struthioniformes > Struthionidae > Struthio > Struthio camelus. Next base: position 15,790,694 of record NC_090943.1, on the reverse strand, counting down.
CTGTTTTATTTCCAGGACTTACAACTTTTTCTTTTGTCTTTAATAAGTTTCTATTTCTTAATTAATTTTGTTAACATTTTCTGAACATTTTAAACACCGTTTTAATTTTCTCTAATATCAACCTACTAACCTTTCTTTTCCTGTTTTGCTGGCTTAACTCTTTTCTGGTTAGCTTTCTTGCAACTTTTATTTTAGCTTTTGCTTACCTTTTTTTTTTAAGTATGCGTTGCATTGTATCTCTTGTTCTTTTCCCTTTTTGTAGGACTAATGTCTCCTTTTAAGTGGTGGCAGTAGCAACAAGCTTGTGAAATTAAACTCTTGAAAGTAAGATATGTAATAATATGATTACATTAATTGCACTATGTGAATGTATTAATTGTATAAGATCATATTATATCTCACAACAGTTAGATGGCAGCTAATGAGACACAACCTCAGCTATCCATGAGCCAGACTCTGCACAGTATACATTTTCTAAATTTCTGTTATGTAGGGAAGCATCATCCTGAGCTAACTGTTGTGAACTAGAAACACAAATGCAGCAAGGAAGACATTTTCAAGTTCCCTAATTTTGGATGCTCACCTTGGGAGAATTGTGTTTCGATTCTTCTGAGATGATGAATATTCAGAGTTTTCGTGGACTTTAATTTAGGTACCAAATCCTCGGCTCTTTTGCAAATTGTATCCTGGAAGCCTGCAGTTGGGAAACCAAGATTAGGGAAACACAATTAGGAGGAAGAACATGAACATCCATTATTGGTTTTTATGTAAGGTATTTAAAAAAAAAAAGTCCTTCAGTTTTAGGTGTGTTTAGGAGATAACAATATCTAAACGCTAAGAGGGACTTTGGAGCGTCTGAATAGACACCCTTCTAGTTGCATAAAATGTCTTTGATAAGACGGCTGAGAGAGCCATCGCCTGAAATTACACGCAGGCGCAGGCCGCGCAGGCGTGTGCGCTAGCGGGGCGAAGTTCTGCGCGTGCCCGTGAAGCTCGTCCCGTCGCTCTCACCATGCTGCTGGCCTTTCCCAAAGAACACAGAAGTTCTGCAGTCCACTAGGAAGTAATGGTAGCATATGTGCTCAGTGCAAGAGTAAAACTTGTGTATATGGCTTACGTAACTGGATGCATGATTTACCTAGCAGGGAATTTAACTGAATGTAACCTGACAGCGGGGCTGCTGCTACTTGCTTAGACCCAGACGTTAACCGGGCAAGTTAGGCCTGCTGCACAGACACGCCCAAGAATATTAGCCAGGAAAGTTGCCATCTGACAAAGCTTAATGACTTAGAAGTGTGTTCAACAGCCTTAGCAATAAGTCTTGCTACGTTTCTCGATGACAGTAAATGCCCAAGCCTGCTTTAAATCCCGCTTAACCTGGACTCGATGTTACCTATTAGCAGTCATAGTTGGTGGAGTCACCGGGTGGCGGAGATCAAATCTCTGGCAGTTTTACAGGATGCTCCTGGGCAGAAGTCCATTTCTTCACAGTAAATTCTTACCAGTTCTTGGCTACAGTAGTGAGCTACACCGGCTAATTTGTATTGTGTGCGTTTTAGAACTTAAAAACAGGAGTCGACTACGTCATCAGGTCATCTAAATGCCACAACTGCTATAGAAATTCAGTGTGATCCGTGATTACATCTGCTCGCTGTTTATCATTCTGAAATTCCGTATTTCCTGAAATTCCCCCTGTTGTTTACGTGCATTTGTTTTCACTTCTCTGTCAGTTTTTTTATCAACCTGTTTTCTTTTGTCTTAGGCAATAAATTCTCTTGGCAGGAGCTGTCTCTTTTGTTTGTGTTTATGCTACATCTAACAAAGCGCTATTTTAGTCTAAAATTAGGAATCCCATCAGCTTATGATAATACAAATACTGTATGAAATATGCCAATATATGATCTATTGCTTTAATTTTTTTTTTTTTACAGACTGCAATCTGAAGTGACAGTAAATAGTCTACGTTCCCCGTAGCCCCCATTTCATTTACAAATGCCATCCGTGTTACTATCGTTACTACTGCTTTTCGCCTCTCCTTTTGACTCCTTCTACTTAAACAGATCCTTCATCTTTTTCGTGTGGAAAAAGAGAATATTGGCTAAACTGTGCAGTAAGTTACCTTTTGTTTCCCATTCCCTTGCAACCACAACCTCTAGTTTGTGCAAAATGTTTATGCTGGGTTAAACCAACATATTTATAATAAACTTGCACTTTATTAATTACTCAGTCTGCATGAGCAGTGCAGGTAATAGTATCCATAAATTATTTTGACAGTATTTTTTTTCCAAATAATTATATATTTAATGTTAACCACTTCTAGTTCATTGTTAAGATCAATTTATCTTGAGTTTGAGCCACAGAACATCAGCCAAGTATCCTGAAAATTAAACAAAACCTGGCTTCTATCTAGCAGAATGCACAGGTTTTTAAGGTTTGTTTTCACCCTGTCTTCTGGGAAAAAGGCCTTACAATTTAGTTCTTAGAACTCAAGTTGTTTTCTCTGTTATTTTACATACCAATTCGCTGTTACTAGTCATTTCTCTTGTAAGTTCCCAATTGTTTTCAACTGGAATCTATAAAATATGCATTCAATATGCTGGTATTTGGCAGGATTTTCATTGGAACAAATAAACTGTATGTTCAGTGTTAGAAAAAAAAAATTCTTATATAGAAACCATATTTTAGCAAGAGCAAAATGCCACACAGAAAATATTAATGCAGTGTAACACAATAGCAGCACATTGTCTTCATATGTACAAAAATACTGAAACTTCTTCCAGCTTATTTAAAGATTCTTAGAGGTGAAGGATAATGATTAGGTATAATTTCTAAGTATAATAAGCCTGAAATTGCAGGAAATTAAAATATTTTAGCTTATTACAGACCAGAATATGAGCTATCTTTGCAAAGGCTAGTGGTAGCAGTAAACTCCTAGTCACAGAATTTCATTTCTAAATAGACTAGTTAGGTACCTGATGATTGTTTTACTGTTCTACTTTGCTTCTACACTGTTGATTAATTGCAACAAGTATTCATCTGAGTCCCACATTCATAAACTGGTGTTTCCTTATAAACTTTCACCTGTCTTTGACAAAGCCTAGTATTCCTTAAAAAAAAAGTCCTCCTCTTATTGTTAAAGGCTCAGTCATCCTAATTTGTACATTTATCTGTCACCCTAGCAGTCCTTTGTGCTTGCACTCGGCCTAATCACACTGAGAAATACTTCTTCAGATTTTCACAGTATTTGTTCTCCTTTCTTATATGGCTGAGATGCATTTCTATTTACCACTCTGGATATTTAAAATATTATTGATGCTATTATTAGCTCCTGTTGCAGTAAATAAGCTGCTTCCACTCTCTCCAGAAATTCAGAGATATATTGCTGCCTCAGTGACCAAAGCAAAAAAGGGAAGAAGATAAGATTCTGAATTACAATTAAGAAGCAGGACACATTATGCACAGTGATGACTCTACAAGATACATGAAATCAGGAGTGAACTTTTATTTCATTGCAAATATTGTAACTCCAGGTTCTGTTGTAGCATGCTTTGTCTTTCATACGGTGACACATAAAATATGAGCAGTAGTTGAATGCATATTTTATCATTATAAAAAATCCACAGTAATTAAGCATTATTCTTGTATCTTTCATTTTTAAAAGTTTATGAATAATTTTGAATACATTATTATTTTATCTGCTTTAAAACATTTTTCATTCTTGTAAGAAATTGTAAGCCCACTGCAATCATGTCCACTAGATGGCAGTGCTGAATATATAAAAAATAGTTTAAACGTGCACAACGTTCCCAAACTCTAAGACTAATAACATCTAAGTTTATTTGTTCATGAAATAGGAAAATAGACAGACGCTGACCTTACCCAACCAACATTTATTAGTTAGCCATCAACACCTTAGTTCAGGTCCCAGATTTGTTGTATCCTTCCTCAGGACCTGAGGTTGCTTGAGTAAAGTTCTAAAAAAAAGTCATTTTTTCCTTCATTATTAGAAAGAGTCATCAACTTCTTTCATGTCGCTGTAGCTAAACAGCTATTTTTCCATAAATGTGAGCAAACCTAGCCAATTTTTCTTTCCTGTATTTTTCAAAAAAAAATATTGCAAATAAAATTCCTCTGAAACACATTATAGTGGCAAGTAAAACTGCATATGTAGAACTTTTATTTAAAGATACAATGACTCGTTTATATTTCAATAACTCTAAATCTAAATTGTTATATTTAGAAGACTTCTAAGACATAAAATAGCTTTATATGCCAGCTGCCAAAAAGGTAAAGCTTTTTAGAGATTTACTTGTTCCATTACAAGACGTTTTATCTTCCCTGTGCAGCGACTACATGAAATGCAGACATCTCAGGTACTTGCTTGTTACAGGCTGGGTTTACTACATATAATTAGTTTACTCACAACAAACTGCTTCCTGAAGTTCAAGTAACCTGTCACATAAGCAGTTGGTGTTCCTGTTCAGCACATCGCCAACCTAGGCAAATTTGGGAAAGGAGGCTAGAATAAACCAGCTCCTACTGAAGGAAATGTGTGACCTTTTTTTTCCCTGACTTGCTGAAAATGGAGGAGTCCTGGGTCATCACGAAAGGGCTTGAATTGATTTATTGGGATTTTGTTTTCAGGTGTTTATTTTGAATATAAAACTTGCCCCGAACAATGTTTACTGTAGTAAATTAGCTATAGTTTGCACTTCTCACGCATTGGTTTATATGCAAAAAATCCCAAGGATATTGTGTGTTACGAAAGTGTGATAGCAGAATTCAACAGAGCCCCTGTAATACATGGAACAGGTAAAATATTATATATCATCACCTGGTTGCACTGGGAAAATGAAATAGCCACACGAGGGCACTCTATGCTATAGAAGGAAAGTCAGAGAAGTTGAGAGACTGAAAGTTATTTTACCTCTACCAATTCACGATTAAAAAGTACATTTGTTTACAGCAGCAATAGTGAACCAAACAAAACATAACAATGTGGCAAATGTCTTCTTTTATTCTAAAGCGCCCTCCTTCCCCCTTTAATTCAGAAATTGCACAACAGGTAATATTTCCTACTCTTTTCAGCAGTATGACTACTTTGTTAGTGGTATCTCAGGTACTGAATCTACACATATTTTATCTGCTCAGATCATGTGCACAGATCCAATCATGCATGGATACAATACAATACTATCTTCCTGGAAATCACATTAAAATAATCCGAAAAGGACTGCTTAACAAATATTGTGAGAGGGAGAAGTTTGTTTCTTTGTGTTTACTAGGTACAGTGTTTTGGAGAAAAGAGTCATGTAAATCTTGAGTGGTTTTACTGCAGTGCTAAAAACAGAAAAGCCAGGATATTGTTATCCGACATCTGCTGCGTAGGGTTTGTATACACAAATGTAGACAGAAGAAAAACATTAGAGCCCACAGACTGCGCAAACATTAACGATGACAACCTTAGGCAATACAATTTAGCTTTGAGAGAAGGTTGAATTTGCAGAACTGTTGTTTGCTTGCAGAGCAAGCAGTATCTATCTTAAGTAAAGCATGATAAAAAGGAAACTTTTTAGTGCCCAATTCTAAACATCAACTTCCAAGTGAAACTAGACATCATTCCACTCTGATTCAAGTACAGTGAGAGCTTCCTCAGTTTTCAGAATAAATGATGTAAGAAAAACGTATTTGCCTTTCATGTAGTTCAGTCAAACACATTTTTCATACTTACTGCAGACTGAAACCTCCAGAGATATGCAAAAGTAGCAGATAAATAGAACGAGAAAAAACAATTCTTAAGTAAACCAGCTGCCAAAATATCATCATCGAGGAGATCAGTTTGGTGAGCCAGCATTTAATAAAAGAGAAAAGATGGAAATTTCCTCTTCAGCCGCAAAAATGTGTAGCTTTAGCCCTTATATGTGCACTACTGGGAGATTAAGAACTAAATGACTGTTGACATGAATACGAAAGCTCTGTGGCATAGATATACTGCGAATAGTTTGATAATCTCTTCTTATATTGAATTATAGAATACTTTTTTTTTCATTTATATCTCTCCCTTCTCTGTATACCTGCCAGACAACTTTGCTTTGTGGGTAGCGAGCTCCGTTTATTCATAGTTGCTTTTGCTTTTTATCCTTCCTTCTTTCATTTGTAGCCATCAGCAAAGCCACTACCCTCAAAAAAAAAAAAAAAAGCCTGCTCCCTCACCACTAACAACCTACAAGTGGTAGAAAATCTATTCTATAGTCAGACAGTCAACTAAATGCAAATTCTTAGCATTTTTAGTCATTTTCATTATTTATTTTTGAATGAGTATGAAATCTTCCTATATTTGCCTTTTACTGCATTCTCTGAATGGTTGATGTCATTCACCTGTCCTCTGTGTGAAGCAGATTCTCTGTAATTCTCTCTCTGTAATAATTCTGTGTTAGCACCTGCCACACCATTACTTTGGCTTACCTTTGCAAAGCATGACTGCATAGCAGCGGACAGATTGTGGCATACACATTTCTATGGCAAAGGAGAACCACTCAATTCACATTCAGCTATTTGAGCCTTTTTTAAAGCTTTCAGGAAGCTTTTCATACTGGTTATATTTCCAGCGTAGTTCTCCTATGTTGCCTGTTCAAAAGACTTTAATAGTAGAACTTTATACACTTCTATTTTGAATAGAGCTCATGCAGTTCTTTGGAAAGAGACGTAAGTTTATATCCATTCTAACTGCACAAAACAATGTTTTATACAAACGTTATACTTTCCACCAAAGGGTTCAAAGACCTCTACAAACAGTAATACATCGTAAATAGTTAAGAACATCGTGACGTACATACTACCTCCGTTTCATAGGTGACGAAATTACTGTATCAGGAAAGTTTATTATTCAATAGAAGAAATTTTAAAAATTTCATGTAGTAGATCTCAACTGCCATTTTGTTTTTCTGCTGCAGCAGAAATACAATTATTTGTGCATCTTTAACTCCCTAGTCAATCATTAAGACATTTCTACCCCCTTACACTATTGTTAAGTATTCATAATACTATTTTTCGATTATAATCACTTCTTTCATAGAATGATTATGCAACAAAAAAGTATGTAACAATTCAATTAGAAACATGAGGACAATTTAGAATGGCAAGTTATCTGCCTGACTATTGAGTACTTAAAGGTTTCCCCAGTTATTTTTTCCTTATGATTCCACAAGTACTAGTAAGCTGACCTATGAGTGGGGGACAAGAAAACATTTCTCATTTCTCCCTCTCATAAAGCTTTTCTCACAGACATCAAACCAAATGTCAAACTGCACATTCACAAATCATTTTAGCTGTTTGTGTTGTTTAAGCAGTGATAAATAATGTGAACAGTTTAGCTCCTAGTGTACTCTGGTTTACTTTGGCATGTTTTGGTGCATTGATAAATATGCCTTTCAAACTATCAGACACATGAGATAGTAGCTAATGGCTTGTGATTCCTGTTTAGTCTTTATAAAAACAGATTTTGATTACAAATCCTAAAAAACTGTTGAATTAAAACATATATCAAAATGTACTTCAGACTGTGCACCTGTGCTTTGAAGTGTGAAACATTGTTGCATTATTGTAAGCTATTGTCTAAAATCACATCATTAGGAACCCAAGAAAAATCAAAGTAAAGGTATTTAATAAAATAAATGTAAATAGAGTAGTATTTGGTACTCATTTCAATGACAATAACCCCATAACCTTCCAAATAAATATAACCTGCCATGTACATGAAGTAATGCAAACCAGAGCTAGCTGAGGTACTGCAAAGGCTCACAGTTGTTAGCTCAGCTTGCTAGCTGAGCTGTACCTGTGACTCAACAAGGCTTTTCCTTCCTACGCTTCTGGCACCCACAAAAGTCAAGCCAGTATCTTACCACAGCACTAATTTATTGGCAGTATCAGTTTTTGGAGGCTCCAGCAACGGGCAATAGTGAAACATTCTTAAAAATAAAGATATTTGTAATTTGCTCTTAATCTACTCACATAGTCTCTCAATCTTACGTCCACCATAAAATAAGAGTTTAGGAAAGGAAACGTAACTAAATACTTAAAAGCCTACAGATGTGTAATATTCTTATAAACCTATATAAATACACCTGGAAAAAAGCAATTTACAAAGGTTGCAACTTCAACAATATTGTTCAGCATTTGCCTTTCTAAGGACATATTGTTCCTGTTTCTAAGCCAACTGAAACGCCTATTTTTCTTAGCATTCCTGGCAGTTTATCAAAAAAGGACAGGTAAATTAAATGATCAGTTTTATATACACTCGTTACAGTGAACTTGTTGCTTGCCTAATCCAGTCTCTTATTTCAGACAGCTCGGGATTCTGTTGCATCATTAGCGTATTGGCTACTTCTGACTTTCATCATATTTACAAAATAAGTTGTGAAAACAATGGCTGTATGTTATGACCACACTTTCCTGTGACAGCCCTACAAGTTCTGCTTTTGTCCTTCTACCCTTTTAGAGGCAGTGGAAGAGCAGAGATAGTATTTAATGACCAGCTAAACCTTGAGTGGTCCATGAAGAGATCTGTGATGCAATTAATTTACGGTAATTCAGTCTCTTCCAGATTCACATGCACACTGAGGAATTGTATGACCTATGACAATAAGTATAAGCATGCAGTCTTTAAGGAGGAAAAGATGTAGACCTCAAACATCAGATTGCATACGTCAAGAAAAATATAAAACATTGTGAAAAGAGCTTACCAGTGAGCTTCGTTAAGTGTTAAGTGAAAATAAATTTACTGGTCATCTTTTAGCTAATCATTCAATGGGAACTATTTCTGGCATAATAAACAACCTGTAAGTTTTTTTTTCTTTTGCAAAGAATATTTAGGGCTTTTCAGATGTCATTGTCTGAACAGAGGCTTTCATTTACTCCACAAGTTGCATTTCATGATTCCTCAATGTCTAGGAACGTGTAGGTGTGGAATGGTCTAAGAAGTGTGCATGTAACACACCGAACGGTTATTAAGATGAAAAAAAAAATCACAGAACAATCATTTAAACAACAGTCAAGACAGCAAACAATGGAATCATTTCTATAACATGTTACACGCAGTATTATTCCAATTAGAAAGCTAGTTTCTTCATTTTTGTCAGTCTAACCCATATCATTTTCAAATGTCTGAGCCCTAACTAAAAATAAATCTATAAGCAATATTTACATAAGCAGCATGTCCCTTTTCCATCTTTACCGAGGCCAGCTATGAACTTTTTTTTTTTTTACAAGAAGATTTTATGTAAGCGTCTCATAAGATTGTAACCGAAATACACTAAACTCTCAAGTAAATTCTTCAAAAATGTATTAAAAAGAAGTGGGGAAGACCCAGCATGAAAAATCAGTTGTTTGAGGATGATGTAAATGGTGTTCATATTGATTTATTATGCACTGGTGAAGTATTTATTTTCTGCACAAAGAACACGACCATTTCTTTTGGTGGCAGTTCCAGTTCAAGTGGCTTCAGCTCCCTGCTCATTCCTACTCAAATATAAACCTCTCAGCTAAGGCAATCCTTCTCTTCCTATGACTGCGCAGACCAGACTTGAGAAGTGATGCAGGTTGAAAGTAACTTTTTTCTAGATACATTGCTTTTAACAGAGATTACTTGGCAGGTAGGCTTTTGGTTACACAAGAACTTGTATCAAAATAACCGAGGTAGCGGGAACAAGATGTGAGCGGCAACTGAGGGCTGCTTAACTTTGCATTGCTCTTTGGGTTACATTCTCTTCTAAGATCTTCTCACTTGCCACACTAAAGCCTAAAAACAAACAAAAATAACTGTTTCTGAAGTGCTGATAGTTCCTTGAATTTGCAGGAGATTGGATGTAGTATCAGACTGGATGTTTCAGGTTAGGAAGAAAAAGGGACTTCAGGCAGGCAGGCATTCTGCTGGCAGTGAAGTGCCTGGCTTTCCAATTTATATTCAGAACTATCTTGTGTAAATGATGATGATCATAAAGGATCCTATCCTGTGTGGTCTTCATATTGATTGCCTTTTGTCCTAGCATTTGAAATTAAATTGGTTCACATCAGGGATTGATACCCACTTAATTAAAACAATTTTAGAATGATTGCAGTAAAGCGGTGACTTTTGTAACACAGGTTGGTTTGTCCTGAGCTAACAACTACTACCCCACAACCTTGCCACAGTGACAATGTGGCACTTTCTGTTATTACTCACACCTGCAAGGCCAGACTAAACCCAGGCAGAAGTTTACCAACTTCAGTAAGCCATGTCAAGTACGCAAGAGCTGAAGCTGTTTAATCATCCTTGCATTGCTAGAAACTAAACCCCTTTGACAGGTCACTCCTTCTTCAACTATGAGTTTTCTCAAACTGGAGCTTCAATATTCAGTTTATCATTTATATTCTGTATTTCATTAAAATAGAGAGAAAAGAGGTATAAATAAAGATAAGTCAAGAAAGTTTCAAAGCTGCTTGCAACTTATTTGAAAAATAATAGGAAATAACTCCTTTGCCAACTTTACACTGCAAGCGTTCTATGGAAATTCTCAATTTGTTTATAAATAACTGACTCTGGTGGTTTTCTCCCTCACTGTTTGTAATCAGATTTCCACTTTCGCAAATATTTCTTACATGTTACTAGAAACACAACATCTACTTCTGGCTTTATGACTATGCTAAACAAAGATGGAATTTCTTCCAAAGGCATCACGAGTTATTCTTAGCATTTTTATGCTTGGCTGTTCATTTGATTATGTTAATATTCAGAAAATATTTTCTAATTCACCAGATGTTTTCTACTAAAGCATGTCCTTTGATGAACGCATATGTTTGTACTTAATGCGTCAACTATAAAGCAAAAAGGTTATGAGTATAAATCAAGGGAAGAGCAACCCGTATTTAAAACTCTGAAAAGACACATAAAAACATAGGCAACAAACAAAAGGAGGGAAACAGAACTCAAAACAGGAAGGGGGTGTTATTTGATATTTCAGCAAAGGAAATGAAGACTGAAAACTTTCATAAGCAACAGCAACATTATAAACATTGCATTATTTGCATTGGATTATGATTTTGATAGTTGTGTTAAATAAATTCTGTGAGGCCAATAATTAACTTGAGTGGTCAAAGGCAAAAGCCTTTGCAGATAAATGTACTTTACTTCTTCTTGAAGTCTGAAGCCACAAATACTTATCTGCTTTCTGAACACAGAAAATCAATAGGTTCTCTTCACTCCATGAAAAGACTGAATACTTGACCTGTATGGGCATATTACTAAAGCTGACATACATACCCTCCAGTTGCCTAATTGCAGTCAGTCCTGTGAAATTAACTGGGGCCTTTCGTTCTTATTAGACACACTATGGAACAGATTCTCACGCACACAGACACAAAAGGATAAGTACATAAAGTACTTGAGAACACGTGCAGACAAGTAATACTGTAACAGACATGCTGTAGTATAACCCCCTCTCACACTGCTTCGTGAGGTGCTGAACCGTAGTTCCAAGACACAGGACGCTAAGACACCAGGAGCAGCGCGGTCCATGACCCAAGCCTTTGTGGAACGCAAGCGTGAGTAAAACCGGGGATACAGGCCTTGCGCTTCCTGGAACAAGACACATCTCGCGGAGGCCGAACGTGACTCACGCCATGCAAACGTATCCTTTGGCAGCGAGGGGGGGAAAACATGAGCTGCTCTTTATCTCTTAGCCGCTTCTGATGTATTCAGCCAAACAAACACAGAGCTTGATGTCACGCTCCTAAAGGAAAAACACACACACTCTTAGGAATAACTGATTTAGGGGACGTGCGTTCGGGAAACAGGGGAATTTAAGCCCGGGCGCCAGCTCCCAGGGCCGGCTTGCGGCGTGCCGGCCCCTCGGCACGTTTCCTCGCTCCTCCGGCGGCCCCGGAGGGCTGGTGACCGCCGGGGCCGCGCACCGCCCCAAGCGCCGGGCCCCGCTCCGCTCCGCTCCGCTCCGCTCGGCGCGGGGAGGCCGCTCCCCACCGGCCGCGGCGGCCCAGCCGCTCGCCCGCCCGCCCGCCCTTATCGGCGGCGCCCAGCCGGCACGCAGAGGAGCCGCGCCACACCCCTGCGACCGCACACCGCAAGCGCGACCCCGGCCGGGGCGCGGGGCCTCCGCCGCCCTCCGCTCGCGGCGCCCCGGGGAGGGCCGAGGCGGCCCGGCGCCCCCGGCTGCAACCGGCTGCGCACGGCGGAGGGGCGGCGCGCCCCTCCCCCACGCGGGCAGGATGGCTCCGAAGCCCGCAGCACCGCCGCGTCCCGCCCCTCCCCCCCGCCCAGCCAATGAGGAGCGCTGCCGGCAGCCTCGCCGCGGCGGTTGGCCAGGCCGCCAGCCGTTGGGCGCCCTGTGGCCAATCGGCGCTGGCGGCCGCAGCCGCCGAAGGGCAGGCTCCTCCTCCTTCCGCGGCCGCTGGGGCTGGGAGTCGGCGCAGACGCCATTTCCTCAGCGCCCCCGCAGCGGCGCGGCTGCATCAGCGCTGACGTGAGGCCGACGTGCGGCTCCGCCCGGCCCAATCCCCCCCACCCCCCTGTGACGGGGGCATCACGTACAGGGCGGCGGGTGAGTGCGGGAGGGGGCGGGGACACGTGTGCGCGCAGCCCGACCCCCTGCGGGGCCGGCGGCGGGGCAGCGCCGAGGGCAGCGGCCGGCCCGGCCCAGCCCAGCCCGGCCCAGCCCAGCCCAGCCCAGGCGGCGCGGGGGCGGGGGGCGCTCTGCCGCGCTGCCCGGCCCCGCCGCCGGGAGCGCGCTGGGGTGGGCGGCCGGGAGCGCGCCCGCCGCCAGGGCCGCGCCGCGCCCGCCCGCTCGCCCGGCTGGGCTCTGCACGGCTCGGTCGGGGGGCCCCGTCTGCGGCGCGGCCCGGGTGCTGCGGGGCCGGCCGGGGCGAGGGAGAGCGGCCCGACTCGCCTGCCGGCGGCCCCGGCGCCGCTCGGGCGAGGGAGGGCCCGGGGCAGCGTGCCTCGCCGCTGCTGTCAGAGGGCGCCGGGCCCGGGGCCTGCAGGCGGCCTGACGGGGGGGGAGCGCTGCGGGCGGGGGGCCCCGGCGCCTGGTCGGGCGGGCCTGGGCCGCCCCTGCCCGTTGGGTTTCCCGAGTTGGGACAGGGCAGGTGGCCGGGGAGCATCGCGGCCGGCTGCGCGAGCTCTGCGGCTGGCGTGAACTGCGGGTTTTCTGTGTGCATCCTGCGCTGCCGCGCCGACGTTTTAGCTGAGGGCGGGGAGGAGCTGCGCGTCTTGCAGCAGCTAAGTGATCCCGCAGATGCTGACACACAGGAGCGATCCTCTTCTCTGTTCGGTGGCTGTTGCTTGGGCTGTGTTTCTGCCACACGTGGACTGTTGTGTCCTGTTTACAGCAGGCTCCGTACTGTCTCGGCAGGATTATTGAGATGGTATGTCCAGTGTGACAGGCAGTGTGCTTGGTCTTACGGTAGTGGCAGTTTGGGTTTTTTCAGTTTTTTGAGGGTGTTGGTAAAGTCTATATCCTAAGATGAGGCGAAAAAAAGGGAGACGCGTTTAAGAGCATAGGAGATGCAAGAAAGTAACTGTTGTGCTAATACTGAACACTTCACAGAAGTTGCTGTCAGAGCCTGATCTGCTGCAGTGTTGCTCATTTTACCTCGTTGAACACGGTCACCACCTGGAACTTCACATAGCAGTGTAGCAAAATGGGTTTTAGATTTCATAATTTAGACTTCCTACTTAAAACACAAAGCTCTTCCGAAACTAATACATGCTGAGAGTTTCCACACTGTGGATGGGGGCACCGCTTAATGCCAAGCAGCTGTTTGTAGATTCACATCCTTGCTTTTTAGTAACTTCCCTGTGAGTAAAAGCCTTGAAGAAGATATCTAGAGCAAGCCCTGAAACATATTTCTTAGCTTTTTCCTTACAATTTCTTTGGTAGTAAGCCATCTTTGTAAACAGTTTCTGATGTATAAAGTAATGCTAAAATAAAGAAATTATCTTTAAAATGACTCTGGGTATTTAATTAGAAAAGTCATATGTATTCAGCAGTGTGAATTTCAGCACCAATTTGCTTTCACAGTTGAAGCTCACCAACAGACATTAAATACGATACTTTAAAAAAAATGCCTTGTAAAACAAACTGCAGTATGGAGAGGGGAAAAAAAGATTTTTTGGTATGTTTTGATAGGGATGCTGTGCTTAGCTTACAGTCTATGGAGAAAAAATACTGAAAGGGTCATATATCTAGATTTAAGTGACTTCTGACCTTTTGGGTCACGTGGACAACTTTTTCCTTTAGCTGTTGCTGTCCCCTAATATTGTCCTGTCAGTGATGCTATTTTTATCAGCTGAAGAAGTTTTTGATGAAATACGTTTTCTAACCCTGAGATTTATTTTGGAAAGGAGAGTAGAAAGTTATCCTGCTCTAAGGAGAGAGCATTTGCAAGCCATGGCAGTAAAACTGTTGCAGATACCCAAGAGAGGCAAAGGCATAGAATGTATAACTTCTATTGGCAGAAAAAAGAACTAATGTTAGCCCTTGAAATCTTAAATTGTATAAAACCTGGCTGCCAACAGCTGTAGTACTACAGCAGCTATGGTCAGTGAAGTGCTTAAATTGCAAGGTCCTGCTTGCAAAGCAGTCTCTTAAATCTGGTCGGTACAGTACTGTTAGGGGATTACAAGTTTGCAGTATGCCTCTCTATATCGTTTGACTAGATTCCTTTTTGAACATACAGGTAAACTGATGTTTTCATGCCTTCATTTGAGGCAAAAAGGGTGGGGGTTTGGGATATTGTGTTTTGTTTTATTTTTTTTTGTCTCCTCAAAAAATCGATGTGGAATATTCTGTAACACACTGCAGCAAAAAAGTTGAGCTTGTTTAATTTGATCTAATGCAGTTGACATGTAACATGTAGGTCTTAATTCAGGAGCCAGGAGCAGACTTCCTTTCTGTCTATTTTATATCCTAGTGTAAGACCTGAGAAGAAACTTCAGTAGCTGTCAGCCAGATGAAATAGCTGAAAATACACTTCAGACTGGGTTGCGGTGCCCTAGTTACAGTAACTGAACTTGCTGATCCTAATCTAAGAAAGATTTTTTTTTTTCTTGCCTCTTAAAAACCCACAACTGTATCGCTTCTCCCTCCTGTGGTCCTGATCTCTTGTATAAAGTAAGTTATGTCAGACAGAGCCGTGGGGCGGGCCTGGGGGACACGTGAGCCCACGGGACCCTCTGGCGGGTCCCCTGCTGCACCCTGGGGACGGGTTGCTAGGGCCCCGTTGTGACATCAGCTGCGGGGCGCTGCACCTGCAGTGCCTCTTCTGGCAGCAGAGAAGGGGGCTGGAGAGAACCACGCTCTTGTTTTAGATCACACACATCTTCCATTATGACCAAGTGTGTCAAGAAATACGGAAAAACAACTGGAAGGTAATAGTATCTTTATACAGCAGATAGGTTTGGAGGCTCGCTCTATGGAGCTTAAACTCACAGGTTTAAGTGAGGGTTATGGAGTTGTTTATCCTATGAAACTTAGCCTAATTTTAAAACCTGCAAAGCAAGAAGAGTGGTCAGTCCGTGGGTCTTGAGCCACACATAGTTCACAGACAATTCAAGTACAAATCCTAGCCTGGGATGGTATCACATGAGCTTCGAGCGTGGTGTGCTGGCATGTGGCTGCTGGGCATCCTGAGCCCGGCCTCCTTGGGGACGAGGTCCTAGGGAGCAGCTGCAGCCAGTGCTGGCAGTTGCTCTGGATCCTGCTCTCCGCTCTGGTTAGCCTTGCTCTGTGGTGGGACCCTGGCACTCTGTTGTCACCTCTCTCTAGAGAACCGTTCCCAGAGCTGCCTTTCCTTGCAGCTTTTCATAGTACGTGTGTTTCGAGCCTCTGACTGTATGAAGATCTGAACATGGAGGAATGGGAAAGTATGACTTTGATTAATCTTATAGTTTTGAGAGAGAGGTTTTCTGTTCATTGTTAGCTTACTACTCCAAATATAAAACAGCTTGAAATTGCTCTTTTCTCCCTAGGTGCCTAATATCCCCCGTGTACTAGATTATTTATGTATGTATGTACTTACCTTTAGACAGATGACCATGGAAATGGTTGAATCGCAACAGGATGGAAATGCAGTGGATTCTATGCGAGAGAGAGATGCTGTTCATGTTCAGAATCAGCCAGGCCAAAGTCAGATTTCCCCCATATCTCAGGTAAGCTGAAATGGAAAGATGAGAAGAATCAGCACAAGTGATATTCAGAACTGTTAACGGTTTTTTTTAATGCTGACCGTTAACTTACCAATTTTAAATCATGTTTCGTAAGTTCTTTTTGTTATTTAATAGGGAAAATGGTAAAGGTATACTGAAAACTATGCCTGCTGTGTTTAACATAGTGCTACTATTACATCAAAGCAAAGTAACACTTCTAGGAGATTGGACTACTACAATGAGAAGTAGACATGATTTTTTTTCATTTGCTGAGACGATTATATGTATTATGCAAGTGGGAATAGGGTCCTAATAGGTTGAGAAGGCTGCAAGATCAAGCATAGTTAAAACATTTTTGTATCTCAAAGATGTGTTGTATAACAAAAATGAAAAAAGAATGAAAATAATTATGGTTCTTTCCTAGTTCCAGGTATTGTACAGAATGGGTTTAGTCCTGCAAGTACTATTTTAATATGTGCTGTTCTGTTTCACCCCTGCGTGCCTGATGGCAATGTCTCGTTTTCTAGAAATACATTCCACTTGTTCTGTGTAGTTGTACTTGTTTTTTTGGCAGTAAATGGGAAAAAAAGAATAACAGTTCTTAAACATTAAAAATACTTCTCTGAAATATTCAGCCCATGAGAGAAATAATGTTATACATGCCAGTACTAAGATTTGTAATGTCAGGAAACTACATAGATCCATTTACAAGGATTTTTAGAAACCCTTTGTCAAGCCTTTGGAACTGTTTAAAAAATCATCTTATGGAGTTTCTTCAGCATGCGATGTTACTCAGTAAGATTCCTGTCCAAATGAGGAGAGGGATCCTCAGTTATTTCATACCATATATCTGGAATGTTAAATGCCTGATTCTCATTATAGGTGTATTTTCAAGGATGAATGCTACTGCTTTGTGTTGGGTCTTTGTGTGCAAAGTAGGCCTCCAAATACTTTTGAAACTTTTTTCATTGATGTTTTTTGTCATTTACAGCATTTAGTTGTGGTTTTGGTACCTGCAGCACTGGGAGTCTTTTTTTTTTTTTTTCTTCTCCTTTAAGAATGGAGCGTGAAACAAGAATTTTATTTGTTTTGCTCTGTTCATGTTACTCTCTCATTTCTTCCTTTCTGATGGTTCAGACTTAAAGTAATACTTACTTATAGTAATAGTGTGACTTCTATGTAAAATCTGTGAGTTTGTGCAATAGTCTCTGAAGAAAACTACTGTGAATCCTGTCATTTGGGACTTTTAACATTGAACTAGACAAAGCTGTAGGAGGACTTCTGTGGGGTCCCCAAGGAGAGCCCTTTTCATGTTTATCTGCCCTCGATACTTGAGTACTTTCTGGTGGTGACTGATGCGGTTCAGCCACGCTGGGCATGTGCCTGTTTCGGAGGTAACGCTTTTAACTGAATCTCAGTCAAATACCAGTAAAAGGAAACAAATGGGGCAGCTTGGAGTTTGCTTCCATCTGAAGGCTCAGGAGAGCAAAGAGATGTGGGAACATCATTACATGTGGGAATTCCTCTTTTTAGTCAGAAGGCTTGAAGAGCCGACTCTGACTTTTTCCAGGCCTGCTCGGCTCCCGTAACTCGAAGGCCTCGGCTGCCCGGAAAAGCAGAGCTCATGGAATTGGGCTATTTTGGAAAAAACAGTGACAGGGAGTCCAAGGGCCATGGGGCGGGGGCTGCTGGGGCCAGGCCGGGCCACGCGTCCTCCTCCCACCGCCAGCACCGCCGCGGGGGGCCTGCGGTGCTGCCGTTGCCTCGGGGCAGCTTGGGGTCGGCACCGTGGTGCCTGCGAGGCTGCCTTTCGTCTGCTGCCTTTCGTCTGCTGCTGCGGAGGAAAGGGGGACGTCGTCGTTCCCTAGCTAGGTCTCTTTGGCTTACGATGAGGAGGACCATGCTAGCGTGCCTTCCTGCCCGGCAGGCTCCGAAGGTGAGGCACTGTGTTCTAGGTGAGAGCTAGACTGGCTGAAGACGTTTGCCACCCCGCGAGGCAGGGACCCCATGGAGGAATGTCACCTCTCCGCCTCTGCCAGGCGCGGGACGGGAAACTGTCTGTGTTTCTGAGCGATTTGGGCTGTGCTGGCCCAGCGCACGCGTGTTCGGAGCGGTGCGGAAGGGCGCCAAGAGCTCCTTCGCTCTCTCTTTGGCCTCTGGAGGAGCACTGAGAAGAGCAGGCAGCCATTTAAAGTGCCTGGCAAGTAGCTTGCTCCAACTGGTAAGCCTTTTTCCTCACTAATTTTCTTGCAACTGTGCAGGAACAGAGACAGGAAGGATGGCTTGGCTCTTACTGAGTGGCGAAAAAAGCCTACTCGCTACAACTGAGGGTTGCTGCGCAGACGTTGGGGTGGTTGTTGGTGGTTGTTTTTTAACTGGATATTTTTTCAACATTGGTTTTGTTCAGTCAGAAGTAAAGCATTTTAATGGGTTATCTTTTAATATTCAGTTTGCAGCTTTCTGTGTATTGCTTTGGCCGGGGAAAGAGTAGCAAAATGACGAAGCATACAATTGCATAGGAGCTTATATCTATGTATAGATAAATATACACACATTAGATATTATATATTTATGTATGTGTATATGTTTGATTTATATATTGTTTTCCTGGAGTTCCGGCTTTTTAGAGAAATACTCGTCCTTTATTTTGAAAAGGGGGGACAAGTTGTTCAATAAGATGATAATATCCGGAGAGCGGACACTGTTTTGTGTTGAAGCATTCCTGATGCCTCCCCTTGGAAACTAACGACCCCGTTGGGCTGTAGGACTGTGGCGTAATTAGATGGCCTCCAGTGCTAAAGATTTGCTGTTATGAGTTATTAGTAGAGAAAAGGCTGCAGTAGGGTTTTTTCTAGTGTGTGTAAAAAATGGTTATATTCTCCTGCAATTCTTTTTTGTGGTGAAAGTAAAATTCTGTTTTTTGCAAAAGTTAGCAAATTATAACATAGGAAAAATAACATGCCCGTTTGGTCCATTGAGGCAAAATTGACAATTTTTGTCTTTAAAGAGTTATTTCTGTAATAACATTAATGTAGAACAAGATGGCATCTGTGGTTGAATTTCTTGCATCCTTTATAATAAGGAATAAATAACAATTATTTATAACAATGATAAATGCGTCAAGATTGTATTGTTTTGGTGATCCACGCATCAAAAGAATTATGTAAAAATTTTAATTTGTAAAAGTATTTAATAGTTTTTTGTCTTTAGAAGCTGAAGTGTATAGAGTAACTGTGTAGAAGCTTCAAGCCTTCTCTTTAGGGAAGACTAGAGCTTTGAGGGGGAAAATTTCTCAACTGGTACTTAACCAGGTCCCATGGGTTCCATCTCATATGCATTGCTGTTATATTAATACAGAGTGGGCTGGTTTTTAAGAAGTTAATTTGGACTTTATAAATAGTCACATAATATTGATCATCATCAAACTTATATCTTGAAACTGTTGCATGTGCATTGCTATTTGGAGAGAGATCGGTTGCTCCTTTTATAGTACTTCTTAGAGGCCTCATTGCACTCTGCCTTATGCTGTGCTCAGTTACATTAATAGATATAATACAAAAAATAAGAGGATTGTACTTTGACCTTTTTGAGTTCTGACAAAGTACTTTTTTTTTTTTTTTCTTCTTCTTCTCAATCCTACACGTTTTTGATGGGTCCCTCTTTGAATCACTTTTTGGCTTTGTCGTGTCCTATCTGTTAGCAGAGCTACGTCTGCTGTCTTGGTCTGAGAAATCATCTGTTGACCTCTTAGTGTTTGCCCTGGACCAAGTGTGGGTCAGGATTTACAAAGTGATAACTGCTGTTGGAGAGAGCTGTGGGAGCTTTCTGGATGGGTGCCTTCTGGAGCCTGGAGTACGTAGCCATTGCAAGTTGGGACTGCTTCTATTTAGCGCTTCAGAGGTATCTTCCCAGTGGGTTCTCAGCACCAAACTTTACTTTACATATTGCTCGTGAGAAACCGAGCACCATGGAAGTTTGCCACACTCTTGGTCATATTGCTTTAAAGCTAGCCCAGCCAAACACAGGTCCAGAGCATCTGGCAAAGTTGGTGTTAAAGGTTTATGCACCTGCTGCCTTGTCACTGTTTTGTTTGTGCCTCAAGTGTATCCAGTCACTAGATGGCTGAAAGTAGCTTAACCTTGTCTTCCTTAAAACTAGGTGCTTCCTCTTTGACATTAGCGTTGGAATTGACCAAAACTCCCCTGGCTTCAGCTTTTCATCATAGGGGCTACTCAGAGGTGTCTGAGTGTGGTGAGTCCTTGTACTCTTCTATCAGGTGAATCCAGGATGGGTTTGCTTTGTATGTACTTTTCTAGTAGTACTTTTTGTGTACTTCTGGAATCTGCACAGTATGTGGATTCTACGCCTGAGAGGGAAATCCAATGGAGTTGGGCACCGTGTAGCTCATGGTATCCAATGTTCCCAGCACAAAGAGGTTGGAAGCAAGTATAACCTCTGTAGCCCTCTATAGGGAAAAGTTACCTGACCTTGAGTGACAAGGGGTGCATATATCCACAATATAACTTTTCAGATCTTCCGTGCATACTGAGGTCAGATAACTCATAAATAACCTTTCTGTTTGAACGAATGCATGCCTCAGCATGAAGATGATTCTTGATCTTTTTACTTGCTGCTTTACTCTCTAGTTTTTCAAGACGGAGGCACATATATTTCCTAATATACAAAGTATGAGACCAGGCCACCATGACAGAATGTGTGGTTGGTAATTTTGAAGCCATTAAGCTTGACCGTTGCACACGTAGGAGTTTAGACCCCCAACTAACATTACAAGATCCTAGCTCTCATTGCCGTTGCCAGGGAGAAAACCCTTACACCATCTAACCAGAGGCTTAGTGAGTTAAGCTTCTCCCTGGCCTCCATGTTGCTGAGTTGCTTCTATGGGATGTTTTCAGTCATTGTCCTAGACTGCCCTTGAAATAATGATATTATAGCTAGCATTGCTCATCGTTAATGTGGGAAAGTAACTTTTTTGCCAAGGCTGCTTCAGTCAGCATTTATGCGTGAGTAACCTGATAGCCTCAAATGTCAAAAGGTTCTAGTATTTCAGTTAATGCAGGAGGATGCAATTTGAAAATAATGCAGAGTGAAATGTGAATAAAAGATGTTTTAACAATTTTAATATTTATAAAGAGATGCAAAATATGAGATTGGAAGGGAGTTTTAAAATCTCAATTATAAAAAATAAACCTAATACAAAAGAATCACAGATTTAAAATATAGCTTATAGGTGTTAGAATAACAGGAATTTGTGCATTGCGTAACCTTCAGATATTTGTGGAACTTTGCAAGTTGTGAGCAAATCAAATTATCTATTTAAAATGGAAATGAGCAAACGAGCAAATAACTTTTGGTTTGGTTCAGTTTTAAAAGTAATGTTGTCTCTTCCCCTCCCTGCCTTCCGTTTAATCTTCTATCTGAACTGATGGGAACAAAACATTTTCTCCTGTTCAATTGTTAGCCTAGTATTAGCTGATTTCCCGCCTCCCCCCGCCATGTAGTTGGACTGAATAAGGAGCTTTTTAAATGAATGCAGTGTTTCTTAATCTTGAATTCTGGATTACTTCCTGATTATATATGCCTGACCCATTGTGTACTAAACACGGAAACTAATAAACTGTTGTTCATGGTGTACTGTTTTGTGTGTGTTGTAGTCGGAACGTTCTCTCAGATACACTAGAGTATTGTATCAGGTTACTGCTATCTTTGTGAGGGCTGCAAACTGGAAGGTTTGGTGAAAATTGTCTTTGTAATATATTTTGAAAAGTGCTTTGTAAATGTTTACGCTGACTCCAAGTTCTTTCCTTGAAGTTTGGGCTTGCAGTGATGTCAACTTTGCCTGACAGGAAATAGATCGTGCTCTTCAGCTCTTCAAGACTTTGTAGATCCTGGTCTCAAATATCTATTTCTTAATAGTAGTGGTAATGTTTATTTTATAGATTGGGAAGAAGGTTTCTGTAGCCTGTTTACATGTTGCCATTTATTACCATTTAAGGAATAATTGTTTCCATTTGCAGGTTAGAAGTGCCCTCAATTGTTTTATTTCCTGAGAATCTGTTCAGTTTCCGATAACAATTGAACAGTTGCGTAGTGTACGTGGTGATTGTTGACAAGATCCTGTCTCTGTTTCCTAGAAACATTGTTTCTTGAAGATAATTTGAGCCAACATCTGGTCTTTTTGATAATAGTGGATCTTAATAGCCATTAAAAACTTTCTCTTGCCTCAAGAAAGGAACATTTCCCAGACAAGTAATGACTTACGGATCATGAAAAGCTTCTTTAATACTTGGAATTTAAGAAAAATCTTCAATGTGAATATAGAAAAATCCAAAATATGTTTTCTAACAACTTTTTTATTCAGTATTTCATGATGTTTTCTTGTCACTGTCATCTCTTTTACCTTCTAGTGCTGACAAATTTGTTGTCTTGGGTATTTTACATCAGCAGATGATCTCTTTTTCACCAGGTATATTTTTTGGCTGAGAACCAAGCCAGGAAGGGGAAAATATCAGACTTTAGATGTGATTGATGATTCAGTCTTGTACACACAGAACACAGAAATAAGGATTTTTAATGCAGTTCACTTTGAATTTTTGAAAAACACAAACAGTATCTCTTTTTATCATGTAGCCTTGATGCTGGTTGTCATTTTCTTTTCTTTCTTTTCTGTGTCTTGAGAAATTGAGATCTATTATGGACTTTTCCCTTTCCTTCAGTATTCGTTTCTGTTAATAGATTTAATAGTTTTAGCATAAATACTGAGCTGTTTCTTAGCCCATAGATGTTTTAACTATTTCTTAATTGATTCATCTTCTGGATACAGCTGGCTGTGAGGCAAAGGCTCGGTAAAGCTGTGTGCTCTAAAATTTTATCGGGGGTGGGGAGGTAGATGTTTTCCTGAACAGAACAGGGCATTATTTTTTCAGCTGTTTCTAGCTTTGAAGAAGATTGCTCTTATCTGTCCTTTATTTTTTGTTGTTGCAGCAAAATTCTGCTGGGTGCCAACTCAGTTTTTCTTGATACTGTAGAACATAAAACAAAGATTTTTTTTTAAACTAAAACATTTGCAAATCCAGAAATTGTTTTATTCTAACAATTATTTTGCTATCCAGCAAGTAATGTCTCAAGACAGCTATCTGAAGAACAAAGTTGAAGCTAAACTTTTTAGTTTTAAATGAAGCAAAGCAAAACCAAAAAAGTTTTGGACTTTTTTGGATTAAGCATTTTCTGCCCTTTGTGTTGTTGCAGCAACATACTGCTTCGATGTATGCCGATATTTCTGGTTGGACGTCTTGAGCTTTTTTCTAACTTTCATGCTGGAGAGAGAGCAGATTTTGTCTGTGATAGCTGAGAGTTGCTTTTAATTAAGAAGAAAAGTTGAAGTCTCTGGAAGAAATTAAGAAAAAAGACACTTTTGTATGTGACAAATTTTAAGCTTTCAATGACTCATTTGGAAAGTTACACACTAAATTTTTACTAGTGCAAGTAGTTTATTTCTGTGTGTGATAATTACACACATGTAAGCTCTTTTAAATCTTGCATAAAAACCAGTTTATTTTAGTAACACATCTAAAAGCATTTTCCTGAAATCCTAAGGCATGTTACTTAAACATGATGATTGTAATTTTTGCAGGTTTCTGTAGCTGCATCAAGTGCTGGAAGAGGATCTCCAGCTGTAACTCTAGTGCAGTTGCCTTCTGGTCAAACTGTTCATGTCCAGGGTGTCATTCAAGCCACACAGCCCTCAGTCATTCAGTCACCACAAATGCAAGCTGTTCAGGTTAGCTGTTTTATTCTTATGTTTTCGTGAATATGTGGTGCCTCTTTCCTGCACCTCCTTCAGTTTCTCTTCATTCCTACCAGTGTTGCAAGTTTTACTGGTAACAGGGGGCGTGGAGTGTGGCAAACTGCCAACCGATAGCAGCATTGTGTAGCGATTCCTTAATACTTCCTGTTTATCTTTAAGAAATTGTTGTCTTGGAACCCTTAACTTGTGCAACAGCAGATTTGTGTAATAACGTGATCTTATTTTACTGTCTTGCAGTTTTTCTGTTGTGTTTTATACTATGAACATCTTGTCTCTAATGAGACTACCAACTCTTAAGTTTGCAAGTGTCTCTTATATTGTATTTTTGAAGAGCATCTGGGTGTAATGCAAGCATTGTAGTTTCAGGTCATTCCTTATTGTTTTTAGCAGGCTCTGCTAAAAGCATCTGGTATTGCTTTTTGTGGGTATGTATGTGTAAAGAGAAAAAATTAAGTGCAATTTCCAAGTAAGCATTTATTTGGCAGATCTTTGCAAGTTTAAAGGAACTGGTACAAAGTGCTGAAGGGTTTTCAGAGCTTTTAAGCAGTGAAAAAGACTGGACTGTATCTTGCACCGTTTTGAAAATGACTAGGGCTCGACATTGGTGTTTTTTCCTGTAGCTAGGAATGCTTTTGCCCCAGTTTTCTTAAAATCTGATTGTGAAATGACAGCTGAATTGCTTCTTGCAAACAAAATTGATATCTCAGGTAAAAGAGGCTAGATACCAGTGATGTAGGAATTGTTTTACCCGCAGTCGTGGCAACATATTAAGGGAAAGACAAATATGTTGTCGGAAGTCTTCCTGAGAAGCTACCTTTACTGTTTCAAACTTCTCTGTTACAGTTGAAAGCTACTAAGACGCCACACATAATTGTGATATTTGTCTCGAATAGAAGTTAGAGAAAAAGAATAAAAGCTTGGTCAGATGTTCAGTGCTTTATTTGTGAACAGTAGCTGTAGATGATGGGACCTCGTAAGGCTTTGAAATTCTAGATCACTGTTGAAACAGATGGTTTCAACAAATATGGCCAAAGACTTGGGTTTGGTTGAACTTTAAGTCAAATCAGAGTATTCAAAATAAATATTGCCTTCTGGAATTTTCAACTGTAATTTACCAGAGAGTGGACTTTACCAAATAAACATATTATAGTCATTCCCAATTTCTGTCACTGTTTTTCTTCAATTCAGCATATTTGGGACAGACATGCAAAAACAGAGAACTTGCTACACGGCTTGGAAGGAGGAATTTCTCCAGAATCTCTTGCCAGCTGCTGCTGCTACTTAGGAGAGCAGAAATCAACTTTCTGTTGTATTGAGTGAGCTCTGGGTTTCTTGCCTTTTCCGAAGGAGTAGAGACAGGAAAGTCATGTTCTGATTAATACTGGCTAGTTACTTATTGCTTTGGTTTCATTTATGCATGTTAATGGCAAGTAAGGTAACTCTACCAGAAGGGCTTCATAGATGCTGCAAAACGCTTGTTAAAGTCTCCGTTACAGAGGTCGCTGTGACTGTCCTGTGATCCTCTTAAGTGTTTTTTCCTGCCACCTGGCACTTCCTCCTGTTCATTTGCCTTTGACTTGGTCTCCTGTCTCTGACAGACAGTGAGAGGCTTGGGAAGTGGTATAAGTTCACTTAAAAAAATGAAACAAAACAAAAAACCCGAAAAACTGAGGGCTGATGTTGTGTATGACCTGCATGACCTCTCCCTCAAATACCTGCAGCTTTAAATAGGAAGGCAGTTTAAATTTTGTTTTCGTTGCTTTCTGGATGAAAAAAATATTTATCTGGATCATGTTCTTTACTGTTTTGTTGTTGTTTTACTTGTAAGAAGCTTTGCATTTCAGATTAATTGACTTTTGTGCTTGCTTCCACCCTAGTGTTTTAGGTGTCAACATACTAACATGAGCTTGAGCTTGAACGTGCTCAAAAGCACAACAGTACGTTAAAGTTAGAGAAGACTGACTAACGGCCAGGAAAAAATGGAAATTGCTTTCATTTGTTAGCTTTGTGAACGTGCTTGCTTGCTATTAGAAGAAGTTGAAATGTTCAATTTTCCTCTTTTGTCCTGATTAAAAGCTTTGAAATTTCTTGAAGTCTCTTCATTTTCTCTTCATTTCTTAAAATGCACAAACTTTCTTGTGATTTCCTTCCCTCTCCCCAAAGTAGTGTTCCTGACTCTGGGCTCTTTTCAGGAACTAGGGGGTAGCTATTGGAAACCCTTAGTGGCACAGGGAGGTTTGAAGGCACCAAGATTTTGATTTCCTGCTGTTTGTCCTGGGTCAAATAGGTGTTTTTTTGTTTTTTTTTCCCTCCTCTGCAGAGAGCTCTGGTTTGAGATCGGATGCTCCGGCTCTTGGCTGTGTAATATTGTCTTGGTTTTGAAGGTTTATGCCATAGGCTTGAAGATAGCTGATCCACAATTAGATCACCATAGGGCACTGGAGAGAAATGCCCCCTAAGAAGATATATTTGCTGCACAGCATTGATCCATGCTCTGAAAATAGGAACCCAAACTGCTCAAAGCCTTTGTATCACTCATAGATCTGAGTAGTCAAATGAATCAAGAAAATAGCAAATTTTTCTTGTTCGATAGTCACTTTCAGTTCTATATAGTGTATTTGCTGGCAAAGTATATGATTCACCTCCAGGTTTTAATTTCTTTTGGGATTATTTTAAAGAGGAAAGACCTTGTAAAAATAATACTAATAAAATTCTGAGAGAATGAGACATTGTGGACTTGTCAAAAGTTTCTAGAACTTGCATGGTATTGCTAAGTATTGCTAAGCTATGTATTTGTATGTATGAATATGTATTGATAAGTGTAATAATTTAGTAAGTGTGTATACTTAAATAAACTTCTCTAAATACATTTGTGTGCTGTGGTTATGAAGAGGTTTTCGCGTTGTCTATTAGTATTTAAGGTATTAGTGCAGTGTTCTGTGTTTTAAATGGCTAATTCGTCTTTAAAAGAAAACTAAATTGCATAATACTTTTACATTTAAAGAAATCTTTTGTTTGCATTACTTTTTTTATTGATGACATTCAGAAAAAAATGTAGCCTGGATTACTTTGATTTTTGCAGTGGAAGATGTTATCTTAAGTGCCTCTATGTTGTTAACCTCATAATTTGTGGTTTGCTGTGGGAAAAGAAGTCAAAGATTACATACATGCATAAACTTGCATGTGAACATGGAAGGAATTTTAAAAAATAATTTTGGCTAACTTTTTTTTTTTTAATTGAATGAAGTTATGAATTTCAGAAACTTTGCTATTACAGGTAGCACCGATTGCAAATGCAGATGAGTCTGCAGAATCAGAAGGGATAATTGATTCTCAGAAACGTAGGGAAATACTTTCAAGAAGGCCTTCGTACCGGTACGGATTTCTTGTTTTTTCTTGGGGGAGGAGGGTGTTTGTTTTTTGAAGTTAGCTTATACATTATAGCAAAACTGTCTGATAAAAGCTTGTGACTTAGTTTTCTCATGGATATCGAATTTTAAATATCTGTAACATTATTTATATTCTATTTTAGAAAAATTTTGAATGAGCTATCTTCAGATGCTCCTGCAGTCCCGAAAATTGAAGAGGAAAAGTCAGAAGAAGAAGGAGCACCTTCAGGAATTCCTGCAATGGCCGTGCCAACCAGCCTGTATCAGACTAGCACAGGGCAATACAGTATGTTTGCAAAGATACTATGTAGTGTTGCACTACACATGAAGGAAAAATTTTATTTCCAAAAAATTCTGTAATGAAGTAGAAGTGTTTGACTCTGAGGAAGAAGAATGAGAGAGAGCTCTGTATTTCTAAATAATTTAAATTTTTTACGTTTAATTTCTCCTAACATAGGCATGACAAACTTTTAGTCTGTTTCTTGTAATGTTTGTTGATTGCTAAATGTGTACTCTCTCTAGAACTCTCTTCCGCATTAAAAGCATGAGGATGAGGCTTGGGTGAAACGACAAATGTTGGTGCAGAGTTATCTTTTATATAAATGTTCGGTGTTCTAAATTACTGCAGTTCCACATTACTGTGATTTGTTATGTATTAGTGTTACACGAGTTGGCAGTGAGTTAAAGACTTTTTTTGGAGTTTTTTTTCTTTTAACTTTGAATTCTTTTTTTTCAAATGTCCCGTCTCTCCTCCTCCCCAGTGTTCAAGTATGGTTAGAGTATGACTCTTTTTCTGCTTTGGATTTTCTTTCTGTAATGGACCATCTCTCTCTCCCTCTCCAATGTTCAAGTCTTAACATTGTATTAACTGTGGAATAACCAAGTTGTGGTCTTCAACTTTTGCTGCTTCATCCAAACGCTAGTTAAAAGTTAGAGGCGCAGTTCTGTTCTATTTTATAGATTTTTGAATTCTTGAGTTTATTTTGAAACCACTGAAAAGCTATCATTCTTAGTAGCTTTGTTATGCTATCATCTAAGGGATTATCATCTAAGGGATTCATTTCCAGTCACTTGTTTTCCAAGTTTGCAGTGGATAAAACCTCACTCCTAGAGTTATTTTTCATGTCTTTTTATGTGTAGGCACACTGAAAAGCAGATATTTTTCCTATAATATAATGACAGGAAAATTGCGAAAGGATTGTTTTCTGAAACGCTTTTGAGAACACAGGAAGGTCTGTTAACAATTAACAATGGAATATAGAAGAGGGTAGAATGGCTCGCTAAAAGTTACATTGTAGTCACTATTAGAATTCTTCAGAGTTATTTTTAGTTTGTCCTGCCAGAGCCCAGTTATCAACTCTGAGAAAGCAAAATTTGCATATAGTATTATCCACCTTCCTGCATAAAACTAATTTTGCTTGGGCTTCGTAAGCTGCTTTTCTTATCCTTTCTGTAAGGTGTGGACATAAATAAATACGTCATGATGTCTAGTATCTCAAGTGCTCTTTTCCCCAGACTTCTGGACATGCTTCATGGTTTTCCAGTCCAAAATCTGGCAGATACCTTTGACCGAACTAAGTTTTTTAGGAGTTTTTTTTTAGGTTGGATTGGGTTTACTTTCAAAAAAAAAAAAAAGTTTGTGATTTCAAGCTTAAAAAGAAAGCTCTATATTGTTTGTACTATGTTCTTGCGATTCTTCAAACCTTTAGGCTTTCTGAGAAATTAGGAGTTAAGATTTCTTAATCATAGATTCCTCTGGGAAACCAGACTTGTACTTTTATTAGTAAGCCCTACAAGGAGACCATTCTCATTTCATAATCCAAGGATGTTTTAATTTGAAAATAAGTATAAATTGTAGTGACAGTAAAGTATATAAAAGAACAATGAAATTTTCATCAGTTTTTTCTCTTGTTCAAACAGACATTTACTTTTGAAAAATCAAACAGCAGAGAGCGTCACTAACAATGTGCTTGAGTGAGCAGAGTCCATAAAAATTTAATTAAATCTAATTTATCTTAATTTAAGTTTGTCTTTAGCATGAGCCAAGTGTAGAAGAGTTCTGTTTTATGCTGCTCTTTCTTTGAATAAGTTATATTCATAGCCTAACACATGTGCTGTGAATTTAGGATAATTTAATCTATAAATACTTATTTAATAAGTTCTCTACAGTATTCAACAAAGAGGCATTACTTCAAGATGCAATGTCAGCCTTCATAGGCCTTACTGATTCTGGCTTAAATGCTTTGTTTCTAGAGCTTTTTCTTCCTGGAAATGGCTTTATTACCCACCTTAGCCTTTAGCTTACTTCAGCTCATTCATTTGCCCCCTCTTTTTTTTTTCCTCACCTATTTAAGTTAAAATGCCATATACCTTTTGCTGCAATGAATTATTTGTTACCTCTGTTTCTGGTTAGGACAGATTTCATCAAAATGTTTCTTAGGATCCTGTTCATTACCCTTGAAATTTCTGCTTGCCAGAAAAGTTAGATTTGAGGTTGAATCCAAGTTGCAGCAAGGATGAGCACCAACTGCCAAGTATTAGTAGAGGGAGTCTTATTTTGGAACCTCCCGAAGAGAGCCTGACTGTTAACTTCTAGTCTTGATGCTTTTAGGCACAGGTTTGCAGCATTTCTGAGCAGGCTGCCTGTGGTCTGCGCGAACTGCTGTCAGATAGAACCATTGACGCTGTAGGAATACAATATCTCGTGTTTTGAGTTCAGCGTGGATATGATACAGAAGGCCACTGCATATATTTTGTATCTTTGCCTCTCCTGTCAATAGCTCTTTACCTCTGCTCATCACTGCCATTTCTGAGTACCTCTGTTCTTGGCCAGCGTCGGTTGCGTGGGTTCTCTTGCGTAGGCATCTTGCGTAGCAGTTTAAGCATAAAGCTCTTACAAATGCCTGCGACCATGAAGAATTCATCTGGCAGTGTCACTACAGCAGTCTGTAGTGTGCCCTCGTTTAAAGCAGGTATCACATGCTACTTAGCTTGCTAATTGCTTGTTTTCTCTCCTGTATTACGCAGGGCAGCAATTTGGAAATAGGTTGGTATTTGAAAAGATCATCTTGACTCTCCCAGCCTCTGGAAGGCTATTCTGTGAAAACTTGATAAGTAAACTTACCTGAAAAGACAGTTGCTTCTATTAGTAGCAGTTACAGCTGTTCTTTGCTTATTTTTTACCAGCCAAGGTGACACAGTGCCGTGGCTGGGATTCTGAATGTCTTTTTCTTCAGAGCTTGTTACGGCTTTGGCTGTAGCTTTGTAATATTGGTTATTGAGTACAGAAAAATTGTTTTGCCTCCTCTGCAGTGATGGTCTGAACATGCAGGAGTTGTTTGTGCTCTTGGAGTGTGTGAATCATTCCCCTCATCCCTTTTTTTTTTTTTTTTTGCCTGCTTGTGCATATCATGAAGTTCTTTCTGAAACAGTTTACAGGAAATTAATACTTGCCTTAACTAACTAGTGTCTTTGCCTCTGTTCAGGTTGCTTGTTCTCTTAGGGCAGGTTTTTAAAAAATGGAGAACTAGGAAATCCTTTTTGGAAAGGCCAAGTTTAGTTGTTTTTCCTTGTTTTGGAAAGGAGGGAAAGATCTGATCTGTTTCTCTGGATTAGAGCTGTTGATCTACTTGGAGAATGATGTTAATAGTATCACCAGTCTTTGGTCCTAGCTAGAAGATAAAATGCCACTTTTATCTACCTGTGTGATAAATAACTGCAGTGATTGTCTGGAAAAATCCTCGACTCTTCATAGAAGTTGCAATTTCAAGTAGCACTGTATCACAACGAATGACTCTACAGTGGTAGAGAATAAAACAGTGAATGCTTGGGGAGGGAGTTATTCTGGTAACGTGATAGCAATCAGTCCTCTGGCGGGGAGATGGTTACGGGAGTTCATTTCTTGCTGGTTAGAAAGCTCTGAATTGTGCTCTGAATAAATAGTTGCGATACAGCTATGATGTAATCGTCCACCCAGGTTCACTGTGGAGCTAATTACTTGGTATGATTCTGCGCTGATGTTTTACTGCTCAGGAACACAACCTGACGTCCTTTTTTTTATGTGGTATGGTACTGTGATGATATAGGCATGTCATCTTTGGTGCTACCTCTGTGTGAGGCAGCATTCAGCTGTGTATAGCTACAATTTCTCTGGGAAATAGAGGCAACAAATTCTGCTGGAAGCTTGTATGCTGCTGGGATCCCACTACTGTCCTGCACATCGCAAAGAAGAGAGGAGATGAAGATTTATTTTTCTTAGTTCTCTTTCTTCCACTGTCTCCCAAAATGGGACACTTTCTACATTGGAGGCCAGACCAAAACAGCATCTTATTCCATTTTTCCTAATGCTTTACGGAACTGGCATGTAGTGCACAACTAGTTCCTACGTGATGTCCTACATGACACTACTGCAAGCTTGGGACTGGAGGTCACGCTGATCTCTGTTCCAGCAGGTAGGGCTCAGGACTTCATTCAGTGTGCTGCATGAGAGAAAATTCTGTTTTTAAAAAAAAAAAAAAAAAAAAAGAGGGGAGGGAAGCTAATTTAATTGCTGGTAGTTGGCCACTTTGGTAGATAACTACTTTCAAAATATTATCTGAGGCCCTCGTAATCATTTAATATTTTCTGCTTTACTAATAACAATTTACAAATCAACTTAGTACTTCAGTGCCACTTTGAAGTGGACTAGGTTGTTGTATCATGTTGCATTTCAAGATTATCTATTGTCAAGTGTCTATCTTCAAAACTCACGTGGGTGACTTACAAATTGTACTCAGATGACTGGAGGAGCAAAAACTTCAAGGACACCAGCAAATATTGTGAACCTGACAGTGAAACTGAAGGAACTGGCAATCCTGAATGTGTGCTTATATATGACTTTTGAACTGTCTTGGACCCATTTTAAATACAATGATAGTGATCGTGGCTTAAATATTTTTTGGGGAAGAAGTAAGTTTCTTACTTTCTGGGAATTGAGTTCTCTTCTAAAAGTTCCAAGAGCGTATTAATTAACATATTTTTGCTCTCAACAAGAACAGTACTAATTCAAAAGGAATTTAACCTCTCTAGGGAATTTGCTTTTGTGTAAATATTTACTTATGATCAACCCTGAGATTGCATGATATAAGCCTATATGGGGAAAATATATATCTTATATTTTTGACCACAAAGGAAAAAGCGTTATTCTTTGTTTCTCTTTTTTTACATAGGTATCTGACTACTTACAGCTTTATGAAACCTGGAAAAATACTATTGACCTAAACTCACTCCCTAACTAAGGAAAGGAGGAAGAGTATGAGTGTCAGAGGAATTGCTCTTCCTTTGTCCAGATATCCATTTTTTTTGTTTGAGGGAGTTGATAAATGTAAATTTTTTTTAAAATAACTTATTTCTTTAGTGTTTGAAACTTTGAAACTACAGTGATTCTCTGTTGATATAAGCTATCAGTCTCTCTCTCTTTTTTTTTTTTTTTTTTTTTTTTTTTTTTACACCTCACTTGTATTAAAACTGTTTTCGGACCATTATCCATGCAGGAAGCATAGAAAATGTATGGAACAGTGCTTTTTCTCTCAGACACACATGGCATGTACTATAAAATGGGTTTTATATTTATGGAAGTCAGAATTAATATTTTATAGATTTTTCTCATGCAGTTACTCTTTAAGCAGAGAGATAGCCGGGAGTCCTTTCTGACAATGTTTATTTAAAAAGGGGAGATTTGCTTTAGCATGTTATATATCTTCTTCTATTACCTAACCTCTCTTTTCTTTTTATGTTTAGTTGCTATAGCTCAAGGTGGTGCAATCCAGATTTCTAATCCAGCCTCCGATGGTGTCCAGGGCCTGCAGACATTAACAATGACAAATTCAGGAGCTCCTCAGCCAGGTGCTACCATTGTGCAATATGCAGCACAGTCACCCGATGGCACACAGCAGTTTTTTGTTCCTGGAAGTCAAGTTGTTGTTCAAGGTATGTTTTATTAGTCTATTGTATTTTACATTTTTTAAATAAAAAACACTATTTCCTAAAGGGCTTTTTGTGTTCGTGTTATTAAATAAAATATTTGTGCATAAAAAGGATGACAGATAATTAGCCTTAGGATGAGGTTGAGTTTCTGTGCTCAATAAAGCAACTACTTCTTTTGATTAAAAAAGTTATAAAGAGGAAATGACAGGATGAAATCACTTTCTGCTTTGAATTCTCTTGTCTAGGCTTTGTAAGACACATTTAATTGCAGTAAAGGTGCTGTTACAGTTTGAGATGCTGAGGCTATATAATTGCATCTCATTTAGTATATGGAACTAATTTGATTTTCAGTGGTTTATCAGTGTTCATATAACACAAGTTCTGAAGTTATTTAGGACGTTTAAATATTTAGGGCAGATTTTCCTTTCAATTTATGACTCTTACGTCCAACACTGAAAACTGCGAGATCCTTGCTTGAAGCTAGTCTTCACACAGAAGAGACCTTTGTAAGCCCTATAAAAATGTGTACATGTGAATTGAACTGTGAATGGTGAATTCTTAATTCTTATTGTAGATTTTCCAGAGGTTTTTTTTCCTTCCTCTGCTGAGGCAGACTGAGAGCCTAAGGTATCTTGGTTTCTTATCACGACCAGGGAAAGTAGGGCTGGGATTAGGGTTATACTGAGGAAAGCCATGGGAAATGGGAAACAGATTTCTGTATGGAGACACTAAATTAATAGCTACCATGGAGGATAAAGTGTGTGTGTGTGCTTTTTTTTTTTTTTTTTTAAATCCCTTTCCCTGTTTTTTTTGTCAGTGGAGAGAAGTACAGCGGGAGGTCTGTATGAGGGCTCTTAAGCCAAAATGGCTATCTTAAATAGGCTTTTAGAACGGCTGGGAGGCCTCTAAATATGCATTCATGGAGGGGATGAGAGTCATCGACTAAATGTAGGCGCAGATATCTGAGCTAGTCAGTAGAGTCCAGGTTGAGGCTTATTTTTCCCTAATATAGATGTTTGAAATAGATTCTGTCTTAAAGTGCCTGTTTCTCTGTATGCTGTAAAGAAAGCCCAGGATAAAATTAAGACTAATACCATGTAGCTATTTGAACTTCCTGAGGCAGTGCTAAATAATAATACCACACTTCAGCTCTTCCATTGCCTCTGGTTAATTCTTTACTGAAATACATTACCTTTTTAAGACTTCCCGGAAGCATTCCCTTCCAAGGAAGCTCTAAGACCATGATATGAAAAGCTCTAAAACAAGAAGTTAGTTTCTATCATGCAGAGAGTACAGTAAAGTTTTAAGTAAAGCAAGTAGCAATCATAAAAGCTATTGTAAATACCCTGCGCAGTGTTATGAATATATTTAGCAAGGTGCATTTCACACTCTGTGTGTATGTTGAGTAGGGTCTGATATAACTTCTATACATGTGCATAAACACTATTTATTTAAAAATTGGAGAGTTTCTCAATCTCTCTAGTTTGGCAGTAGTATTTAATACGTACTGCTTGATTCTCGAGAGCTCCTGGGAGCAGCAGAAAGTAGCTCCTCAGTTGTTTCCTAAAACCACACCAGCCTGTTAAGAAGCACAGACCTTGGAGACTGTATCTGGCAGCTTTTCAGGGCATTCTAGTTGACTGGCCCTCCTTTACGTGCCCCTCGAACATGGTTCTTGGGGCTGTCCTCTAACCCTCTTACTCAGTGGCTCAACTACTTGGTGGGGTATAGTCTATTAGGTGTCTCGACTGTAATTAAAACTTTCAAAGTGGATTTGGAGACAGTTACTGAATACTTGCTATATCTTGTTTCTGGAAGTTTCTAGCTCCTTTTAACTGAATTGATGTTGTTCTCGGTCTGAGAACTCTGAGAAGTTGGTTTTAACTGGAAATCTGAATTCTCTTCAGTGGTTCTCTCTGTTCCTATGGCCCAAAGTCCAGTGCTGTAGTGATGTTCATAGTTGTTGACGTAGAAGAAAAATGCTTAATAAAATATGAAGTAAATAGTAAGTGAGCGTGAACTCGGAGATGATCGTAAGGTATAAGATGTCAACTAAATAATGGCTCTTCTGATACTGAAAAATCCTTTGAAAAAAATCTTGTAGGAGAAGGGGTTAATATAAACAGGCCAAAGATGTCGATCCAGCTGAGTGATCTTTCATTAGCTTCAAGTTTACATTCATAGGCAAAATAAGAGGCAATTCTGATGTCCTGATAGTATCCTAGTGCAGATTAAGGGCTTTTTGGCTAGCTGGAGAAAAAGGAAGAGTGTTTAAATATTAGAGAAAATGAGAGTGCAGAGAAGGCATATCAAAATTATTCTGTTGAGATCTGTGTGTTTTCGTAACAGATTTAGTGATGTGAACAGAGATATTTCAGAGGTCTGTGGCTGTTATTTCCTACATACTTGAGTTCTGATTGTTTGCTGATATGACCCCAAAGTGGGCCTGTAATCGCAGGAGCTCTCTTCCTTTGCATTGATGCTTCCATTATTGCTTTCTTTGGCATAGTTTTGCAATTGAATTGCCAGTCTAAAGTAGTTTATTACAAACAGAGGCCTTAGAAGTTGTTTACTATGCCCTATATAGACAGCAGTGCCTGGACTGTTGGTCTGAATTAGATTGCATTTAAATTGGTGTAAATCAGGAATAACTCTGTTAAAGCTAAGGTAAATTTTTGTTTGTTTGTTTTTTGATTTTTGTTGTTGTTTTTTTCCCCCCTACAAAATAAGTCACCCAGCAATCTTGGACCTGTCTTGGAAAAGAGAGGATTGGGAGAGAGGTTACCCTTACCCAGAGCTACTACTGTTTTGCCTGCTCTTGAGTCCAAAACCACTGGCATTGAATTGTGTTATTTGGTTGGAGCTTTGTTCAGTCTTTTCTGAAGCTTTTAATTGAAGTGAAATTTGGTTTGTTTGTTTTTCAGGGAGCTTTAGTGTTTAAGAATTTCTTTGGTTACCTATTTGTTAGAGCTTATTAAGCTTTCCTGTCTCACGTGTCTGTCTCGCAGAGCCTTACCTTTTAGTGCAACTGCTCCAGCGTTGATCAAAACAATTACACGTGTCTTTTAAAATCTTGCTATTTTATATCCAATCATGATTTTATCATTCTGATTCATTCATGAATTCTGGAGTCACTTTGTAGTTTCTGTCAGTGCTGTGAATCTTCAGGTCTGACTTTACAGCTAGCTCTGTGCTGAATGCTTTCTGTAAATTTATGAATAATTCAGAGGAAAAGAGCAAAGCTAGGCTTATAGAAATATGAAAAAAGTTTGCTGGAAAAAGGAGATCTCTTTGGGCTGCAGTTGCAGTGAGCTGTTCCAGTGACAGAGCGTATTAATGACAGTGGTAGGCAAGTGAGGTCACTGTGATGTCAGTGCTCTTGCTTGTAATCCTGCACATGCTTGCTAGTTAGGAACAGTTCATGTTGAGCTCTGGGAGAGGAACAGGAGAGTCGTGTGTGCAGAAGCTGAGCATGGCTGTAACAGGAGATGAAACAGGTAAAAAAAAAAAAAAAAAAAAAATGTATTAGTCTTTCACATTGCGTTTTTGGATGTGTAAGCTTAGTATTTGTGACATTTTCTTTTGAACTTGTTGCTGTAACTCTTTTCGTCTTTGAAAACTGGCATGAATAGATCTGATTATAATTAGTCAGTGTAGGTTTTCAGTGTAATTTTAACAGTTTTCTTTAAAAACATCACTGTTAGACTATGCAAGTTCTTGCACGTATTGATTCAGATAACTAATCTTTGCTACCTGATGCAGGATTTTGCTGAAATGTCCATCAGTTTTCTTTTAAATCCTTCTTTGTTGTGGAGATGCATGTTGCTATGTTTATAATTATGTTTTTTCTTTTGTAGAAAAGATACTGCTTTTAGTTTTAGCAGTAAACACTTCAGATTTGATAAGCTAAAATAGACTTAAGCATAGCTGTAAGAGGACAGGTGTGCATTGTTTTAGTAGTATAAATAAACCCTTATGCTTTTATTGCTAAAGAAAATAGTGAGTACAAACAGATTTGAAAGAGCAATAATTTTGAGTGTTGTAATGCCTGCTTGTTTTCTCCTGCACTGTTGAAATGGTCTGTTCCTCAGCTAATTAAGTTCAAAAGGCTGACGTCATTAGATTTCCTGGAATCGTGTTGCAGTAGGGAACTGGAAAAGTTAAACTCCAAACAAGATACACATTGACGTCAGCTCCAAGTCATGCTGTGATTTAGTCAGTTCCTTTGTGCTTCGTCAATCCCCTCCGGCAGCTCTGTAATGTTAGCTGGCTTGCAGCCGGTACCTACGTCCTGCTTATTGCTGTTTCGTGTTTTTTCATTAATCCAAAGATAAGTATCCTAAGTCCATGTTTCACGTTTTTATGTTCAAAGGAATAATAATGATTCATGCCTTGCTTAGCAAGTTTAGTGGTGAAGTTTAAACCCTGACAAGGGTAGCTGATAAGCTAGTCCCATCATCATGACTCACAGGAGGGGAGAGTAAATACACTAATACATAGCACATACCAGCTTTTTCTTCTGGCTAGTGGAAGTGCAGGGATGCTCTCTAGTGTTCAGCAAGTTGTTTTCCCCAAGAACCTGCTGATATAAGGTTTTTTTCTCATAATTTACTCATTTTGTTAATTTCTCTGAGCTTAATTTGCAAGGGTAGTTGTACTCTTCTGGATTTAGCTGTCTGAGGGTTTTTTTGTCTATTTTTTTCTTTTTTTTTTCTCCGTGTTAGTAACTTTCATTTTGTAAGTCTGAGCTCAAATCCTCAAGTTTTTTGAGAGACTTTTTGTTTAGTAAGAAAGAAAGTGACTGGCCTGGGGTGATGAGTTAGGGGAATAGACCGTCCCCAGGTTTGTTGTGATTCTTGGTGTTTTTCTTTTGACTTGCGTGTTGGCTGCCAACTTGATCTGTTGCAAAAGCATAAGCCAGGATAGCCTTTGTAAAAGTGTTATGAATACTTCTGAATGTACCTTAAGACAAAAACATGCATGCAGTATACCAACCTAATTTTTCTGTGGTTTTGTTCAAAGAAAACAAATCACTGGCTGTAAATTAGCTCTACGGAAGGTGACTAAAATTGCTGTTAACAGTCTCGGTCCTATGTCTCAGTTGCAGGAATGCCTTTAACACTCCATGAGTTTTGTTAGAAACTCCAATTCTCTGTGGTTTCAGAGGTCTGTCAGTGTGGATCAGGGTGGTGTGGGTTTTGTGTATGTGTGTGGGTTTTTTTTTTTTTTTTTTTTTTTTTATCTCAGATGCTGGATTGCAAGGTACCATTTGCTACAGTATATGGGTACATTAATGGACTAGAACAGTATGAATTTTTTTCTAGAGTATCCTTTTCGTTAAAGCCTGTTTTGTCTCTTCCAGCGTATTTTTCAGGGGAAACAGCGTTTTATTATAACTTTTTGAGGTATGATACGAAAAATTGTGCAGAATTAGTAATTAATTTGCACTAATACAACTTATTCCATGATAAAGCACTTACTACTGCACAACTGAAAGATGCTTAGTCATTTTTTAACAGCTATGTCTGGGTTAGCTAGGCTTGTATGACCAAAACTGTTATTTCGTCTCTGTTACCATACTTGTCTACTTGTAAGTGAGCTAATTGTTAGGCGGGGACAGACGTTATGGGAACCTGGTCAAACTATTCTTAAAACATGTTGCTACTTACAGTGGTGCTTGCTGATCCCAGCTGACATAGGGGCTCAGTTGTGTTGAGCCCTGTTGCAGGTACGTGTGGTACTGAGTCCTCTTAGCAGCAGCAACAGTAAGTGTTTTTGGCTAACACCCGAGTGTAAATCAAGCAAAGATAACAAAGTAGTTGGTGACCTCAGGTTGAGGTGACCCTCTTTCCCCTTACTTGATCTACAGACTGCGTCATTTTACTAGGAATTCTGATTCGTTATAGCTAATGCAGGCTAAGATAACATCTCTTTTCTTTTTTTTTTTTTTTTCTCTTCCAGAGAAGAGAGATAGAAAAGGGTAGCTCTTGCCATGGAGTCGATAAACTTATGTGATTTGGTAGCATAAAGATGAGGCTAAAGGATTTCTAATATTCTGTTTTTATAAATAGAGAGCTGATGTATTGTCCCATTGACATAACTGGGGCTGCTACCATAAGCAGTGAACTGAGTCGAGGGTTAAGTAATTCTACTGTAGATATGCAAGAAGAGGAAGACCCGAGTTCAAGGCATCTGCCTGTTCGTCCTCACAAGGCTGTTGTCCACTGATTCCTCTTCCCTTGCCCCCATCCCGAAAGGGTTATCTTTAACCTTAGGTCAGTTCAGTAGTCCAGTGCATCTTGTAATTCCACAAACACTTTTACCCACACAACTGAGGCGGGGGGGAACTGCGAATTGTTTAGGCAGATAATGATTTCAGGACTCATGTCTGGAGAACTGCGGTCTAAACACAGCTATTTTTTCTATTTAATTAGTGAAGCACCTGCATGAAATTATCCTAAAGAAGAGTGTCAATAGTAATTTATTATTATGTTTAGGGTTTGGGTTTTTTTCTTCTGTAGGTGACTTTTGTCTACTGCTCTATCCATCAGCCTCCCAATAGTGCTTTTGTCTATGTTTTATCTAAGTTTTTTCCATTAATTGAGTATTATTTTAAAGAATTAAAGTACAAATTATGTATAACATAACAGACTCTGAAATTTGATCTTTTATATCCAGTTGCTTTCATAAGGAAAGTTGAATTTTTTTGTTCTGCAATAATATGAAATATTAATGGAAAC
Source organism: Struthio camelus (assembly GCF_040807025.1). NCBI lineage: Eukaryota > Metazoa > Chordata > Aves > Struthioniformes > Struthionidae > Struthio > Struthio camelus. Next base: position 15,750,581 of record NC_090943.1, on the reverse strand, counting down.
TAATATGCAAGTACTTGCTTATAATTTTAATAGGGATGCATTTTTTGTTTGGTTTTTCTACGTCAGAAAGACGGAGATATACTTCCTTATGACTTTCACAGTTTTGTTTTAAAGCTGAGAGTACATCACAAAGTATCCTAGGATTAAATACAGAAACAAGATGAGAGCATTAGAAGGATATTGTTTCCAAATTACATGTCAGATTTCAAGTCTGCATTTAACTTGGGAAAGGTCGAAACTGGCGGGCTCAGGAGCTGAATGTGAATTTTTGGACTTCAATTTACTGTGTAGCTATACCCCTTCCTGTGCAACAGCTACTACCTCCTTTTGCCCCCTAATGCAGGAGCATCTTATTTGTGGACCTCCTGCTCAAGGAACGTATTCCTGTTCCCCATGAGCAGTTGTCTCTTCCTTTTGGCAGCAGTAGCTCTCACTGTTTCCTAACGTTGCCAAACTGTTGCCGTAAAGGAAGGAGAGTCTGTAAGGCCAGTACTGTTGCTGTTGTAGGGAAGGGGAGATGGGTGGCTCCTGAAACATCTGTTAGAGGACAATGGTTGCATATAACCCTTAGTGGCTGCAGCAGCAGCAGGAGCATCTTTCGTGCAAGCAGGAAATAAAAATGTGAATGCTTTGACGGTATTTCTCAAGCAGCTTTTCCTATACTCTCTGAGAAGAGCCATGTGGAAGCTTTCACAGGCTTGATCTGGCTGGTGGGCCACATGCTAGAGCAAGGTAGATAGCTAATTTTACAGGGTAGAACTAAAACCTGATGAGATAACAAATATGACATTATGGGCCTGTGAGATATTTTGTGTAATAGGGATCCTGGATAATACTTCAACAGAAATCTGGTATTTCCAGGGAGACTTTTGCATAGTTCTGTTTTGCCATGATGTTTAAAACATGGTTCTTTAATACAGCTGCCACTGGAGACATGCCAGCTTACCAGATTCGAACTCCCACCACTGCCTTGCCTCAGGGAGTGGTAATGGCAGCCTCACCAGGGACTTTGCATAACCCTCAGCAGCTAGCAGAAGAGGCAACGCGCAAGAGAGAACTGCGACTTATGAAAAATAGGTAAGACTATGTAACAATTAATAGTCACTGTTGCAAAACAACCCCCAAAGTACTCTAATAGTTTTCTTCTTAAGGTCATGAGTCACTGCTTGTGTCTGAGGAAGGAAGGGCAAGAAATTCATTCTATGTTGTCTGTCATCCCACATCCTTACAGCACTGATGAGCAGTGGCTGTTAATCAAACCTGGAAAGGTAGAGCTGTCCTCGTCTCCGTGGATTTTTAACTCTAAAATATTATCATAACTGAAAAATAAGTATTAGTTTTGTCCGTTACTGTTCATCTTTGAGATGATCTAGAGATATACTTGTTGTTGAAAAAATTTTTTCACTTGATAGTAAAATGTCCAGCATGGGATCTCATTGGCAGCCGCCCATTAACAATGCTGTGAAGAAGACTTTTATCCTGGAATGGAATGATAGTTACAGAATTTCCTAAATAGCTGGCTCCTAGGATAGTTACTTTGTAGTGCTCCTTAATTTAAATAGGTGTGTCATTTAGCATATTGTGTTGAGGTGGCTGTATATTTTCTAATTAGTTGGCATGGACTTGACTGTATGCAGTAAACATCTGTCTTTCCCTGTACTTTTTTCCGACTGTTCTTAGAAGGCTTTTTCTTTTTAAATGCATAGCTGCTGCTGACATCAATGGGAGTTAGATTCATGCCTTCTGGAAGAAGTAGTCTGCTATGCAGATACATTGAATAGCCACTTGCCTTATGACTGAATTCATGGTATTGCTTTGCTCTCATGCCTGTCTTTACTTTAAATTACTCATTAGAATTGCTGCATTGTTGTGCCTCCCTTCTAGTTTCTCCTCTCTTCTATTTTAACACTACTGTCTATGCCATCTCTCATATCATATGCTGGAAAGTTACATGCTTGCAACTTGACAATTTACGTTTCGAAATGTTAAAGGAGTGCATTCCGTTTAGTACAGCCCAAGCCTATGCATTAGCTTTTCATCACTGTTTTTTCTCAGTTCATTTGTGTTAGTTCCATCACTGTTTTTGTTGGTGTTGAATTTGTTTTCAGTTTTCAGTTGTTTTGAATTTGCTGTTTAACCATGTTATTGCTTATGGCTGTTATCTGCTGTTCTGTCTGTGCAGTCCAACAATTGGTGGTGGTTGTCATTATTGTGGAACTGTAGGGATGGCAGGTAATTTCATTTATCCAGTCTTTGCCATATTGTGGCTGTTCCTGTAGTCATTTGCCTTGTATTGGTTCCAGGGAAGCTGCCAGAGAATGTCGCAGAAAGAAGAAAGAATATGTCAAATGTCTTGAAAATCGTGTGGCTGTGCTTGAAAACCAAAACAAGACTCTCATTGAGGAACTCAAGGCCCTCAAAGATCTTTATTGTCATAAAGCAGAATAACTATCTTTCATTTGGACCTTGTTTATTATGAACTTTAATCAAGGCATGAGAGGAAGCAATTCTACAGATTGCCATACGAACTTGAGAAAGAGACACTTGAGGCCCTTGTGGAACAGTTTTGCTTAGTGTTTTCAGACTGATGTGGGAGATGTTCCAAAATTTGGAATTCAGTCATAGTCTCCATATTCTGCTGAGCTTTCTAATAGCATGCAAATGGCTTTTTTGTTTGCACTTTGTACTTCTGCTTTTTGCAGGGAAGCTGCTAAAGAATGTCGACGTCGGAAGAAAGAATACATAAAATGTCTGGAGAGTCGTGTTGCAGTGCTAGAAGTTCAGAACAAGAAACTTATAGAGGAGCTTGAAACCCTAAAAGACATTTGCTCTTCCAAAACAGATTAGTAGAAATATTTATTTTACTGTGAACTGACTAAAATATGTCCGGTTACTTTATAAGGCAATACATAGCCAACATGAATTATGGCTTTCTCTTTGTGTCATTTATATTATATTTCAACTTCTAACATTCCTGAAATGCTTTCCTGCTTTTTGTCAATTCTTAGCTCTTAATTTCAGGTTTTTCTTGCTGCTCCCTTCCACCTCCCAAGGAGCCAAATGTTAAAATGTATAACAAAGTTAAAAAGCGCATAATTTTTAAGAGCTGTTTCTTTGCCATATATTTACATTACTACTTTTTACATGTTACTGATAGTGTCCTGCACATACAAAATATTTTACAGTTGTTTTAAATGAATCATAAAGATAATGCATCCAGTAATACAAGAAAATCAAACTACCCAAGGTATCTCAGGAAAGAGTTTATAAAAGAATGTTATGATTACATATATGTATTAGAATACTAGTCTAAAAATGATTTTATGGCATATTTTTATATTAGTTGCTTTGTGGAAAAAAGTATTGTATTGCTGTCACGGAGTGCCATGGTTGAAGATAGTTTTTAATAGAACCATGTTGTTTAACCTGTGTAGTGTCTGATTTCATTTAAACATCTGGTTATTTGAGATGCTTTAAAACCTGGGAGAGTCTGCAAGGGGAAGGAGGAAAAAAAACCCCAAAACCCATACATCAACTCCTTGACATGATGCTAAGTATATTGTAAATACTTGAAAAAAGCTTTCTGCTATATCCTGCTATTTACTTAAATTTTCTGTAGTCTGTGAAATATTTGATTTATTAGAGGTTTATATGTCAAAAAGTAATTTTACATCCCGAATACTTCGCGTTCTAGATTCTGGACAACTGTAGACAGATATCTATAGTGAAGGCTGATTGTGTAGTCCTTTTCACACTTTTGCAAAGTGCCAAGAGGAAGTAAAGGTTACTTGAGGAACCTTTCCGATAAACAGTAAATATCTGCTGATTTCCAGAGTTTCAGAATAACCTATAGGTGAGAGCTGAAGATATTTAAAAATAAACCCATGCTTAAACCAGATTACAGTTCTGATAAATTCATCGTGTGCCAACTTTCCATTCTGCTTTGAAGAAAAGTAGTGCTTATACAAAATTCTTCCTGGATATTTCTTCAATTCAGGAATGATCTAATTGATTGTTGGCCTGTATATTCTATGAGCAGAGTATTTGGGAGCTTTGCTGTGACTAGCAACACCACTGCCTTACTGATGAGTTGGTAAGAAAGGCTTGGTTCCTGCTTTTAGTTGGCTTTACAAGATGGCGAGGAGGGGGGAGATGGAATCCTGCCTTCACTAAAGTCAGTAAGACTTCTTCACTTGATTTAAACTGAATTCATGTTTAACTCAATCTTTGCTCTGACACTTTTCAAAAATTTTTAATCTGGTCTTCTGTCACTTTCCCAAATTATTTGAAATAGGATATTTGTTCAAATGGTTTTTGAAAACTCCCCAAAGTACATAAGAAAAGGTCTCTCCTCTCTCTTCCTTACAACTACATCAGCTGACTTAAAAAGTTGCAGGTCTATGTTGCAGTCTCTATAGACTGCAAAAAAAATGTCCGGCAAATTGCTTGTTGTGGCTCTGTCACTAGAATCTGTTTTCTATTACAGGTAGACATTGCTCCTTACTCTCCAAGGAATTTGGAATTAAGTGGAAAGGAACTTGGGCTTGTGGTGGATGACGGTCCAGTACAGACTTTTATGGTTTCATCTTCTCTGTAGTATCTGGTATTAACTATAGCTAGACATTTGACAGATGGCATCCTTGTCTGTTCCACATCTGTGCAGTCTGCAGTCATTTCTTTGCTAATTCTTTTTAAAGATTTGATTAATGTCTGTCTTTTATTTAAATAATTAATTCAGAGGAGGGAGAAAAAAGAGCCCACCGTAGGGAAGCTTAAATCCAAATGTTCTAGGCATATGTTTGGTCATTCTGGATAACTCCGTTTCATACATTTATCTGCAGCAAGGAAAAGTATCCTGCTTCAGAAAAGTCCGCTGCACAAAACCTAGGTCATTTAGCCTAAGACTAGTAAAAAAAATAAATAAATAAATAAAAATGTTTATAACCTGTTCTTCTTTCATTCTCAGTAATGTGGCTTGGTATAGAATTAATGATGACATAATTAGTAAAATACATTTGTGTATTTTAAAGTGAGAAGGAGTGAGTTCTAATAAGAACAAGGTACATGGTTGGTAAATTAGAATCAAGATGCATCTTGCGGTGAAATAAATAACTTCGTTGAAGATGAGCAAAGAGCGGTCTGCATAAATGCCAAGAGTCTGTTGTCAGATTGGTACTAGAGAAGTAGGTTACTTATAGTAGTAAATTTAGTTCTGAATTGATTTGAGAGATCTAAATTGAAAACTTTGTGAGAGCTTCCCTGAAATTAAATGAAGATTCGAAGGAGAACTCAATGCAGTTTGCTAGGGAAGTACCACTGGAATAGTGTGTGCAACAGGACTGCTGGAGCCTGGTTCTTTGCTCAAGCAGCATGTCAGAGGATTAAAGTGATAAGACAGGATCTATGCTAGAATATATGAAATAAGTTTAAATTTTAACGGAAACCCAATAAATCATGTTAAGTCTTTCTTCAATTTAATTTTTCTCTTTAAATTTGCAGTGTAGTTGTTAAGCCTTCACAAGTTTTAGGTCATCGTTTGAGACTCTTGTAGGCCACTTTAGTAATGTGTAAGATACTTCTGAGCATATGTGAATATTGGAATCCATAGTAGATGCATGTGTGCTGTGCCTGAGAAGCGAATTTTTATTTTGAATTCCTGTCCACCAAGCTTGCATTTGTGCATGTATGTCCTGTGCTTTCTTGTGCTCCTTTTCACTTTTTAAGCTCTTGGAGAGTTATTGTTACTTCTTACTCCCTATGCAGTAAATCTAGAACTGATTGAGGTCTGAACTCTTAGCTGTCAAAGGTCCTGGGAGATTACACTGACACCATTTTAGAAGCTGTATAGCGTAGCAGTCCAAGGGAAATTGTCTGTGTTTGTATAATGGTACCCACCCCTTGGATAGCAGGCCAATAAAAGGTCGGTTTATAATGCGAATGTCGAACTTTAGCCATAAAATAAATGTTAAGGTTTTTATCCAAACTAGTTACTGATCTTTTCCTGATGATGCCTTTTGATGGAAGAGAGGAAACTGCTTTCTTCATTTTGTGTGTCTCCTTACTTGCTAACTGCTTTTGGTTCACCCAAAGGCCAAAAAATTTGTTGGCAGAGAATTTCTAGGTGGATCAGACGCTGAGCTCAGAACTTTTCCATCGGTGGCGTTGGCTGACAAAGTTGTCCCTTTGATTGTCAGAGCTCATTTTTTGTGTAAATAGTGTATCTATTGCCTTCCCTAAAAATGCTCTCATCTTTGAAACTGTACAGTGCAAACATGTAAATTTCCCATGGATTTTTGTGAAAGGTCTGTGATACAGCTGTCAATCACAACAGGAACTTTGCTGATATACTTTAGGAAACACAGTATTGGTGGCTGTTTTTGTTTATGCAAGTACCACACATGCACAAGTGAGGACTTGCCTTCTATTCCCATTTTAATTCTTAAGTTCTCAGTTGAACCAGGCATTGAGGGGAAGAAAAAAATGGAAGGAAGATTAGACATGTTCAGTACTTTATGTCCTTGCGCAGCAGCGTGGGGAAGCATGCACAAGTCCAGTCTACGTGAAAACACTTGTACGTAGTGAAGTGTATGGAGACGTTCATTAGGATTCACAGTGACTATGTCTCCAAAAACAACAGTTGCTCCTGAATAAATTACCATTCATTCACTTTTTTCTTAGTGAGGTGGAGTGCGAGACAAAATCTCTCCATCCAAACTCTTTGCCTCGGATTGCCAAACAAGGAGGCTTCAGATGGCTTTCATCACTTTTTTTTTTTTTTTTTTTTTTTTTTTTAAATCTGGAACCCTGTAGTCAGAGAAACAGTTGGCAGATCACAAGTCATGCTCAGAGAAATGTGTCTACAAAAGGTAAAGTCAAAATTTTGTTTTAACTTCAATCACCATCTAAAATTTCACTTTGGAATCTGCAATAATCTGAAAAAGTATAGTTTTGTTTGAAATGCACACTGACTTTAGTGATAGCTGTCAAATTATTCAAAATATGAATTTTTCAAATATTCAAGTTTTAAAACATTTTATTGTGCACAGCATAAGGTGAAAGGGGTGAGAGTGGGTTGCTTGCTTCCATTAAAAGTCGTTACTGTAAAACTGCCAAGTTACTCCTCCCATGTAACAGAAGGGAAGCGATTTCAGTTCAGTCTATTCTTCATCTCTTTTACTTTTCCGAGAAGGCATACAGGGGCCTTCATGCTTATTTCTGTGCATTCAACATGCTTAATGCTTAGCCTTTTTACTTAAAGAGCTGTTCTATGAGTATTCTTGTAAAGGTTTGCTCTTATCCCAGATGTTGAAGAGGAAAGCTCCTCCTATATTGAGCTGCCTGAATTCGTTTCAGATTTTCTGTGCCTTAGGTTTTAGGTGAACTGGTATCGTTTCTAAGACAACCAGACTCACTTATCTCACTATTTTCTCCCCAACCTGTTTGACAAATAGATTTCTGTTATTATTTGAGAAAATTTTTTGACTGTCGAATCCAATGTGATGCTGCAAACAGCAAGATATCTGTGAAACTCTACCAAACTGAAGTGGAAGTATCTGCTGTGTCCTCTTCTGTACGAAAGATTATCTGGTTCTTTATTTGTCTTGCCATCTGTAGCCACAGAGTTTTGATGACTGTCAGTAAGGGAAACTCTTTTGCAAGATCACAATATCAAAACCATCTTCTGTCTTGTAGCATGGATGTTGTTGGTTTTGATGCCTTTTCCCACCATTTGCTGGTGTTTGTTCCCTCAGAAAAAGAGTTGCTAGGAATATATGGACAGCAACTGAAGAGAAGGCATGTTCAGTCTAAATTGTCCTGTTTAATGGCTTTGTCAGTATTTGTTTTTGACGGATCTTGGAAGCACCTCCTTCTTTAATGAGAACATGGCTCTGAGCGCTGGATACCAATACAATTTCCATAGCAATCTGATTCCAGCTCAGATTTGTGCATTAGGGTTCTTGGTGTGGCATAGGAAAAATGCCTTTTGGACACAATATTATCCATAATACAGAAATGTTAAAGGAATCTGAGCTGATTTATTACAAGGAGAATTTGAACGCTGTGCAAGCTGTGTTTTATCAGAGCCAGGAAATTTTTCATCAGTACCAGTAAAAAAGGCTGAAATAATTGTGATTCTTTTTCTGTAAGAAAACCACCTCCCTCTGGTACAAAACTATTTTCTCCCTTGCTGAATCCATGCAATTGTTTCCAAATTTCTTTGAGACAGATAGCTGGAGGATCTACAGGAAGATGCACACAGGACTGCACGGATGTTTTTTCTCAAACATAATTTCACGTAGCTCAGGGAAATGGTGTCTTCAAGAATGCCTTCAATCTCCCAGAGTTGTGGGCGATGAGGAATGTAATAGTCCGCTTCCTCTTAAGGTACAACTTTGAGTCATAGCTGTTTTTTTTTCCCCATCTAAACGGGGTGGGTGGGGAGCAATGTTATGAAAGAGAAACCTCTGGAGTATTAGGAGAGAGCTGTCTCTTTACTGTCTAAAACAACCTGAGCTGTTGTGAGCTGGGAAAATTTGGATTAAAATAAGTATAGTGCATGTGAGTGGGGGTTTTTGTTTTTTTTTTCTTTTTGGATTGTTAGTTCCCATGGATTTTATAAGATCTGTTTGCAATAACGACTGTACTGATACAGACCTAAGGACTGCAAGCTTTATCCTCTCCCATGTGGTTTTCCAGGATTTTCTTTCCATTCTTTTCAAACATAATTACTGGTCTGTACTGTTATCCTGCAGACATGTGTGTGATAACTAAATCCAATGTGATATCTTCTTTTTTTTTAATGAGATATCACTTCAAAAGTGGCCTGCTCAGTTTCTGTTTTGGATTGCCTCATTTTGCCCAAGGACCTTTTTATCTTACTTCAAATTTTGTGTGTGGGTGTGTATATGGCAAGAACGTAGAGCGCTGATGCAGAACTGTTAAGCAGCTGGTAAAAACAGCTGCATTTTGGTTCTCAGGATTCTTGTATGAAATATTGTCTTGTTCAGGAGTGGGTTTTGGCTGTTTTTTTTTTTTTTTTTTTTAAGGCCCTCTGAGGTGGTTCTGGATCAGGGATAACAATGTTTTTATTACTCCAACAAAAGCTATGCTAGTTCTAGTATGTGCTTAATTTAAAACTTGAAGAAAATTACTTAGTTTTAGGGGAGTTTGATAATATTCATGCAGACTGGCAAGGACAAGTAGAAAAATCAGTTTATTTTTCTATCACTATCAAATCTTTTCTAGTCTTTGTTTCACAAGTTCCTGTTTTTTCCCACTTTTGAAATAGAGCTGCCTCATTGCAACTTGCATGTTGGATGTAGTTATGAAGCACAAGCTTTGTAGTAAGGTCAAAGCCTCAATGTGAGAGTTGAATGCTATGTGTGGATTAAGGGGAAAAAATAACTTCATTGTATTATGTATAACTTGAATGGAAAAAACAGCAAAGGAAGTGTCTTTGTTATGATAACTGTTGAGGTTTTTCCTCTCCTTTAATAGCCGTTATCAATGGAGTGGGGTGTGATTAATATGTCTTGTGAATGGAATTATGACTATAAAAATGTCACAATTCAGAAGTCTTGTTACCTAGCCAAGCTATTGTTTCTGTTTTGTGGTTTCAAATACAGAATTTCCAAATGATCTTGAATGAGACTTTTGATGGTCTCATTTCCATGATTTTTTTTTTTTTTTTCAAATATGGTTGTGCTTATACTGTGTAAAAGCTGCACCAGAGTTGTTGACAATGCTAGTCTGGAGAACGAACATGAGAGGTAGGAAAAAAGCCCCTACCTTATCCCAATGTATGATGATGTAAGGCCCATCTGGAGTAAGGGGGTGTCTAATAAGATAATACAATGCTAAGTCCTGTTATTCTATAATCCATAAGGGCTGCTTCTATTAAGGTAATTCTCTTTAAGATTTTTATTCTAGTAAGGTATTTCTCACATCGGAAGCTTTCCTTAAGGCTTACTGAAGTAAGAGAAGTGCAAACACATTTGTAAGTTTAATGCCTGCTGAGATGTTTTTGGTGATGAACTTGGTTTTTAAGAACTAGACTTCTGAAGATTCCAGTTGTGTTGTATAAAGTAAATCAGAATCCTGTCAATTGCCGTACAAACAAGAAAATACCTAAATTATCACACACCAGCCTCTACCAGTGAAATTCTCAGGTACTTAAGCGATCAGGACATGGGCCTGAAACTGCAGAACTCTAGACTGAAGCAGGCAATCAAAACTGAAGCAGGCAATCAAAATCTGTTGAGATTCATAAAGTAAGCGTTCTTCTGTTTCTCTTGTTTGAGGCCGAACCTAATTAGCTTTTTGAAGTGTATGTGCCAGAAATGCATTCTGCATGACACATAGCCAGAGAGGAAGAGGAAGAAAGCTGGGGTAGAATGAATAAATTTTTTAATAGCTGTAGTACTAGAGTGATGCAAGTGGGCAGGTATTTGCATGTTGGACCTTTATTTGCTTAGCTCTGTATTGGTTTTGTGCAAGAATTGGTCCTATGCAGTCTGTGCAGGGATGAGAGCTCTGTTGAATTAGGCATAGGATAGAAAACGGTAACTTTTCAAAACTTTTCCTTCCATTCCGGTATCTTCTGTAAATTGTCAACTGTGGTTGTCTCCCTACTGCTGACAGATACTTACTCACGGATAGATATCCGTTCCTTGTGTTTTGTATCCTTTCCCATAAATGATTTTCATTTTCTTGATGTATTAATCTTGTACCTGAAGAAATAAGTCATGCACTCATGTTTGTGTCTGATTTCTTCTAGTAGTTTTTGAACCTGATGGTCTGTTTTGATTGACATCTCAAAGATTTCTGAAGAGTTTCATGAAAATAGATGATTGCCAAAGCAGGGAGATGCTGTTCATGCACTTACTGACGTAAGCTTTGGTACATAAGAGAAAATCTAATTGGAGTTCTCTTGTTGGACTCCAGAGACTCCATTGGCTGTAGGTGAACCGCAGAAAATGCGGTTTCATTAGTTTTACTGCTGATAGAAATATTTGTACTTTTGGGGTGCAGTCGAACTTCTGTGGAATGCACCACATTTGTTTAAAATGAAAACATGCATTTATAGGCAAAGCACATTTTTATTAAATTCTTAAATGTCATTCAGACTTAAAACTGTGAAGCTGTTCTCTGCCTCTTCCCTAAGCTAGCAGTAGTTGACTAAAAGGCAACGGAGTATACCCTGATGACATACTTGCTGGATACTATATCTTCATTTAAACATTTATTGCCAATTTTGTAGACTGCGGCTAGGCAAATAACTTAAAAAATCGCTGGTTTTGACCTATAATCTATTAGAAAAAATACCCATTGCCTTTACTGTTGAATATAAGGAACTTGAGCGGCGAAGGCCTGGGAGTTGCCTCTGCTCGTTTTCAGATGCTACTAGGCGTTTCTGACCTTCGGCGTTACAGAGCTGAACAAAAGACATGAAACAACAAGAGTCTAAAAGAGCGAAACGGAAGATTCTTGCGGCTGTTTGAGAGTGACACCTTGTGGAGGTGAATGTCTATACTTCATTTCCAAGTAACGATTAAGCAGCCAAAGGATATTGTGGAAGTGGAGAATTTTTTGTATGCAGGTGTGTGTGTCTTGTTTACTACAGTCAAAGGTGTTCTGTGTTTATTAAGAAGGCACAAATTCAATTTTCTTGCTGTTCGCCAGTGTTAACATGTAGCTAGTAATGAAAGCGATTTATAATTTGATAGTCATCATCTTGTGGATAAAACTATTGTATTGACAAATTTTTCAATATATAGTCTTCCCATGACTGGTAGTCCTATTTAAGGATGGCCAAAATGAGTTTCTTTAATCTTGATTATATTCCTACTAATAGAATATTATCCAAATACATAAAAATTGATATTACAAATACTGTTACTGGAAGCACAGTAGTTATTAGTTCTGGGGTTACAAGAGAAAAATATATAAAACATTAACATCTTTTGAAACATAATGATTTGAAGGGAGAAAGAAATAATGCAATTTTAATCCAGGCATATGGAAATAGAATTTTGGAATTGGGAAAGGGGAGGGGTAAAAAAAAAAAAAAAAAAAAAAAAGGAAGTAAGAAAAGGTGAAGGCAGTGATGGAGAATATCCATTCTACTGGCAGGATAACTTCACTCTTCTAATAAATATATAAATTACTCATTTCTGCTTTACAACCATGAATATATAGTATCCCATCCCATGGTCATGTCTGCAGGTGATTTCCCCCTATGCACAAACTCCATCAGTGTTGTGTACAAAACCGTGCAGAGTTTTTTCCGTAGCTTTGATGATGCTTGAACTGATTTCGTAAATGTAACTTATTTCTTATTAAAGAGAACTAATCAAGTGTATGAGATGTGATCTGAGGTTTTAGAACAAGAAATGAATTTCTATATGGTAAATTTATGGTCCAGCACTATGAGAAATGATATGGTTTCAGAATTGTTCCTATTGAGTAAGAGGTTCATTTAAATGTTTATGTAATTTAATTAACTGTTAATGAAATGTTAACATTAAATCAGTTGTTAGTATCATGCAATTTCCAATTATAAATGTAATGTTAAATTGGTCACAGTTTAAAACTGTTTTTAAATTTTGTGTTGTAATTGAGACAGTTTGGAGGGGATTGGTATCCACTTGCACAGTAGTTTGTGACTGCAATGCTTATAAAGTTAATTCCATGTTCCGGCTGTTTCCAATGCAGTTAGTCTGGCCAGTGTTAGACCTGGATGTGCACCTGTTGCTCAGATTGGATCATTCCTGAGGTTAAAACTTCATGCTCAAACAGCATTTAACATTAGCTCTTGCTATTTGAGTATACCTGTCAGTTTTATAGACAAAATTTTAGACTTCAGTTTTATAGACAAAGCCCTCTTTCTGGAATGGAAGAAATAAATGCTCAGTTTCTCTACCCAATATTTTAGCCCTGGAAATGCTCTCTTCTGCTTGGTATCCTGCATCTGCCATGAGCGCCCTAAGGATCAGGAGTGAATTTTCCCTCATAATACAGCTGAGCTCTTTCAGTCTCACTCTCCTACTTGAAGACATTTCGGGGAGAGGGGAAACAACTAGTGAAAATATGTATTGTAGTATCTGCAGGCCTCGGGCCAGAGCCGTATTCTCCAGTCTTCCTTAATAAATGATTGAAAACAGAGCCTCTATGTTTTATTGGACCTTTGCTCAAAACCAGCGATAAGGAAACTTGCAGAAGTTATTACTGCAAGGATCACCTTCTATTGACTTGTTTTAGATTCTTTTTCAAAGCTTTGCCTTGGATTTATGGCTGCTGTAGTAGAGTTTAATGCCCTAGCTGGCCTAGGTAAAAATGGTTAAGTTTGTGTTTTCCTCTAGGAAGTTGTCAGCTTCCACCTTTGGCAATGCAGTTTGTTATGCTTTAACATACACACTTCACACTAAGGGAATGGCTACAGAGAGGTCAAAGAGCTTTTCTAAACCTACTGAGATGTTTTTAAAAAAAAAAAAAAAAAAAAAAAAAGAGAGAGTACATGTTTAATTGAAAGTGGGAGAAGCTTCCTGCCACCAGGAAGGGCTCCCCCTTAATACAAATGTCAAAACTATGTTCTAAGGTTTCATTGAAGGATATTACATCTGGCCAAAGAACTCCCCTCCCCACCACCACCGCTGCCCCCTGTGAAGGGTTTGAAAATAGGAAATTTCAGCTATGCTGTTAGTATAAAGAATGTAAAAGATTCAGCTTGCAGTAGTCTATCTATGTAAAAATCCTCATTCAAATGCCTACCTCTACTAAAATTGTAAGAAACTACAACTAGGGTTTACATGGAGGTATTATGCACTGCATAGATATATATAGACTTGCTGCATTTGGGACAAAGAAGTATGATTAACAGTCTTAACATAATTTTTGGTTAGAATATTAGTTTTATCTGGCTGAATTACTCTTGGAAAAATCTTCATGTACAGAGCAAAATTGTTTGACTAATTTATAATTATTTATGCGGTCGTACAGAGGAAATGGTGTATAGATCAAACAGAAAATACAAGTCAGTCAGTGTCCCTTCTGAACTGGCACAATGGTTAAGTGTGTAGGTTACTTTTTAGAGATTACAGTTATCTAGGATCTTGAATAGATGCCCAGGAAAGTGAAACACACTTAATGGAATTGCTGATATAAAAATAATCCTATTACAGTGAAACATTAACTTTACAGTAATTCAGAGAAGTGTTGTTAAAAACAGCAGCTTAGTTTTAAAATAAGTACTTGATAGATAAACTTATTCAATGAATAAAATTTCTCCATAGCACAGTGGCTACATATATCTTGCATGTCATTAAAAATTAGATTCCTGATGAATTCGTCTGCTCTGAACCTTTAGCGATATAATATTTTTGAATACCTTTAGCGGTATTCAAAAATATAGGAAGCATGGCTGATACGTGATGAGCTAATAGTTGACATTTAGCCCAAATCAGCAGGTTTTATTTGCTCACATCAGTCAATAACTGCAGGAGAAAGCCAACTTGGACATGGCAGCAGCTTTTCCAGGTGAACCAACAGATGCTAAACTAGAAGACTAAAGTTGTCTTTTCTTGGAATCCACTTGTCTAAATTAGCAGCAACAACAACAAAACAGTAGGTACTTGAGGCAAAATCAAGGGCTTTACTGGAACAAACATAGTGGAAAAATAATAGTACCTACTGTCTTAGCCAAATATGCAGCAGGAGTGGTATGATATGTTATGAGGAGTCTGGAGTGCTAAGCCTGGTTCAGAGTTCATGGGGCTGAGTAGGTCCTCTCCTGAGGGAAGCAGAACTGGCTAAAGAAGTATTTCATGTCTAGAGCTTGAACTGCACATTTATTTCAGACTCTGTGGTGATGATGCACTAGAGGGAGTCAAACTAATACTGAAACCTTAAAGGGTATTCAATACTGAAGGCACCCAAAGCAATTGCAACAGCACTCATGAACCCCAGTTTTGGGTTCTTACAATTTTAGTAGAGATAGGCATTGCCTTAAAGGCCAGACCGGAAGACCAAGACTAATACCTAAAGTTCAATCAAATGACAAATTATTGTAGTGTTGAACTTCTTGATGTCTGGTCCTGAGTATGGAATCTAGATGTCTCTCTTTATGTGCTCAGGCCTCCTACACAACATGTGACTAAAAAATTCACAGATGATATGGGAGCATGCATGGAAAGTCCAAGACTTCTTTCTTTGAACTCTTGGGAGAGTTTGGGAAATCACTTGAAGTAATATTTGCCTTATCTACCAGTAGGTGTCTAAAAGCTGTAATCTAATTCCTAGTACTCTGATCCTCTCTTTTACTTTTAGTGGGATAACTCATAGCGTTTCCACAGTGCAGTCCACAACTCTCCAAGGATGGGATGGTTTGCCCTTGCTGAAATGTGTGTGTTTCTGCTGAATATATAGGCAGTTCAGAGATGAGCTTAAAGCAGAGGGCTATAGCCAGTTAGCTGAGTTACATCCCACATCAAAGTTATCAATTCCTGAACTTTCTCTGGACAGATCAATCTTCACCTTGAAGAAAAAATTCTGGGAGGAACAGCTTTGGTAAAGAAATGGAGATTGGATTGCTGTCTGAGCACCACTGTTCTGACACCAACCCTGGCTAGCGTGGTAATTAAAGGCTTTTCCTACGAGAGGTAAGTTCAAATCTTCTTGGGCAGAGGAGGAATTGAATGTGGGTCCTGCACATCTGGGAGAGTAATCCTGGTTCTATATCGCAGAAGGTGCTCTACAACCATCTCAGTCATGGATTATGTCATTTTGAATAGTAGTAATAGCCCCGTCAGCTTCACAGCTTGATCTGAAAGCACAAGGTACATTTTGCAACTCTGATTGAAACCCTTGATGGACCTGGGAGTGTATCCTGGGTTCCAGTTAGGTTGTATTTAAGCAGCTCAGCCCTATGAGGACTGGAAAAATTTGTAGCTGCTAACAGGAGCAGAAATGTAGTCAGGCTGGTATAAAGAGCTGAGGCATCTAAGTTCAATCTAAATCCCATTTTAGATATCTAAGATACCTATTTCTTTAGATCTGACCTGCAGCTTGCTGTAATATGTTTTATCAAATAATTTGTCATCATCTCATGAATTTATCTACTTTGAACGTGGATAGAAATACTTACACAAGTCTAAAGTACAAAGTATTCTTGGCTATTAAGTGCTAGATAAATGTAAATAATTATTTTATTTCTCTTTACTCTTCCTTAGTAGATAACATATTTCATCTTACTTAGCACAATGCATGGTTTAGTCAAAAATTAATTATTCCTGCGTAGTTCTTGACCTTTTGGATATATTCTGGAATTAAACATTCTGATGGATCTTTACAGAGGAAAAATAGTTTAGGATAATTGCATAAGAGTATAAACATGGTTTAAACTAACATGTGATTCTGCTGCTCTTTGGGAATGAGTGAAATGTTGATTTGGAATTCAAAATACCCAATTCCAGGAGATGATTAATCTAAAGTGTGGTCAAGCTATTTTGTTAAAATGCCCTGGGGATCATCAGTAAGTTAACTGTGGTGGCAGTTGTGCACAAATGACAATTCATTGTTAACTGTGAGAGAGTCTCACGATCCAAATTCTCAATTCTTGACATATTTTTGTTGTTGTTAAGGAGGGAGGTTTAAACTTGAACATTGCACGACGCTCAAATTGTACACAGAAATAAAGTTTTCCATCCTAAATCTGTAGCCTAACCCAAATAGTTTATTTGGATTCCAGATGACAACTTTGAAAGTTATTCAGATGAATAACATAAATTAATAATCAGTGCAGATCTGAACATGTTTGAAGTTATTTTTGTCTTCATTTGCAATACTACTTGCCACTGATGCTGACAGCTTTAGGATGTGTGATTACTTCTCTGTGCAGCCAGCAACCTTTTTGTTATCATGTATGTAAGGGTATGCTCTCAGTCTTTCCAATAATATACAAAAAAATTCTTTACTTACACAGAGCTGTGTTATGGATGTCGCCTTTGCATTTGTATGTTTATGACCTATGCAGTCCTACCAGGAATCCAGTGGTTGTCTTGTGCTCTTGCAGTTTCTGTGAGTTGTCCTCTACATCTTACCATTCTGTTTTATGGAGCTTACTTATACAATGTGGCAGGTTGGAATCAAATTGATTTGTATTAGGAGGCACGGTAGTAAAGCTGTTAAAGTATCTCTCTTTTTTTGGTGATACCCTGTATATATGGATACAGAAATATAAAATTACCCCATTGAAACAGACTGTTATGGAGGAAGTTTTCCCTGAAATGGTCGACATACATAGCTGAATTACATGTGTAACAGAGTCCTGACATATGTGTACAGCAAATATAGGGCTTCTGTTTTTTTCATTGAAATCAATAGTGGAAGTACCAGCAGCATAAGTGTTACAGAACTGAACTCCTTAGTTGCCAAAGGGAGATACGGACTTAAAGTCCATCTCCCTCAGAAAAATCCCACAGAGACAGAATTAATCCCTACTTGCAACCCATCGGTACCTCAATGCTTTCTTCAGGAATTCTTTTCCCTTAGTTTGCAGAGGAAATTGCATAGTGACAAAGGCAACCGCCTCCTGCTGCCATTTATAACTGCACAACTATGACTGGCTAAAAATGTTTGGTTTGTGATGGAATACGCTTCAGCTCTTTTGTTTGAAACGCGCACACATACCCACACGCACGCACCCACCCACCCACCCAACTAGCCAAAAACAGTCAAACCAAACACAAAATGACAAGTGAAAGCTTTGACTTGGCAGCCTAGAAGAATAAAATCCTGGAGTGGATATAACAACATCAAACTTTCCCATGGTATCTTCCACTGGCCTCTTTTGACCTGAAGAGACTAGTGGGCGTGATAAAGATGCCATCAGATGCCAGCAGCTCATTCAGCCACTCTAAAGGCTTTTCATAAAAATGAACTATAAGTATAAAATTAGGTGAACAGGATATTCTTTGGGAACTGCATTGATACTATGAGCTCCATTTAATTTACATCTATGACATCCATAATGCAGGAAGTGAAGCAGGGTGGTTATGGTGTCTGCTCCATCATGACAATACGTATGTTCTCCTTAGACTTACGATGGAAAACCCCATCTGTGGAATTAAGATGCATTTCAAAATAAGAGATTGAGCAGAAAAGGTCTCCTCTGCATATCTCTGCTTAGTATTGAATAGTGTTTAGTAAGTGACGTATATGCATCTCTTCTGGCAAAGTTTATTTCTATGATTTCAGAATCTCAAATCTGTGAATATGCAATCTAGTTCCTATTGTTATTAAGTCCAACAAGTGCCTGGCCAGGTCGCAAGTAACTGAAATGCTCTGCCACCAGTGCAATCTTGATACCTTAGTTTGGTGCTTGGGCTTCCTGTACAATGCTTGAGCACAGTTAGTTGCCTAAAAAATTTCTAGAAGTTGCATTGGAGCTCAGCTGAGTTAGGTGGCTAATGAAGACAGCACATCTTTATGTGCAGCAGCTTGAGCCAAGAACTCTTGTTCTGCGGGTCCTGCATCTTATGGATATTGTGTGAAACGCAATACTGCTGGTACAAAACCTAGTACTGCTCTATTTCAGGCCTTATTCTGGTTGAGAGAAAGCTGGGTTCTGTGTTTATTCAGACCAGATGTTTGAACTTGCTTGTCCTACAGTGAGATTAGGTTTTGTACCACCAGGCTCTGCTAGCTTGCATTGCTCTTGGGTGCCCCTGATTAGAATTCTATCCCTAATTTATAAAAATTGCATTTTGATTGGAAAAGACATGATTTTTCCATATTACCCTTTGCGAGACAGTAGCCTCAGTCTCATTCCCTTTGACTCACTAGCTAATTACCCAAATGAAGCCCCTTCTACTGTGAACCTTACCTTCTGACTTTAGAGATCTGCCCTAAAAACTGGACAAAGACTAGAGGTGGACTCGTGCATACGCAGGCATGGGGAAATGCCCTTGTTGAGAGTTCTGCCCCAGGGCTGTAGGCCAAGCTGGGGCCCCAACCTGCGGCTTACACAGCTTCATCCAAGTTCTCCAGCAGAAACTTTACTAAGGCAGAAAGTTATATTTAGATATTCCAAAATTGCATTAAAGATGGACAATTTTAATTCTAAAAATATTGCTTTTTCCCAAAGAATATTTCTTTTACGCTCCTACTTAATCTGTATCAATTTTTCACATGTATACAGGTTCTAGGAGACAAGGTAGACACTGCTTGTCAGTGTACATACCGTGTGTGAGAGAAGCTTCAAAGATCTGAATGATGACAATATAAGATGCAGGTGTTTAAGACCCTCCTGCGTAAAATGAATACTTGGAATGTCTTGACAAGGAACATAAAGTAGCATTTCCCAGGCTTCGTAGGCAAAAAGAAGCAAATATGCTTGGTATATACAGCAAATGCTGTGACTCTTTTAAGGAAATGTGAAAAGCTAAATACATGTAGAGTTTATAGGCAGATGATACGGACAAAAGCTATGTCCAGACTGGGCTAGTTCATACAGGAATCTTGGACAAAATCTTTAAACCTTTGAATTCTGCCCCAAAAAATATTTCCAGGGGAAGTCTTAGGTGTGTATACTCTTTTTTGAAGTAAAAGCAGTAAAAATAACAACATACTCGGGACAATAAATAAGCGTCCTTATCTCAAAAATGTCAGACCTAAAATTGCTCCGTCTTTAGCTGGAGTCTGAGAACTGAAGGAGTAATTCTTCTGTTTTTTCAGGTATAATTCAGTGAATTTGGGGACAACTGCAGGAAGCTAAAAATTAGTTTTTCTTCCAAGCTATGCCAGTTCTATGAATATGTGAAAGTTAATTTTCTAGGACTCCCAAGCCAGTGTTTCTCATCAAAATAACACTGTTATGATCTTAAAAGAATCATTAGAGTCAGAGAGTTTTGCATTTGCAGGTCTTTCTATGAAAGGGAATTCCCCGTGGATTTGTTATAATTACTTATTTCTTGATGTAATATAGTATTTTGTTGTTTTTGAGAGGATTATTTGTTTGCTCTCCCCACAATCTTACCTATTGCATTATTTCCTCCAGCATCCAGGCAGGCTCTTGGAAGTACAAATTAGCATGACATCACAGCTCGGGAAGTAGAAGCTAGTAGCTTGCAATTTCCAAATATCTGACTGACAGGCTGGAGTGGGTGCATGGGTGGTTGTGCAGCAGCTGAATAGTTTATTGGTCAGAAGTAGCATGAAAAGAGATCAAGTTTCATTCAGTCACATAGCCTCTATTCTTCCGCTGACCATTTTTCTCTTGTTAAAAAAAAACAAACAAAAAAACACACTTCTCTGACAGAACATTGTGATGTTAATTTTCCTTTGCAACACCAGAAAGCATTGCATCTTTTACTTAGAAATACGTTTCCAAAATGACACCAGCAAATGTCCAGCACCTTTGTTTGTGAAATGAGATTATTCTGAATTCTGATTTCTAGCATGATTGATAAAGACAAGATTGATAAAAAGACAGTGCTGATTTCAATATCTGTATAGTCTATTTCTGATTCTTCCTCTGTGTTTATCACAGTGTGAAGTTCCAGTTGCCTGAAGAGGAAGTAAATGGTATAATGGATTTAAAGAAAACAGCACAGCAGAGGATGTCATATAAACAGAGGTACAGTTGTCGGGCTTTAGTCAAACAAGTTTACATGATAAAAATACTGTGCTGCTTTTATTTCAACATCTTATTTGTGAAAAACGTGGCCAAATATGAAATGTCCTGGAAATAAAATTGGCAGTACGTAGTATAGGAACAGTAAACAGCTAGTACTGATTGGAATACATTTGCTTTCAGACACAATTCTCAAATTTAGGCTGATGTCTCAGTCACAGGTGCCCCTCAAGTGCAAGCTATGACCCAGAGGAACAGTCCTGTCCTTCCCCAGTGACATATTTCCATTGCCTCTCTTGAGTTAGCAATAATATTTCTGCAACTACATGGATAAGTTGGGTTAAAAACTGGCTGAAAACATTTTGGCCAAATTTGCTTCAACCAGAACAGGCATGGATCTAGCAGGATTTAGCATCCCACATGGCCACACAAATAATAATGTTGGAAGAGGGGGACAGGCATGATCCTATGTGTGGGAGATCAGGACAGTGTAGTTTTATAACATAGTCCACAGTTATGATTTAAAATGAGTTTCAGATAACATATTTTGGCTTTTGGGGGCAGGTCAGTGTAAAAGCTAGGGAACTGCACCACCGGGTAGCAGGAAAAGTTCCTAACTCATGCGCATGTCTGGGCAGAGGGAAATTACACACTATGATTCTCCTTCCTCTGGTCATATACTGTGCTGTGCTCTTCCTAGGGAAAAGAAAGTTTCATGTCTTTCTGTGTTTGTCATTTTTAAATAATTTGTGTACAACTATTAGGACCTACTAGTTCTGTACGTTGGAATCTAATATTGTAGGGTGAGATTTTTCAAAGGTGCAAATCAAAGTTAGGTAGTTGATTCATGTTTACTTTCACTGGAAACGGGCGATTTACCTCCAAAGTTCAGGTTGGCCAATCTCTCTTCTGAAGTGACCTTCTAAGATCTGTGCAAGTGTTGCTGTCACTGTGTCACTGCAAGTGATTTGGCACGGTGTCAGGGGAAGTATACTGTTCATAGCATGACCTATGCTTAAAAAA
The DNA here is from genome assembly GCF_040807025.1 of Struthio camelus. Lineage (NCBI taxonomy): Eukaryota > Metazoa > Chordata > Aves > Struthioniformes > Struthionidae > Struthio > Struthio camelus. Next base: position 15,728,929 of record NC_090943.1, on the reverse strand, counting down.
AACAAGGAAAAAAGTAATATTCTTAAAAGATATGAACATGGTAAAGCCGAGCAGCAATTGGTAGGGTGAGAAGGAAGGAGTGAATTACTCATCTTTAATTCTACTCATGCTAGGTCTGGCCAAAGCACTTCAGAGCTGCGAATCTCTCTACTGATTCACACTATGATTCAGTTTTTAGTGAAACGTTCACTATCAGCTTATTCCACAGGGCTCCCGATACATTTACCGCTTGGGTGGCATCTGCAGATTTGTACGTTAAGATAAAGCATAAAGACAGGATATTTGCGGGGAGAGGGAGTGAGCACTTGCAGCGAATCAGTTAACTCAAGTATTTGTATATGTGCTTCTTCCCGAGGTTGGTGCTGGGGAGTTTGGTTCTGCAAGCCTTCTGTTGCTTGTCAGTGGGATTGTGTGGAATTAGGATTACAGATCAAACTCAAAGAGGCTGTGAGTCCTAGCACTCTAGATGAATTTATTTTGCATTACTTTCACTTATAAAATCTTCTCTTTTTGCTGGCTACACTGCAACCAGTAGCATGATTTATCCTCAACCTAAAAACTTTCCTGGCAAATATTTGATAAATATTACCTACGAAAAGTATACATATTTTAGCTGTCTAGGCAGTCCCATACAAGTCGCGAATTCTTAACATATCTCAGAAATGCTGAACACCTAGGAAAATTATGAAACTGGTAAACAGACTCAAAGAATATACTGTATCATCATTTTGGATCAACCACTAAATCAATTAAACAGTGAGACGGATCTTTAGTGCCTTTATTATGGATGAAGTTGATGAAGGCTAAGGTTAAAGACCTCTGTATAATTGGAATACATAAGTAAAGTCCAAAGACCAACTTTTATCAGCTTTAGAACTGGAAGGGGCAACTGTGATCATGTGATCTGAACTGCCAAAGCATTACAGAAAATTTTGCCTTGGAATCTGGTATGAAATTCTGTAATTTATATAATTCACCTATTTTTACTATTAGAAAATATTTAATACAGAGATTGCAGATTGTTTAGTTGAGCTTTTGTGTTGTTAATTGAAAAGGCCTTACTGCTATTTTAAAAGTTTTGTAACAAAATTCAGTAGAAAATCATCATATGCTTATGGACAACAGATAAGCTGGTCTGTGTTGCAAAAGACGTTTCTTTACTGTTTTTAAAAATTAGTTGGAGGTCTGTACCTTCTAATCTTTGAACCAAGCATACCTAGGAAGGCTATAATTTATGGTCATATGTTTTAATATGATTTCATGTTATTTCCTAGAACTTAATAAATTGCCTAAATATTTTACATTCTAAGAACTCTGAACAGTCATAGTCTGGTGTTTCTTAATCCTTTTCAATTAAATGAAGAGACAGATTCATCACCAAATTACTTTTTTTTAAATCAGTGTCACACTCATGAGTGCACCAAAATTACGCTACCATTAACCTGGTGACGCAGTGAACTGGGCCTAAGAAAACACCTCTTCCGATGCATATACTTTTTTCCTGTAACCCACCTCAGGTAGTATTTTATGACTGATAAGGGTTTATCAACAGAGTACATTTTGGGAAAGCGTGAGCCAAAGAGTTCCAGGAGAGATTAATTTAGAAGTTAATTTAGTTAATTTAAGTTCCCTTAGAAGGACAGACAGCAAGCTATAGCCTTATTTGAGGTAAATGGTCTTCATTAACTCTATTCTCATTATTTTGAACTATAATTCAAATTGACTAGAACCTTGCCAGCGTTAGTCAGCAGCTTTCTACAGAAATTACTGTGCTGAGCTCCCTGTTTAACCGTAGATTGCTGGGTGCAGGGGAAGGCCACAAGGCCCTCTGGCTTGCCAGCTGCGAAAATTGCAGAGCTGCTGTAAGAATTGCGGGATAGTGAAAATAGATGGTCACTTCCTCATTAAGAGTTTGAAAACTATTCCCTGTTTTTTATTTTTATCAAAGAACAACTTTAAATGAGTCATTTTGCCTTTTGGCAATTTAGAATAATTGTCCAATAATATCAATGTGTTTTTGTTATTTACATTTCTTGGTTTCATTTTTACACTTGCTAGTAGAGTCTATTTTTTATTTCACCGTATGGCACGGCATCTTTATCAGCTTTAGTTCTTGTCGCTTCAGTATTTTTTTTTTTTTTTTAACTATGTGAAATGAATTCACAGACATCCAGTGGGAAGTGTTTTTAGGTCAGTGAGTAATTTTCCCGGGCCCATAATGCAGGCGCTGGTGATTTATACTGACTCTATTTATAGAGAAAAGATGGCTGTTTTTAACCAGTGAACCTACTATTCCCACTTTGGCATTTCTTCTGTCAGCTGATGTAGAGTGATGATGACAGGAAAGTTAATAAACTGCTGAAGTGGTAAAATGTGTTACAACATACAAGAGTTTCCGTTTCACATCTAATGACAGGCACAGACACTGTGCCCATCAAACGAGGTTCCTGTGCACACCAGCTGTGCCATGATAGAATAACTGCAATGATAGAAAGATCTTACCTTTTTACTTATTTCATCCCCTTTTCTGCAGTGCATGAACAACTCGCCCTTTTCAACGTTTTAGTTTTACAAATACCCTTTGAGATAGTGAGATGATATTATTCCCATTTCACGGAAAGGAACTGAGAAACAGGGATCATAGAGCTTTCCCAAATTCTCACACACAGTCTCCAATGGAGCAGGAAGTTGAATTTACTGTGCAAATTACTGAATTGTTATTCTCAAAAATAAAGCAAGCAGTACTACCCTGTCCATGTGATTACATAGTTTAAAATGGTAGTAAGTGCATAAGCAGAGTTTTATGGTAGAATACAGTTGAAGCTTTCCTTTTAGGCCACTTTTGATATGTTTGACTTTGAAAGCTTACTAATAGCAACTGAAGTGCAAATAAAGCGAACTTCACCTAGTTAAAGGAGGCGGACTTCTCGTCTTCTTTTGTCCATAGAAATGGAAACTAACTCTAACCATCACACCAGCTTTGCTACATTTGAGAAACGTTTTTAAATGTCCATATGGCAACCTCAGTTTAAATTCTATAGGTTTGCTTAGGTACTTGCTACTTTTGTTTTTTCCTCATTGAAAGGGAAAAAAGGACTTTGGAAATCACAGAAAGAGTTCTTATTACTTTTGTAGGCTACTGTTTCTACTCAGAGGACATTGATACCAATGCCCATTGATAGTGGACAGAATTCACTGTTCAAATAGAAAATAAAGGAAATCTTGCCACATTTAGATGAATGGTTTTAAATTTTACATTATATTTTTCATTGGAAAGAGGGACTCCCTAATCTGTAAAGGACCTGAGAAGACTGAGCAAAATCTTTGAAGTACACACTTAAAATTAGGTATTGGCTGTTAAGTCTGTCAATTAATTTGTAGTTCTTTACCTGGAAGATCTCCATTTACATTTTTTGTATTTTCCAGGCATACAAACAGAAATTTAAGGGGGTTGTCTTAAGGAGGGTGATTTCCCTTTTTTTTAGCCTTGCTACTTTTCTGAAAGTGTTCATGTAGGTATTTGCAATTGTAGTACCTTGCTAAAAATCAACAAGGCTCATGCCTGAACCCTTCTCTGTTGAAAATGTGGACGCCTAAAGAGCTTTAATCTTCATACTGAGAATTTCCTTTTTCTTTTTATCTCTTGATTTGAAAATTAACTAAGGAAAGTTTGTTTGCATCTCAGTATAGGTGGCAATATTTAGCAGAGCTTTACTCAGCTTAAGAATGTGTTTCACAGGGTGAATGTGAATGTGTTTCTTAAGGTGAGTTTGTATAGCTGTATTTAGCGGGATTCCCAGTATCTCAAACTTTTAACCAGTTCTTGAAATCAGTTCTTCAAATACAGTCTCTACTATTTTAGTTAAAAAGCCTGGTCTCCTAGGGAGCTGTAGGCTGAAGTAATACATTTCCCTGATGTTCTGCCACTCCTTTAGATAGAGGGCTCAGCCTAAACACATATTTACAGACATATTTACATGTACAGACACATGTTTTTCTGCTGAGCTATAGTTCTGAATACTTGAATCCCTTGACTGCTAACCTGTATTAGCTCATATTACGGGATTGGTAAACTTGGACTACACATAAATGTTTTTAACTGTAAGCTGCTGTGACTGATACTTAAAATTGCTAGATTTTCACAGCTAGGGTAAATGCTGTTTACAAAAAAAAAGGTGAATTTGAGGAAAAACAGTTCTGTTTGAATATACTAATCAAAATTGCTGGGTATAGTTCAGATCTCATCATGTTAGTGTAAATGAGGGGAGTACCTCCACTGAAATGAAGGAAGTTATGCTTGCCTAGACCTATATGAAATCAGAATGGATTAACAGATATCTCTTTATAGAATGGAATCTTTGACAAGGAGAAAGGACTAAAACACAGTAGCCTCTTATTCATGCTCCATATAGACCCTTCAGCTGGCAAAGTGCTTTGTGGCAGCACTGTCTGTTGTTACATATTATTTTGTTTTGTTTAGTTAGGCTTTTCCATACAAGCAATTTTATTGTTCAAGAGGGAGCACTCCCACCCTTGCTAATAGTCAGCAAGCCATACTATTGGGTAATTATAGCTCTTTGCGTGCCAAGATCTCACACCAAGAAGAGGCAGCCAATCCTGTTTTGAGAAGACACGCACTGGCACAAGAAAACTAGCAAGGGAGACAATGAAGAGACAAAAACACAGAGAGAGACTGTATGGGGTTATGCTCTATCTGCCTGTGACAGTAGCATAAGGGACAATGTTGTTTTTCCCAGCAGTTTTCCAATATAGTTTCTCCATTCACTGATGAATTAAGAGTACATGAAACTGTGCCAGAGCTAATCCGATCAAATTCCACCCAGATGGTTAAATCCAATTGCCTGTGCCTTCCCCCACAAAGCAGAAGTGCCCATGGTATAGTTTGCTTGGTTACTGTCTTTTTCCTCCTTTGCTAAGCTGACTCCTACCCTCCTAATTCTCACTGGAGGTCTATGCCGAATGGGTGATCTTCTCTCATATCCATAATGCATGGGTTTATGGGTGCTTCCAAGTGCGGATCGTATCTTGCTCCATCCCTGAAGAAATACAAAAAAATTATGAATGGTAAGGTATGTATAAATATTCCAGTATAGTTCTTAAAGTGCTTTACTGAAAACAATGAACAATCTTTCCCTAATTAGAGCAAAACTGCCTATTTGTGCAACGATTTCAAGCCTGAAAGAACAGGCACTAATACACAATTATATGGGCTGTGTATGGTTAGGGAAGTATTCCAACTCCTGCTGTCGGGTGTATCACCTTTGTTCTTCAATCTCCTATTCCTCCTGCACATACTTCAGAGCAGGACCTTGACTTAGTACTCTCAATTATTGCCTAGAATAGTATCTCTTCAATGGCTAGCAGGAGATTAAGATCCTAATTTACGCACTAAAGTTAAACGCGTGACGCGGGTAGCCTGAATGTCTCCTTTTATCTTCAGAAGAAATCTTGGGTTACTCTTTACGTGTTTCTCTCTGATTCAGATAAGCTACTTAGTCTCTGAGAAACAAGAGCGCCACGCATCGAAGGGCTAACTTCAATTGGTAAACAATTTGAATATTTACAAGTTAGGTGACGCTAAGCAGCAATTATCATATCTTACATGCTTCTTGTTAGGTCTTGATGTCATTCCTGTGAAGAGTAGCTGCAGGACAATTTTGCTGAGTGCTACAGCAAATGCCTCTGATGATGGGATAATGGCTGGAGTAGGCATAGAGTGCACTTCAGACAACTTGTGACAGGGCTGAAAGGACATTTTTTGGGCAAACGTTGGATTTCTCCTTTAAACAAAGAGAAGACAGTCTCAGTCCTAGAAGAAACCATAAACCGTAAAGGGGAAGCCTGCCACTGGAGTAGTCTATACAAATCCATAGGTGCGGGCATCCTAAGTGTAGTCCAAGATGTGATATGTGAATGCCTTCTGTTGAATAACACAATAGAGGACTTTGTCATGATCAAGTATGATGCATTCCCCCAGCCTTTGGGATATGATGCTATTTTCAGTTGCTCTGTTTGCTCATGGTTTAAGTTCTTTGCCAGGTCAGCTGCAAAGGAGCCTGCAAAATGAATTTTAGGTTTGCCTCCTCTCTATAGCAGATTAAAAATTCCAGATGAGGCACAGATTTCAAACTACCTAAGAATGCAGTCGAAGTGAGGTAAAATTTAGATATACGGACACTGTGAAATAATTCACATGTTACCGGGAATCTGTGCACAGTATGAATGAAGAAGGGAAGCTGTTAGTTAGTCATGACACTGAAAACAAAATGCCCATACGGGAGTGGGTTACCCAGCCTCAGGACACCCACGCCCCGCAGAACATCCTAAAGAGCAATGGTAGCCACAGAACTTCCACTTGACATCTTAAAATACCTCAAGACCAAGGAAGAGAAATTGCAAGTTCAATAGTAAGGATTTCAAAGGAATCTGAAATTTGGAAGTGGTATCTGAAGAAGAGCAAACATAATCCCTATACTTGAAAAAGAAAAGAGCCAATACAGATCTATTTGTTTGATTCAGTACTACACAAGATCTTGGAAGAGATTTTGAAAAACTGAAAAATAAAGGACATGCAATTGGATGGTAAGTAAATAACACATAACAATGGATTATATTGACTATAGAGTTTAAGAGTGGTTAATAGTGACATTTCTCCGATAATTTGTCTTTGACCTTTCAAGCTAAATATCTATTGCACAGCTTAGCTTAACTGTGATGGCTGATGGCTGCCCTCCATGGCCAAGATGGTAAAGGGCATATTTCTAAACTCTTTATTCGAAGAGGATAAAACCTTTCCTTCTGTATCAGTCAAAGGAGTAGTAACAATGGATAAATATGATACTAGTTAGTACTTTCTATATCCCTCTTTATTTATTTTTTCCATAGTATTTGTTTCCAACATGTTATCCTACGCAGCAGGACTCATAAACACACATATCTTCAGGTTGTTTTGACATACATTTGCCTTTCAGCAATACAAAAATGATTTTCTCTCACTTTCTTCTCATTTTCTTTGGCATAACATACTTTACTTTTTAAATGCCTCATTTTTTACACATGAGATCTACATTAATGTATGACAGCCGGAACAAAATATATTCGTTAAGGGACTGCAGAAATCATGTTCTAAAGTGGACCACATCAAAATTCTTTCTGTTATTGTGAAGGCCAATATTTTTACCTGTGTACATAGGAATTTTCATTTTAAGCTTTTGCAAATAAGAGTTTGTAAATCTCCTATAATAATTAGCTCTATGATAAATCTGACAGTATGGTTTGCCCAGATTTTAAGAAGTAACTTATGCTCAAATCACTAGTAGGGCTCCTATTAACCATTAGGTGGCAGTGTGGGGAAGGTGTATAGTGGAAATTTCTCAGGGTACCTATCTAGAAGACTGGATCAGAATCAAAGGATCTGGTTGTCACCATCATTTATTTTGAAGTATTTTTTTTTTTTTCATCTGTGTTCCCCTTGTTATTTGATTTGCAAATAGAAGGTAGTTTCAGATTAAATAATATTTACAATGCTTGTATTGGGGTACAATTTTGGTACCCCAAATAGGTAAGAATCTTGTTATTTAAGCAAAACAGTAACCTACATCTGGTGGTTTGAATCACTTACATTTTTTTCACAATGTTCAGGAAGATTTCAAGTGCAAAATTCTATGTGTCGCGTCATTAATATTTAACCTACTAAAGTTCATTATTTTCTCTATAGTGGAGACACTATTGGATTTAAGAAATACCACTGGGCAGGGATAGGCACTTTGTAAAGCCAGGTAGCTTAGCACTGACCAATCTTCAAAGGCTTAGCCTTAGCTAAAGGTGCTTCATGGTGTTCCTTAGCTGGTACATTAAGTTGCTCAGATGTAGGATAAACTCAGGAAAATACATAATCTTAAACTTCAAGGATAGAATGGTCTGTAATCAACAAAAGACACAAAAGATCTTTTGAAATGCATGACACTTAAGCAAGTCAAAAAGGTAGTGAACTGTTCTTGCTTTACTGTACTAACATTTAGCAAATAATACAATTACATTTACATTATACACTTAATATAGCTGAAATAAAGTAATCATAACTGAAAGCAAACATGCTTTCTTGACCCTTATTTCATGTTTGTACTTAGATACCAGCTCAGGAGACCATTACCCTGGAGCAGTGTTCCTTTTCTTCAACCTTATCTTTAAATATGTGTTGTAGCATCTTTGTCATTACAGTGCAGTTCAGCAAGCTTTTAGGGTGAAAGGAGGTGGAATAAAGATCTACTAAAAATTCAGGAAAAAAGGTTGCAAGCGGGAAAATAGGTAGCTACATGGTGATTACGTGGTCACAACTGGTGGTCACAAATTGTAAATGCTTTATATTTAAATACATTTTAAATGTTTACAGAATCATTTAGGTTGGATGGGACCTCTGGAGATCATCTAATCCAACCTCCCTGCTCAAGCAGGGTCCTCTAGAGCAGATTGCCCAGGATCACATCCAGGCGGGTTTTGAATATCTCCAGCGAAGGAGACTCCACTACCTCTCTGGGCAACCTGTTCCAATGCTCTGTCACCCTCACAGTGAAGAAGTTTTTTCTCAGCTTCAGATGGAACTTCCTGTGGTTCAGTTTCTGCCCGTTGCCTCTTGTCCTGTCGCTGGGCACCACGGAGAAGAGGCTGGCCTCATCCTCTTGACACTCCCCCTTCAGATACTTGTATACGTTGATCAGATCTCCCCTCAGTCTTCTCTTCTCCAGGCTCAACAGGCCCAGCTCTTGCAGTCTTTCTTCATAGGAGAGGTGCTCCAGCCCTCTAATCATCTTGGTAGCCCTCCGCTGGACTCTCTCCAGGAGTGCCATGTACTGGGGAGCCCAGAACTGGACACAGGACTCCAGGGGAGGCCTCCCCAGGGCTGAGTAGAGGGGCAGGATCACCTCCCTCCACCTGCTGGCAACACTCTGCCTAATGCACCCCAGGAGACCATTGGCCTTCTTGGCCACAAGGGCACACTGCTGCCTCATGCTTCACTTGTTGTCCACCAGCACTCCCAGGTCCTTCTCTGCAGAGCTACTTTCCAGCAGGTCAACCCCCAGCCTGTACTGCTGCATGGGATTATTCCTGCCTAGGTGCAGGACCTTGCACTTGCCTTTGTTGAACTTCATGAGGTTCCTCTCGGCCCACCTCTCCAGCCTCTCCAGGTCCCTCTGAATGGCAGCACAGTCTTCTGGTGTGTCAGCCACTCCCCCCAGTTTAGTATCATCAGCAAACTTGCTGAGGGTGCACTCTGTCCCTTCCTCCAGGTCATGGATGAATACACTGAACAAGACTGGGCCCAGGACTGACCCCTGGGGGACACCACTAGCCACAGGCCTCCAACTTGACTCTGCGCCATTCACCACAACCCTCTGAGCTCGGCCATCCAGCCAGTTCTCAAGCCACCTCACCGGCCACTCATCTAGCCCACACTTCCTGAGCTTACCTAGGAGGATGTGATGGGAGACAGTGTCAAAACTTTTAGACAAAACTTTACTTTTAGAATATTTGCTTTAAATACACAAAGTCTGAACTGTTCCCTGTTAATGAAGGAATATGTCTTATTTAGTTCTGCTATCTAAATATGCAATTAACATTTCCATTATTATGTTATTGCCTGTTTTGTCTCAAAGCTTATTAGAATTGTGAAATATGTACAAAACACAAGATTTGACTAAAGATTTGTTTGAAATTTTCTGATCTCTGCTATGCCTGTCTGAGATTTAATCAACACTGCTGAGACAAGCACAGTTTTAACCAAGGCCTGGTCTGAACAGAAGAGCTGGCTGATGGCTCTCAGGTGACAGCTAGAGACAGGAGAGCAGAGTGTGCTTGAAGGGAGGCACCTGAGATACCCTCAGGAAGCAATGACCTAAATAGTGATGGAAAGCACTAGTTAACATTATATCCTACAAGGTAACATTTCTAAACAAGTGCCAGCAAATGTTTAATTTCATTTGGTTTGGATGCAAACCACTGAGGATACTAGCACACAAAAAACAGTAAATCTAATGTTATTCATCTTGTGTTGCTGAAGTGCAAAGGGACAACGCAACTCAGAGACAATTGTACATACATGCTTGTGGCAGTTATCACAAAATGAGTTACGCAAGCACATCCTCAAAATATTTTTTTTTAATTGGATTTTTTTTGTATCCCGCTTGGGTACATTTGCATCAAATTAACAACCTTTTTCTTTGCAATGTGTGGTCGGAAAACAGTTTAGCATGAAAACTTAGAAGTCTTTCATGTAATCATCTGACTTGAGCAGACCTTCTGAAAACACCAGATATCACGAGATGCCTTGCAGACCAACGAAGCTGCTGTTATCAGTGGTTCCCAGGACGTGGGGCCATAAGTGAACATACAAATGTGTTTTTCAGTTATCAGATCAGTGGAATCATTGGACTGCTGTGACTCAGACCTCCAGCAGTCATAAGGTTTGCTGAAATTATGGAGATTTAAAAAAAAAAACAAAGACCATCTCCATCTTTAGTACCACATTGATACAGAACAAAGGATTTTGATAGGGAAAGCTCTGAATATAGAGAAAGTGGAAGGCAGGGGGTCTAGCTAGGTTGGGTGCGCACCCTTCCTCCTCTTCAGCCCGTTTTCTTTGACCCTGTCAGTCTGAAAGGATTTCTTAAAAGACGTTCCTAAAGAACTGTTATGTTCTTACAAAGCGATGAGTCGCCAGTGAAAATTTCCTCCTGGTGGTCGCGTACAGGCTTTTTATTCAGCCCTGGGGTACGTGGTGCATCAGGCCGCTCCCAGCTGCTGTGGTTTTGGGCCTTGGCTCAGCGGCAGGAGCGAAAGGAGGGCGGCTGCTGCCCGAGCTGTGCAGGCAGGCGACGCGCCACGGAAACGCCAGCGTTTCACCCCAAGTGGGCGAGTTTGCCCCACCAGGCCCCAAGAGCAGCGACGAAGCGACGGCACCGCCGGCCCTGGGGGCGAGGGAGCAGCCCCGCTATTCCCTTTAGGAAAGAAAAGGCTGTGTGTTTCTGTGACGTTCAAAAACAAAGAAAAAAAAAATCTGTAAAGCTTAAAAACGCTCCGAGGAAGCGGGCTGGGTCTCGCGGCCGGGCGGGCGGCCCCTGAGGGGCGGCGGGCTGCGGGCTGAGCCCCCCTCGGCCGAGCCGGGCACCGCCGCCGCTCCGGCAGGAGGCGTTGCCGCCCGTTTGAACCGGAACCGGTTAGCGGAGGCCGCCCGGGGCGGCTGCTGCGGCTGCCGCGCAGGCTGCGGCGCTGCCGCGTGTGTGTGTGTGTGTGTGTGTCTGCGTGCGTGGGGAGCGGGCCCAGCCGGCTGCGCGGGGGCGGAGGAGGAGCGCGGCAGCCCCGCCGCCGGCGATGGCGCTGTGCTTAGCGTGGCCCTGCGCTGCCTGCCCGCCGAGGAGGGCGTAGCTGCCGCAGCCGTCGCCTGGCGGGCCGCGCTGCGGGGCCGGGCTCCTCGCATGAGCCTGAGCCTGAGCCAGCGCGGGGCTCGGCCGGCGAGCGCAGCCGCAGGGCGCCGCAGCCTCCACGCCCGCCGCGCCTCCTCGTCCCCGCCGCCGCCCATGGCCTCCCGCCGCCGCCGCTGACCGGCCGCCCCTCGCCTCCTGCCGAGCCGGCCGGCGCCGGGCAGCGAAGATGGGCAACACCACCTCCTGCTGCGTGTCCTCCAGCCCCAAGCTGCGCCGCAATGCCCACTCCCGCCTGGAGTCCTACCGCCCCGAGGCCGAGCTGAGCCGGGAGGACACGGGCTGCAACCTGCAGCACATCAGCGACCGGGAGAACATCGACGGTGAGGGCGGGCGGGAGCCGCGCTGGGGAGCCCCCGGCCGCCGCGAGGGGGGGCTCTGCCCGCCGGGCCGCGCCGAGCCGAGCGGGGCAGGGCAGGGCTGGGGCGGGCGGGCGCTCCCTGACCCCTCCCGGTGGTGCCGCCACGCGGAGCTCCGCGCTGGCGCCTCCCGCGGCCCCGCGGCCGGGGGCGGCCTGAGGCGGCGCTGCCCGCCCCGCCCCGAGGCCCCGCCGGCCCCGGCCTGCGGTTGGCGCCTGGGTCGCGGCCCCGGCGGGAGGCGTTGGCGGCGGGCAGCGCCCCCGGGTACTGCGCGACGCCCCTGTCGCCCGGCCGGCCTCGGCGGGGCGCAGGGGTTTAAAGGACAAACCCAGTCAGCAGTAAAAGTGGGGGAGACGTGTCCCGTGACGACCGGGAGCTTTTCTTCCCCGCCGCCGTCATGATGAGGCAGCGCTGTAGTAGCCGTGAATACTTTCTGGCTGGGTCTCCGTCTCCGCAGGGATCCCCGGCGGAAAACAAACAAACAAACAAACAAACAACCCCCCCAAACCTCATATTCCAGCCGGTTTGGTAATGACCAGTTGTCCTGTTGTTTTGGCTAGTCGGAACGCAGCGTAGTTTTGAATATGTGGTTGAAGGTGTGCATACAACTTAGTTTTTCATCAGTCGAAGCGTTTGGTCCTTAAAACGTTGCTTGGTAGGAGGTCCGCTGTCCCGTGGATTGGCTTACGTGAGCTGTCTCCGGTGGAAAGCCGGACAGAGCGGCCGGGGCCCGCGCCGGTTCGCCTCGCGCGTTTTCTTCGTAGCTTGCGGCACCGTGATCCTTTTACAGAGTTGTGCGTTAAGTCAGTCCTTCACGCTGGCAAAATTGTATCATCCATCGCGGCAGAGGGAGCCATCGCGGGTTAAGATTGTTTCGTTTGATTAAATACGTTCTGGAAATAACAGCGTTGTCTTTCAGGTGTCTTTGCTACCTGCAGCTGAAAGATTGGAGGATCAGTAGGTGGAAAAAAATACATAGTGGTCTGGTCAGAGAAAATCGGAGAGGTGAAAGAACCAGTTGATGATCCGTGAACGATTAATTCTTAAACACTGGTGTTTTCCAGCATCGTAGCATGCATCTTTGTCTAACGGTACGAGTTTTTACGTCTGTAGGAACAGATTTTAGTTTTGGTCAGAGAGGCATGGGTTTTGTGTCTTATTCTTGGTGTGCCTTTTTCTTCTAGGTAGGGGGAAGGATACGGGTGGAAATAGCAAGTGCATCTGTGCTTCCTGAAGTGTGCATATGGTGCAGATAATTTTTAAAATCTTAATAATTGTCAAAAAAAAATACTTACTGGTTGGTTGTTTCATTTGTCGGCTCAGGGCACCTGTGCGTCCTGTCTCACTTCTCCTTTAAATCGCAGAATGTTTCAGGACTGGAGTTGCAACCTATGGTCCCAGAAGAGAACACCTAGAAAATACAATAGAAAATACTTTTTTGTATCATTTATTTTTAACTTTTATTTTTTTAGTTTTAGCCCTGTTGCTGATGAAACATCAAGTTTTCAAATGGGGAAGCTGTCTTTAATTCTGAAAAGAGCAAACAGTTTTGAGTTTCCTTCTCCTGCCTTGCCTCTCTTTATTGATAAGAGTCAGAGGAATAGGTTTTCACTGAGGAGACTGATGGACCATAAATGTCTGTACACACAAAACAACTAGCGATATTTTGAGTAAAACAGCTATTCAGAGTATTTTTTCTTGCAGGTATATTGTCCTGCAGTTGGATTCACTGAAGCTCTCCTGGTCAAAGATTATAGTCTGATCGCAAGATGTATTAAGATGATACTGTGTTTCTGAAGTTTTATTTCCTAAGGGAGTAGCTATTGCGATTTTGTTGCTAGATTGCTTGAAGCTGTATGGCGTATACATGTCTACGGATGAGACACTGAGGGAAAAACACTTCACAATCAAGAACTGTATTGATATTTTTTCCATTTGTGATGGTGTGAAGATATTTGAACAACAAAAGAACAATTCTCAGATTATCTGTGTCAGGAAGAGAAAATGCTGGGTGTTGATTCCTTGGTATTCCCACCACTCATAAAACATTTCTAAGAATTTCTCAAATTGTTGAATGCACTGATTAATTTGGTTTTCAATAGTAAGTGATGATAATGACTGATTCGCTATAAAGAAACACATTTGATGCTTTTATCTCAAATTTATATTTCTTGCTGTCCTTGAAGTAAGAGCCCCACCACTGGGCCCAATACGTATGACAGTGACATGCAGGCTCTAGAAGGGCTCAGGAATTTCTCTCACAAGTATTTACTTTGTGAGTGATACTTGCAGGAACTGTGACAAATCATAGTGGGTATAGTTTGAATTAATATTTTCTGCCTAGAAGTTGCTTTCAGGCTCGTATCAATGGAAATTCATGAAACATTTTATTTTTTGGAGTAGGTAAACCCACTTGAATAAAACAAGAACTTCTAGAAACTTTAAATTAGCTGTGGGCTACTTCTTAGTTTTTAAGAAGTGAGTCTTTTTTACTGTTGCAGACTCTGTTTTTTGGCAAGATGAGAGGGAGGGAGAAAGGCTGAGGGAAGATAAACTTTTAAGAGTAATCTAACTGGAAATTTTAGTTCTAGTGGAAGCAGAACTGTTTGAAATCTGCCAGTCATTATATAATTTATATATATATATATATATAAAAAAAACACTTGTCAAATCTGCCTTGAAAATGGTGTCTTTGAGTTGTCTCATATAATTCCACTACAATACCCAATCCAGTAGCAGTTTTTCAAAGACTGGAGGAATTCTGCTTGCGTGGGAATGGGCTTTATAGCTGGGTTTTACCTCTACCTGACTGATGATTTGGCAGAAAATCTCAGTTTCTGTAATATTTCATAACTGTTTCTGACATTGTATCTGAAAGAGAAGGGAATTTTTAAAGAGGTACGAATAGGAGGAGTTTATTAAATGGCTTATTCTGGACAATGCTAATGATGAATCTCTCCCCTCCCTCTTTTTTTTTCGCCTTGACATTTCTCAAAATGTAACTGACTTCTTTAATAATCCACCTATAAACAAAATTGCCTCTCTGAATTTTGTGCAGTCAGCAAAATGCTGATTCTTAGAATATCTGTATATAAAAAGATTTACCTTAAAAAAAAAATTTTTTTTTTTTCTTCAGACTTCTGATAGTGAGGAATACCTATCAATTTTGACTTTTGTTTTTGGGGGAAGAGCAAGTGGAGTATTGTGCAGCTCAAAGATTGCCCTCCATTTTGAAAGATTTATTGCTAATGAGAATTTTAACATGTTTCAGTTCTGCATGTTTAAAAATTTTCTTCAGGAAAATTTTGGCAGTGGGTTCAAGACTTGCATGTTCCTAGCTCTATCTCTTAGTCATCAAGATACTGTTTAATGACAGCGTTAATGGAGAAAATAAGAAAAAGTGGTAGAACCTGTAACGTTGCAGACTAATTAATCAGATTCTGTGCCTCTTTTACGTATCAGCTTCGGCGTGTGTAAACTGTTACGTATCTTGGCGCGTGCATTGTCTAAACCCTGGCTGGCTACATTAGCTGTAGTCTCGATCGCGCTTGCTCTTTATGTCAGCAGATCTTGTGGTCACATAGTCAGACCTGCTGTTCGTTTAACTAGTGAAAAAGCTGAGAGTGCCGATCTGGAAAAAGAGGGCTGTCAGATGTGATTTCCCTGTTTGGCACAGTAGGCTTTTCCTCTCTTAAGCTGTGGGGAGGGAGCGAAGGGGATATACTCAGAGATACGATGGCATGAAGCAAAGCTGATACCCCATAATGAAACTGGCCAAAAGGCTGCTCGTGAAATAGGAACTATGCGGAGAGTTTCCATGCCATTTGAAGGAAGGGTACTTCTTAATAATTAACCCCTCCTTTCCTTCTTCCCTCTTCCCTCTCCCCAAAAAACCCATGCCTTATTTTTTGCCCCTTTATACACTCCCTCTAATGTCACTCGGTCATTTTTCATTACCAGCTCAGATAATGTCACCGTGTGCAACTGTGCATCACTGATAAACCTGTTAAGCCCTTTTCATGGTGTGCCAGTCATGTTAATTTTTTTGCTGCATAATGGGCAAACTCCTAAGAATGGACTGCTTTTCACAGCCCTTTCGATAGTCAGTTGGTTTTTTTCCCCTACCTTCTTCAGATCGGCATATGGGAATCTCTGGACTGAGTTCAGGTGGTATTTGTATATCTCTGTGTACTGAGTTTTGAGAAATACAGGAAGTTTTTGTTATGTCTGCCCAACATACTTAACGACATTTTGCTGAAAGGGAATACTGGTATCTTTAAGAGCTAGGGCAGAGTGGGTTGCAACTTGTTTCATGAAGGAACTGACCTACATTCACAAAAGCAAGGAAAAAAACACTTCACAAGCAAATTAAAGGTCTGATATGTTGCACACAGGCGTTCCTGCTAACACCTGGTTCATAAAAGGGTAGCCCTTCTTTTCTCCAAAAACGTTGTCTGTTTGATTTAGTGAAGAATCTCTTTCAGAAATCTTCTTGTTCTCGTAGCCAGAACTCCTCCAGAGCCGGTCTGCATGCTTTGCAGCGCTATTGTTTGCATTCCCTACCTAAGCAGTTGTCAGAGGTCATGTATCCAAGTACCACTGCAATCCTACACTTAAAAAAGATTAAGAATAGAGTCTGCTGTGGCCTACATCACTCAACTTAGTCTCTTACTGCATGCTACTAGTGATGCATACCTCATAGTTTTTTTTTCTTCCTCAGTCAGCTTCATCTCCTTATTCTGTGTTCTTCCCTGCTTCCCAAATAAGCACCATCATCTTGTACAAAGCTTTCCTAAAACTTTGCTTTTACTATGTTGGTCACGCCAAATCAATTAATTTACATCCTTTAAGGAACAGATATTTTAATATTTAGCTGTAGTAGCTTTTAGATGCACACATATTAAGACTAATCATATTTGAACTTATTGCTAAGCAGTGTTATTAGTGCACTGCCATGTGATTGAGATTTTCATTTAAAGTGAGCTGTACAAGATCACCAGTCTTTGCTGAGTAAATTGGTACTTGAAGCAGAATGACATGACTTAAAATTATGGGTCTCTGAAGATGTAAAGACTACTATGTTTTGAGGTAGTTCCCCCCCCCCCCCACCCTTGGATTTACATGTAGTAAGAAGAATATATTAAAACAAAATGGAGAGAACCTTTCCATTCTGTGGTGTCATAGCAGTGTGGCCTACTTTTCTGTGCTCACTGAAGGTTTTTTAGCCTTAAAGGGTATGTTTACTGCATCCTGAGGCCTTGCTCAAGATCAGGCTTCTTGTCTGTATGAAAAGCAAACTTGCAAGCAAGGCACCCGCATATGGTGGGACGCCACTTTCTGAATCACACAAGCAGCTGCTTGCTGAGCACATCTAGCAACTTAGTACGGCACCGTGCACGCTCTCTGCTAGTCTGCTGTGTGTCTGGGGTTGGAAGGTGAAGAAGTAAGCGATACTTCAGCGTGATTATACCTGTTCTTGTCCTGCCTGTCAGCTGCTGATTAGGTATAGTCCAAATATCTTCCCCATATGATAACTTTGCAAGAATATAAAATACATTCTACATGCTGAAAATGTAAATAATATATAGCTCTTTCTTTGAGCTTGCTACGTAGAAAGGATTTAAAATTACTCTAGCTTCTTTTATTTGCATTTGAACTTGGATAACCACAGTTTTTTAAATAGTTCTATGTGCACTCTGACATACGGAGTGATCTTTTTGCTTTATCCTGCAGAGTATTTAATATCTGTGATGGCAGAATGATGATGATCCCTGAAAGCTAGTAAATGTTAATAAACTTCTTAAATTTAGCAATATATTATTTGCATACCATCTCCTAGCATTATGTTTAGGTGTTGTCTTCACTGGAATAGTTACCGCTTCTTCTATTTCTGCAGTGTTTTTGTCTCCTTATAATCCTGCTTTAAAAGCAGGTATTCCAGGATTGCTGAAATGAACTGTTTGGATGTTTTCATGTTTTCCAAGCTGAAACTTTTTGCAGAAGTGGACCAAACTTCCCAAGTTAGTTTATACAGCGAAACCGAAACTGCATCTGTTGCTAAGTATTTTGCTCCCCTATGCCACACACCCCCTTCCTCAGCCAGTCCAGTTCCAGCATCAGCAGTTCCTGAGCCTCGAACTAAGCTTTGTATGGGAGGACTGTCTTAAATCTAGAGCGCTAGTTAGCCTGAACTAGAGAAAGGGGTTAACAGCAGCACTGTCCTGAAGACTGTCCTTAGCTACTGGATGTAGAAGCTGGCTAAGGAGTTGTGTTGTTATTGAGAAATAATTACTGAAAGCTACTTGGAGAATTTGATGGTTTATTTTCCTATCAGAACTTGTAACATCATTTCAGGCTGGAAAACTGTAAAGGCTGTAAAGGATTTGTGAGGGCAGCTATCGTCAAACTAAGGCAAGTTTCTCAGATCAGCAGGAATTTACACTTCTCATTGACTGGTGTTATTTACTTCCATTTTTATTTCTTTGCAAAATAATTTTGTTTCTGTTAGGTCAGGCTAACGCTGCAACGATTTTACTGAAATACCATTGCTACCCCCTCGTAGATGCAGTTTGCGCTGCAAAAGTTATCCTTTTGTTTCCATAGCTCGTGATGGCTTGAACAAAACCTATTGGTATTTTTGTCACTGGGAGTGGCATTTGTATTACTATCTTTGTTGGTGTGGACATGTTATAGAAAACCATGTCATTCTTGAATGCTAAACAAAATTATGGAATAGAGGTAATTCTAGGATTAAAAGTGAATAATCTTTGATCCCACATAACACTTTCTACACTGGTGTCCACTGTAGCCCTTAGAGAGGGGAAGACAGTCTGCTCTGATACCTGTATGATATTGTTCTCTCTTTACAAGGAAGGGAGTCAACTTTCAAATATTCATAGCTTATCTTTAAAAGAATGCCCAGCTTTAGTTAATAAACTTATATGTGGTGCTTTTTGTTTGTTTATTTTTCTGTAAAATGATCCTTATACACCTGCGGCTACTGTATTGAGACCCCAAAGATATCAGTTTGGAAGTGAAAGTGTTTACTTTTAACAGTGAGGAAATCAATGTGAAACTTTGAAACTTTAAGAGCTTCTTTTGTTTGCTGTATTGGTATTTTTAAAAGCAGGAATTGAGGGCTTATCCCTGAATCCTAGTCTGAATGGCTAGTCAAAGTTTTACGAGCCAGGATACCCAAAATGCCATACGGTGCACTGTTACCAAATGAAGGTGTCAAGCTGTTTGTACAGGGATTATTTTCTAGAGCTGGTACAAAATCAGCAAGTCATTGGCTTGCTTAAAGTTGTTTCAGGTATGCAGTTTAGATCTGCACATTAGTATTTTGAGAGGCGGTACCTTTTTGTTACCGAGATGTTGTGTTCATGAAATCTTATTGAATATGTCCAGCTAACATAGCAGCTTATTACTTTCTTTCTGGAAAGAATTCATTACTTTCAGATATTGAGGATCTTGTATGAGAAAGAAGTTCTGCTTGATCGGCAAAGATGTTTTGAAATGTTTCCCTACGTTTTCTTGCTTATATGTGAACTCTCTAGGGAGAGAGTAAGTTAGGAACTATAAGACTTTGTGAGATTTTCTATGTGAAGTCACTGGTGGTAGCTGTGCTTGTAGTTTTTCTTAGCATTTAGCAGTAGTTCTATTTTATATCCTAAAATACTGTGATTTCTTTGTCTTTTTTTCTGCCCTTCCTGAGGAAGGAGATCCATGTTACCTGAAGATCCAGAGTTTGAGGATTGTAACTGATCCTGAACAAGACAGGACATACTTCCCAGCTTTGGCTAAGAGAAACTTTTTATGTTGTGGTCAGCGAGCTATACAAGCAGTAATCATGTATCTGAAGTACTTTGTGAGCTGTGGTATTTTGTAAAATGATGCAAGTGAGGTAAAGGCCAGGAAGTAGTCAGCATCTGAAATTAGTTAGAGGTCTTCACTCTTAGGCCTATGTTCGAGATACTAGATCACACCTGTTTTTCTAGCTTGAAAAAAACACTGTCTGTAGTTAATAACAGCACATACACAGTTTACATTCAGAGGATGAGGCCAGTCTCTTCTCCGTGGTGCCCAGCAACAGGACAAGAGGCAACGGGCAGAAACTGAACCACAGGAAGTTCCATCTGAACCTGAGAAAAAACTTCTTCACTGTGAGGGTGACAGAGCATTGGAACGGGTTGCCCAGAGAGGTGGTGGAGTCTCCTTCGCTGGGGATATTCAAAACCCGCCTGGATGTGATCCTGGGCAATCTGCTCTAGAGGACCCTGCTTGAGCAGGGAGGTTGGACTAGATAATCTCCAGAGGTCCCTTCCAACCTAAACGATTCTGTGAACTGTAGTGGCTACTAGTCTGGCTTGCCCCGTTTCCTCCTCTTCAGAGAACTCTTAAAATAACCAGTGTGAAATGCCGATTAGAAAAGAAGAAGTCTTATGATCAAGAACACTCAGATAATCCTACTAGAAATTTCTGTTTCTAGACAGTTGGTTCATTTTTTGTGCGAGTGCAGTCTCTTGGGTGTCCAGGAGATAGTATCACTGCTCTTATGAATCAGGATCTTCACAGTCTGTTTTGATACCTGCTTGTTTCATTCTCTTTTCGTTTTGGGGCACTGAGCCTCAGCTGTTTTAGTTATTGAGGATAGGAATAAAGGTGTGCTTTTTATACTTTTTTTCATTCCTAAGTATTTCCAGTACGTTATAGCATCAGATGTTTCTCCCTGAAAGAAAATACGTTCCTTCAGAGGTTGCTTATCGCTTTTGGCAATCTTTTGCTTTATGTGTTGGCTTTGGTTTTATTCATTAAATTTATGAAACTATATAATTGAAATCAACAGAGATAAAATTCACTAGGCTAAATCCAGTTATTACAGAATGTTTTGTCTCACGCAGAACACGTTATTCTGCTCTGTCTCGACTTACAGAAAAAACACAGTTGCAGATGCTGTTAGCAAGCGTTTCATTTCTGGTTGCTAACACAGTTTCAACTGCAGCTACAGTCAGCACCTTAACTTTACTGGATCCCCAAACCTCAGTGAGGTGTGCTGAGGATGATCTGGGAAAATGAAATTCCCTGCCATTCTCACTATTAAAATATGGAACATAACTAAGCTCTCAGCATGTTTTTTCATATACGTCTTTTGAAATTCTAATACTGTTGAACATTAAATAATAATAATAGATTGATTTGCATTTGGCACAAGTGTTTTCTGAAAAGGGATCCTGAAATGAAGATGCAGGAATTCTTATTCTGATTAATATTTTGATATTTCTTGCTGTGTAGTCTTAGGTAGATTATTACTTAGATCTTAAGTAGTAGATTTGAAGTCCAGATGTAAAAATAAACTTCAAGATAAAATCCAGCTTCACAAGTGAATGACAAGGTCTTTTGCATGTGTGTCTATGATGAGCTCTGCTTCTCTTCTACCTGAATGCTCTCGGTGACTGCATAGCTCTCAGTGGCGCTTCCTTCTCAAAGCTTTCTATTGTGACTGTTCCTCCCTGACAAATCCATATGCATTTTATTCAGTCAGTGCAAGCTGAAAGGGTGTGAACGGGTTGGAAATGCAATTGTATTGTAAGCTTTCAAACCATGCTGCCTGCAGCTAAATGTCCTTTTTCCTTTTATGATAATTTGTTCAGGATGATGCGTCTAGTGTACTGCGCTGCCAATACACAGTTATCCTCTCTGTATCAGACAGAGAAATCAGAGCTGTAATTCTACTGAGGGCTGCGTGTGAACTTTTAGCAGGGTTTAGATGTGAGAAGGATTCCTGTAATTGAGGTTGCTCTGGAGATCCAGTCTCTGATTAAAAATACTCTACAATAAGAGAGATTTAACTAGTTGTTTTATAGAGAAAAATAAACCAAAACTGCCTCTGAAAGCTAAAGCAATCAAAAATTAATTTTAAATTCCAAATATAAGCAGTGATGTAAGTGCTACATCTAGCATGTACCGCAAATGGATATTTAAGTGAAAGGACGTTGCTTGGTCAAATTTAACTGGAAATGAATGTTTTGTGAAAAGTAAGCTCTCAACTTCAAGTCATATTTCTTTAAAACGTATTATGATCATAACAAACAATTATTTTCATAGCAAGTATTTGAATCACAGTTTATGCAATCCCAACACTGAGGCATTATGTTACTACAGGAGGATATGAACTTAAGTTAAACAACTGCTCTTTATTTTCAACAAATGTGGTTGTGTGGGTTTTTTTTCTCCTTGTGCACACTTCCGTTTTGGAATATAAACTTTCTGTAGCTCAGCAGTAGTGAAGTTGTGCGTGGTGGTGGGTAGTAAAAGGAGAAGAGACCTTAAGGGAGTACCTCAGTAGCCCTTTTGTCTCTGATTTTGTGTGGATTACCTCAAAATGGGTTCACACGGGTGTCAATGTATTTGGTACTCTAAAAAGTAGAGTATATTAACACTGGCATATACGCAGTGGTTATTCAAATGAAGTATGAGACTTTCTGAGATTGTGATTTCTGCCAAGCGTCGTATGTTGCGAGAGGACAGTTGCTGCCTTTGTATGAGCCCTGGGCTCATGGGACTGGCGCGGGCGGTGAGGCCCGGGGCACGGCACGGGTGTCTTTGCGTCCTTCCTCTCCCAGCAGCCGAGATTAGTAGTGGGTCTGTTCTGGTACTGGGCTGCTGAATGACTGTGAGGCGTAAACCCAGATACGACCTTGGACTGTTTGTGAGCTTCAAGAAGCAGAGGTTCGCCCTCTGACTTTGTTGGAAACACAAATTATGGTTAGGTAGCAGACTCATTTTTTCCAATTTGTTTTTTGTTTTTGAATGAAGTATTTTTACTGAAGGTATTTATATTTAAGAAATGTTTTGAATAGTACTGTTTTTAAGTAGAATGTGGCATTTCTCTTTTTTCCTGTTGTCAGTATAATCTTAAAGCTGGTTTTGAGCTGGAAGATTAATATATTTCATTTTGGTTATTGCCCTCACCCATTCATGTAGCTTTACTAAGATTGTTGGATTTTTCTACCCCCCCCCCTTTTTTTTGCATACCTCTGTCATGATCTATCTTACTTGCCTCCTGTCTGTGCTCCTCAGCCCAACCTTTTGTCACCCGCATCATACAGAAGTCCTTGCCGCTCATCTTCCTGTTACCTCATTTGACCCCTTCTGTTGTGTTTTGTTGAGAAATGCGTTTTTACATTTGCTGCACGTTCTTAGTTCCTACCTCTCCTGAATGTTTTACTGCCAAATAAATAATATAATCTTTAGTCTCTCAGATTTTACAACACTTATCCACACATGGGTAAGAATTCTTTATTTTTTCTTGTTTCTTTAGACTTTAAATAGCATTAAACATACTATTTTGATCTCCATCTTCTCTTCCATGACTGTTGGAGGATTATACTCTAGGATAAATTTATGTCCTGGATTACAATTTGGGTTTACAAATAAACTGCAGTGCATGGGTTGCAGTTGTTAAAAAATGTTCTGAGGTTGGGAGTTTTCTTTATTTTTAAAGAGAAGTGGGATGCATGTATATTGCTTTCTTCTAAATAAAAAGCTGAAAACGATTTAGTTAGTAGCAATATTAAGATTTGCAATTCATGGAAGAAAATTCTTGGTAATTACCATCTCTGTAATTGAAACTCTGCCCATGCTTCAATATGTCCAGCTGTATGTAAATCTTCTCTAACTACATATTTTTGCATTTCTTTCTTCATGTAAATGAGGAATCTCCTTGCTTTCTCTTTGGGGACTCAAGTCTGAGTTGAAAAGCAGGGCATGTTGCTGGAAGAGGTTCTTCTTTCTACACAGGGGATGGGAGCATGCGACTGCTGAGCTTGCAGGCAGTTCAGGTGTGGTTCACCCTCAGGGACTGGCGAGCAGTCCGTTCTGGCTGCTGTTGCGAGGCACACGCCATCGTGGATGGGAGGGTGGCAGAGCAGAAAGGGCTGTTGTGCTGTTGCTGTAGGGTTGCCAGGGTCCGAGTGTATGGTCAGCCCAGCTCTGTCCTGCTGGGGAATGATGCGACCGAGTTCTGTTAGTTGCGTTTTTCATCTAGGCAATCCAGTTTTGATGGAGGTACACTAGGAATAAGCTGCTAAGGATGATCTATCAAAAAAGGAAAAAAAAAAAAAAGATATCTCCAGATATCCACCCTTTGGCAGGGGTGATGCAATGTATAATTATGTATTATGGACCTTCAGTTCTAGCACTGTGCTTAAGCTGTATACTCAAGTCCTCTGCTAGCTGCAAAGCACTTGTGTCTTTAAAGATATTAAAGCACCTGAGCCTGTTCTGATCTTGCGTTTAAGTCCTACGAACCTGCGTGAGAGTCATGCTGGTTAAAACAGTTGAAAACATCAAGCTTGTGCCTGCAGGATGCTTAGCATCAAGTTGTCTGTTCAGCAGAGCACTTGGGAGAGATGATGTGGCATCTGATTGATGAATAGTTTTATCAACCTCATCCTGCATGCTAGAGTTCTTTTTCTTTAAGTAACTTGAGTATTTTTTTTAATATCTATTAGAATTCTAAGAGGGAAAGTATATGCTGAAAAAGTTTGAGTGGTGTTGTCTTCTAGACAGGTGGGAATACCTATCTGTGATCTGGAAAATGATTTGACTTGAGTGCCTGTTCCATTTCTGGAAAGATGTCTATGGCATTTTTCAAATATGAGCCAGATGATACGTACTTATCTTACAGAGAAAAAGCTGAGACTCTTTCAAGAAAGCAGTTGTGTTGTTGGTAAATAGTGTGAGTTCTGCTTATCTTACTAGCTGTGTCTGATTTCTTTGTTCACCCACTATGGTTTCACTAGATCCTTCTCTTCTCTGTCGTCATCTCTTTCTCCCTTTGTGGCAGGGATTTTGCTTTGCATTAAGAAAGCTTATTCTAGCAGGATGAAGTTGTTATCCAGGACTGGGTCATGATAGCCTTTTCTGCTCCCATAATAATAAACAAATGTGTTTCAGTGTATTTTCCGAATGGAGCTTAAAACAGATGGGAGGAGAAAATCACTGGTTCCCTTTGATAATATATAACCCTTACCACCAGGCACATGCATACGTATCTTAAATAAATAGCTAATACATTGGTAGTTACTGTTAATTATTTCAATTAGCTTCATTCTTATGATTAAAAGGTTTCATTATCGTCTCCATGCTGGTGTTTTGACCTAGTAAACAACCAAGAATCAGAAATTACTTGCAGATGAAGGTTGCTGTGATGGACAACACTCTTTACATATTCATACCTGTGCCTATTAATAATTGAACATTAGGTGACTTGTGTTTTCAAGCTCAGTCAGCAGTAAGGGGAGTTCAGCTGTCCTCGGCTCCCTCCCTGTTTACCAGAAAGATGGGATTAAACAAAAAGGATTGATGAGATTTAGAAGGAAAGCTGAAGGAGACAGGATGTTAACTACTCTGGAAAATACTGTGTCTGGATCTTGGGAACAAGATTTGTTCTGAAGTTAATATGTCCTCTTCCTCTTCATGGAAATTCTTTTATTTCCTAGTTCTAAAAGATTTTTTTATTTTCTGAAGAGAGTATCTTGATGTGGCAGGCTAGCATTAAAAATAACAATGGGTGACTATCAAGAAAAGCAATTTCCGTGTCAATAAGTAATATTTGTGAGAGAACGGAAAGCACTTGAAACACGTTAGAAGACATATGGTGAACGGGTAGGGAAATACAGTTCTATTCACTGCTACTGCAGACTGTAGTAGGAATTTCAGCATCCCTAAATTGCTTGTTTAAATACCCTTTTCTCAGCCCTAAAACTCACTTAGGGTCAAATACTTATCTGTTGTAAATAAGCTTTACTGAACTCAGTGAAATGACAGTAGTATATACCATCTAAGAAAATGCATCTCTTCATTTTCCAAGATGATGCATCTAGGCAGCTCTTGAAGTCAAATCCAAGTTTTGAGATGTCCTTCAGCCTGTGTCAATTTTCACTGAGGACTGTAAGAAGAGGAGAGAGGTTTTCTGCCAATTCAGAAAAAGTAAAGAGTCAGTCTAGTCCTTGTAGTAAAACTACTTCATTTGAAATAAAATAAATGCTGTAAGATTTATGAATAAAAAACAAATATTATGAACAGAATCTAAAACTCTTCTTTCTGTATAGAAAATCAGGGATTCTATGTGAATGTAGAAACAGTTGGGACATAGAACTTCCTGCCAGGAACATGTAAATCAAATAGAGCTGATAACAGCTGAACACTTATTTTGTTCATTTCTTCATTTCTCTAAGCACCCTACAATGGATTGTCTTGAATGGTTGGTTTGGAGGAAAAAAAAAAAAAAAAAAGCGAAAAACCTTCCTGAGAATAGTTGCAGTCAGAAACTAGGGATCCTTCTCTTTTTTGGTCCTTCATCCTTAGTTTTCTTCTGTGCTTATGTTTAAGGTGTGAAGGGGACAAGCTGAGAAGTACTTTACGGGACTTGCAAGGTGAACAGTGTGTCATGTGCTTGGTAGGGTGCATGTATCAGACAAGACCAGCAACTTTGCTCTTCCAGTGAACATGGATTTAGCATTAAGTGATCTGTTTGACTTGCTTTCTTTCTGAGCAAAGTTCAGCAGCGTCTCATTTCCACTTAGAGATGAACTTACAGTTGCTTTCTTAGTTACAGCCTTGAGCTATGGAAATCCTGCCTCATCTTTTCAGTCCCCTTGTGGGCTTTACCAAAGGACAGATTTTTTTCTGTCTCAAATTTTTTCACTGTGAACGTGTTTTCAGTGTGAAAAGTAGCTTACCAGCCTCTGTTCTGCATCCCTCTCTTCTTGCAAACTAAGGTTTTCCTAGTGCCGGCACTATTGTCTACTGAACATTTGCTACGTGTGTAGGTTACTGAAATACTCACTATTTAAGGCTATGAATTGTATAAAGGCAAACCACCTGGTTGCTCTCCAAGGTTAAAAAACAA
Source organism: Struthio camelus (assembly GCF_040807025.1). Taxonomy (NCBI): domain Eukaryota; kingdom Metazoa; phylum Chordata; class Aves; order Struthioniformes; family Struthionidae; genus Struthio; species Struthio camelus. The sequence goes on along the minus strand of NC_090943.1, from coordinate 15,702,158 downwards.
ATGCAAAATAAGCCTCCACTAAGTTTTACCTCCTCTCAAAAAGCGTACTACATATTTGTCCTAAAGCGTGTACTAACACGTAGTAGAGAATTTGGGAAATCCCATCCTAGGTCAAACCCAATGTCCCTGTCAGCAGTGGTTGCTTAGAGATCGTATACAGGAACATAGAGCAATCTGTCCTGAGCTGTATCAGAACAAAACTGTAGGATACCTGTAAACGCTAAAAGGCACAAAGGCATTAAGTAGAACTCTCTTTGGATGTGAAACTTCTTTTTTTTAAAAAAAGAAAGTGCTAGCCTTAAAAAAAAGTCTACTTATATGCAGAGTACTGGGCAATGGACCTTACTTGTTTATAAGCCTCTATATTAGATTTGGATCAGTGCTGATTCGGGAAAGTATGTCTGTCTGTGGGAGCGTTTTGGAAGGTGCTCCTGTATTTCCCAGGCAGAAAGGCATGCGTCAATATGCTACAGAAGATGCTGGTATGTGAGCAGCAGACATACGCGCAAATTTGACACTAGGGTTGCTGGGCCTGGGCTACACTGAGAGTCTGTGAGCACCCTATGACAAATTTGAAATCCCTGGACCTTCTGCGATGCAATTGGAGCTGCTGCATGAGTAGAGATGTGGGAATTTTGCAAGCCGTAAATGTTTCTCTGAGTCCTTGAATATATAAATACCAGTTTGTTAGGAATGCATTGAAACCATCAGCTCTGCTTCCTAGTCTTGGTTTTGGGAACAGATACCGGAGGGGAAAAAGGCAAGCTGTTTTCTAAAGCTGTTGGGTCAGTATGTGCTTTTAGTCTTTTATTTGATTTTCTGCTGAAGTCCTATCTTACTAGAGAAGTCTTCCTTACCTAAAGTCAGCATGTGAAGGGGAAGAGAAACTAGAAACAAAAGTTGTGTGAACAGTTTCATTTTTGCTGCTCGGTGAACATTGTTAGCACACTGGCAAGGAAACTGGACTTGCAGGGAAACCATGCTACTGGATAAACAGAAATGTTTTCTTCTAGAAAAGGTGTCTTCCAGAATATCTTGGACTGGATTAGTCAGACAGCTTTATTAATGACAAAAAGTCTGTCACACTGTACACTTGCACTGGAGGTCCCTAATCGGCTGGTTTTCTCACATCTCTAGACAAGAGAAGCTGCAGAACTCCAAATGGTTGTTGATAATTTCTGTGTAAGACTTTTTCTTTCAGGAAAAAACAGAAAGGAGCACTGGAGACATCAGTGAAGTTACAGGAAGTGGCCAGAAGTAGGTAGCAGCAAGCAAGAGCAGAGAGATGACAGAACAACAATTATTTCACTTTTTATCTGTTTACTGCTATATCCAGGCTTTGTAAAGTAGCATTAGACAGCACTGCTATAAACCTGTTATAAAAATAGGCAAGATTTTAAACCTCAGATTTTGAATGGGGTTAGGGACAGCTTAAAAAATATTGCCAAGGTAGCATTTTGTAGTTTTTTTCTGTTATGTTCCTCATTAGACTTTGAACGAGGATATGCAAACAGACATCTACAGAGATTAAATCTTTTTTTTTCCTAATTATCTAAAAATTATTGTGATAGGAGGGGAGAGTAAAAGTATTTTTTAAGCAAGATTATAGAAAGGCTTTAGATATAATGCATAAAAATTAGGGTGTAGAGTGTCACCTGTTGACTATCCTAAACTGATCAATCTGAACATTAATCCTTCCTGAAATGTAATCTCTGACAAGCTTCTTCTATTCACTGGAAATATAAGGGCATCAAAACGTTAATGCCAGAAATGCACGAACACTTAACTGCGGTGTCAGTTTGCAATACTGCTTCCTCCTTCACTCTGTCGTGGGAGCAAGTGCAGTACAACGTGGGGGTGCTAGTTTTTTTTTTTTTTAAATAATCTAAGGTACCATCATATTTGATAGGCACATCTACTTTCGCCCGTGTGGCTAGTCCACATCTCAACCTTGGTTTAACCTCTGGATTTTCCTTACCCTACAGTACTTAATTTTTGTAATTAATAAAGCTGTCTGACTAATCCAGTCCAGTATATTCTGGGAGACACTTTTTCTAGGAGAAAACACTTCTTTTTATCCAGTCATAATGGATTTCCCTATTTAAGTCCAGTTTCCTTTTCAGGGTGCTAACAGTGCTCTCCAACACACAGAGCAGCAAAAATGAAACTGTTCACACAAGTTTTGTGTTTCTAGTTTCTCTTCCCCTTCACACACCAAATGTTATAGGCATTTTAGAGCAGTCTTCTGCCAGTGTTGGGCTCTCAAAAACGTTCTGTATCTTTACGTTTGTGGGGCGTGTTGAGCAGCAGGAGCTGTGCCAGTGACAATACACAACAAACATGGTCTGTGTTTCTGCTCAGAGGTGGCTGTATTTAACTGGTGGGTGAACAGAGCCCCCTACAAAGCTGTACTCCTACTATTGCTTTTTAACTCAAAAAGCGTTCAGTGACGGGGACTGAACTCCAGCTAGGCAGGGGAAGACACTGCAGGAGGCTTTTAGGTTTTATAAAACAAAAGTCTTTTTTTTTGACATTTACCATCAAGTTTGTTCTTCTGTTTTAACTGTGTCATTCGGGAGTGGAAGCTATTGCTCTAAAGGAAAAAAATTACAAGCAAGTGTTAAACAGAATCCAGAATTAACAATATTATGCTGTCAGCTAAACAAGATATAACCGTTTCCTTCATGAGGCGACTGTTCTATCAGTTTGATAAATAAAGTTAGCCCTCAGCCCGCCAGTAAGTATCTTCAGTTTTATTTGTATTGCCATTGGAGTATTCTTTAGGTATTAATTGCTTTTCATGCTTCAAAGGAAATTTTCTGTTATCCATGAATATTGCTCCTTTTCTGATTCTGCTGGACTTCCTTACCTCATGCTGACTGACATGCAGAAATCCCAAGTAGGCTGCTGAAGAACTGTCTGCCTTCCAGATTATCTGTTCTTGTTTTCTTCTTGCTCTGAATAGATAAATATTCTGCTTTTGAAATGAATAAATGTTCGGAAGCTTCTGGTTACAATTGAAAGGCTACCGATTTACTTCTAACATTTTCAATTTCAAGTGATCCTTTATAGGCTTCTTGACTCTTTTCATCTTCTTTTTGTTTCTCTGTTGTTAGGTGAAAAATTTCCTTCTGCATATGGTAAGTTCACTGTTTGCTGGTATGTTTGCTGTATTTTTGCTCTTAATTTTTACAAATTTGAGTAATCCTCCTCTAACAACAGTGACAATTCTCACGTATGTACAAGCATGGTGTAAATTTAGGATCTTGTGCTTAACTCGTTATTAAAATCATGGAGAACGGTTTGGGATTTCTGACACTGCGGAATACTGAGAACTGTAGGGTACACGAAGAACATAGCAAAGTGATGGAGAGGCCAAAAATACCGTTATGGAGATTTGAAGCAGCTACGCTATCTAAGCTTATTAAGTGTATTTGATGTGGAAAGTTAACACGGATGAATTTTTTTCAAAACAGGCATACCACCTTGAAATATAAATATTTTAAAAAATGATGTGAACAATTTTAAGTTTTAAGAAACTGATCCAAATTAACTTAAAATGTGTATTTTTTATAATTTTCATTTTGTTTAGAGAAGAATTCATTCCTTTATTTGATTAGTCACACAAATTAACTTTCTTACTGTGACTGTGAATCTGTTACTTTCATACTCAAAATTTTGATGTGATTAGTTACATGCAACTGAAATTAAACTAATTTCAATAGTTTTACTGTTGTCTCAATTTTTGAATGGGAAATTCTGCCTGTCCAGGAAAGGCCAGATACGTGTGACAACTTGTAACAATTGTTAAATCAGAATAATGGAGATCTCGTTTTTTCCAATAGAGTTTTCTCATTTTTTCCTGTTATGTTCCTTTGGTCACAAAATAGACATGTGCAAAGAGAGGAATCAAAATCTTACCTTGTGTTGCATTTCCCTACAGTATCAGTGAGAACAGTACAAGTATGTATTGTTCTCATGAGCTGGAGTTCTCCTGAGTTACCTGCTGCTCTAAAAGGCATGCTTATTATTCAGTTAAAGTAACTTACTGGGATGGCACTGTGAAATTAAGATACATGAACTTGATCATTAAAACCTCTCTTGTAGCACTGAAATGTGTAAAAGATTTATCTGAGTTATTTTCCTCTTCTGTTTGAAAGAAAAAAAAAAACATTCAGTAGATTTCATATAATTCAATGACCTTTTAAGCAGGGAGTTCCAGTTGTGTTATTTTTGGAGAAACCTTTATTAAAATTACATCCATGTGTATCTATTACATGTATGCCTTAGCACTTAAGCGTTTAAAATGTTAGAAAATGCTTTTGGAGTTTTGTGTTGATTAGCAATGTTTTAGAAGATATATTTTCCACTAAAAAACAAAAGCAAGGTCTTTATTTTTCCCCTTATGGCAGCCTTAGCCTGTTGCTTGATGCTGTGCTACTGAGAGTGCTCATTTCCTAGCCGAACTAAAGTCGGAATAGAACTGCAAGTGTGCTGAGAGCAACAAAGCTTCAGGGTTAACTGTGGTCTCTATGGTCACATTGGTCTCCTGGAAGGAATATCTGTGTGTTTTGTCTAGCTGTAAACTTGGCTGCAAGCTGGAGAAATTTAACCCCTGAGTAATGAAGTTCTTTAACAGATTGCTTTCCTTTCCTAATTTTATATATTTGCAGACCTTTGAACATTTTAAATGCTCAAATATCCCAAATTCTGATGCTAACTCCAGAGAAACTGATGATACTTGCTGTCATTTATCTCAACTCTGTAATCCCTTTTAAGGGCTTGACTCTGCCTTTTTAATCTGCAGGCTCACGTCACAGGGTCTCCTTTCAAAGCTGCTCATGCACGCGTTGAAGTTGATTGCTGATCTCATCTGAGATGATGGCAGACTGGAGCCTCATGAGTTTTATCTTTGTCTGCCCTATTGTGTCTATGGTAGGCAGAGTTCCTGGTATAAACGTTTTGCTTTCGTATTTTAAAAAAGTTGTGCCGGTCGGTTATTTTCTTTGGAGCCAATACAAAGCTACAGTTTTAAAGTAATGTTTCTTGCGCAGTTGATGCGAAACTGCCATGTAAATACTGGGCTTCAGAAATGTGCAGAAGACTCCAAATTTTAAAATATTTGTGAAATGAGGATGTTTATTGAGCAATGGCAGTATATAGCCTAAAATTTACAGTAAGCTTTGTTTTTGCCACTGGAGACTGGTGCCAGATAAGACTCAGGGAATAAATACAGAATTCTTAAGAGGCCAATGAGACAGTGGGCTTGGAGTGTGCCTCTCCACAGGGAATTCCCTGCCTCACACCTGCTAGAATAGAAGTGAAGCAAATTTGTACCCTCACTGTGTATGTTGGCCTTGTTTCATGGGGATATAAGAATCTTTCAGACCCCAGCAGTATCAGTGATCAGAGCTGGCCTTAAGATCTTGGCGAAATGGAACGGGGAATCTGGCATGCTCTGAGGAAGAAATTGGCTAGGTTTGCCTGAAGAAAGCTCCTTTACGTTCATTTGAGAAGTCCCTGGGTTAGTGTGGTAGAGAGAAGAGCAATTTTTTTTTTTTTTTTTTTGCTACTGTGAATGTTGAATTATTGCTTCTTCCCTTTTGAGAAGGTGTTAGGTGTAGACTTAAAATGGAGACTCTGTGAAGCTCCAGCCTTAGCGGCCCCACATCTGAGTCTTTATCGAAGAGAACTGTGTGGGTTCGAAAGTTCACATAAAAACAAATGCTAAACCAGTTATCCCTTTCTGAAAGGTGGATGGATAACTAGAAGAGGCTGTATCCTATGTTGTGAAGCAACGCTCTTGCTTAACAGGGTGAATAAATAATTTCTAACAGGTATATAGCTTTTAGATAGAGAGGAACTGAAACATCTTGAATAAAGGCAAAAGTGGGTATCATCTATTAGAAATTTATGAGTAAACATGATAACCAAGGTGTTGAAAATTCTTAAATCACTCTATTGAGCTTTTTTTTAATCTTTTTTGTTTGTTTGTTTTGGGAGTTGTAAAAACAAATGAAGGGATCCCCAAATCTTAGTATGAAACTGATCTCTTTGAATGAGTAGTACGATGTGCCTTTGCTTAAAGGGATATCTATTTTGTGTTTCATCTTCTGTGTTTGTTCTCTTTGTGGTAGAGAGAAATGTTCTGTGAGGACTTTTTCAGAGTTACATGGCACTTGCAGTTTATCCACACAGAACAATGTTGTCAAAGATATGGTGTGACTATGAAGTTCCTGTAATCTCCAGTCTGACTAATACGTGGAGTTAGCACGTTTCACGCCAGAACTTGTTTACTTCTGAGATACTATAAGAGTAGGACCCTGTTAATCTTTCAGTTTCAACATCAATAGTGTTTTTAATGGTTTGGTTGATCATGCATACATTATGGCATGTTGCTGCATTGAGAGGGCTAAAAACTGCTGTTAGCAAACTGCCTGGGAGAAGGAGGTTTTTGGAAGTAATTCTTATTACAGCTCGGGCTGCCACAAAATGGACCTGACCTGAGCTAGCACTAAATAGAAATACTGGAGCTCAGTAAGGATCTGGTTTTCAGGTTTGTGCAAATAAGCATGGGCAACAACTAAGCAAGTGGTAACTGTCTAAACTGCAGTCAACCAACCTCTTGCACGAGGCGAGCCTGTAATACATTGTCATACCTATTACTAATGAATTTAATGTTACTTTGCCTTAGTTATCCTAGAACACTTTTTCTGGTTTGGGTGCCCACCCCCACCAAGTAAAAGATGCATGTAGATCAGAGGTGCATACCTTGCATCTTTCAGATGGCATTTGGCCTGCTGGGACAGTTCATGCAACCTGTGGCTCACCTCTGGCTGCCCTTTTTTCTGAGGGCCTTGCAAAGTCCCTGCCCGTTTCCAACCCATTGAAATATGTAGCGGTTAAGGCCACGTGATGTGGAAGGGTCGTGTGTGCCTCCGAGTTCCTCAGATAAGGTGTTGATCCCTGTCGCAACGCTGGGCTGTACCTGCATAGAGAAATAGGAAATACTATATATGTATAGTATACACTGATGCAAAAGTGAAAATTCCTGTTACGTATGTGATGTGATGCCGAAAATCAAATTGTATTGCTCTCCTATGTTGATTTACTCATTTGATTATAATCAGAATTAAGAACACTTAATATTCTCTGAACTGATTTGATTCATGAGAATGTATTCTCCTTTTCCCCTGGCTGTTGAAGTAAAAAATCTGGCCCTGGCTTCTGTTACTCTTGATCGGAAATGTAACTGATGCACAGAAAAACCTTTACATTCTGATTCTGAATCACATATATGTTGTCATCTTTTAGTTTAAATTACTTTTTCCCTGATTGTTCTATCTACTGAAAACAGAAGTTTTTGGACTTCAGGTCATCCATTGGAGATCTTGGCATGACCCATTCTTTAAAGTTGACAAGAATGTTTTGATTTGTAAGAATGAGCAATTTGAAGCTAGGATCTGTTTCTCATAGACTAGTAAAATTGAGAGGAAAGTGTTCCAATTCCGTCTTTCTATATTTGTTGAACTTATGGTTTGATAACTTTATACAACTGGTTAAAATATATTTGCAATTATTTTCTGGTTGCATAAATGCTTATCTCCTTCCTGTTAGCATAATAAAATAAATGACGTTATTTTTTATTAAATGACTTTGACCAGGTTCCTCTTTTCCCCTCTGCCCTCCCCCCCCCCCCCAAATACCCTTCTCCTAAATTTGACGCATTTTACCTTTATTTTCGATATCAAGATTTGTAAGAAATATTATCCACGTGAATGCCACTGTGACAGTGCTTTTGTATTTTATCTTGGTGATCGTGCTTCCTTTGGCCAGGCACTTTGAGACGGGGAGGAATGCCTTGGTGTGGGTGCCTGCCTGGTCGAGCATGCTTAACCAAAGGGAGCCCAGAGCCTGAGCAAGGCATGAAACTTCTGTTTCTTGGGGTCTGCTGAATGTTAATGCAAACCTTGGAGAGTTCTCCAATAGCCTGGCTTTTGGTAACTTCATAAGGATGTATTGGGTAGCCAGTGGCATGTTACAAGCACTTAGAAGATTTTAAATGTACTGCCTTTTTACAGGGGAAAGTATCTTGTAAGTAGGAGGATGTTTGCCAAAGGGAGATGTTTGTCTGGAGAGAGCTCTCCTGCTCCAACGCGTTTGTGCAAAGCGTGTGACCTTTCCTCACCCTGCAAATGGTCACCCTTCCCAGTGTTTGCTCTTCTCTGTGTTGAAGTTTTGTTTTCCTTTTGAGCTGAAATAAAGCCAACTGTTGATTTGGCCTTGGCTGTCTTTTAGTTGCAAGTTTTTTTCAGTTTGTCCTTTCCTTTGGTTTTTGTGTAAAATTTCAGTACTAGAGTGATAAAGGTGGAAAAAGAGGAAAAATAAAGCATTTCTTGCTTTTTGGTTGGTGAGGTAACAGGTGAGGTTTCTGCATCTGAAGCACCCGTCTTCCTTGCCCTCTCTCTTGTCCTTTGGTTCTCTGGTTAAGTTCACTTTCAAGAGTGAATTAAGCACTTTTTCCTTCCTTATCAGAGTAAGATAGCAAAAAGTTTAGCAACCTAGTGAGGCATACAGGAGGTGGCTAAAACTTTGCATGTGCTGATTTTCTTTCTTTCTTTCTTTTTTTTTTTTTTTAAAGGACTGTTGCTCTTTTTGGTGGAGTTGACAGAAGCCAGTTGGTCAAATGATGGGCTAACAGCATGAACCATTTACTGGTGATGTAACATTTGTAGTGAGCGTAGTACACTTCTGCAAGCAATCTGTAGTTTCCTTGGTTAGGGGTGGAGGGGGTGAGTGGGGGATTGGGGATGGGGGAGGCGAAGGGGAATGGCTAGAGGTGGCAGCTTGCTGTGCCTGGGAGAGGAAAGCCTAGGGAGGCTGTTGAAATGAGGCTCTTAAACGGACGCAGCGGCTGCTGGAGAGCAGCCAACATTCCTCGCACATGGCTGTGGGAAAGCGCAGAGGCCGAAATGCCGGGTTCTTAATCAGGAGGCTGTGCAGGAAAAGGTGGAGAGAGCGAGCAGAGATGTAAGGAAAGTGCGCTGGTCGTTAACTTTGCGTTAGTTTGTTAGCTTCTCCTGCCCTCCTTGTCCTTGCAGTGTATGGACTGGTAAACGGGACATTCAGCACCTGTTAGGTGATCTTGTCCACCCGGTTCGTGACTAGGGCTTTTGGGGATGCTCAGCAGGAGTCAACGATCCATGTAGAGCTCTGAGTGTCAGGAAGGGCCCTGGTGGGTGGCTCGCTTGTCTGAATTCTGGTTTTTCTTGCGTCTGCGGAGACTTCTGGACCTTCATATGGTGATTATGTTTAATCTGAAAGGAAGGAAATGGGAGGGAAGATACAGATCTCTGGGTCTCTCACCTGGACTAATCGATTGTCACAGGCCTTAACAGTCCTGGGAACTTTGTTGTTGCGTTTCCACCCAAGTCTCTGAAAGGGCTGCCAGTCCCTGGGAGGGCCATCCCAGTAGCCTAGCAGAAGAGTACAGCTGAACAGCTGCGCGTGCACATGTTACTCTGGTAAAGAGGGAGAAAACTGAATAGGGAGAGGCTTGTCATCCTTCGTTTATGGCTGATTGTTGTTGTTTCTGGTTTATAAGATGTTCTGTGGTGGAACTGGAGGAGAAAAGCGCATGATGTTTTACAGCACAGGCTGTATTTGCATCTGGCCGTGAACGAGGAAGAGATGTCAGTAAGTCACAAGAAACGCACTGGACCGCACTATCCGATAATTTTGGGATACGTATACCTAGGCCCCAGCGCTGCAGAGGAGTGTGCTTGTTGGAGCTTCTGTTGAAGTTCCAGAAGGGTTGCAGAACCAAACCTTAGTGCATGAATAGAAGAGGAAACGGCTGGATTTAATTTGATGAGTGGTTTGCAGATGACTATTACACTGTACGTTACTTAGTGTCCTTTGTTTCCTGGGTAAAGCAGGAGTTTCTGCAAGAGCATTTACCCCGGGGCATTTGAAACGCTTAGTGATTCCCAATGAACAGTTAAGGTTTCTCAAACATGTTTTCACTTTTTATGTAGCACTGAATTTTAAGTCAGTTGTAAACCTGTGATGTGAAAGTTTAGTGGGCCAGATTGTGATAGTTTACTATTACCTATTGCTATCGCAGTTCTGAAATTTAGTTTGTTCTTTTTAGCTAAAATGTACAAAAATCACAAACGAGTTCTTGGATACTTTTTTGCATTTGCATATACATTACATATACAAAAATCTGTCAGTCTGGCTGAAAAGTTGGGTGAAAAGTTGTACATTTTTTTTACTCAAATTTGCTGGAAAGTATGAAATCAATTTCTCAAAAAATAATTTAACGAATTTCTGACATATGTTTACAAAGCGGTGCTGGAAGCCGATATTGTTCAGGAATGTTTATGGCCTTTAATAATAATTAGCATCATAACTGTTTATTACAAATTTTTCTCTAAAAGACGACGCAAAACCTGTAACAGAAGGTATCTGGGAGATGATGTAGTTCTCTGTTTCTGTGTAGTGCTTAGAGCCAGATACAGTATAGGCTAGATGATCAGACTTTTATGATGATAAGAGTAATTCTTAATTACCCCTCCTTGTGGTTCATGGCTTGTGCTGATACGATGGTAGTTTTGCGTAGTGTTCATTTTGCTTGTTCATCCTCATTTCTTTAATCATTCTTGAGCAAAATTGAGATGTAAATTGGTAATTAAAAAGCTGAAAAGCCTGCTTTCCTCTTCTTACGTATATTTTTACAAAAATAAGATGCAGGAAAAATGAGATTTGATAGTTCTAAAATCTGTCTTGAAATGGAAATCAGTTCAGCTTAGTGGCTAATGGTAATACTTCCATTATTGTACTTAATTCATAAACCCAAATTAAAGCTCAATAAATATAGTTTTTCTTTTGGGTTCGACATATCTGACTGTTTTTACTGGACTAGTAGGAAACCCTGAATGCCTCTTTACCTAATTTAAACATTTTCATTACCTTTTTATTCACATTAGCGTAGCTTGACAAACGGAGAGAAAAGAAATGATTGAAGTAACATTTTACTGTTTTCTAGTCTGATAAAATGGAAAACAAAGAAGGAATAAATTTGCAATAAACTATGTAAGTTAAGGGCTTACCTCTATTAGGGTCTGCGGTACCTTACTGGTAAGCAAACAAACAGAAAAGCATGGCTGGAGGGCTGTATATAGTGTATTTCAACATGTATGTTTTTCAACTAATACCAACCAGTGAAAATCACAGTTGCAAAACATCCGAAGTGCAATGTTGAACTTAAATATATAAAGGAGGGTTTCCTGTGGCTTGTTTTAAATTATAGCTAAAACAATCTTTGGGATAGTTTTGGTTCCAAGAGCGGTAGTGATTTCACCCACCTGTGTACAGACGTTCTCCCCTGGGCCCGCTCTTTTTTATTTCTCACAGTTTAACCATAATGTGCATAGCATTGTCTTGGTTGGCTTCCTAGTTAGAGAAATATACTGTGAATATTTCACTGCATGAAAAGTAGGTTAATAAATAGGAGATGCACTGGCTCCTAATGTTTTTCCTGTTCTTGGAAATTGTCCCGAAATAGGAGGTGTTTGGTAGGATCGTGCTTAATTCCTGTCTGAAGAATAATGTTTTCTATAAATCCCTATAAATATGAATGTCCCTTGCCCCATCTTGAGTGGGAAAGCTGAACAAACTTGAAGTCTTGTTTATCATATACTCTGAGGAGCAAGCCAAAGCCTAGTAACTACAGTCACAGAGGTAATTACAAGTATTTGTAGCTTATTGCAATCATTTTCTTTTTGACGGAGGTTTTGGTATTTATTCTTAATTCTTGCTGCTTTACCCCATGCAGTTTAACTGAAGTGGCATTAATTATGAGGCTAGACAATAAAAATTCTGAGAGCAATGCGATGATTGTTCCTTAGACCAATACCAGCTGAAATGCTCTCTACATCGCTTAGCTGTGCTGTAAAGTTTTTCTACCATGAGTCTTGTTCCTAGAAGCACAGTATTTTCCAGTCCTACCAGAAACTATCAGCTGCTCCAGATTAGATTAAACGATTTTTAGTGATATTTCCAAGGGACTTTGGCTGAGACCACCTGCTTACTCTATTTTAGATTTCAGAGTAGAATCCCAGAAGTGAAATTTATCTTTCAACCCACACAGCCCCCGTCATAAGGATCAGTAACATCGGGCTTTTTGATTATTGAGCCCTGTTAATCCAGAGAAGCTAGTTCCAATTATTTTTCTTTCTCAGATGGCTGAGTACGGTGTTTGTGTACTCATGATTGCAAAGTTAGTACTAACATGCTTTCTTATCGTGGATTCTTCTTCACGCTTCCACCTGCTTTTCTAACAGTTACTTTTGTAAACTTAGAATTTTGGGTCAGCGGCTCACGGTTATTTAAAGGCAGGTGGGCAATTGATGGTCTTTAGTGACTTTCTTCTTTTTATTCCTCAGCAGCAAATATAGTGAGTATAGACTGTTCATGTCCTAAATGAAAAGAGGAAGGACAAATTCTATTTTACATTTTAAAATCTGCCTCAATGAGTTAGCTACATAAAATAGATATTTTCATTCATTTTTTCCCCCTAACAACACTTCTCCTGCTCCCATTTTCTTCTGTATCTTTCCGTCAGTGTCTGTTGTTGCCAGATCCTGTACCTATTTTCAGTGTTTTTGCTTGTGTTTTGAGGGAAGCTAGTTTGGAATCTTGTCATATAAACTGCAAGCCATGTGTTCGAGGGTGGGTGCTTGAAGTTAATTTTTTGAATAAAAGAAGCCCAGTTATTAGAGTTGTGCTGAGCATATGTTATTTCAGTGGAAGCTGTAGATGGACCGGCACGTTAACCCTCTTTGATTTTGGAGCCTAACCGTAGGTACAGATTCAACTTTGAAACAACTCTTCTCTGTTTATGCTTTAATGAAACTGAATGGCAAACAGTTATTTGTTCCGGTTTTCTAAATGTATAAATATGGCAAAGATTCTGCTCTTAAATTATTTAAAGCTCTCTCTATAGTGAGATCTTTACTGGTTTCCCTTGTTTTTACCCAGGTTTGATAATGAATCCTTTGGTTTGTTGGTGGTGTCTGTTAAATGCTAATGTGCAGCAGGTGTGATGCGTGTAAATTTTTTTATGCATAATGATTCAAAGGCTCAGTCAGGGAAGCACAGACCTGCTTCTGCTGAATGAGACCAGGCAGTCACCTTCTCTTTTCAGTTTACTTTTCTCTATGTCAGGTATCAGGTGATGTCTTTGGTAAATGGTCTGCTCTTCAAGATGGCGACATACATAACTCCATTAAGACAGAAGCAGGAATAGAATTACAAAATCTTCTGACTATTCGTGGTAATGTAATGTGGCTGTTACAGTTCTTCCTTGATGTATAGGCAGCTGGAAAAGTCTCCTAATACCTTGCCCAGCCTGGGAATTTGATCTCCTGTCCTTTCTCATGCCAGATTAATGGAAAGAGGCTTTGCAAGAGCTGTGAAACAGATGTCAAAAATGAACCAAGAACAGTGACACTCTCTGCCTTCTGTGTTTGCTCTTATCGTTGGATCTCAGCATATTTTCAAACCAGGATGAAAGAAACCATGTGAATACAACATTTCCTTTTGCTTGTGGTGGGTGTTTATTGTTAGGTATTGTCTTCAAAATATTTTTGGTATATTCAAAAATAAGAACAGAAAGAAGCTTTTTTGAATTAATATCTGCAGTGCACTGATGAGTCTCTTGCTTTAATCACTGCTGTGCATGCTGGTATGTGAAAACTCAAAATGTTATCTGCAGTTCTCCAATCTTCCTTTCGCTGGAAACAAAAAATTTGCGGAACTTTTTTAAAGAAACAGATTCTAAATTGACTTGCGTTTTTAATGTTTGTTTATTTATCATTTGTTTTTGTTTATGATCTTCATCTATGTATGATATTTATGACCATTTATTTATGATCTCAGGGTATTTATTAGTCTGGGAGTTTGCAATTTGGAAAATATATGGAAAGCAAAAAAGGACACTGGAAGTTTGCCTCACCTTCAGAGGATATTTTTTCCTTATATCCTCTTCAGTCTAATCTATTCTTTACATGTTATCCTTAAGTTAATGTTTTAGGATTTGGAAGAGGAAAATAAATATCGCCACAGAACAATTATGAAATGAAGACAGTTTTGAACGGTGTCGATAAAGTGTGCTCTGCTATGGATTACCTGAATATTTACAGTGTCTTAGTTCCCGGAACTTTCGCACATATGCTGGCTGTTCCATATGGGCTGGATCAGTTAAAGATATTTTTAGTCTTAGAGTCAATATTTAGTGTCTTGTTTCCCTTAATGTATATTAGAATGGGTGAGTTATTACATCTAAGTAAATCCGAATAGAAAATGCCTCCAGTTGCTCAGTAGCTTAATAACACTGATATTATGTTCTAGATAAAAACAGCTGCATTATAATTTTTTCCTTGCCGTGACTCTGTTCCCCTTTACAATTTTTTTTCATTATTTTTAATTAGGATGTAAGATTTTATGAACCTATAGAGTTTATGGGTGGAGTTTTTGCTGCTTACATGAATCTGAGCAGACACAGGCTTTAAAGTAGTGTTATGTTTCATGGAGATAGATTGACGTTAATTTACCATGAAAAAAAAAAATGCTGCAGCATTTACCACCTGTGCTAACTCTTTATGTAGCCTTTAGCTGAAACAGAACCTTACTGCTAATACGTTTGCAAAGATTTAGACAGAGCCTGCAGATAGACACTGGGTTACTAAACAGGTTATTCTTTATGTGGTCTTATATTGTCAGTAAGGTAACGTGCTAATGTGTAAGAATCACAGAATGGTTGAGGTTGGAAGGGACCTCTGGAGATCATCTAGTCCAACCTCCCTGCTCAAGCAGGGTCCTCTAGAGCAGATTGCCCAGGATCACATCCAGACGGGTTTTGAATATCTCCAGCGAAGGAGACTCCACCACCTCTCTGGGCAACCTGTTCCAATGCTCAGTCACCCTCACAGTGAAGAAGTTTTTTCTCAGGTTCAGATGGAACTGCCTGTGGTTCAGTTTGTGCCCGTTGCCTCTTGTCCTGTTGCTGGGCACTGTAAGGCAAGTAATGTGCCCTGTTTCTCCAAATAAAATATCAATTCAAATTTATAAAGTAAAGGATTGCTTATACCCATTACTTGAAATCTTTATTTTTGTTAATAATTGGTTCCTAATTGCTGCCTTTAAGAAAAAAAGGTTCTGAACACTTTGCGACACAGTAAAATACGGCAATAGCAAGTGCAGGAGAAGGACCTTACTGAAAGTGTCTATTGACTGTCCTGCTGATTTATTTTTAAAATCTTGAAGCCTGGAGATAATTCCCACCCTGGCTTAGTCTTTCCCAACAGGGATTTGACATAGAGATGACTCACTGCAAATCATTTCATGATTTCACTGTTGCTGTGCAAATGGCTTGGGTATTTTGAGGTGCTCTTTCTTCAGGCATCCCCCTCCAGCTGAGAGGTTCTGAGGTTTTAAGTGAGTGTAGGAAATCCCCCCATCAGCCAGGAGACTGAAATTACCTTTGTTATCCCTGGATATGCTTTTCCAATGTACAATACAGTTACAGCAAAATGTGTTTAAGTTCACATTACTGAATAGAGAAAGAGTTTATGGAAATACCATGTTCAGGTAAGTTAGCAGCAAGAGTCTCCCTCAGGTAAAATAAGATTTAATTTGGTACCGTGGAAATCCCAGCGTTTATCCTCATATGTTCCTTTTTTACTTTGTTATAGCAAAACAAAATTGAAGAAAATGTTTATCTTTAAAACATAAATATATTTTAGAGAGACATTCAGCCTTAATTTGAACACACAGAAGACTCGCCACATCAATAGATAAATTGCTTTCAAAGGGTAATTATTCTCACAGCTCAAAATAAATTTTATCTGAATCTGTTTATCTTAGCTTCTAGCTATTAGGTTTTGTTATGGCTTTGATAATACGTTATATTACATCTAATGTGTATGCATTTGTCCCTGCAACTTCCACTTTAATTTTTTCCCCCCCTGAAGATTTCAGTGCTCATCAAAATAATCCTGCCACTAGTTCGTGGGCACTATGATTTCTCACTTACTCACACCTTTCACTGGCTAGTGTAGTCATTAGCAGAGTGGTAAATTATATTTTTATTCTTTAGTCTTTTATTCCATTAAGTAATTGATTGGTTTCAAATGCAATCACTAATCTTCCCAATCCAACCCACTTATCAACCATTGTTTTTCCTCACTCTTCCAGAAGGAGCTGGCTTTATCCTACCCCTTTTCTCCTCCTAATTGTCTGCTGCTCTGCTGATTATAATAAAGGGGAAGCTGTCGTGTAGCCTCTGGTACATGATTTAGTCATAATAAGGCTTGTCTGTATTATAGCTTCTGACAGTCTGCACTTCATGTTGATGAATTATGTCTACAAGGTATGTCATAAAACAACTAAACCTATGGCAGCCTTGCAGGAATAAACCGGTCCAATTTACTGCTTTTTAATTTTTCAAGTAGGGGGAGCCCAAATGGTTTTCTAGAGGAATGCTTGTGAATGGCTTTGAAGGAATCACGAAGACAGTGAAACTTGTGCGCGTGACCCAGGTACAAGCAGCAGCTGGGAGCTCCTTGTATGCTGGTGACCTGGCTGAGACCACCTAGGGCTGAGAAAGGTTGTGGTTTGAAGTGGGATGTGATTGCTTTTGGGGTGGCGAAGTTGTGTTTGTTATGTTCAGAACACTTGCCTGCCGTGAAATGCCTGGCAGGAGGACTTACGGACATCCTCATCTCACATCTGATGCAGTGTGGTTTTGGGGAGTAATCCTTGGACAGTAATATCTTGGGAGGGGGGCGATCTGGAAGCAAAGGGCTGTGCCTCTGTGCGCCTTTGGAAATTGTTGGCTCAGTTCAAGCAGTGAACACCAAAATTTCAAATGACTTGGTAAGGCAAACTGCCAAAGGTAAAGCAAGGTCAGTCATGCTTCTCCAGAGTGCATAAAGCTGTCCGTGATCTTTCCTATTTTCTCCATTTTTTAGCAGCAATCAGGGTATTCAGACATGTAAGACTGGTACTAAGTGCATTTCCTTTGATGTTTTGGGTATGCCAGTGCTTTGCAGCCCTGAAGGAGGAATACAGAGGCAGAGGACTATTCCTCTTGTATCATACAGTCATATAGTTGGGAACAAGTCCAGGCGTTTGGAACAGTTTTCTGACAAACTGCCTGGCAGGGAAGTTTGGTATTTTAACAATGTTTCTCCCTGGTTTTGGAGAGAGGTGGTATTTTTAACTGCCCTTCTGATCAGGAAAAGATTAACATATAATTAAAGACAACAACATTGAGATCACGTAGCTAAAATAAAAGGAATTAAAAAAATTGAAAACATATACACAATGGTAATTTGGCTTTTTAAAATTTTGTCTTCTTGGGTGTGTTTTTTGATGATTTTTCTCATTATTTATTCAAGGTGCTTTCATTTTCTTTTTCTTGCAAACTTTGGGATACTAAGAGTGTGCCGCGTAGACAGATTTGAAGCTTCTTGCTTTTGCTGGCCTTGTATGACCTTATATTAAGCTTTGATAGAGCCTTGGAATTAATTTTCTTCAAAAAAAAAAAAAATTAGCTGTCTTTATTGCACTAGATTTGAATTTTGCACTTAGCTTTTGTTTTAGTAAAGGGACTTGGGTGTGGGAGGAAGACATCTCTGACGTGTGTCCCAGCTATGTTTGTCCGTAAATATGGTTTTTACAGGGCTGAGTTGTACGTCAAGGCAATATGTAAGTTAGATCTGCTGTTACAGCTGTATCTTTTTAGAGAAAAAAGAAATGAATTTAAAGAAAAGCTACAGTTTTCTTAAAAGTTTAAGCAAACTCTTGCCTTTTGATTCTGTTTAATTCTGATAATTTTAAAATATCTTTATTGTTTGTTTGTTGATCTTATTTTGGAAAATCATTATATGTTATGTAAATGATATTTCACTGTTCTGTGATATCTCTAATATGTCAGTAATTATTTGTGGCCCGTGGTGACACTTGTTTTTAAGATGTATATTAATTGCAAATGTTCACTGGTAACTTGTTGTTTCGGTTATTTTCCTTGCAAACTTGATCTGAATTGGGGGTGCTTTTGTATGATATCTTAGCGTGACTCCTTCACAGAACGGCTGGGGATGGAGAGCACCTCTGGAGATTATCTGGTCCAACTCCCCAGTTCAAGCAGGGTTACCTAGAGCAGGTTGCTCAGGACTGTGTCCAGTTGGGTTTTGAGTATCTCCAAGGATGGAGACTCCACAACCTCTCTGGGTAGCTTATTCCAGTGTTCAACTACCCACACAGTGAAGAAGTGTTTTCTTACGTTCAGATGGAACTTCCTGTGTTTCAGTTTGTGCCTTTTGCCTCTTGTCCTGTCACTGGGCACCACTGAGAAGAGTCTGGCTTTGTTGTCTTTACACCCTCTTGTCAGATATTTATAAACATCTTTAAGATCCCCCTGAGCCTTCTCTTCTCCATCCTGAACAGTTCCAGCTCTCTCGACCTCTCCTCATCTGACACGTGCTCCAGTCCTTAATCATATTTGTGCCCGTTTGCTGAACTCACCTCAGTATGTCCCTGTCTTCCTTGTACTGGGGAGCCGAGAACTGGACACAGCGCTCCAGATGTGGCCCCATCGGCGCTGAGCAGAGCAGAAGGATAACTTCCGTCAACCTGCTGGCAACGGTCTGCCAAGCATAGCCCAGGATTGGCACATTGCTGGTCCATGTTCAACTTCTCCGTCAGGAGACACAGGTCCTTCTCTGCAAAGCTGCTCTCTTGCTGGTTGCCCCTCAGCCTCTACAGGTACAGGGGGTTATTCCTCCCCAGGTGCAGAACTTTGAACTTTGTGAGGTTCTTCTCTGCCCATTTCTCCAGGCTGTTGAGATCCCTCTGAACAGTAGCACAGCCCTCTGGTTTATCAGCCACACTTTTCAGTTTTGTATTGTCCGCAAACCTGTGGAGGGTGCACTGGTCCCATCATCCAGATCATTAATGAAGGTGTGTTAAACAGTATTGGCCTCCGCATCAAATCCTGGAGTGACTGGTCTCCAGCTGAACTTCGTATCACTCATCGCAACCCTTTGAGCCCAGCAGTTCAGCCTGTTTTCAGTCTGTCTCACTGACTACTTATCTAGCCGGTATTTCATCAGCTTATCTTCAAGGGTATTATGGAAGACAGTGTCAAAAGCCTTACCAAATTCACTGCTCTCCCGTCATCCACCAAGCCAGTCATCTCGTCACAGAAGGCTATCATGTCGGTTAAGCATAATTTCCCCTTTGTAAATCCCTGCTAACTACTCCCAGTCACGTTCCTATCCTTCACATATATGAAAATGGTATCCTCTTTCTTACCCTTCTTGAATAGCATAGGAATGTGATTTGCTTTCTTCAGGTCCTCAGCAACCTCTCCTGATTGCCATGAACTTTCAAAGGTAATCGAGAGCGGCTTTGCAATGACTTGGCCGGTTCCCTCAGCACTTGCAGGTGTGTCCTGACAGGGCCCGTGGGCTTGAGTGTGTCCAGTTTGAGCGTTGCCTAATCTGATCCTCCTCCACCAAGGGTAAGTCTTCATTGCTCCAGACTTTCCCTCTGGTCTCAGGGGCCTGGGATTCCTGAAGGCTGGTCTTGCCAGCAAAAACTGCAGTGAAGAAGGCGTTCAGTACCTCAGCCTTTTCCATGTCCTTTGTCACCAGTGCCCCTAGCCCGTTTGGCAGCAGGCTTGTGTTTCCCGTAGCTTTCCTTTTGCTGCCCTTGTACTTGTAGAAGCCTTTCTTGTTGTCCTCCCTGTCCCTTGCCAGTTTGAACTTAGGTGGGTTTTAGCTCTCCTGACCACATCCTTGCACGCTTGGACAGTGTTTCTGTATTCCTCCTGGATGACCTGTTTCTGCTTCCGCCTCTCATATGCTTCGTTTTTATATTTGAGTTTTGTCAGGAGCTCCGTAGTGATCCATGCAGGTCTTCTGCCACCTTTGCTTGATTTCTTGCTTGTTAGGATGGATGATTCTTGAGGCTGGAGGAGGTGGTCCTTGAATATCCACCAGCTCTCTCTGACACCCCTCCCCTCCGGGATCATATTCCCTGAGATTCCTCCAAACAGATCCCTGAAGAGACCAAAGTCTGCTCTCCTGAAGTCTAGGGTTGTGATCCTGTTTTTTGCCCTGCTCCCTCACTGCAGGATCCTGAACTCCACCATCTCATGGGCACTGCAATCAAGACTGCCGCCAGCTTTCACATCTCCAGCCAGTTCTTTCTTTTTTCTATGTGAGAGGTCTAGCAGAACACCGCTTCTCATTGGCTCCTGGATTAGCTATCTGAGGAAGTTGTCATCAATGCAATCGAGAAACCTCCTGCATTGCTTGTGCCCTGCTGTGTTGTCATTCCAGTGGCTATCAGGACGGTTCAAGTCCCCCATGAGGATCAGGGCCTGCGAATGTGAAGCTTCTTCCAGTTGTCCAAAGAAGGCCTCATCGCTCCTTCCCCATTACCCCTTGTTAATGGGGAACGCTGCCCATTTCAGGCTGTGAATTTCTATTGTGTTTCCCGGAAACTAAGGAAGTACCTAATTTTTTAAAAAAGGCTTGGCTTTTCTGAAAATGTTAGATCCTAGTACATAATGTTCTAGTAGCAGTTGCCTTTCTGGTAAAGATAGATAAAGTGGGCAATGATTCTTGAAAAGGGCAAAAACTATGATAAATTCCATTAAAATCTGAACAAATCCATCTGAGTGTTCTCAGAAGTTTAAAAAAAATATCCTCCATTACTTACCATATGGCATTGTTTTAGATCTTGCTGGGAGATCTTGACCGTTTTAGTTCTGTGATTTCATAAACCTTCACTTCAGAAGCTTGTTCACATTAATAGCTGGCTCAGGGAAGGATGGGCTATTGGATTGCTGATAACCTTTATCTTCTTTAGGATGTGTGGACTTTGTTTTTTTGCTTTAATTGGATTCACAGTAAGAATTCAAAGTAGCTTTCCTTTTCAGCCTTATTGAAGAAGGCAGGGGGACTGTTTACTTGCGTGACCCATAGCTGAGTTCCCCATTTTTACTGTGGATGGGCTTAAGAGTATTTTAAGAAAAGTTTGGGGTTGGAGATTTCAAAATAGCTTTTTTTCCTTTTTTAAAGGTTGGATAACTAATGGGAAGAGTAGTTAAGCAATGACTGACAGTCACTGTCAGTTGAGGCTTTATTTGAAGTGATGAAAGATCAACATGGCTTTTGCATATTTTTGGACTATAGATGGATTTTTTTTTTTTGTTTAGGGATACCCACTTTTGCAAATTTTTATCTGCCTCTTTTGCTCTGTTTGGAATTGCCCTCAAGATTCTTCTGGGCACGCTGTAGGAGAAAATTAACTCCTAGAAATTACTACGTAATTACTACTGCCTTTAATGTTACAGGAATTACTGTGGGACATGATGTCCTGGAAAACACTGCTGTAGTCAATACATTTTTGCTCTTAGATTCATTGGTCCCACAAAATGCAAGTGAGTTGTTTTTTTTCTACACGCCCACCCTGTATTTGTTCTTGGGTGACATTTAATCTAACCTCTTTTCTCTACAGGGAAGAAATCTTTGCTTTCATAACACAGAAGCAAATCAAAGCAGCATTCTTATTAGTAGCATACTTCTAATAAGTACAATCTCCAATCTGGAGATTGTTTTTTTGCTGTTGGATATTTTTAATAAAATGTTGAGCAGTGTAGACATAGAACGCGTTTTTACTTTACGAGACTGATGAATCTGCCGCCCTAACTCTTGTTGAATAATTCACTTTCTCAATAAGCATATCTTCTTTTTATTCATATAGGTTATTTGGTAGAAATACACAATAAAATACTTCCTAACATGATTAAACCTGCCAAAAGTGAGTCCAATGGCATATTAAATGCGCTTTTTTATATATGGGGAAAATATTTATTACAGTTCCCGTCTTACTGTCATAACCTGCTTTTATTACTATATTTTATCTATTTCTATAGTGCACTTTTGTTTTTCAAATTATTATGAAATTACACTCTATGTTGGTATATATCAGTAGGGATCTCTTCACCTCAGTCACCGCCAACTACTCCTAAGCCTTTTCTGAGCTGAAAAGTACTGGTCATTTCATGAACGCCATTCACAAAGCAGTTTAAAGATTCAGTTGAGTGTATCATGGACTTCTAAGGTCCCTTGACTGGAATTTTTAGACCAAAGCTAAATCTAGTGCTGCTTATGTCCAGTAACACTGAAAATCATATTATGTTCTTCATTTGCCACCATCTTAGGCCTAAGTTTAATTCAGAAGCTTGGATAGGTGGAAGCTTCATTTAGAAGATGAATCAAGTGGACTTGCCCACTACAAAATGAGACCTAAGTAAACAGTGCATTACCTGCCTATATCTCAGCACTAAAATTAGTATTTACTTCTCTGGCAAACTGAATGCTGCCTGGTTTATTTGAGCCCCTAAGGTGTACAGCGTTAACGTGTCTGCTTTTGTAACTTTTATCTTGAAAAAATATTCATCAGCACCGAAACAGGTGCTTGTGGTTGAGTCAATCTCTTTTAGTGGAGGTTCCACTTAGCATATTGTGTTTCCTAATACTTTGGGGCTGATGCTGTTTATAGTTAGTGACTGAAGAGAGAGACAGAGATTACAGTTAGTGAAAATGTTGTCCCGAAGAAGGGTTCTTTCACCTGGTGTGCAATGAGCCGAAAACACATAGAGTCGAGATATTTGCAACAGAAATATTTTGGACACAACAGTGTTGTTATACAGTGATCTTGTTTTATTCCAGAAGTGACATTAATCTTTTCTCATTTTTCGTTATGTATCCAACATTAGTCATAACTTGAAGAGGCACAGCCATACTGCCTTCCTCTAGGGCTGAATTTAATTTCTTAACTACAAAGTCCCTAAAGGAGTTAGGTGGTATTTATATGGCACATCTTGACATGGTATCCTATCTGCTCTGTATAAAAACTATGGCCTTCTATAGTTGCTTAGTATTGTACCTTGACATCTGCTAATGAAGTCTCAATTGGTGAATATTGCCATTGTGTTTGCCTTTGTCCTCCAAAAATATTAAGTCTCCTAAGTAGTACTGATGTGGAGATTTTAACCTATTTTAGTTAATTACGCAAAATGTTGAATAAATCTTCATTATAAGGAAGCTGTTTTTCTTAAGAAATACTGAATTCTGCATAAAAATTAACCTGAGGCCATCATGTATGCTTGCATCCTTTTCATAGACCAGGATTCTTCTTTAAAACGTTTCACTCTTAAATCTATCTCTTGAAATTTCTGTGTGCCTTAAAACATATTTAAAAATCTGATTAAAAATTCATTGAGTTTTGTGGTTTCCCATGCCTTTTTTTTTTTTTTTTGAGAAGCCTTCACTCTGCATTTTACAGTCTGATTGTTTTCTCATTCAGTTCTCATACAGTTTCTTCAGATAACAAAATTGTCCCTTCCTTCTCCCTCCTCCAAAGTCAGTCGGATGCCAAGTGGAATGCACTGCTTAGTAGGGTGCCCCAGCATCCTGGAATTTGGTCAGATCCACTTTTCTCACTGGTAATTATTAATTTAAATAATCATAATCCTTCCTTAAAGAAGGAAATAAATTCTTGTTTGCCTGTGGCATCTGCCACTCTAAAGAAGAGTTGACATAAGATCAAGATTACTATATTGAATCTTTGATATTTGGAAATAATCTTTTATATGGTGAGAAATTGAAAATAATTAAACTGCATATTTTTCTCTTTGTGAAACCTGCCTTGGGCAATGAAGTTGAATGTCATTCATTTGTTTGCATCTATGTTCTGCTTCTAATTATTTTCATAATCAGTTTTCACCTAAATCACTGTGCAAAGTACCACTTTCCCCACAGTAAGTGTGATTTTACTAACATTTATAAATAAATACTTTATATGTTAACTATGGGCCTGAATAGATATTCAGCTCTGTAGGCTTTTGTGTATTATTGGTTGTTTCACAGTCGTAATGATGGTTAGCTTCAGCATGCTGCCAAGGGGTAAGGTGGACCTGATTCTGGGAGTTAAGCTAAGCTGAGGAAAAAACCCGAGACAGATCTGAAGAGGGAAGCTGCAACTCCTATCTCAGCTTCTGAACTTGCATAATTTGTTTTGCGAACTGCTGTTTTCTATGCCTTAATGAAGGTATTTCTAGATGAAATCGTGT
The DNA here is from genome assembly GCF_040807025.1 of Struthio camelus. Taxonomy (NCBI): domain Eukaryota; kingdom Metazoa; phylum Chordata; class Aves; order Struthioniformes; family Struthionidae; genus Struthio; species Struthio camelus. Next base: position 15,677,941 of record NC_090943.1, on the reverse strand, counting down.
TGCATAAACAAGCGCGCGGAAAAAGAACGATGAGTGTGAGGTCTCAGTGGGCTTCCTGAACTTTTATATCTGTCCTTTAGTTGTCAAGAAAATGACCTTGTTAATGAAAAAAGAAATGAGCTTTACAGTAGCGAATGTGCCATGCCTCTCATTGAATCAATGTCTGTGTAGTGCATTGTGCTAGAGCCTGTGTGCGCTGGCATGCGCTGCTCCTGCAGTCCATCTGGCCTTGGCAGTAGTGCGGGAAGGGATGTTGTGCATTGTGGAGTAATGGTTTTTTGTTTGGGGTGGTTTTTTTTTTGTCTGCAGCTTGTCTCTGGAGAGAGGTGTGCCTGTTGTGGGTTTCCTACAACTGCTTCCTTTGAATACTTGAGAAGCATGCGTAACCAGTGTCCTTTTTATAGCTGCTCTTCATTCTTTGGCAATGACAAAATCCTGCTAATTTGTTTTGGTTTTAGCTTGCTTTTTGTCTCCCTATCCTTTGAGTTTTCTTGAAAAATTAATCAAGTGGCCTTAATAGCATTGGATAGTCTGAGTTTTGGAGTTACGGGTTTTGGGTACTAGAGATCCCTTTCAGTGCAGGTTCCTTGTAGGACAAGCATGCATTTATCTAGTGGGGCGTGCTCCCGGGGAGGCTGGCGTTCTGGCATTGCTGCAGAATTTAAAGGCAGTCTGGTTCAGAAGAAGCTGCAGGGTTTCGTAACTACTTGGGCTGATAGAATGAGACAAAACGCTCCGGTTTCCTTTTGATGCCAGTTACTATTAGAAACTTTTAAAACCAAAAAATCCCACCCACACTGCTTTTGTAGCCTTTGTTCTGAAGCCTTGGAAGGTGTTTGTTTCCATCAGTGGAAGATCACAGATGGAAGTGCTCCTTCAGGGCAGCACGAAGCCTCGGAAACAGCAGTCTCCTCAATTGCTCTTCTGTACTTGCATCTCCCAGCTGTTTCAGAATGGGTGTCCTTGACCTTGTGTGCTGTTGTGTGATTTTTTTTTTTCTTTTTTAAACGCTGGTTTTACCTCTTGTATCTGCATGGTGGTTCTCTGTCTGTCTCATGATCTCCATTTGTTCACTGTTGAACAGGGCTGTGCAGAGCCATCTGGAGAGAGCCATCTGGGTATGGGCTTTCTGCTGCTTCATGGGTTCACTTCCCTTGAGCGTTTTTCCATTATTAGAACATTAATAGGAAAAAGTTCCTGTCCTCTCCTGATGGAATTGGCATATCTAGAAATCACATATCTCATCATTTTCAGGTTTTAGTAACAAATGGTTTAAGCTGTTTCGTTCTGTGCTGCTCAACAAAATTTTCTGTGCTTTTTCTGCTTTTCCTCAGAGGTCCCTTTGGTACCACTTGCTCCTTGAATCTATCTAACAAAGTAAAGGATTGGGTAATGTGTCTCTATTTTAGTAAGAGAGCGATCTCTCTCACCTACAGCCCCTGCCTTTCTCATCTGCCTTTCTTTCCTTGAGAAAGGGATCTTTAATTTTTCATGAAGATTATTCCTGAAATAAGCACCAAGTTGCTATGGATGAATTTGTTAGATTTCTTTCTATTGGTAATAGCTCAAGATTTGAACCTGCCTGTTGTAGTGTTGCTCTCGTATTTTATTACTTTTTATAATTTACATGATGCAAAGCAATATTTTGCTTGAAAAATCTGCTGTAAAGAGAATTTTGTGTTTCATCTATCTTATTCTTATATTCAGAGATACTTTTCTTTTTATTCTGAGTCTTCTAAGTAGAGAAAAGTTACCTTGAAGGTATTACTGACAGAAATCTTTTGCCTATGTGCTTACTCAAGCTGTAGCACCCTATAAAATGGGCTGTAGTGCCTGGTAGGTGACAGAGAGCTGGAAAGGTTCAAGGGTACTTGAGATGATACATCCAAGAAAAAAAAAAGGTTCTTAATAAATGCCTCTGCCTATAGGAAGGAAGATGAAAGAACTAAAACAACAGGAACTGCTGGTGGGAGTAATACTTCTTTTTCCTCCGTTTGCCTCATGAAGCAAGGGCTTGTCCTAGAAGTTTGCGTCTGCTGTATGAAATGTCTGCTGTATGAAATACATAGGCATGTATCTTAGGTCTGGTTTAATTTTTGTCTTGTTGTTAGTCGATACAGATCTAACTGAAGTCACTGTGTCCTGCTCTTCTGCAGAGGGACAAGCCAGGTCTAGTAAGACATTTTAAATTTGCATTCTCCCTTTTTGAATCTGTTATGGACCGTTTCCTTTTTGCTTTGTAAAATGAGGATCTGGGGGGTGGGGGGTGTGTGTGTGTGTATTCTTTTTCTCAGCTGAAAAACTTTTTAGGTCCCTTCTGACATCGTGAAACCCCTGAGCTGATTAAATTTGTTTTCTCTCAACTTTGGAGGCACTCAGCTCATTAGTGCTATTTTTCGGTGGTCTGAGTTAGTGGTTCACTTTGCTATCTTAATCTGTTTTAAGTGGTCAGCACAGAGAGTATGCATTTGGAGAAATTTTGGTTCTTATCTCTACAGAAAAGCATGTTTTATGGTTTGCTAGTTAGTATCCGAAGATTAATGAATTTGCCATTTCAAGTGTACGTGAAGTTTGACATAAGGATTAAGTTAAAGGAGTGGATTAAATAAGAGAAAAACATTTTAGTTTGTTTAACACAGCAATAGAAAAGATTTTTAAAATATTTTGGGAAGGACTTGACTGAACGTCAGTGTGCTCAGAGCTTGAGTCTCTGAAGATGATCTGTCTGAAGCTGTAGGTTTGTCCCTTCGGTCCGTGTTTTTGCACTGCTTGGTGAAGCCTAAGAGCAGGAGGCCTGGCTTTTGTAAAGAAAAGTAAAGATTAAAGGGATTAGTGATATGTGAGCAGTAATAACAGAAGTTGATATTAAATCACAGCAGTACAAAGCAAAAATATTAATACCAACTTTTTAAATATGGTTTCTGAAGTGGCTCCTTTCAGGGTTTCTGTTTTGCTAGCGTAGGTCTGTGTTCAGTGTAACTGTCGTCTTGAAGTGTTCTGTGAGATCAAGTTTTGAGCTCAGTTTATTGCACGCAGCTGTCACTGAAGTGTTTTGTCACCTCTCCCCCGTGGAGAGGTAAAACATTATTTAATCTTAATACATTGAATTGCTATTCTGGAAGGCAAAAAGGTGGATTTAAACCCCCTGAATAGCACATTCGATGCCTCAAAATGGTGTTCTGTGTCAGGTGAAGACCCTTGCAGAACTAGGTAACATCTGATCAATTATTTTAAAATGTTATTGGGCGCTGTTCAAGGCATACAACAACAGTGAGATAATTTATTGCAGTAGTAGATACTACCTTATGGCATTATATTTTAATTTTTAAAGGTATGCTATTGCCTTTATCCAGTATTTGCTTTCATATTCTGACCTTCCTCTGCTCTGTGGAGGGTTTTGCTCACTTTTTTTTTCCCCTTTTCCCTCTTCCTGTGCAAGTTCCTTGTTATCGATGGTCATCTGTGTGTGTTCATTTGCAGCTTGCAGGACAGTAGAGTGTTACTACCGATGAGTTCTTACTGTTCCTTCTTGGTTTGTGTGTGTGTGTGTGTGTGTGTGTGTGTGTGTGTGTGTGTGTGTGTGTTTTCAATGATGCTTTTTAATCAGGATGGCAGACACATATTTGAACTGACTACCGATTTTTGATGTATAGATGCCAGTGGATATTCAGACACATTGAGATACTCCACATGTGGATTGTGGCATGGCAGATATGACCTTGTGGGTCTTTGTTGGCAGTAGGAGGTGCTGGTGGCTGTCTGTGTGCAGCGGCCTGTTTGTTTGGGGCAAAGCAGCAGCTGGGGGCACAGCTGGCGTTCGGCACCAGAGGGGCAGCCAGGCTTGCGCCGCGCTTCCTTGCCGTGGCAGGGAGTAGCGGAGGTCAAGTCTGCGTGGGCAGTGGCACCCATTGCCTGGACGCGATCCTGGGAAATATGCTCTAGAGGACCCTGCTTGAGCAGGAGGGTTGGACTAGATGATCTCCAGGGGTCCCTTCCAACCTCAACTGTTCTGTGAGTCTGTGATTCTGAATTAGAAGAGCAGCTGATGGCAGGATCTCACGTGCCTGGTGCTGTTACAAGGGAACAGTTAGAAACACATTACTAGGAACGTTTCCTTTGCCCTTTTTGGCAGTGACAGCCTGTTCGTTTAGTTAATTTGTCTGTCAACAAGCCTTTAAACAGTGACACTTGTAATTTCCTTTGTTTCATTGGGAGTATGTAGCCTGGGTCTGGGTCCAGGTCTGTAGTGCCTCCAAGTTGTGTGTGAGATCTGGGCCTGAGGTTTTCAGCTAGTCTCTTCTGTGTGCAGTTTTCCACTGATGAAGTAGTTAAGATAAGGTTTAGTAGTGAAGACTGGCTTGGAGTCACCTGATACTGGTAGTGTGTGTTGACATACAGGATCATTGTCTGTCTGCCTGTCGGGGGAGTCGGGCAAAGTCTCTAAACGAGCAGGCCTGGCTTCTGACATAGCCTTTTGCAGACCAAGATGGCAAGTGTAGAATAAAGATGGATCTTGGGCTTCTGGATGTACCTTAAAAAACACATAAATATACCTCTTGCAAAAGATAGCTGACAGCTCCAGAGTCCCTCTGCAATTATGTCTCAATTTTTGGGTCACTTCAGGCTCACTGCGCGTTTTCCCTACTGGCCCGTAAATGGATCCCACATCTTGTCCCTAGGAGAACACCTGTGGGATGACATTGTCACTCTTTTGACCTGATAACAGGGTTGACAGTTCAGATACCCGCTCCGTGATACGAATGCTCAATCTGAGAAGAGCTGGCCTGAGACGGCAGGTTAATGTCATGGCTACTTTTGTGATCCTTTTGATAGGGATGCTTTGTTCACGTGCTTCACTGTGCTGGTCCGTTTTCCCCTTTCAGCAGAGTGACCAGGCTCCATTTAGCGTATGGCATAGCAGTGGTACTGCCAGTATGAATTCTCTGGTTTCACCTAAGCTGCTGATCAGCTGTTGCAGGGTTAAGCATTGGGACTGAATGTGCATGAACACCAAGCCTTTTTTCCTCTCATGAAGGGGTAAGGGAATGCTAAAAAAAAATACTTTTAGAGGAAAATCTGCAAATTTTGTTACGAAAAAGAAGTTGAAATTAAACTTATAATTCTTGATATGTGAAGTTTTGCCATATTTTGTGCACAAAAATGTAGTTGACATTTGTGTGCTTGTATGTGTTTTTTTTAAACTCACTATTTTGAAACCCTGGCAGGTGGATCTTCAGCTTTTCATACCGTAGTGCAAAACTTCCCCACTCCTTTGCCTGCAACATAAGAGATTTACAGGACAAAAAATGATTAGAACACTAATTCCTTTTATAAGTCTGAAGCTCGCTTCGTATAACACAGTACTGAACGTTGTTTTGTCAGCTCTTCTGTATAAAGAAAGCCATTATTATATTACAGGGAGCTCAAAATTCATAACTGTCTCTTAAAAATAGATCACAGAAAATATCTTTGTGAGAGATTATCAGGCCTGAATTCATCCCACCTAATGAGGCTACACAAGTGCCTCTGTCATGCCTAGAATTTTTGATTTTTAAATGTTCATTGTTCATGTTGATAGAATTTTTCTTACCTGCCTTTATAATGGTAAGCAAATGTTTGAGGCTGCAAAACCCTTTGCCGTTTTTATCAGTAACAGAGAATTACTCTGCATCTATATAGATTTATTACAAGTTTCATTCCTAATTTAATAACAAATACTGCCTTAGAAAGATGTCTGCCTTTTTTAATAATGGTGTTGTGACTTGTTTTTGTCAATTTGAGGAGTGTCAATGTAGTAAACAGAAACTAAAATTTGACCTATGTATTTCATTATTGAAGTGGCTATTTTATCAAGAATGGTTCTTACCTTGGGGCAGGGGGGTAAAAAGCTGCAAACGTATTTATTCACTACCAAACACATTGCCGAGTTTTTATGCATACGTGAATGGCACGTGTGATTCTTATTTTTCTCTTGCGCTAAGCATAGATGACGCCCTTATTAGCTTGCAGAAGAGATGAGAGACCCATCCCCAAGACTCCTGTTGCTCAGTTTGCTTTCCTGAGTGAAGTTTTTGGCATGATAATGTACAGCTGAAATATTCTATCGAAGCATAAATTTCAATTCTACGTAAGTTTCGTAGTACAAAACAGAGAGTTTCTGGAGCTTTTTAATGAAGCTTGGCCTGTCATAATTCAAGGCTGAACGTTACATGCCCTACAATTAGTTTTAAATCCTTGTAGGAGTAACCCTCTGTACTGTTTTCTTTCCCAAAGCAATTAGTTGTTGAGTATATGCCTTTTAAAACGTGCCCCTGATGAATATGCAGTCTGTCTGCTGTGTGCACGTGATTCTGCCTTGTTTGTTCCAGTCATTTGTGCACAAAGCAGAGAAGAAATCAGTAACATGATGTGGGATTTAAAGGATTTTTCAATACCTGCATTTATGTGGCAGTTTAATTTTTTCACCTTCTATTCAGTGCGTTCCAGCAAGGAAAAAATGTCTTTGGAGGTTTAAATAGAACAAAGCTTTTTTTGTCAGAAGAAGATCCTAAAGTGACAGATGCCTTAGAAATGTAGGTAGATAACCTGCAGAAGTACCTAAGACTGAAAGAACCACTTAGTTCTGCTCATTTGGTGGTGCATAAACACCCTTAATTTAGTCTGATGTTTGGGCTTGCATCTGCAACGTAGAATCCTGAGAAATATTACTGCTTTGGCTTAGATCAAAGAATATGGGGAGGATTCTAGTGAGATGATACGTTCAAAGCTGACAGAGAGTTTTGGACAGGAAAAAAAGATCCAGTGCTTTGCTGTTTGACATCATTTGTAACTTGGGTGATGCCTGTGGAGGTGAAAACCTGCATCTACCCTCTCTTTTTCTTTTTGTTTTCCCCTTGTCCCCCTCATTTTTTCACTTTCCCCTGAAATTTGTGATGCTAGCTTCTCTAACAGATGAAAATCCTGGTGTAAGGGGGCAGTGTATCTGACTGTATGCAGCGTCTCTCATCTATAGGCTCAGATATGTAGGGAGTGGAAAGCTATCTGTAATGTTTTGTGAACAGTCTATGTGAAATTCTTATGGTGAGATGAGACCTTAATAAAGTCTGTGTTATCAGGCTATAGTGGTTTTGATGCCTGTCTGCATTTGTGAGAGATGTATATAAAGTATATATATATATAATATATTATTAAATATTATGCAGTGTATTGTCATATTTTACAAATGAAACCTCCTTGTGTCTCTTTTTCATAATGTTCCCCCCCCCCCCAAATATACTGCCTTGCTTTGATTTGACTTGGGGTGCACAATGAGAGTTAGTACAGGATGGCAGAACATGTGAAAGGGGAGCACCTTTTCCTGACTCACAAAATATCCGCGGTAAGGCTGCCGGCAGCCTGGCAAGATTGCAAGAGCTCGTGAGAAACCTCCGAGCCATCAGGCAGACCTCCTGGGAAGAGAACTGAAGATGCTGTCAGCTGTCTAGGAGGGGCAGCGAGCACGAGGAGATCAGAGAAGCTGCAGACCAGTATCTGAGCGATGACGATGCACTCGGGAAGGCTGGAAAGCACATTCCATTGCCAGCTCCACACTACTGTATTTTTAAACGCACTTTTCAAAATGTACTCGTCATCCTTTTGCCTTTCTGCAAACACATACCAAGTGTGTAGCAGTTTAATTGCATCTATTAGGGTTTTTTGTTTTGTTTTATTTTTTAGTAATTGTTCTCCAAGTGGAGTCAATTTCTGCTTTATGTCTCAGTGCTGGAGCCTGCGCAGAGTAACAAATAGGTTTTAGATTCATCTCTGTCAACTGTGCAGGGAGGCTGAGGTAATTATCCCTTAATTTAGGCTTTATTTAGCAAGATGTGTTGAGTGTGAGCCTAGCAAAGGAGATTTTGTGGGGTTTGTTTTTTTTTTTTTTGAAAATCAGTGATATTTAAGTGCAATTTAATATGAGTGTGAATTTGTTTTCTTCTTTTACTAATTCGTCTGTTTTCTTCTCTCACCGTTCTCGTGCAAAACCCTTTTAATTTTCCATTTTTCTAGGCCTCAGCCCTTTTTTAAGCGGCTTCATACTGTAACACACTTCCCCTCCCACCCCCCCAAGGTTTTGCATTGCAATCTTCTAATTTAGCAACTACATCTCTTATGTTGAAAACATAGAAGCAGAGTGGCCTTTCCTAACGAAAGCAGCCACGTGGTCTAAGAACTGATGAATCTTTGTCCTTGTTCCACGCAGCAATTTTTACCACTTACGCATTTGTGTCTCTCTCCAAAGTGATAAATGCTCCTATCTTTTCCAGAATCAGTCACGATGTGCTGGATCATCTCTGCTCCATCTTCCCCTTACCCCCCCCCCCCCACCTTGGCCTTTTTGGCTGCTTGAAGGCATCTGTCCCCTGCAGTACAGTAATTGCCTGTAGGCTGAGCAAGCGCATCAGTGCCTAAGAAATTGCTCCTGCTTCACCTGTCACATACTGTGACTGTTCCTGCCCTTCTTCTCGGCTTTGAAGCCCTTGAGTGAGCACTGCCCGTTCACATTGAGCTGTAATTTTGGTGCTGGAATGATGGAGATACAGGCGCCCAGCTGTTGTGCAGTGGGCAGCCGCTATACAAAACACAAAACCCTGCGGAAAAACAAACACAAAAGAAGGAGAGGGAGAAATAATGTAAACTTGAAAAAAACAAATCTGGAAGGAAGGAAAATTGAGCTCTGTGACTACAGGGCTGGAAGCCTGAATTCAACAAAGGAGAAAAAATAGGAATAAATTATGCTGTATGTGACTGTGACATTAGGCTTCGTTGAGGAAGGAAAGAGTATGTCTGGAAAGCAAAGAAAAAGTAGCGCCATTTGGCACGAGTTAATGGGAGTAGACATTCTCCCCTCTCCCCCAAATTTCTAACCATCTGACTGTTGAGAAAAGTTGGGGAAGGAAAACAGAAGGTATTTGGAGAACGGCTGACCACTGTCTCAGCCAGTTTGCTGCTATGCCTATTGACTGCTTTCTGAGGGGATACTAGGGGGAACAAAAGGGAACCGTGTAGACTTACTGGAGCTTTTTGCAGCGTTAGCAATCCCCCGCATTAAAAAATCACAAGGCAGGCACCAAACAGTACACGTCCGAACCTCCCTAGTAGGCTAGAATCAGCTTTTGAGCTCTTTTGCAAAGGTTCAAGGACTGATTTTTGCTTGTTTTAATAGCTGAATGAATGCTGAGATTCTCCATTAATCTCTGTTCCCTGTGGCAGGGGTTTGTGAGAGTTAGTCCCATAGATGGCTTTGACAGGCGTACTCTGCTCTGAGCGACCCTTGATACTGCCTGCTTTACTGCTGAAGAAACAGGTAGCGCTGAGTTAATTCTTGCCCCTAACGAAACCTGGAAGGATTGAGGCGCGTGTCGCCAGACTGGGGACTCATCTGTGAGGTGTCGTCTTCTCTTTACCGTTGTGTGGAGGTACAAGTCCCTTAATAGTAAATTCTCTTGGTGAAATCACGTTCTTTTCACGTGTTTCTTAAAGCCCAGTATGTTTTTTTTTTATAATCAATAGTAATCAGCCCCTTCTTTAAATGGCCTGTTAGCTGTTAAATGAATTTAAACAGTAAAAGTTTAGGCGAAAGGAAAGTCCATGCCAATTCTTCTTAGGAAGAAGTTTGCTTTTCAAACTTTCCTCATTCTCTTTTGGTTTTACTTGTTACTTTTTCTGTTTTGGTAATCATTCAGTAAGATAATATCAGTTTATATTGTATTGATAGCAAACTTTAAAAAAAAAAACATGCTGCATTCATGCATAAACTGCCAGGAACTGCATGAGCGGCTTTGAAAGGAATAACATGCTTCAGTCTCGATCTGAAAGTGATTCCCCCTTCCCCCTGACATGCCACCTTCTCAACTCTAAAAGACCACATTTGTTGAGGATGTGGTTCACTGTATTTGAAAATCACCTGAGCTTCACTACCTGGGAGCTTTCACTGATTTGGCAATGTGACTTAACATTTGTAATACAAAAGTAATTTATGGTGGAACGGTGAAGGGCATTGACACAGAGAAAAGCTAGATGCTGTTAATGAAGTTCGCCACCATCTTTGTTTCTCACTGCATCGGAGATTTTGTTAAGACACGTCACCTTTATGTCCTTGCTCCTACAGGATATGAGAATAAACATGTAATTGCTGTTCAGAATGAACATTTGTATTAAACAGCGTAATGAAATTTACCTCAATTTTTAAAATTCAATCTGAACATAGTGTAGCCTTCATCATAAAATTATTAGTGCCAAGGGATGTATGTTAAAGATTGTGCGGAGCACTTAGGATCATTTTAATCAGAGATAGATAGGTCCCATTAAACAATTGAGCTAATCTTCCTGCCAAAACACGGGATAGTGTGCTGTATGCAGAAGGATGTATGTTTTTCGTGAGCAGTAAGTCTAATGAAGTCTCTCTCTCTTTTTTAATTTTTTTTTTTTTTTTTTACCTTCTCCTTAATAGATGTTTGTTATTTGTACCCTGCACTGCTGTGCCTCGTCTTCCTCCCATTTTCCTATCTCTTTGATTGGACTAAAAGCCACATGTGCTGTCCCTGGCCTGAAGATGACACTGTGCTGGCTGACCTGCCAGCCGTGGCCCGGGGAGTGAACGAAGGCTGATCACTCCCTGCTTTTCCCTGAATGAGGTCTTTGATTTGCTGCCTTTCCTGTCTCTGCCTGCCAGCTTTCACAAAACTTGCAGTTGGGTAGGACATTTGAGATCTTTGGCCTTTTATCAAAATTTGTGGAAGTTGGCTGGTAGGTCCAAAAGATACTGGAAGAGGGGACAGAGTGTTAACACAGTTGCGTATGCCTGACTTCCTTAGGAAGTTAGCTAAAAATAGTATTACACTTTAATATTGTCTACAAGCCAAGAAGCTGACATCATCTATTGTCTAGTGAGCACTGCTGGTTAACAATGAAAATCAGCAAGTGCGCTGCTTCTGTATGCAGCAGTTGATAAAAGCTGAAGTTTTCTGACTGTAAGCACAGGTAATAAAGCTCTGTATGCTTTCCTCATTAGCTTTTACCCAAATATAACCTATTCTTTTCTGGTTTTCCCTTTTTTTTTTCCTTTCCTTTTTTAAATTTTAATTTTTTTTATAGGTGATAAATATTTTGGTGTGGTTGACCACCTGAGACTTGGTTTGTATAGTGAAACTGCACTAATGAATAATCTGTATGTGCAGAAATTAAGTGAGAATAATGTAAGCAAATATCCAATTAGAAACACATCTGGAAAACTGTGAAACAAATTGCACGGGAAAATTGTAGTACTTATAAAATATCCTATTATCTTTCTTATTTTAATTTTTGGTAGAACGTTTGGGCGTTCGGGATAGATGGTGTAGTCTACGTATCAGGTAGTAATTTGCAAAGTGAACTGTGCTTCACTGAATTTTGTTGAAAGTCTCCCCACAACAGTCTGTCTTAGCAGTATACGAAGAAGAGTGAAAACTCTGTCTGCAGATAGTTCCTGCCTCCCCCTGTTTTTGCTGTCCAAATCCACAGCCTCCTAATACTAAGCACCTTTTGTATTGCCAAGATGGGTGAAGACAGTTGCTGTTTGAGCAACTAATAGCCCTCATACAAATGCCGTGATTTCCATGTAGTTAGGCTTTTTAATCTAATATCCTCCCTTAAGTATCAGCTAGTTAATAAGCAGTGGAAGAACTGCTACCTTCAGGGGTAAGCTCTATGTAGGAACTAGCAGTAACAGTACTGAGTGTCAAAAAAAAGAGATTTATCATTCTGGTGCTTATTTTTATGCGCTGAATATGACTTACCGTTTGATATGCCAATTATCCTGTATTGTCCATGTCTTTTGAAGAGCATCCTATATGCTGCAAAAACTTTTGAAAAATAGCCAGGTATTTTGATTTTAAATTTTAAAAGAAGGCTATATTTTATCAATGTGATAATGGTGTTTTTCTTGTTTGACGTTCGATTCCACATTGAAATCAGCAGAAATGCAGCGCCTAATTCTCACCCTAACTGTTCAGTCATTCTTCTGATGTCAGACTTTTTCTTATGAATTCTGGCTGCTGTTAATAATGTTTAATTGTAAGCATAGGACCAATCAGTTATAGCTGTGCAACCCCAGTAAAGGCAACAGATTTCTAATCTGATTGGAAGTATTTGCAGGAGGAAGACACGTTTACAGCCCTGCATGTTGCTGTTCAATCTGGCACTCACCACAAAGATGCTGAACAGAACAGTGATGATCTTGATATGCTTACAGATACCTTTACCTGATAGAATATTAGCAACATAGCTGGCTCTGCTGTGCTCTGAGCGCCTGCGTTGTGTTGCTAACATAGTCGTGAGGTCCCTGGAGATCAGATAGGGCAATCTTGCAACTGCTTAAAATATTCTATTATATGTAAGCACAATTTTTAGTGGAACAGAACTTACAGGGGAATGAGTACTGCATGTCGTTTAATGAAGACCTGTAGATATATGAGACTAACGGCTTAGCTATTTGGTTTACTTGGTGAACACGTAATATTAAAGAGAGCCCGTATTAATGGCTTTGAAAATGCAGCATTAAAACATATTCCCATAGGTTCATGGATTTTGTTCTTCATTGCAAGCTAAATGATATCGGGCAAACCTTTTCCTATCCCAGTTGATGTTAAGGCTTGTTTTGCTTAGGATTGGGATCAGGATCTGTGCAGTTACTTTCTTGCACAGTATGTTTTATCACTTACAAACAAGTAGTTCACAACCATTAGAGAGGACTGTTTCCTTTATTGCATGTCTGGGAAGCTGAAAGCCAAATAACTTTTGTTGCTTAAAACTCTGTTTTGATGTGTTAGCCCAGAAGTCTAGAACACAATCTACTAGTTGTCTTGAACATCTTATCGCATCATATAATACAAAATATATTTATCTCCTAATTCTTGCCTTTGGAATACATTACATATATATCGGAGCCTGTCTTAAAGTTTTCTAAACTCTCACAGGAGGAATTGTGTATTCGGCAGCTTATTTTTTGGTGATTTTTTTTTTTAAGCATTGACAATGTTTTTATTAAAAAAATATTTATCTTATTTCAAAATGCTTAGTTTTTCAAAGTATTGTGTTTTTTTTTGAATATCATAACTTGGCATCAGTTTTCTTATGTTCGTCTTTTGAAATTTGAACGGCTCTGCAAATTCTGGGACTCAAATCTTCTAAGTAAAAGATACTATTTTGGATGTTTTATGTTCAAAATGGTTCAAGATTATGTTAGAAACTTCATTTTACTTTCTTAGAAGTGAGTGTTACTGCCAGGACAGTATTTCCACCATCAGTGTATAGGAAAGGCTGTATGGGGCCACTGCAGAGCTCTGCCGCTGGAGCTTCCAGGTTTATTAATTTTTTGTTTGTTTCTGTTTAGACTAGCGGACATGAGCATTTACATTGAGAACGATAGCTACAAAGATCTGAATCGTGTGTGTTTGTCACCTGGCCTGTAGGCTGCAGGATCCTGTTCTTTCTTGCAATCTTTCTTATTCCGGTACTATGGATTTTCAGTGCAGAGAAAGATTTTTGGAATTACAATTTTGATTTGAATGTCCCTTTTTCCTCCCTGTCTCCTTCTCCCCTTCTTACTTTTTCCAAAAGCTTTTTCAAGAACCTTGAAAACCTGCATATCTATATAGAAGGAGGATTTCCATATTCAGTAAGATTTTTGTAAATGATATGACAAAATGTTAAGCGGTCTAATGTTGGGTGTTAACGCTTAAATTCCGTTGTGTTAGCTCAGGGAACAGGATTATCATTGAAGTGGAAAATTGTATGTTGAATGTTTTGCAGTGCTGGCAGAGTACATAAATACATATATCTTCCTATTACAGAAGGATATTGAAGCTTTTATGAGAGTTGTATGATTCACATTTTGCTGATGCTCTGAATATTAGGATGTTTAGATAGAAGAGCTTAAATCTTGCATTGCTGTTTTTTGTAAAAATTGTACAAAGAGGCATAGAAATGGAAGTATGAAAAGAAACACAGTAATAATGCTACTCTTTGTACCGCATCTGCATGAAAGTTACTCACTGGGAAGTGAGGAAGGAAAAAAAAAAATTATGTGAAGATGCCATCATGTTGTGGCAAAGAAACAGAAATTTGATAGCGAAGCCGAGTAATACTTGGAATTATTTATCATTATACTATGAAAGTTTTTGCCTGGATTTGTGGCGGTGGAAGGAGACTGCAAGGAAATTTGATGTGTGTTTCAAGAGTGTATAATCCAGAATAAAATCAAGTGAAAAAACCTCTGCTTTCAGCGCAGCGTTATAATAAAAGATCTGAAGTTGATGGTAGCTATTAGAAAACTTTTTTTAACCAGCTGTTAATAGTATGTGCTTGGTTTTTTTTTTTTTTCCCCCCCCATAATTCAGTGGAGATTTTCTTTTTTAATTCAGGACTAATGGTTTTTGATTTTGATTGGATACTTTCATAAAGAAAGTATCAGAAAACCAAAGAACAAGGACTTGCTTTTAAGAAATAAATAGAAGCCAGATATGAAGCAGTTCTTATCCCCCCCCCCCCCACCTTTTTTTTGGGGGGGGGGGGGAATTAAACATACACGGTCTAACATTTCTTGAACATGTTGTGAAACAGATGGGCAGTGGACATTCTTTTTATGAATTACATTGTAAATGGGGTATTCAAGTAATATTGAGATCCAAAAATCAAATGCTTTGGGAGATTAGAAATGTCAGGATTTAAGGCTGCCTTTCATACTTAATTTATCTTGCAATTCCCCTCTTGTTATATGAATTCCATAATCACAGACTGTTTCCTGCCATATTGAGTAAAGCCAGTCACATACTTTTAAGCTTTTAAGCATTTTTCTCCTCCGTTATACACTACGTGGCCCCTGGTCTTATGCTGTTTAAATCCTGTTCCAAGGTAAGTTGCTTTGTAGTGCTCAGAGGCATGTTTTTTTCTTATAAACTTTTTGACATTTTAACAGGTTTCTCCTCAGACTGCAGATGGTGAGTTGATACACAGAGTCATTTTGAAAATACCTGCTAATTTAGTGCTCATTTGGACGTGCTCGGGAACTCGTTTGTCAGCACGCCGTGCGGTACGTAGCCGTTCACGCTCTTAGAGCAGCGGCTGTAGGTGGAGGTCCCTCAGGGGACCTGAGGTAGGCTGGGGATGCAAAAAATGAGCATGTATGCCTCTGTAAAGTTTGGTAGAAAAGACTTATTTGCCTAGTGTCAAACAGATGCTCTCTGGAGGCAGAGGAACCATGGTTTCAGCTATCACTGAAAGCAAACTGCTTTGGCCAAGCTTCCTGAAGTCTGAGAAGAGCGCAGAAACTTTCACGGTTTCCAAGGTCATAGGTAACTGAGATCAGAGCCTGAATACTGGAAACATTAGGTGATCAACTGGGAGTTTTGGTTAGGCTCCCACCCTTGCCAAATATAAATTATCCAGAGTACAGCTCATTAAAAATTCAGAGGTAAAACAGTGAATAGTTGTGATGGTAGTATGACCCTGCTGGCATTTTAACATGGTTATCGGCCTAGTTTTATACTATCCCTTTCGACTTATATCGTTATCAGGGGTCCTGGCCTCATGCGTGGTACAAGTGAGTACGTTTCAGTCGTGAAGCTGTGCCGTCAGCTGAATCAATGGAGAGCGCCTCTTAGTCCAACCAGTCACCGTTCTTCAGGGTAATAGAAATTAATTGGGAGCTCATGTTGCGTACTTCAACATCTTTTGGTTATAGCGTCACATTTCTCATCCTATTCGTGTATATTTTCTTGAGGCTCCCTTTGGAGAAGAGAGCCTGTCGTGCTGTCCCCCGCTCCGCAAGCGCGCAGCGATACACGAGGGGGCTTTTGTGCTGGATGTGGCAGAGGGCCCGACGCGGGGAGCGAGGGAGGACGCTGGAGGCAGGGCTGGGAACACAGGTACGCAGCTAGATCACTGCGTCACGCTGCCGTTAGCTATAAACAGTTCAAAAGTAGCAGCAATATGAGTAATTGTAATCCTCTTCCTAGCCATTATCTTGCAGGATCCTCAAAAGGAAGGTGAAGGTAGATGCTGCTGGGGAGAGAATAATCAATACTGAGCCCTTGGTGAGCGTCGTTAATGGGGTTGTTTTTGCTCTTCCTTTCAGTTTGGGTATGTTAACAGGTATGAGTCAAATCAAAGGCTCAGATGTGTCTGTGAAGGTTTCTGAAAACATGGGCATACCTGAAAGTAACTGTGGTATTAACTCCGTGAGCCTTGCTGTGATGGGGAGTTAGAGAGAAATGAGAAACGGCAGTACCTTAATTTGGTATTTCCCATTTTTGCAAACATCTTAAGATGAAGCATACATTTTTATTGAAGTTTTTCTTCTTTCTTTTTCCTCTTTCCTCTCCAGGTCTTTTAAGGTATTCCTCCCCCCAGGTTATTTTAACAATGTTAAGATTATGATCTTTATTGTTTTTTATTTGAAGAAACAATGAAAAATGTGAATACACTTCTTCAGTTTTGTCCCTTTTTCCTGAGTTATGCTCACCTTTCTGTTGCTCCCCTGGGTCTTAAAAGTCAGTAGCTTCAGGCTGCCGGAAAAAGCATTACGGCGAGTCGTCAGCTTCTGGAGTCCTTTGCGGGGAGGAGAATTATGTTGGTGGTGTTGGTCTTCCTCTCTCTAGGATGCACTTGGGCTTGATTTTGTTTGCTAACATACTCTTACACCTTTGTTCTTTCTTCATTGGTCTGCGTTTCCACGCTACATCTGAATTTACATGGTGCTTTTGTATGCACCATGCGTACGTTAGATATTTTTTTGTTCTCTTTGATATTTTTTTTGTTCTCTTTGTTACCCCTAAAACAAATTTTGTGCTGCTCCAGGTCTGCATTTGTGTGGGTGGCCAATGGTGATGGGGTCTGTAGCCGTGGGGTCTGCAGTGCCGGCCTGTGCCCTGTCTCTCGTCACCCCGTGCCTGTACTCCTCTGTGCCCCATCCCGCGTCTCCCCTTGTCAAGGCCTCTGCTGTCATGCCAGGCCAGTCTCGCTCTACCCTGTATCATTATAGTAGTTGTAAATACCTCATTCTACTTAGAATAACTGCTGATTACAGCTGTCTTTATAAAACGATGGTTGTGCTGTATAGAAATAAGCAAAAGCAAACCAAGTTAGTTGTGGGTGCCTGCTCAGTTAGAGAAATAGCTGTCACAGCTTAACCAGGTACACCAAGGTTGCAGGCAGGTGGAGAAAAGTTCAGGCAGAGCAGGCCTGAGAAGCCGCAGTGCTGAGGCCTTGCAAGCTCGGCACAGCGCTGGCGGCCTCTTCCTAGTGCCGTGACTGTACTGCGTTACAAGGCTGTGTGGTAAAGGGAAGAGAAGAGGTTTTGAGGCTGGTATCAAAGAACAGTCTGAGGAGGTTATTTTGGACCTGAGAAATTGAGGGTGGTCACAAGGCAGGTTAAACAGATAAATACACTTATGTTTTTACTTTTGTTCATGTGTAGCTAGCTTGTTATCAATATCTATATTTTGAACTTCCTTGTCAGCAGGATTTGTGCAGAGCCTTCGGACAGTAGTCCTTGAAAATAAAAGTGTTTTGATAATTTTTTTTATTAATGTTTATATAGATGTTTCTCTGAAGAATTTTTTTGGTGCGTGCCCATGTAAATAATTTATGTAAAAAAATATTTTCAGTCATTGAAAAGATATTCCAATGCATGTTTTCTCTTCTTCCATTTATCATTGTCATCTTGAAAGTAATATTTGGAAAGCTGTACAATTGAAGGTACAATTTAGCTTTAAGCGCTGTTTAGCTGAATGAGCTATGACTGTCTTTTATCATCAGCTGCAGTAGGAAGTACTTCTTGTAGTTATGTACGGGTGCATCAAGCTGCAGTCCACGTTTTGGATATGGCATTTTGTATGGATGGAGTGGAAATGGTGAAGGGAAAAAAGTCCACATCTGTCTTGGTGTAACAGGATATATGGGCGTGATACCTGGCCGCCGCGCTTGCAAGCAGCATTCGGTGTACCATGTTGCACCCTTAGTCCGTCAGCTCAGCGAGGCTCTTCCACGGCCTCTGTTTAGTTCTTTAGGGTTCAGAGCAAAATGAATAAAGGCTCTTCCCACTACAGCATATGGCAAGTCAAGGGGACCACTCTCCTGACTCGGTTCATGTCCTGAAGCGTGACGCTTACGTTTCCACCACGGCATTTGTGACTGCAACGTTACTAGTCTCTAAAGTATTCCATCTGCCTGAGCTGCGCTGCATTCACTTAATTTATATAGAAGATATGTTCATAGTTGTAACAGGTAATGATTATATCAGGCGTTAGCGGGATAAATTACGCTCAGGGGTTGGTTAAAAGAATGGACGTTAAAGGTGGTTGTGAAATGATCCCTTTGGGCTGTATCATATGATAGACGTGAGCTTTTTTTGACCAGTGAAATTGATATTGGTGTAGTATGTATGATACATACTTGTCATTAAATATGGATAAATCAGAGACGTTACGGTAGGTATATCCGTTTGTATAGGCAAAATAAAGGTCCAGGTATTTGATTTTTTTCCGTGTTTTTTAATTTTACTTCCAACATCAGTCTTCAATTATATCTTTTATTTTAGAACAGAATTTCATATTGTGTTACACTTTTTTTTTCCAGCACATATATATGCTTTGGCTGGATCTGAGGTACTTTCCCAACAACGTTATTTGCTTTATTATGAAATACAATACATATATTTGCCTTACAATTTACCCCAAATATCTCGAGGTTAAAAAAAAAAAACTCTTAATGAGGTTTTCAAACTATTTCATTGCTGCTTTATATTGGCTTAAAATATTTTTGTAGTAAGAGTAGAAAATATCAGTAATAATTAAAAACATTTTAAAGTCAAGCTGTTGAAATTTAACTCTGTTAAGAGATAAACATCATAGAGAGGATATTGAGATAACGTATCTGTGTGTGTAAACCAGAAAGTTGTTCCAGCCTATGTATTTAAGGAATAATTTCCTGATTTGGCATGAAGACAAAAATGTTGCCCCCTGCCTTGCTGTTGCATGTGGAAGGGTAGCAGCTAAAAGAAACAAAAGAAGCAAGCTACTTTCAAAGCAGCCAAAACAAATGACTGAATTTTATTAATTATTCATGAAGAATATATTCATGTGAAGTCCTTCCTTGTCTGCAGTGTCAGGCTTCCTGTTATTTCAAAATAAAATACCGTAAAAGTCTCAGGGAAGAGCTGCTATTTATGTACTCCAGAAAGGATGATTGTGGTAAATAAGACCCCGTATCTTTTTGAATGTCTGATTTGTTATTTTTCTGAAATCTGACTGGTAATTGTTTTCCCTGATGTGCTTTTAGTCTTTTGATCTGACTAATCAGCTGCATCTGGGTAAATCTGGAACGACTACTCTGAGGTTGTTGTTTTGTGCAAAATTTTTCCCCAATGGCCAAAGGGTTTTTTTGTTCTCTGTCTTTATTAGAAACACACAAACAAGCAAACAATCTGGCTACAAGAAAATGACGTGGGCCTGCACGGTCTTGTGTTTTTGTGCTATTTCGCAGGGGCTTTGCCGGTTAGAATGGCAATTTGTAGTATTTTTTTTTTCTTCTCTTATTTTTGTCCTACCTGATTTCTTTAGTAGCTTCTTGAAGTTGATGGTTTTACTACTTTAAATATTGGAAATAAGTAAGTTACTTTGTCTTTGTGATATCTGTTACCATGTGATAAAGAAGAAAAAGGTCAAGGAAGCAAGTAAATTATGCAGGGAGGGGATGTTGGTGGACCTCCAGGTTTTTCCCCTTTCCTCAGTGACTGACTGTCTTAGTTGCCAAATCACCTGTAAATTCTGCTTTCTTGGTCCTGTGTTATTTTCTCTGGTGCCCTGTTTGCTGTCCTCTGCTGTTCACAGTGGGGGTGGGTGGGGAGCGGGCTTTGGTCAAAGGTGCGTGTGTGTGCGCGCGCGTACGCGTGCCTGTGTTTAGTTGTGGTTTTCTTTTTTTTTTTTTTTTTTTGTATTTGCCTCCTAGACTCCAGGGTTGCATCTTGTAGCCCTGCTATTAAAATAACGCAAGATTCTGTCAGCGTTCATTTAAAACAGAGTTTCATTGTTCATGGCACTGAGAAAATGCTTGTCAATCTTTAAATGCAGGGAGAGGAGCTGGCAGAACTTGGAGGGTGACTCGGGAGTAGTCAAGTGCTCTGGGCTTTGGGGAGACGCTTTATCTTTGCAGCGCTGTTGTACCTAGCAGAGAGGGGCCAGGAGCAAAGGTGTTAATCGCGTCAGGAGGATGAGCAACATTTTCTTCCTTTGCCTTTCTGGTAGTTGCAGGTTATAACCGACTATCCCGGTGGTGCTTAGGATCATTTATTAGAGAAGTGCTTGAGGAGAGCACTCTCCTCTTTTTTCCCTTCCCCATCACACGATGCAGTCCGTTTTTTGCTCCCTGTTGACTGTATTCGTCCTGCTGTTTCTGTAGGTTGCGGGCACTTGTTGTCGTGATTTTCCCCTTGAGCTGCCTTTGCATGCTTTTGTGAGAAACGAAACAAAATAGAAGAGAGACAGCCCTCCCCGTGCTTTTCTGTTTGTTTTTTAACTTAATGTGCTGTAGGTCCTCGGAGCTAATAGACTCATGGGAATTCAAGCAAGATGAAAAAGCAATCGCCTAACAAGAAGGCTATGTCATTCTTAATTGAAAAATCTTCCTGAACTAATTCCAAGATCTAACGATACTCCAGTGAAAAAAGGAGGAGGAGTAAGGAACAACTTTTTCCAACACTGAAGGATTTAAAATATCTTGACAAAGAAAAAAACAAAAACAGATGAGGATGCTAAAGCTGGGAGAAAGATCCAGATATTCCTACTCCCTTTCGCTAATGATTGGTGACATCTCTCTGTGAAATAATATACCCTTAACATGTTTCAGTAATTTAAAAATAGAACTATTTGTCACTATGCTGACAGAGTCATTCATGCTGTAGGTCATTGTAGATAAAAACAGCAGCCTATTCTCTAGCCAGTGCTACAGTATGGCAGAACGATAATACAATATCAGTTCATTTGGTGCTAATTAAAGTTAACTAGGAATTACCACTTAACTGTGCAGTACAGACTGTAATGCAGAATGAGCTTCAAAGGTGCAGTACAAGAAATGAGGGCCCAAAGAGCAAATTTTATTTTGCCTGTTTGAAAGTATGCAGTAATCTGAAGCTCTCCAGTGCGAGTTTTCACTTGAGCATCCCACTTGAAAAGAGGTGGCTTCTCTATACTAAAATGGGATACTAACCTTTCCTACTGGTATCCCTCAGCATTCTTCCCACTGCATTGACAAGGAGTGATTTCGGTACGGGAAGGCAGGGAAGACTGTTCTGAAGGTGCCGTCTTTCTCCTGCAGGAAGAAACTTTGTGCCCCACCTCTTCTGAATAGCTGTCCTCTTCCTTAAGAGGATAACAATTTAGCATAAAACTGTTTATGAATAGAAATCTGCTTATGGAGAAATTTTGCAGAAAAATATCTTTTCCAGTAGTAATGGTAGATAGCAATATAAATGCTTGAATTCACTTTTCTATACTAGTTCCGAAGAAGGGTGTTGTGAACGCTAAAGTTTTGTTGTGACAAACTTCCGCAAAGCTTGAGCAAAACCTTCAGAAATTTAGAACTAAAGACGTCACCTTTTTTGCCTTTATTCTTAGAATAAGTTAACTTTCTTTTTCTTTCAAAACAAATTTGACTTCTTCACTGAGTTGTATTAATGAAAATATTTTCTGCACTTGCAGAAGAAGCTATTGTTGAAATAAACTGATTTAAATGTTTAGCCAATAACTTCTATTGATTAAAGCTTAGAACTTTTTTAAAACTCAGTGTTAGACGGAAGGTAAAACTTCAGCAAACACCCTGAGGCCTAAGCCTAGGACTGACACAACTTCAAAGTTAATTTTAATAGTTATTTTTTAAAAAGGGAAAATTTTAATTTAAATTCCTTCCTTCGACCCCTTAGTTCTCTTCCCGTTCCTCTTGCGCAGGTATCTGCCCCAGCCTTGACTGGGAGGAGCCACGTGTGAGTTTCTTATGGAGCAGGCCTCTGGCAGGTCAGAGAAGACTGTGGGATAATATTATTTACAGACTTTTGGAAATGGCGATATGCAGTTTATTCTCACCAAACGCCAATTCCTGGCTTTAGAGTTGTATTAACAGCTTCTTTTCTAAACTTCCTTTAGGCAGCATAGAGCAGGAGCGGCTTTACCTCGCGTAGACTTTTCCCCTTTCTGTTACTCTGCCTTCTCTTCTCATTTGCACCTCACCTTGGGTTTGCAGGGATCGTATCATGGAGTCTGTTCTCCGCAGGAGGGGCTTTTGCAAGGACCTTGCTAGAGCCTCCTGTCTTGCCGGCTGCCCTTTCACTGAGCCGTGAGTGCTCCCAGCAGCAGCCAAGAGGAATTTCCTGGAGATTTCTCCAGGATGCAGCTGTAAGTGCAACTTCGACACAGAATTTGTTCCAAATATGGTCACCTGCTGTTGTTTGGCCCCCTCTGACTATCTTGAAAATTTATTTTCTACCAACCTATTAACTGTTTACTGAATTATTTTTTTCAGGTTTTCTCCCTTTACAGTTGTGTATCAAACTGAGGCGTAGGGACTTGCAATATATTGTGTATATTCCACTTTTCAGGACGGAAGAGTGGAATCTGCTGTGTAAGAATTTCTAGCTCGTGATTGTTTCGACAGTGATTGGAGGGATATTATCCAGCTATTTTATGAACCAGTGGGGTATGATCAGAAAAAGAGTTTAAAGTGTAACAGCATTGGAAAGGATTTTGAAAGGAAGAAGTCCTAGAGTGGATGCTTGGATGGAATAGGAGATGTATAAGGGGGAGGAATGGTAAATATTACTTAGATAAAGTAAGAAGGTAATAAGTGATGAATGATCAACTGCTCTTAATTAGAAAAACTTATTTATACTTGGAGAAAAGGGAATGATCATATCAATTGCAGAAGTAATTACTTATTATATATTTGAAAACATTATCCTTGTTCAATTTTTATTGTGTTTACTGAGGGCCAAATAATATAGGAATCCTCTCTGAAGAGCTACTTAGCCAAAAACTTGGCAATATTCAATTTTACACTACAGAGAACAGAAAGATTAATTTTTCCAATAGCGCCATCATATTTTCATGTCTCAAAATAAGAGGTGTATATATGAATGTTTTAAATGAAGAGACTAATCATCTCAAGAGAACACAGCAAGTCTAGAAATCAAATAATAACGGCAAGGTAGACTCCTCTTTTTATACAGATTTAATCATGGACCTTTACCAATAAACTGCATCAACCTTTGCCTGCCTGCAAGCAGTGAAAGCTTGAGCTAACTGAGTATGGGGGAATTTAGCTCCTGGCGTTCAGATGGAGTTCAGCAGGGCCTATCCATTCCTACCCGTTAGCATTGAGTCCTTCTCTCTATGAATCCTAGATAATCAGGGCTTGGTTTTTCTCTGTTGGAATGAGAAGGTGAATGGGTGGGAGGCTGGGATGAGATTCTGTGAGTGCACTAATGATTAGTGTGGCCCTGATTAATTTTTAAAGTGTCATTTACGGAGATTGGCTGTACTAGCTGTCTTCTGAAGGCTTCTGCGCTTCATTTGCTGATGGGTTCATTTATAATTGTTTAAAATTTCTGTTGAGAGTTTTCTTTGGCAAAAAGCATAAATTGTGAAGAAAATTAATATGCAGTCAGTCATCTCACTACAGATGGTGATATTTGTAAAGCTACATAGGTTATATATAGTTGTCAAACACTTGCGTTCAGATGCTTTTGTTTTTGTTCCAGGAAATAAAATGTAGGTGTAAAAATGTATGGATGTGCAGTCATTCTCTGAACAGCTAGATGATCTTGTAAACAGTAGCTTCCAGTATTAAGTTTCACCAGTGCTGTTAGTTACAAATAATTCATGGAGTTAAAAAAAAAAAAAAAAAAAAACCTATATTCGGATGACTTTTCCCCTCAGTCTCTGATGTCTTAGTGTGTACAAGCTAAGTGTAAGGAGATGCAACTGATTTTGTGACAGTACATGAAGTCTTATGGGGGAAAATAAAGCTTTGATTTGGAATATAATTAATAGTTCCTTTAAATTCTATAGAAATTTGATTTATGGTTATTGATTTATGGTTATTAACAATCAAAATGATAAATTTTAATCTTCTGCCATGTTTTTATGGTGATGATATACATATTTGAATTTCAAAAGGAATTTGAAAACCCAACTAAAAAAATTCCTTTGGAAATCTGAGATCTTCCCCTGTCACCTTTCCCACCTCTTATCAATCTACCATGCATTCTTTTATGATCGCAGAAATTACAGTGGGAAAATTAATAAGAAAAGAGAACGCTGTCAGCTGTTCAACTTCGATATAAAGTCAATTCAAAAGACGCAGTTGGTGGTGTTAAATTTTTACTTGGAGAAATCCAATGAGGAGAGTTGATCTTGATGAAAGGAAGGTAAATAGAGATGCTTTACAAGCCTTATATTATAGAGTTCTGTTTTGATCATTCTTTTTTTCCTATTGCTTATTGAACCTACTTGCTTTCTGTGGTGCCTTGAAGGGAATGATCTTCTACTTGATTGTCTATGTATTACTCTAAGACAGCTGAAGACATAGAAACCTACTACTGAATGCGTAAGACATTTTTCTAGTGGAGAGAAGTAAGTGGGAGGAGAGGGTAGAGAAAGATCTTGACATGCTGTGTGGCATACTCGTGGCAAGAAATGGGCATTCTTCTATAAAGGTAAATATTTTAAGTGGGATGATAAACCAGGATTGGGAAGCCTGGAGCATCACTTCTGCAAATTCACGTAGCGGGCTTGTGGTAGAGCTGAACTAAATCTCAGGAGTTCCAACCTTTACCGTAACTGTAGTGATGACAACCTTCCTTTTATCATGCCAAAGAAAAAATGCAAGAAATGCCAATAGCTGATGGAGCATAGGTGCTGTGGAATACAACGTAGACATGGTGAAGCTTAGGTGCATGGCATAGCTTAAGTTTTTGAGATATGGAAGTCTCAAAAACTGTTGCCCTTTTTTCAGTCATCTTGTGAAGCAAATAAAGGACTGAGAACTTTTAGAATTCATTTACTTACTCAGTAGATCAAAATAAGGTATCTCTTGTCAGTGTTGGTGAAAAGTGACTAGGGTCTTGAAAGGACTTCAGGAATAGATTTTGACTTGTTTTTCAGTCAGGATCAAATCAGTGTCCTGTTGTTGGTATTTTGTCTGCGTATCTCGAAGAATTGTAAGAGAAGCTATAGGAGCAAGAAAAACCATCAACGTTAGAAACGCTCATAAAGATACTTTCAACATTCAGGTAGAATTGTATTGAGGACAAATGATTTTTTTCTTTTGAAGTCGGACAGGCTGGAGACGGCATCAAGTTTTAAAGGCTACAAAACAGAAAACAGAGATGATGCTACTGATTTTTCAAAGGCTGATACCTTTCAGCTGGATTCACCTTGCTAGTACTTGTGCTGTAAAGCTATGGCAGGAGTTGAACCTATCCCATTTTCTATATGTTCTTCCATGTTGTCAGTTTTCAACTTGAATATTTGGAACTTTCCTTTTTCAGGTGAGTCAATATTAAGAGAAAAGTGAATATTTACATTTATTCTTTGGTATTTTTGAAAATCTTAGCTTGCTACTGATAAATTAAACCAAGCTGACCGCACTAATTGCAGCTGGAAGGCTTCCTTAAGGCCTGGAAGCTGCCCCGCAGAGTGATAGAGGCCACAGGAAGACCTGCCTAGCACTCATGTCCCTGTACTGATGTGTTACGTGCTTGAGTGTTTATTGTAAAAAGTCTAAGGTTCAGCCAGTCCACAGATTCTTAAAAAAGGCTGCCAGCAGCAGTGACGTAAATGTCGCTTCTGGTCACTGAATTTTACTGTGACTGATCTGCTGGTATTTGGACTGAAACTACCGAAGTTATTGGGAGTGTAAATTGGTGTAAATCCATTAACTTTTTTGGAGCATTTATAGCGGGACCAGGCTGAAGTTACTGAACAGACAAGTCTTCTGTATCTTTTTTCTCATATTTTTTTTGATAATATTTTTGATGATATAGAATGAAGAAATTCGGTTGTGATCTCAGCTACATGGATGTGTACTTTGGGAAAACATGCTGCTGGGTGTTTAAAGAAGTGGCAGGCTTTCAGGCCACGCTCCAAATCCCTCCCACATATCTGGAGATTATATAATCAAATCCTGTGTGTGTTTCATGTCAGTGGGACAAAGTACAAACAGCACGGTGGAATTAGTTCTTCTCCTTATATAAAAGGAGGCTGGGAGCTGCCAGATTTTGCAGCATTATTACAGCAGAAGTAGCAGGAAAATTTTTTTTTTTGGGGGGGGGGGGGGGCAGGGTTTAGATGGATTGGATCCAAGCTCAGCACAGGGCAGTAGGCAAAACTCTCTGGTCCAACATTTTTCTGCGTAGTTAGGATGAAAATGAGGGGTAGGCAGGGAAGGACAACTTTCTCTTCTTTCTGCAGGTGGTCAGAAGTCAGTCATTGTGAGGCAGCTTTGTATCTTCCCACAATTTTGAAGAAATGCAATGTAGTGAAGGAACATCTAAGCACTCTAGTTTAAGGAGGGAAAAAAAGGGGGGGGGGGTTGTTTTATGTGCCATTTGTGATTTGCCTCTCTAACCAGCAATGATCATGATTTATAAAGTACAGGAAGTTTCTTTAAAAAAAGTGTGTCTCAAAACCCTACATATTTAAAGTTTCTCTGCATCCAAAAACTCTCAGTTATTAGAAATGCAGACTTGTGTTATTTTGAAAAATATTAACAGGAAATAATTCTACCAAAATTTTGGGGTACATCAAAAGCAGTATGGGTTTTAGCCTGCGTTTACTCAAGTTTTCAGTTTCTCTGGCTCCCTGAGCAGCAATGTACTTTTGGCACGGCAGGTAGCGTGGCAAGCGACCTGGTTTAGGCACTTTGGAGTCAGGATCCAGTCCCTCCTTACAGCCAAGGCTTTTTTAGGACCTTGCTTTGTTCTGTAGATGTGTTCTAAATTATGTGCTGAACAAAATGTTTAAATAACATAATCAAAACTATTCAACAGAAGGCTACCCCATTAGCCTTTACTATCTTATCCCTTGTTATGTTTCTCTCCCCTGCCTGTTCCCAAGTAGGCTTTCAGATAACAAGGAAGTACAAAATCCTTTGTATTTAATCTGGGTGGGTTTTTCTGAGAGGCACGTAGAGGAAGACGACCCAAAACACGAAACCTAAGCCTGAAGCCTCCCTCCCTGTGCACTCAAAAGTACTGTAGATCTTTGCTGGAGAACTAGCAACTCTAGTCATTGTTTTACAAATCAAGGTTGTATATTTTTTAATATATGGCTTCAGTCTAGAGATGCATTGGTGGGGGGGGGAAAAAATAGTGAATGACCAATTTCTTTATCTTTCCTCGCTGATCCAGATCCTTGGACAATTTGCAGTGGATCAACATGTATCAACATCTAGTATTAGATGGAAAATGAGCGTTATTCCAAGCAGACAAACTAGGACACTGCAGTCCACTGACCTGAGAGTTAATTGGAGTGGTAGCATGCCCTCTATTAGACGAATAATTGAGCCCTTACTGAAAATTCGGTTTGGACTTGTTTCAGTTCTGACTCACGTGCATTTTGGCTCCTGTGTTTGATGCACAAGGCGTACAGTACCTCCCTTAGCCTCTGCTTGCTGAAACGTCGGCTACCAGAAGGTCAGATGCATGCCTGGTCAGCGCTCTCCGAGGGTGAAAGTCCATATGCTGCAATAAATCTGAAGCTGGAAAGTTGGCAGACCTACAGCAGTGGAGAAAAGTTAGTTAATGTTAAACTGTTAGAGTATGGCAGTTTTTGCCTTGCTTAAAAAGTACATGCTGGCCTAGTAAATTCCCTGCTTGGGGCTTAGTTAATCAAGATATTTTAATAGCTCTGAAAGACAAAAGACCTATTTACTTTAATTTAAGCTGTTTATTTTGCTAGCATTGGATTACAATGTAACAGGATTTTCGTGTACGCAACAGCAGTATTGGGAAGGTATTTTCGTGAACCTGTTTATTTGATTATAACTGCGAGATTTTTTCCTGAGTGGTAATGCTCAGCGCAGAACTCAGAGCCTATCATTTTAAATATGAAGTTAGGATTATTTTTCCTATGTGCACCAGTTTTTGCATTTATTCATATTGAATATCATCTTCCATTTTATTGCCCAGTAACTAAGACATGCGAATTCTTCATAGCGGATGCTTGTTTGTTATGTTATGTACTGTCATCAGCAGACTCTGTCATCTCATTATATTCACTTCATGTTTTTGAATGTGTTGAAAAACAACTGGTGACTGTTTGATTCTGCCGTTCGTTTCCTATCTTTCAAGCCATTTTTGTCTCTGAAGGGAGTTTTCCCAGCATTGAATATGTTTGGTTTCACAAGCAAGTGACGGAGCTTGTTAAAGCATTTTGGAAATCCAAGTAGGCTGTATCTTGTAGGTCGCCCTTAAGCAAATGTTTTTTATTATTGTTATTTGATAATTCTTTAAGGATAAAGAAATTCAGTAAGTCATAAGGCAAGATTTCCCGTTGCAAAAACCGTCTTAACTTTCCCTCTGTGTACCCAGGTGCTTTAAATATCAGGACCCCATTTTTAAACATACGTTCCTCAAAAGGTGAGGATTTTCAGGTAGATCCCACATACTCATTTTATATGTTGTTGTTCCTGAATGTGGGAAATTGTATTTTCTGTCCTTTTAAGGGCAGTCAGAGTCTGATTGCCTATCTGCTTGTATATGTGCAACACTTCCCAGTAAAACCTCAGGATCCCGTGATGCTGTCTGGCCTGCTTTAATGAAAAAACATCTAACAAGATTTAAAATGAGCTACTGCCCTGAGTGAAATGACTCACTGTATTTAGTCTTTTATTGGCGGATTAGGCAGATAGGCCTTCAGATCTGAAAATTTCACATCTACTTAGCAATTGCTTAAACATGAGTTAATTATGGTGTGACTAAATGCATTCCTGATAGGAGTGCATGTGGTAGATTATCTTGGCAGAGACTTGATGAAATAATTCTGATTAACTGTGTTAATAGCAATACTAGGAATTATATTTTCTGATTAAATGTATTGTTTTTCTGATTTTTCTTTTGTCATAGCAGCTGTGAAGGCGATATCGTAGACTGGCATGAGGTGCTTTTAACTGTTACGTAACCACAGTGCCCAGTGCGACCTTTCGGTGTCTCTACCCGACTGGTTGAGCACAGATCTGAAAATTGCTTTTGTGGATACATACAATGAACGCTTAAAACTGCCAAGCTGTTTAAGGCAAAAATAATTGAACTTGTGGAGTTAAATTAGCATTTCCCTGTCAGGCACCAATGTGAAATGCTTGTCTAAAAATGTTACAGTACCTATTGGCTGTCATTCACATGCATCTTTCCAGCAGCCTTGATATACATGACAATACCTGGAGTCTGTAAATAAGCTATCTGAATTCAGCAGCACATGGTGTAGATGTGAGTGATTTTTTTTTTATGACCAAGTTAGTGTGGTGCTTTATTTTATGTAGATTTTGAGTTAATTGCCTGGTACTTTTGTCAAGAAATACATTTGGGAAAGATAAGGGGGGTCCCGGTATACCCCTCTCTGACATGCCTGAGGAATGGATGTAGCTTCACAGTTCGGGTCCGCTCCTGAACTTGATCTGAGACCACAGCTTCTTATGGTGGCTGGGTTTCCTAAGCAGGTTTTACTACGAAGGAAAAGGATCCAAACATTCAGGTAAGCTTAATGTGCACGTACGGTTTTGAGAAAAGGCTGAGAAGGTTAAGAAAGAAAAAACGATTCCAGATTTTTCAAGATTGGGAGGCTCAAGGAAAGTTGCTCTGCCTCTCATTTTCTTTAATTACATGGTCATACACTGCCTTCCCACAGGCCTCCTGCTTCGTCCTCAGTCAAGAACAGACTGATCCAAAGAATGCATTAGACTGCAGCGAAGGAGAAATTGCTCCCGACTGGTTTGTTGCTGAAATGAAAGATGTGTGCAGAAGAAGTCAGGGAGAGTGGGATGCGAAGGCACGGGATCCAGCTTCACTCAAATACAGTGTCCACGGCAACAGTCTTTGCTGTGTGATGCCAATCAAGTCAGAAATTTCATAGCTGAAACAAGATTCATTTAATTTAACTTAAGCTGGCTGAGTCATAGCTGGTTCAGTCTGAGCTTGTCACTGCTGACTGTATATAGATACAGTCGGTGGAAAAGAGTAAGTACCTCCAGAGGTTGATGCATCTGTTCTATCCCAAATAGACGTGTTAAGTTTGGACAGATAGCCTTCTGAAAGCACGTGCTTTATTCACTGTAGAGCAACTGCATGACTAGCTTAGACTTAGGCATCTAACAGTGGCAACATTAAGATAGCAAAAGATGAACCTTACCTTATTGATGATCACTAAGTATATGCTCCTCTTTTTCTGGCTATCCAGCTTGAGACTTGGAATCTGATCAAAATGGCACCTAGAATTTGCTCACATATCAACTTTATGTCTTTGCCTCAGTTCCCCATCTATAATGGGAATAGGAGTACCCCCCTCAACCTTGTTTTTATATGCTGTATATACTTTAATCTTGCATGTGTGCTCTACATCATGTCCGTGGATTACAGTTTCACAGTGACCTTCCCTCCTCTTATCAGTAGCCCAGATACCTCTGATCCTGGGCTTGATCTGATAACGTTTAATCTGCCTGAATTTAGGATGGCTGCATTACTTATGGCTGGCTGATCAGGTCAGTCCCCAGACTTGAACGTTAAATGCAGGGGGCTGTGTCCATGTGACTGGGAGACAAACAAATAGGAAGCTGTTTTATCCTTTTTTCAGTTGCCCGGGGCTCCTATTAGGAGCTAGAGGGTTGCAAGATACCACACCTGAAACTAATTACTGCCCTGGGACTGAATGTTACTTGTCCTGGGCATTGGGCCGATATAGTTTTTGGGAATAATTCCATGTTTGGAGCAAGAAGAAAACATTTCTGTAGGATTTTGATTTAAAAATAAATGCATAAAACTTTTCTGTGGCTGTTCTGAACTGCTCTTAAAATTCAGAGTAAGACAGTAAATCACAGTAAAGATGGATGGCAGTGTTTTAGATGGTCGGAGGTTTGCAACAAATAATACAGTACCATTATATTGCTTTTTATCGCACTGGAGATGGTATCTCCTACACTGGTAAGCCTACAACATATTCAATTGTCATGAGGTGTTTCACGCAGATCAGCGTTTAATGATTCTGAGCTGTTTATTCTGAGAACAAATGTCAGTTACAGATCTGCAATTATTTACTTCAGTGTTTAATATACCCTCCTCCTTCCTCTTGCTCTTTTTTCTTTGTCCAGTATATGTAATGTAGATGTGAGTTAAGTTGATCTGGGAACATTCAGTAACAGGCCAAGTACCCTGAGGTCAGATAAGGTTTCAGAAGTGATAATGTCTAGAGTTTGGCAAGGTTCAGGTGGATTTGGAGCTCCCATCACAATAATGCTAGCTATGTTACGTGCTTCTTAACATATATCCACTTCAGATGCACAATGCGGTCCTCTAATGGTGAGTGAGTTGTCTGACATGCCTTTAAGGGAGAGCGTGAGCCTTTTGGGCTTAGGGACAATACTAAAATTAAGTGATAGAAGTGCTCGATGGCTCAGATGTGTATGCGCATGTGTATTTTAGGCGTATGTGTTTATGGGCATTTACATACATGAAAAAATACAGAGTTTGAGTGGTGAGAGAGATTTTTAATTTAATGCCCTTTGCTCTTCTGCTTTAGGTAATAGGCTGTATGTAGTACTGACTTTTTAACACTGTCTGGTAGCATGGCAGTTTGGTTGCCATGTGAATATATATCTGCAGGGGAAAAACTGAAAGCCTATTGTTGTAGTTTAGCAAGTATTCTGTGGTTTCCTTCAGAAAGGATTGTAAATTGCATTTTTTGCATATTAAAGAAGCAGCTACTGCCCTTAAAATCACAGATGCACCCTTATGAGTGTTTTATAATACACATGCACTGAAGTTTCCGAGAAGCCACAGTAGATCCTTTTCCCGTTTGTATTTCACAGATTACCTGTCTGCTGTTTGATAAATACTCTATCTTTAGGTCACATAGCTTAGTAGGGAAGCCAAACAAGGAAGAAGAGATCCTGGAAAGCTGACATTTTCTGTGGCATTTATTAAAATCACTTCCGTAAGGGAAAAGGGTGGAAGGCCCTTTAGCCATGCAGTGAAGAAGGGTAAGCATGACCGGCTCTGCTGGCTTGGTGTAAGGGCTCCTGAGAACTGGAGTCACTGTTACGGAGTTACTTTTTTCCAGCTGGGAACAGTTGAGTTGAGCTCCGACTTGTATGCCCAGATTTGTAGAACATAGCGCATCTTTAAAGTCACTCCATTTCTGACTGATTTTTGTGGCAATAATGTCTGTGTTCTGTAAAACGGTGAAATGAACAGGCCTCAGTGCAAAGCTGCTGATAATGCTTCAGTCCAAGGTTAAGGTTTATAACGTCAGCTCAGCTGTGGCATGATGATGATTATGCTGCTGACTGTCTTTTTGTATTAATCTGTGTCTTCAACAATTGGGTTAACCCAGCACTCCTGCTGACTGGTATCGTGTCTTTGACTCAGTGACAAATAATTCTGTGCCAGCTGCTAACCTCTGGGTTAAATCTGTAGCAAGGGGCTACGATTACAGCCATCCTCCCTTGTGGGATTGATAGCTTGATGCTGCTTTTCGTAGGCAGCATGTTAGTACTTAAATGTTTTGAAAAAGCAAGTAAAATCATCTGGAATAGCAACAGCTGGTACCATTTGTTTAGATGTGTAATGACACTGTGTTTACATCTGTGAAAGATTTGCAGGTATAATTTTAAGTGATTATTTTACATTAAATAAGAGAACATCATAATCTAATCTTTTTCTGATAAATTTATGGGAGTTTTCTTAAGAAAGAAGTCTTTCACAGTTGTTCATACGCTGTCCTGTCTGCCTTTGGATCTGACAAGGCATAGTCAATTCATTTTAGTGTGGTGTATATGTGATGTGCAAATACAGGAGGAAAAAGGAATTCATGGTACTCAGTGTTGCTAAGGCATTGGATGAATGCATACATTTCTGTTCAAGGTTAATAGGACAGCAGTTTTGTTAGCTTTGTTGCTATGTATGACTAAGTGGGCCACCGAGTGACATTCAGAAAAGGATCTGAAAGAGCCTTGTAGAAGTGTGTATTTGGTCATTTACACACCAATAATTTGGAGAAAACCAGAAAATGGAAAGTGTGAAGGAAAGCGCAACTTGGGCCAGGAGAAATGGTATTTTAAATCACTGTCCTCCCGCAGGGAGGGACAGTCACGGAGTGGCACTGGGGCCAGGGAGGATAACAGAGCCTGGGAATCTAGCGGTGGAGTTAACTGTGAGGTTTTGGGACGAAGCAGCTCTCTGGAGGAATGATTGGAGCCCTTAAGATGCGCTTCACCGCAGCAAAGAAACCCCAAAGGCTGCAGCTCAGGTTCCTTAGAGTCTCTGAGAAATAATTATGATCTCAGACTTATTTAAAATGCAGAATTAATTGTGCTTTCAAGCAGGAAGTTCCCCCCCCACCACCACCACCATTTCCTCTAGGGATCTTCTTGTACATACACATTTTCACAGCTTTTAGTAAAAACATTGGCAGTATCCCTAAAAGGAGATGGTTGGAGACTGTAGCAAATGAACAACAGGTGTGCCAAGCTCTTGTATTCTTCCATGTATTGTAGTTTTCTTTAATTCTTATACATCTTTTAAGATACGGAAAGAAGTATTTTGTACAATACTACAGCAAGCAGTAGGAAGGTACCAATTTAAATAATTCCTTTTTGCCATCCTCTTCCGTACACTTCCTATTCCCTGAGAAAATAAGTGAATTAAGTTCATTTCTCTTGTTGATTTTAACAGGAAAGTGTTTCTTCTGGAAAACCATAAATGTACAATATTTGAGTAGTTGCTTCTCTTTGCTTCCCTTACATTTCCATTCAGATGAGTGGTTACCTACTTCCTCTACTCTTAAAGCCAGTTTCAAGCGTTTTAGGATACTGTAATGAGGAAACATACTTTACGTTATACTCAAAAGCCAGAGAAGCAGTATTTTAGTGTGATATGCATGTATAGGCACAGCCATATATTTTGTGTTAAGCACTGTTACTGTGGACCATTCTGTTTAAAGAGTGGGGATGCTCTTGAATTAGTAAGAGCATAGACTTGGTGGTCTTTAACTACATACTGAATTGTTCATGTAACGTGGAGAAATTACCCTTTGCTCTCTGTTCCCTCGCCCCACCCCCAAAATAATGGGTTTGCTTTTTTTTTTTTTAATCCTTTGGTAACTTATGTGTTGATAACAACTTTTAAGCTTAATCTTTGCTTACAGTTAAAGCAAACACTAAAAAAATGCAGTTTTGGAATATATGAAAGATATTCATGAGAAGTTGAGAGGAAAAAGATTTAATAAGTGATGTCTTCTGTGTTCTAAAATTAAGGAGAAGTTTAGGAAGAAAAAAAAAAAACCTTTAAAGGCCGTGTGGTGAAGGATGATTGAATTTGCTCATGAGATGGGTCTAGCTGGGAGACACTGCCATGAAAAGGAACACGAAACCTGAAAAATGAAACAAAGCTAAAAATCTTTGATACAAACCTTGTTCAGCCTTGTTTTATGAAAAGTTATAGATACGGTTTTCCATCTAGAAGAGAAAATAAGACTTCTGTTTGACTGCTACAAACTGTGTTCATGGGAACTGTTGTATGTTATAACGTGGCTGACTGGTCTGGAATAGCTGTCCAGAAAGGAGCATTATTTGTCATAGAGAGCTCCTTTTATTTTGGAACTAATTGCTTGTCTCCCCTGAAGACCGATATCACAGGAGAAGCTGGAGCAGCAGAGCCCTGGGGTTGGAGCTGCTGGAGAAATGCCGTGCCTGTTTGCTTGTTTGGAACAGTGGCCAGAGAATACCGTAGCTCCTGGGTAGCAAAGATCATATCCAAATTTTTGCAGCAACATAGCCAAACCTGAAGGCGTTTGCCCTTCCAGCCACTTGTCTTCTGAAAGCCTTCCAATTTCCAACTTTGTTTTCTTCCCATCATCACTGTCATAAAGCACCAGAACTTCATCATTAACATTCTTTGCTCACAGGAAGACTACAGGCAAAAACACAGCTTAGAGTCGTTTTCGGTTAGGGTAGATTAGTTGCTCTTTACACTGGATACGAGGCACTCTTTAAAAAAAGGTACTGATAAATCTTATCATCTTTTATGCTGTGATTGCGTGAGGTTTGAATGATATGAGCTGTGGCTTCTGTGTAGTGGATCTTACGTCTTCTAACCTGTAGTCTGAAAACAGATGCATGTATTGTTAGTATACAGTGAAATCAGGACATGCAGTTCAGTTATTTTGGCTATGTGCCTTTGAAAGCTATGAAAGCTTCAAAAGGGAAAGCATCACAGGTTACTTTACTCCCCTTGCTTGACACATTCTATGGTTTTAGAAACCTATCCAAAATTATTTACAAAAGTCTGAAATGGAAACCTTTAGTACTAGATTCAGTCATATAGTTTTCCAAATGTTAGAGGGTATCTGGAGTCCTTTGCATAAATCATAGTGTGTTTTTTAAAACAAGTATAAAAAATGCATAACAATAGAGAATTTGAAGTTGCTTTCTTCAGTATTTGTTTCTTTTCTGCCTATTTTAATAATCTTTAGCTTTCTGCTTCACTGGACAGGAGACGGATGAAGGTGAACCCCTTCACTGTGGGGCACCCGTTTAACTCTTACCAACTCCTAAGGGAATTAATGTCTTTAGTCACAAGAATATATTTAGGGCAATGTTTTCATTACTGTGCGTGTAAATGACTCACTGATGTTAACTGTGGTGAGGAGCCCACCGGAGTAAAAGAGGAGCAGAAAGAGATGAAGTGCAAGGAGACTTTGGCGATTTATTCCAGCCTTTCTTCTAGGGCTGCAGGGCTGAGGCAAAGTCTCTGCTGGTCTGTTCCTGTGGGGCGTTATTTCTGCTTCCCCTCACACACGCGACGGCAGGTCTGGGTCGCTGAATGCTGGAGCAGCACCTCAGCCCTCTGTGTCTACCTGCAAGCCAGAGAAGTACCATCTTGGCCGGGACTGCTGGCAGCCGGCGCGCAGGGGTCCGGGCCTCGCTGGCTGCGCTGCGCGGTGTCCACCCTGACGTGTCCGTCCCCCCTGGACCAGCGCTCACAGCAAGTCTTTCCCTGGCCGTCCCAGTGAAAATCTTTCCCTTCACCCTGGCTACTTGTGGGTTTTTTTTTCCCCCTGTGTGTTTCCATGGTGATTGTTGTCTGTTCCCTTTTGATTTACGTGCTCGAAAATAGTCAGGCTTAATCAAACGTTGCTCGCTGCTTTCGTTCTTGTAAGTTCTTGATAAACAACTGTGCCGTGGGTTTGTTGTTCTTCCTGCGCAAGAGGCGCTGGGTCGTTGTCTCGGGAACGTCAGGTTGTGGGTATGGAAAAGGTGGCAAAGAGGTTAACTGATCTCGCTTACGTCCAGCCCGCTGCAGGTTTCCTGGGTGGCCAGCCCTGGACAAAGCTTTTTTTTTAATAAAAAAAACCTGAAGTCCATTTAAATAACTCTTTAAAAAAAAAAAAAACATAAAACTTCTAGGAAGAGGAGACATGGATTTATTTATTTTTAAGCAGAATGAGAGGTCATGAAATTGATATGTGACACGGCAGTTTTTTTCCCTTGATTACCATGGTGTTTGTGCAATGGGAGTGATAGCCTGTGGCCTCTCACCCTAAAGGGAGGGAAGCAAAGCAATTTCACTAGATTATTTCAGAACTGTGTAAGCATCAAAAAAACTGTTTTGCCCCGGTTGGGTGTTAGCTCATCATCAAATCAGCCTCTGAGCTTTGGTCCTGCAAACTTACCTGACTTCTGCTCTCTAAAGAAACAAAATAACATCTTAGCTTTGGGATAGAAGAAATATATTTTCCAAACTGCTGGCTGTGCTGGGGCCCCCTTGTGCTGCGGAGAAAGCGGGCGGCTGCGCTGGGCTTCCCCGGCTGGTGCCGGGCAGCGGATACCCGTCCTTCCTCCTCCCCGGCCTCAGTACTTCTGTCTCAATATGCTAATGAGTTGAAGAAAAAACAATTTGGGGGGGGGTGCAGTTTTAGAAAGGGTACAAGTGTGTCAGAATGATAACTGGGTTTTGCTGAGACTTTGTGTTTAATAGTTTAGGTTTGTTTTTTTTTTTTTTTGAAGGTTTTGTAGAATTTAGGCTAGAGGCCCCTCCCATCATCTGCTCTGACCTGCCTGTCAGCCAGTAACTTGCATCTAGTCATTCTTAAATTGAGCCTAAAACTCTTACTTGACTAAAGCCTAAAGATACTTGGCTGAAACAATCTTCTAGAAAAGGAAAATATCAAAATATGTTGAGTTCACATTCTTTGGGTAGCTTCAGTGACTAATCACCTTTTTTCCCTACTCTTTCTGCTTTTACTTGTCATGGTTTTTGTTAGGTGTGCTAGAGAGCTTTTAGCGCTTACTCATCTCTCTCTGTCAAAGTACTTGTGGGCTATGGACACCTCTTAATTTTCCTTTTGATCAGCTACATGTTTTGAACTTGCCAAGACTCTCATTTTTGGGCATTTTCTCCAGACCTCCTGCCGTTTGCGTAGCCCTCTTTTACACTCATCTGAACTTTTTTCATATCTGTTTAAAATGTAAGAACTGAAGCTGGATTCAGTATTTTTGGTACGCTCTTGATAATGCTTTTTAAAATCTTGTTTTGAAATCAAAAATCTAGCCTGGGCTTTACTCCAAGTCTGAAACTGGCTTATTCCAAGCCTGAAATGCTTTACGACTTTCTTCTTTTTATGGCCATATTTGAATGTAACTACTGTGGCTTTAGGAACTGTGAGATTCACAGCGCCCAGGGCAAATCTCATTGTGGTCTTCTGATAGTTAAACTTCAGTGTTGTTATGCATGTTCCACGTTAAGTTAAATGCAAAAATCTGCCTTTTTTTTCTTACAGAGTTAATGATTTTTTTTGACATGATAAATCAGGATACTCCTTGAGAACTAGCAAAAGAAAAAGATATTGATATTTGAACTATACAAAGATCATGGAAAATATTTTCTAGTCTATTTAACCTTTCACTATATAGTGCGATTTAAGGCTATCAGCTGTTGTCAGCAGAGCCTGTAGCAGAACTCCACCTAGCTCCAGTACAGAAAGATCAGTCCTAAGACTTCTGTATGAGAATCATAAATTTTTAGGAATCTTGAAGTCTACATCTAAGTTACAGATGATATCCTAATAAAGGTTTGCGTCCTGGAAGGAAATAAAGTCTAGCAAACTGTACTCTCAGTGGTGGCCGATGGAGATGGTTTGCGGGCACTTTTTTGTTTTGCTATTTGTGTGTCTGAAGCAAAATACTCCAAAATGCTGAGATGCTCGTTGTGGACAGGGAACTGGAACTGTGGGCAGGGAACTGGACTGGGCAGGTTAGGGGTATGTCCCAGCATGCAATCAACTTGTGATGTCCGTATTCAAAGCATCATATTGAGGGGGGGGGGGGAAGCATGTTTTTCTTCCTAACTTTTTTTCTAGGTTTAATTACCTTTACTTAAGCAACTTACGGAAATAGTTGTTATCGTTGGCACGGGCTTTTGAAACGTTTCAGAACTTGCATAGCTAGTTTCTACATGTAAATAGCATCTAGAAAGGTTAAATATTAATAATTTATTGTTCTCTGTCGTTATTATTAATTATAACTATTATAATTTTAAATTATTTTAAGACACTGAGTTACTGTATAAATTGTAGCAGTGAATTATCGTTTGTCTTGTCATTTTTTTAAGTAAACGAATGGCTCACAGGAAGTCTGAAACCAGAGTCTGAAATTAGTAGACAAGCTTATGACTCATGAACCAATATTTTTTGGAATATATTTTGTAGTGAAAGATTTTTGATTTGGACTATCCCTCAGATAGGGACTTTTTTTAGATGCTGATTTTTGGAATGCAGAGTAGCTGATGGAAATATTATCCACTTTAAATCTTTCTTTTGTAAGGATATGGTGAGTTACAGAGCAGACTGCTAGCAATGGAAAAATTTTGGTACAGATTTCAGTCGCAGCAATTTTGGCTCCCATGTTTTCTCCTACTAATAGTTGCATACTGCTTACTTGAATTTAAATCTCTTTTTATCTTCAGTTATTCTATTACAAAATGGGTAGGCCTTTCATATAGTGATTTTTCTGGTGACATTTTTGAAATGTGAGGAAGAACTACTAATAACACTGAAGCAGTAGGAAACTTTCTGATAGATAGTGCCCTTTGGTGATGAGTTAGTAACTTCAGCTATCTGTGTGTATCATCTGATACTGTTCCCTTCTAGCCTTAAATCCCTGTCGTGTTGTTTCTAATGGCAGATTTGTAAGGAAGAAAAGGATGACAAATTAAGAGAGGCCTTTATTTTCAAATTGTACAGTGGGTTAAGACATTACTTACTTAAGATCAACTAGAGATTGAAATCTTATTTGATTTCAATCAAATCCCATGCTTCAGTGTGGGAATGGCAGCTGCTGGTGGCACCTTGCAGAGGAGTCGGACCCCGCAGCTGCCCTCTCTGGCACTGAGATTCAGCTCCCCGGCCATGGACGCTTCTTCCTTTACCTTGTCCCCTTCAGCTGCTGCCAGGAGAATAACAGTTCATCTGAGCCAGTGTTTTTTCGATAGTCCATGTTTTTGTAGAAAGACTTTGTCATCAGTAGTGTTATTGCTTCGGCGTAATAGCCTTTAATAATGCAGGAATCCTACGTGGGCACAACTTGATTGCAAGATGTGGCAATGAGTTTCTCTTTCTTTTCAGCCCCAAGCAGGTTGTAAACCTGTACCAGGCTGTCATTACTCCCCCCGCAGGTGTTTTTCTAGAGGTGAAGGAGATAAATGCTTGACTGTTTAGGTGCAGCGTTTTGAAAGTCGAGCCCAGTTTCACA
Source organism: Struthio camelus (assembly GCF_040807025.1). Taxonomy (NCBI): domain Eukaryota; kingdom Metazoa; phylum Chordata; class Aves; order Struthioniformes; family Struthionidae; genus Struthio; species Struthio camelus. The sequence continues at coordinate 15,637,864 of NC_090943.1, read as the reverse complement.
TTACCGGTCCTATTTTGTTGATTGCATTTGCTTTGCTGTACTGTGGAGTTTATGGAAAAACTGTCTACAGTGAGATTAAAAAAAAAAATTTTTTTTAAAAATATACCGTCATCTATTTTGCTGTTTGATAAAAGATGAAGAGGATGGTAATAGATGATATGCTTTGTTGTTTTAAAATGCTGATACTCTTTAATTAATGAATTCAATTTTATAGAAAACTGTCCTGAAATAAAGAGTAATCATTATCTGCACTCTCCATCTCATTGGGTGTTTTTTTTCCTTCTCCGATTCCAAGTAAGGTGCAGAAAGTAAAATGAAATGTTATTTTTAATCACCGTCCTTTCAAGTCAAAACTTGTAGTAGTTAGATGGCCTTCCTAAAGTCTTGTGCAAGCCTGGCTGCAAGTCATGATTTCTGGGAGAATCGAAGCAACTTTCCCTTGTAATTCTAAGAGGTTTTTTTTTTTCCTTTGGGGTTTTTGGTATCAATAAGCCCCCTTTCTAACTGAAGGAAAAGAAGTCCGTGCAAGGAGTTGTTGTTTGTCTGTGTTTCTGGATGAGTCCTTGTCAGTGGGAAGATCGTGTTCGCTCCAGGTACCAGCACCTTGTGACGCTGCTTGTCTCATGGGCTGCAGAGTACAGGGAAACGGAAAAGAAACCACGGGAACATGAAGGGGAATAAGGCAGAAAGAAAACAAATTTATGGTTGTTAGCAGTGTGTTTAGGTGGAAAAAACGGGGAAGTGGAAGATTCAGTAAAATTGTAAGTGAAAGGGCAAGGAAGAAGAGAAGATGGTGAAGGGAGACGGAAGGCTGTCAATGATAGGACTTGTCCCCTGGGCAAAAAGCTTTTGTTTGGTTTTGGTAAGAGCCGAACTGTGATTTGCAGTTTTGCTGAGCTCTCATAGAGATACGGCAAGGGAGAGAAAGAGAAGTGCACAGAGAGAGGGTAATCACCTAAAACGAAGGTATCAATGCTCATATGGAAACAAGCATGAATGTCTATATCAAATGCACAAGAAAGTATATGCAGAGATAAAGAGAATTCAGGAGAACTAAGGTGGAAATAGCCACACTGGGGGAGCAAGCAAAATGATACAAAAAGACCTGGTGCTTTTAGCAGCATGCTTTCAAGTGGGCAGGGGCATATAAGGATTTTGAGGACCTGGTAGTGGAGTGGAATTTGGGAACAAGTAAATTCAAGGCATTTTAATCTTGATAGGGGAAAGAACATTCATGGACGTTTTTATATATGCTCTTGTAGGTTGGACTCTTTAACCCGGTGCGTATTTTTTTAGGAGTGTTTTCTTAGAAGTTGTCTTAGCAAGAAATAGGTCCGTCTCTGAAGTGTCAGAAAAGTTTAAAGTTTTCATAAATCTTGACCTTTTAAAAAACTCTGGCCTGGACTTAACTTGTTTACATTCAGCTGCAGTAAAACTACTTACTGTAATCATATCTATTCATGGAAACTCATTTCTCTACGGAGGGCTGCATATTTATTTTACAATACTTCTGTAATTACGTATAATAAGCTATGTTCCTGTGCTTAGCAATGGCTTTGGGGTATGAGTGGAAGAAACTAATGAAAAATGAGTAATTCCTGACTTCTTGTATACAGACTTCTAAAGCTACTTTATCTGTTTTAATCCAAAAGCAATTCTGACACCCGAAGTCTAATCCCAAAGCTGTGTTGATGCAAATGATTTGCATGCCAAAAAGAGCCACTTGTGTGAAGGGTGTAAAAAGAGTGGGCCTCAAGACTGATTTTGTTTTACAAAAGTTGCTTAAGAATGTAAACTTATTAAAAAGAATGACAAAATCTGTGTATACTGCTGGTTAATCATAAATGTTTTAACATACTATACTTTCTTTCTTTTTTCCAGATTTGAACATGGAATTCAACCCATCAGATCATCCACGGGCCAGTACGATATTTCTCAGTAAATCTCAAACAGATGGTAGGTTACTGAATTTATTACAATATTCCTCTTGCAGTTATTTCTAAACCCTTTGTTAGAATGCAATAGTCTGCATGCAGTAGTCTTTCAAGGTCTTTTAATATATAATTCAAAACCTCTCTCCCCCCCCCCCCCCCCCCCAAAATAGAATAATACAGAAAAACTTCCCCACTGCATAACATCAGTGGTGCAAGTGAAAGGCTTTTATAGGTATCCCACATCTTTAGTTAGTTAATGTATCAGACCTAGTAATAGATGGTCCTGTCATGGGTTGGATTTATAAGATCCCAAAAGTCATTGTATCAGAACTAAAAATATGAATAAGTTTAGTATAATTAAAAATAAAAAGTAATTTCCCTAAATGTAGACGTTTCTATGCAACTGTTTTTTTAAGACTCTGAACGATAGGCCGGGCTTCTGGGAAATATGTTTTCAGTATATATTCTTGAACAAGTGCCAGTTTACATCGCCTAAGAAAGACAGTCCAGTGTTTCTTCCAATACAGCTCATACTGTAAATGAGCTCAGTGGTGGATTTTAATAACAAAGCAACCTCCTCCCACCCAGGCATTCTCTCTTTTTCTCTCATTATGGATTCAATATAATCATTTGTTTTTCTGGAGTATTTTTTTTTATTCATAGATAAAGGAGTCCCTGGGGAATTACGTCTTTTAAGCAAACCTCTTGATAGAGTTAGTAGAATAGAAGCAAGCCATTTACTCTGGCTCTTTCATTCACTGTTGGACATGTATGACATATTCTTTTAGAAGCAGATGAGAATAATCAATGCAAAACACATTATTTTCTACCCAGACTTTCAAAGCAGTTTCTATATTGTAATTCTGATGGTTCAATATGAATTCTTTGTCTTTCTTTCTGCTGCCTATGAATGCTGGTTTTGATTTACACAGTAGATTGCAGTGTCAAGCACATCACTTTAAAAAAACGTAGTTTTCTCTTACTGTATATTTTTGCTGATTTTTGAACATAGCTAATACAAAGAGGATACATTTAGGCCCTCATCGAAGAGTTGATTGTGTGAGTACCTCTTCTGCCCTTCAGACTGTCCCTCTGAATTCAGCCCTGGTTCTGTCAATGCCTTATTATATGGTTTTGAATGGGATTTACCATCTTGATCTGGTCTGGTAGTCTGTGAAATGGGCATAATATTTCCATTGTACACTGTATTATGAGGATTAATACAGGATTAATTTATGTCTATTTTATAGTGTTTTGAGACTATAATATTACATGGATGCTACATTTTTCCACTTTCAGCTTATTGGAAAAAATGACAAATCCCAAAGTCCAACAACTAAAAAGTTAACCAGACCTGATGTTTATACTTAGTTGTATTAGTAGTGATTAATGTATTGCAATATGAAATTAATTGTAAGCATTTTTTTAAAATGACAGTTTGCACCCATGTCTATGAAAGTTTATTCTAGTTTAATATGAAGAACATAGCTATGTGAGAGTAATGAATTCAGTGAAACGCTGTAGAAACATTATCAGTAGGGATATAAAATCTGTTCAGCTATCCTTGATGACAGTGGGGGAAAAAAATCCAAGTGCTGTCTTGCCTGTACAAGAGCAAAAAAGATCCTGCAAACGTTATTTTGCCTGTCTGTACTTTTGGCCCATTGTGGACATAAGTGAGCTGTTAGGAGTTATCACACGCTATTCAGGAATGTTGCATAACACCAAAATGCAATAAAATGCTTGTTCAGGGAAAGTATAAGAGTCCTTTTGGTGCCTAGCAATGTATTCTGCCAGCCTGCTCTGGAGCCTTAGGTGGTCTCCATGGCATCTGAAGTCGGTGAAGAAGGGGAGAGCTTAACTGGCAATATTTAAAACACCTAATTTAGGCATGTATCTACCTCTCTGTATTGTATAGTGTTGGGATGGCCAGCCTTTTTCTAAATGAAAATCTTTCTGTAGGCAAGAACTGCAGACATTTGCAGCAAATACACAGGAGAGCTGAGGGACACCAGGACTGCACGTGTCATCCAGGATATGACAGTATGTCTTCAGTGTTCACTGACATATTTTTGCAGTGGGAGAGCACCAAGTCCACAACTACATTCTAGAGTGATTTGGCAATGTTGCATTCAGGCAGCTCCTCATGTGGATTTCTAGTAGCCCTGAACTATTATAGCTATTATAGCCTTGCTGATAATCTTGTGGTACTATCCTGGCATAGGAGCTGCACTTGCATTGCGTATTCTCCTTTTTCTGTGAAGCTAAGATACTAAGCATCTAATCTGTCCTGTCCCTCATAGCTGGTAGTCTGAGTACCTCCTTAATTACTTGAGAGTTCAGTGAATCTGAAGAAAAGTTTAATTGGATTCCTACCTAAAATAGCTTTTCTAAATGTTTCTGTCTCTTGTGGGAATTTTCAAGGTCCTAAATATTACATGAGTAATTCTTCCTGTGTAAGGAGCTAATAAATAGTATCACCTTTTATGTCTTTAATGTCTGTGAATGCTTTATGATCAAGTTTTCCCTTGCTTGCTGAACTTGGCCTGTAAACAGGATGGACAAGGTAATTGAGAAGTCCTGCACTATTTAGTGTGTGATGGTGGTTAAGACAGGGTTTCAAAACCGAAGCACTGCAATAAGATAACTTCCTTTCCTTGCAATAGCAAGAGGACAGTGACTGTTGTTTCAGGGTGCCGGTAATAGCCTTTTCTATTAGTTGGATACAGCTGTCCTCTTTTCCTAACTTGCATGAGGTTTTACTGGTTGAATTTACTGGCTAAAATTTGCAATATCAGTGCAACAACGTGCTTCAGACAAAAAAGCGTTTTGCAATACCTATTTATGTAGTAGGTAGAAGTGGAGCAGGTTGCACTTTTTTTTAATGTTAACCAGGACCAGTCTCCTGCTTCTCAGGCAAGATGAAACTAAACCATTTACAGATTCCCAAAATGTGAGACATTTCTATTGATATATAATTGTTACCACAAGGATATTGCCTTCTTTCCTGATAAGGCTAACAGTAAGATTGTTAATCGAAATTGCACAAAGGAGACTTCTATGACAGCTCAATAAAAAATACATATATATACATTTCCCCACTCCCTTTTATGGCAGGATAATATGTATTCCTACTGTAGTAAAAGTTCAACAGTAAAAACTGAAAGTGGCTGCAAAAATGAGAATAGGTCATTGACCTTAAAATTGGGAAACTCAAAGTTTGGCAGTATCTTACATCTCAGTATCCCCTTGAGTTCCATTCCAACTTCCAAGTTTTAAAACATTAGAAAGAAAATCTAAATTTCTGCATTTAATTGTTTACACTGGGACTTGAAATCTGTTCAGCTTAATTTCATCAAAAGGCCATGCTTGGAAGCCAAACGCCTGGAGTTGCAGTTGGGAATTTGTGCTAGAAAATGTTGGTTAATTAAATTATAAAGCTACATCCCGTGGTCTGCTGAAGACCATAGTGTGCCGTGCGAGCAGCACAAAATGTCTCTAAACCGACTGAAGTCAAGTGGCAGAGAATTTCCTCTTTACAGTAGTTTTGCTCGTGGGAAGCTGGCAGAAGTGGCTTTCTGGCCAGCCCTTGTTTCAAGGGGGGGGTTGCTGTGATCAGAGAAAGGCATCAGAGAACAGTTGTGACAAAATGGGTTTCTGCTATGGCTGATTCCCCATCAACATATGTTTCTTGAAAAAAAATTGAGCCTTGTGCTATGGCAGAGTGGTCCAGAAGCAGGAAAGCCCAGCTGGCTTCTTGCAGTGCCTCACTGGAGAATCAGGGCTAACCGTATTTCTATTATATGGGAAGAACAGGGGAAAGCAGGTTAACAGGGTGCTTGGAAGAACGTGGCTGCAGCACAAATGGCGTTTGAACAGGAGAGATGAGGGGCGTGTATAAATATATTCTTCTGGAGGTAGGAAATAATAAATGGGAATGAGCTGTGAGTGATATTCTTGCTTTGATAGATAACTGTACTTTCACAGGAAGCTGGATAAGTAGTAGGTACAAGGGAAAATATGGAAGAGAAAAAAGCTGAGGTAGGGAAAACAGCCTAGTTAAAAATAAAATTTGGGGTACATGTGCAGGCTGTGTTCCTAGGGTTTTGACCATAATAATTTTGTATGCAGTATGATTGCTTATGTAATGAATTCCATATTAAATACTTAACTGTGCGCAAGATTTAGCAGTTAATTGCTGTTAATTGTCACTTCTGTGCTTTACTAAGTTTACATGCAGCTTACTAGAATCATTTACTGCCTTTACGTGGCAGCATGCAATACTAGGAGAATACTCTGGCCATTCTTAGAAGCTAAGCACTTCCCATCATTATGTATGCTGCTTCCCTTTAGATTACTTCTGTGTCTTGCTTGCGGAAAATGCAGTGTGTGGATCTTAAGTGTAGTGCACTGTTTCAGCAGGGTTTCAAGTGGTTTAACTATTTACTAGACAATTGGAATTTTCCTGCTCTTCCTGTTTAATTCTCTTTCTTATACAATGTCCGTAAATGTGGATCTGAGCATGTACTAAGTGACATGGCTAACATTTGTCATGTGTGATTCTCCTTTCTGCTCCCTGGGAGGAAAATTATGTAAGGATTTTAAAACGTTTTTTCTTATTTTATTTTCATTTTATGTCTGCATTAAGCACAATTATTTCACAGTATTCACACATACAACCTTGCTTATGTGAGATTGCTTGCTTATAAAAATCACAAATAACGGCTTCTCATCCAACAGGGAATGGACAGGCTATCCTGCCATTGCCAACACTCTTATTTTGCTAAGCGCGTTGGGTTATATAGCTTTCGAATCATAGTACACCAAAGTGCATTTAATCACCTGCAGCATGAAACCATTATTATTTTAATCCCGCAGTTTGATTTATGCATTAGTTGCCTCTAGACTTGTATGCTTAAATGCTGTGGTAATTTCCCTGGAACAGAGCTCTCTATGGGGTGAGTTAATTGGGAAAATGTTTTTAAGAAAGCAAATAGAGTATATTTAATCAGCTGTAATAAGCATTTGTCTGACAATTAAGACTCTAAACCTCTCCCTTGATCCTGCTGTTTAACTTCTGAATATTTTGGCTAATAACTGTGGATCTGACTTGCAATCCTCACTTGTGGTCACTAGTTCTTACTCAACACAGTAATACTATTTTCATTATTACATCAAATATGAATAGTAGTTTCAGGATTGTCCCGATCATTGTAGAAGGCAGCAGTCTAATGCATGTATTCTTAAGGCTCCTCTATGGGGGTTAGTGCACAGTAAGCTATGGTGAGAATTTACTAACTCCATGGTGTAGCTATTTTAGGTACTTTCTTACCTGCAAGGTAGTACAGGCCACTTTGCAGCGAGGTACCTTGCAGGCAGGCACTGGCAGTGTCCATCAGGAGTATCCACACAGAGAACCGGTGACAGATGGCTAATACACTGTAGCTTACTGCATATTAACTTCCCCATGTGGACCAACTCCTTGTGAAGTACCCGACTAGATAAGTATTTTAATCTATCACCACGCTAGCAAGCATAAATGCTTTTAAGAGTACAGATATATGTTCTTCTGTTTTTGAAATAGAAATGTACTTGGTTAGCGCAAAAGCAATGGTAATGTTACACAAAGATGGCCTCCTGTACTTTTTGTTATAAATAGTATATAAGAAGCTTAACCGGGAAAAATAGTCATGTAATATTTCTATCATATTTTGTGTTTTTGCAGTGAGAGAAAAACGCAAGAGTCTCTATATAAACCACGTAAGTGAAAATGCCTCGCTATGCAGCTTTCTCCTTGTTGTCTATATTATACAGTAAATAAGAGTTATCACACGTGAGTTCCGTATTGTTGAGAGGGTGCTGATGCTTCAGATGTCTGTTCTGCATCAGGATCCAGAATTGCAGGTCTCTGCTATGTGAGCTAGTGGACTGGATCTGTTGGTTTGATGATAGTATCATGCTCACAAACCACTTTATGTGGGTAACTACTGCTTGGGACAGAGCTGCACACATTAGTATGATTTTCAAAATTATTACAGAAATTCTCAAAACTTTGAATTGTATTTGCATGTAAGTTTGTTTTTGGTGGAGCGTCTGTAGCCTTTCATATTTACATGAAAGGTTCTGAAGAACCTAACCAGTGTTGATGCAATGTAAATGTGTATTTGACATGTGCTACACGCTGAGTACAAAGTCAGATTTTTAATATGTTTATGTACTCTGGCCGTTTGTCAGTTCAGTTCTTATCTTATCCGTTTGCACAGAATTGCCAGCGAAGCCGAGAGCAAATCCCCCGAAGCCTGCTTTGGGTACAGGATCAGGCTCTTTGCCACTGTTAGTATTGTTGGTATTCCTGAAGCACCTGGAACCAGTGTGATTCCCAGTATTTCAAGCCTTGTGCTAAAAAATCTGGGATCAGGCCCCATTAAAATTGAAGTGGGAAAGAATTAATTGTCTCCCAAAGGCTATTTGCCTTTACGGTGAACTGGGGAGCAGTTCTCAAACTTTTCTCTGTCTGCGGCTATCAGCCATAATTTCATGAATCATTTTTAATCTGGGGCAGCTGTTGAAAGAAGCAGCTGCGGTTTAGAGCCTCTCCTGTCCTCCTTCCCTCCCTTTGTGCTGGTGCAAGTGTTTGTGCAGCTATAGGTAAAGTGGTTCCAGGTAGATTTAGCACAGCTAAAAGCTAAAGTGGATGTATTCCCAAATGTGATTCACTTCAGTGGTTGCACCCACAGAAGGGGAGGCAGAAATGAGCAGCTGAGTGGGGTGAGAAGGCGGGACTGCTTCATTTGTTGGCAGACCTGGTTTGCGCTGATTTAGGGAGTTTCTGAAGCTACAACCTAGCTTCAGAAGCAAGCTGAGATTTTCACAGCTTCACAAGAGTTAGGATTTTGAGAAAGTCATGAAATACTGTATGACACAAAATCTTGGGAACCGGCCATACTAGGTCAGCAAATACTCTCACATGCACTGTAAACAATGGAAACGTTTTAAGGGGAAGAGAAGGTGGAAGTACAGAGAATAAGTAGTTTGCATTGCAATTGTATTGTTATAACATTCTTTGTAAGGCTAATGCACGGGGTTCCTGTAAACTCCGTAATGTACGCTCAATTACTCCCAGCAGGCTTTTTAATCTCAAACTCATAGGGTTCGACGCAAAAAACCAAATATTCAGAAACGGAGAAGCAAGGTGGTAATGGAGTTTCTGTGACAATCCAGCTATCACAGATGAAAATCTCACGTGGCTCCAATCTTTTCAAGTTGTATGAAAGATATATTCTGCATTAGGCAGGCTGAGAGTGGGTTCCTCTGGCAAACCAAACAAAAATGACTAGAACAAATTCTGCTGTAAGCATACTGTTGCAGGCCCGGGAATAAAATATTCTTGGGCAACGCTGGGGGTGGGGAAGCAGTGCAAGGCTGGGTGTATCCCTGTGGTCCTATCAGAAGCCTGGGCTGAGCTCTCGCTCTTTCGGAGCTGTCACAGAAAAGGGCAGGATGATCATTTCAGTGGGGAGTTGTGTTGTTAGGAGCTGGCTTTTGCAGTTTATCTGTTTTATATCCTAAGCAATATACCTCTTCCTTTTTTTTTTTTTTTTTTTTTTTTTTTTTTAACGTTTGGGTCATTCAAAGCATTGGCTTACATTGCAGCAAGGTAATCTTTCCTCGCTTTAGGTTACTCTTACCTTCAATCTGACTTCCCTGTGCCTGTAAAATACCTCTTCCAAATTCTAAAGCCAAAATACCCATATGAAGCTGAAATCCTTACCATGGCTTTATCTATGGATGTCCTTACGCATTAGTCGGGTCGTTGGGCCAGTCGTATGGACAACGCATATTTTCAAATGTGGCCTGTGATATTAAGTTCTTAGTGAGATGTTTTGAGACATAGTTCACTTCAGCACCCCTGTGAGCGTTCATTCAGCACCTCCTAAATACGTAGGCTGCTAAAGTTGACGCACAAACTGGTAATCATTTCTGAAGTGGTTGCTGTGGCCTTATACATAACTGAGAGCTGTGTTTAGATTTTGAGACTGCAGGGGACCATCACAGTAGTCGTCTTAGACCTCCTTGTTCAAAGAAAATTGAGGAAATAGTTAAAGATTTAAAACAAGTGTCCGTGACAAATGATGGGTAGCATTGTGGTGTTAAGGAAATTTACAATACGCTCTGTTGGTTGATCAGTTCTTCTTCACTATTTTTCATGTATGTTAAGAAGTGCATTTTTCACAGGATCAATTGCAGTGCATTTGCTTCCTTACTGATATGAAGTGCTGAGTCTCCACATCTGCTCTGGAGGAAACAAGCCAGAGGACGTGAATTTGGGAGTGTTGTCTTGTCTTCCTTGAACAAGAACTCCTCGCTGTAACGCAACGTGCCGCTCTTTTTGTATTTTTCCCATAAGGTCTTTTTTTTTCTTTTATAAGTCTGGATGTACTTATTCTCCTTTTGTGACAAATAACCGGAAGATTAGCAAAAAAAAATATTTTTATCCTTTGGAGCTGTATTTTATTGATTATTTTACAGGCAGAATTGAACATCTCCCAGTCAGTCAGGGTGCTAGTACGAGAAGTGTCAAGAAATGTTTTGCTTTCTCTTTTCTAACAGCTTGTCTAGCTCTGTGGAAAAACAGGTAGTAGTTTACACACTGCAGTTTCCAAATACGATGTATGAAATAACCTAATTTCTATTTTAACTAATGAATTAAAATTGACTCTTTTTTGATGACAGGTAATTTGTGACAGTCTCAGGAATAATTTTCTGGAAGCTTCCAGGAATGTATATCAAACAGTTAATTTTACTTGTATTTTCCTGTTATGTTTCTCACTTAAGAGCGCACTTTCTCGTCATCGCTGCGTCATTGTTCTCCTCCTTTTGAGCTTTCTCTTGTTTGTAGAATATTTCCATTGGCTGAATAGTTTCCTTTCACCCCCAAGCACAAGTAGTGGGTTCTTGCTTTGACTTACTACATGTTTCTAAGACTGGTAGTTGCCGAGTTTTAGATTTGACCTTGTTGGTGGGTGAGATGGGAGAATCCAGCAGATGCCCTTGTTTTGGGTGGGCAAGAAAAGAGAGAAAGAATGGGAGGGGGGATGTGGCAGAGTGGAAAGCAGCCTCTCAGTCTTCCCATGGGGATGCGGGCTTGGGAGGGCGCTGCATCCTCTGCACAGCCACAGCGATCGTCTTTGTAGGGGGTTGGAAGTAAGCGGCTGCATGAAGGAGTTACTGAGTCATGGCGTATCTGGCATTTTTGCTTTCTTCCAGCCTATACTGATTTCTAAGCAATTGCTCCTTTCACGTTGAAGTGACAGTTGTGTTTTTTTTTTTTTGTTTGTTTTGCCTTTGATACTGCCTTCAAGTGTGCGTTTGTCTTTGCTTTTAATCTGCTTAGTCAAGCTGCTGAGGGGGATAAAGATGCAGACTGAGATAGAGGCACTTCCTTTTTCGGTGAGGAGAGGTTGCATCAGTATCTCTGCCTGGGTAAGGAAAGCAAACAGGAAGATGTGTTTCATGTGTCCACTGGGGGAGGGTAGAGAAATGTTAGTGGTTGCAGTAGCTGGTTTTCTGTAGTAGGTGGTGGGTGTGTTTTTTTTTTTTTTTTTTTTTTGCAGGGGAAAGGAGCAGCCCAGGGGAGGGAGAAGTCGCATTTCTCTGTCGAGATTTACTAGATGTTTTCCCCTCCAGATAAGATGAAAATGCTTCATTTGCTGAAGAACTTTCCTCCTCTTCTTTGACAATATATACTTTTAAAATCTAATCTGTATTTAGAAACAGCAATATCCAGTAAAAATAAGGGGTAACTTTTGCATACTGGAGTATTTCTGAACGAAGATAAATCGTGTGGAGAGGGATGTAATGTTTCTCTTGAGCGTTTTGTGGATTCTGAAGTTAGGATCAACTTGGGCCTTGGAGCAGCAGCTTCCTTTCAGCAACCTCTTGCCTAGGGATTTGGAAATGGCTTCCACTGTCTAGATTCCCAGGAACTGTATGTTCAAATTCCAGCAGGCTTAATATCCTTTTATCAAGTAGATAAATTAACTTCTGAGTATAGAGCCAAGTTTTTCAGTATCCTGGAGAAAAGTTCCCAGGCATCATTCATGTCAGAAACTGGGTGCCTATGAGTGATCCTGCAATGATTTACGTGGTTAGTCTCCCGCTTATGGGGACTTGCAGAGAATGGAGGGATCCTTCAGTGTACGTTACATGGCACAAACAATTTCTGTGAGCCTTTTTTTTTTTGCATTCTTGAAATGATGTATGGTATTTGTTCCTGCGTAGACTCCAGATTTTCCTGTTAGAGTGGATAAAGAGGCCGTTCTGCTTACTGAATGTAGAACTGTTAGGCAGGTGACTGGTAATCAAGTACTTTCAGCTGGTGATTGAAAGAGTAAATATGGTACATGTTGAAACGGGAAGACAGCCTGAAAATGACTTTAATCCATGAAGAATGCAAAGCACAACATAAAATATGAAACATTATTTTTGTTAGGTGGAATGCCTGAGGCTGGCTATTGTAAAGGTTTATAATTGCTGTCCAAATTCTTTAAGATATTTTAATTAACATTGCTGACTCAAAGAGAAGAACTAGATAAACTGCAAGATAGACTAGAGGCTTCTCAGGTGCTATGGCAGCATCTCTCCTAGAGATTGCTTAATTTGTTCTTTTCTCCTTTCGAATGGAAGATCGTAGAAAAACAGGTCTGGAGGGGGCCTTTGTAGGCCATCTGGTCCATCTGGCAGATTCTCTAGACCTATGTCGTTCCTAACAGATGCTGTTTAATATGTTTTACAAGCTTCCGATAAGTGAGAATCAACAGGTTCTCTTTGCTGCCTTACCTGAACTGACTTTTTGAAATGGTTTTCCTGATATCTGTAAGCCCATTGCTTCTTTTCCTGTCCGCCGAGAAGACGTTTACTTCCCCGATCGTTCTCATGGCGTTAAATGATATGAAGTGGCAAACTTTTGTAGGGTGTGAAACAAATGTTGAAAATAACCTTTAAGGGGAATGACAGCACAGAGGAGAATTCTTTAAAAAGGTTTACTATATAATACTTGCTGTGTTGGGAGACTAGCAAAGCCCCTTTGGTCCCATTGCCCAACACTAGCAATTATACGCTATGTAAATTTAAGCCTTTGAACTGCTTTTAGTGTTTGAAGAAGTATCTAGTCTTTTCAGGTTTGTAAAGAAGGATGCTCTGTATTAGTAGTTAAGTAGGGCCTGTGTGTGCTGCAGAAGAGTTTTCCAACTGTTGTTAAGCCCTCTTAGTGGTACTCTGACCTAGTTCCCTATAGTTTGTATGAGTAAGGCCAAGCTATGTTTGCTGAGACCTTAAAAAACTGCAAGTACAAATCTAGGCTAAGTCGTCGGTTTTGAACATTATGAAAACTTCAGTGAGGCTAACAACTGAGAACAGGGTTGAAGCACGTCAAAGAGTGCTTAGGTACTACGGATATTGCCTGAGAGTAGTTTTTATGGTAGATGTTGTCAGAGAAAACAGTACAGTGGTGTGGTTTCCTATAGATTTTGTTCAAGTAAACCCCCCCTCCAAGCATCCAGCCACTAAATTTGTAAATTTGTGCTTAGGCAGGACAGTGCAGTAAATGCAAGATGAAAACAAACGCAGAGTTTTACAGAGCAGTGCAGGGAACAGTTTACTTGAATTTGGAATTAAGCACTGCGCTGACCTGTAAAATCATGTTACCTCTCTGCAAAACGGTGTCAGAACTAAGTCATGCCCTGAAGCAACAGAAGATCTTTAAGATAGAAGCCTCTCTTTTCAGAAGTCAGAAGCAGTCCTAGTATTTTTGCTTGTGCTGTTACCTGGCTTCGCATGTACTTCTATTTGCCACTTCTGCCTTTTAGCATTTTGGCCAGGCTCTGCCTTGAAACTATCTAATGGGCAAGTCTCCGCAAAGGGGTGCAAGCAGACCTCAATTTTTCCATGAGGGAAATTCTATTTAATAGTACCTTTTACAATCCTGCAATAACTTACATCTGGTTTAATGGAAAAAGAGACAGTACTATTATTATTTAAGAAGGAAGCTGCAAATTATCTTTCAATCAACAAGTGGAAAGGAACAGTGAAAAACTCCTCTGCCCAAGCTCCAAGCTGCCTGGCTCAAAGTCAGTTTTGGTATAAAGCTGTATATCTTCATTAGCAAAGTGTCACGCCCAGGTTAACAAATCTTGCTGCGAATCAGGGCAGAGTGTTGCTAAATAGCTTCCAGGACAGAGCTGGCTTGTGCCAGTTCTTGTCAATTTTAAGTGTAAGCATGGATCAGTACGCACCTGACCATTACACGTTTCTACCCGGGAACACACCGAAATGACTATTTTAGCAAAAGAAATAATAATGCTTTCCCTTTCCCCACAAATTTAAGTTTAATTTCTGAATGATTTTAAAATGAAGCCCAAGAGAAATTCATCCTTTTGTGTATCCACAATGCGAACTAAGTAGGAATCTGTTGTGATTCCTCTCATAGCAGGTGTGTAAAACCAGTCCTTGAAGCTCGTCTGATTTTTACTTAGTTTGCCTGCCTTTTAGCTAAGAAAAGTAAAAGATCAGGCAAACTAAGCCATTCTGTTTCGGATAAGGTACTTTCTGTGTGTAAGATTCAAGCAAGTCATATTGTTCAGACATCTTAAAAACAAACCGAAGAAGTTATAAAGGACATTTCTCCATTGTACATCTTTTTTATAAAGAAAAAGTTCCACAAAACAAGTATTATGTTATCCTTGTGGCCTATCTTGCGGGCATTTCTTGAGGAACTTATTTGGTTGACATGAGAAAAATCTTAACTACTTCTGGAGTAAAGAGCTACAAATCCTCTCCACCGAAAGATGTCACAAAATGGTAGAAAATTGGTCTAGAAACCATCACAAGAGGTTATTTACAATCATCTCCTGTCTCAGAGCAGAATCATGTGCATCTAAGGCATTCCTGGCATATGCTTGTTTTACCTGTTCTTTATAATTTCCACTGATGGAAATTCTATCACACTGCTCAGGTCACTCAGACTAGAACTTAACTGTCCCTGCCTCTAGAAGAGTGTTTTTGCTGTTACCTCCTCCCACTGTTTCATGTCCAATCTTCATTTCCAACCTAATGTTCAATGCCAACCTAATGTTCTTTATCCTGTCTGCAGTGGTCATGTAGAACAATATGCTCTCTTCTTTGCAGCTCCCTTTAACATGACTTGAGACCATTATAATTGCTTTGTTCCTGGAGAAAACGTCTCCAGTCTTTCAATTTTTCCTTCTATGTCACAGTTTTCAAACCTCTGATTAATTTTGCTGCTAGCTCCTTTGACTCTCTCAAATCGATTTCTTTCTTGAAATACAGTGCTCAAAACTGGACATAGTATTCCAGCTGAATAGAGTCAAAGGATGTCCCAGCCTGTTGTGTAGGTGGTAGCTCTCTCTATAAATCCTGTGGTTTGGATTGGTGTTTTCCTTTTTTCCCTAAAGGAGTGACATTGTTGTTACGTGATCTGCACATGACGTTTTCTGAAGACAGCCTGGACAGTTGTTTGCCATACTGTATTTACACAGATGATTCTTCCCTAAATACACAGCCCTGTGTCTATTCTTAATGGATTACAGAGATACATGTTCTGCAAATCATTCCCAAGTTTGTCAAGATCATTCTGAATTGTCACCTTGGTTTCTGTTATGTTTTTAGTCCTCCACAACTTAATGTTATCTACAAAGTCAATAAAGAAACTCTTGATTCTATTACAAAAGTTATTAGTAAAAAGTTGAGTAAACCAGACCTCTGCGAAACTTCCCTTATTTTTAAGCCTTCCAATTTGACAGTGATCCCTGGGTTATCCAAGTAACTTTTACCTACCACGTTTTCTTTGTTTTGCCCTTTGAGAATTTTGTGTGAGAAGAGGTCTGAAGTCTTGCTGAAGTTAAGATGCATGACAAGTACTGAATCTTAGCTTGGGTACAAAATATTGCTAGTCCAAGTTAGAGTATATATGAAGTGGATCCTGCTGTTTATGCACAAGCACTTCATATCAATGATACGCTTTTAATTTGTAAATATTTTTAATAGCAGTGATTGTCAAGGCTCCACATGTCTTGTACTCATGCGCGCGTTTCCATATGAAGATCTACACAAGGAGTTCTGCCACTCCTTTCTTTCCCACTTACCACCCGTAATGATGGGACAGAACCTAAGAAGAATCCAGTGTTAGAAGGTTTTGCTAGTTTCTTCAAAGGCTCTCTTATTGTGTCTCAGCTCTTCTGATTTTCTCTTGTAAGACCCTCACTGACTTGTCTAAACTGAAGATTTTTGCTGGATTTGAAACGTGCAGGCATTAAGCTCCTGCATAATTTTGGGTGGACTTACTCCATTGAAATGGATACAGTCGGGGGGTTTGTCTGCCCAGGACAGTGCTGTATACTGAGGTGATGCTTATTTTCCACAAGAATAGAGAAGGTTCATGTGCTGCATTTTGCGGAGGTTCAGAAGTGCCTACTGATGGGACTATGTGGCTTTAGATGTCTTCCAGGTTAGTCAAGTGTGAAACTGAGCCTGTTTCCCAGTGTTTTGGAAAAGGCAGTCAATCAGTTGCCTGGCATAGCATATTACTGCAACTGGAAGCCAGACGTTGATCTACTGATAGGCTGGTTGTTCATGTGGCACAAATGTACGTGTTTATACCCACTATAGTAGGTTTACACTCAACATTGTTTTTCTAAACTGGGAAAGGTACCCCTTAATGCCTAGTTGTTAGGACTAGAAAGTGAGGCATGAGACACCACGTACCTTCTGAAGTGGGAAAAGTTCTGACCCTGACAAAGTGTGATGTAGGTTAAAAACCCTGTTGAGTACTGTGATTTGGTAGTTTCAGAAATAAGGTGCCTGGCTCTCATTTATTGACGTGTATCAAAATGTAAATGCTGTTTACATTTAAAAGATGTAAATCTGATTGTGGAGTTGCTACAGACTTGTTTTCACTCATGCTTATGTTGAATGAATCCATTCTATTTAGCTTAAATTTTATCTAAACCTTTAAAAATACTGACATTTCAGTGGTAAACTGAGAGCTTTCCATGTGCTTTTTTGATGCTGATATATCTGTACTTCTCCTGTTTTTTCAGCCACTGAAGAGTCCCATTTTCAGTGGTTTTTAAGTTGCTTTGCTTTTATCATGCATGTGGAAGGTACTGAACAATCTAAGCCAGAGATATGAGCTAAGAGATGGTAGAATAAAAGCTGAAGGCATTTTCTCCATATACATCAGTACTAGACGCTGCATTCGATGCCTTCATCGCTTCCGGTGCTTTTAAATTCTGTTTCTGTTGTCTTGCTTAGCATGTAATAGCTTGGAATGTAGATGGGTTGTGAACCTCCAAATCATTATGAAGTACCTTTCCAAACTCCTGGAGAATTTTTGAGAAGGGATAATCTTTTTCATGTTACTTTTTCATTAAACTCTCACTTTCTAGAAAGGCAGATCAGCCTGCAAATTTATTGATCGGGTAGGAGACCTTGATACAGTTTGCTGGTGAACTTTTGAAATCATTTGAACATAATGTTTGTACAATTGTAGCATCTTAAGAAAATGATTTTTTTTAATTAACAGAAGACTTAGAATACTCTTCTGTTCATAACTGGGAAAAATAAGAAGAAAGAGAACACAGATCCATGCAGGTTTTATCAGGCGTCATCCTGGTGCTCTTTCTAGTGAATACCACTAAAAGGTCTGTAACCTGCAAAATACGAAAAGTTAGCAAGATGACAGAGTGCTGGCACTTCTGATAGTAACCTGATTTGGAAATTAGGCAGGGAAAGATGAATCAAAGGACTATAGCCCAGATGCTCAGTTTCTCTGAACTGGTAGATCTCTCAATAGGTTCCACTGGCCTTATTGACATTGGACTCTCACCTGAAATTCTGGGAACAACATTCAGAATCTGAGGCAAATTAAAATTTTCATGTAGATATGCCAGTTGAATTTTAAATCTACTGTACTGGAAGTTAAATGTGTTATTTGACTTCCCTAAGCTTTTCTGAGACAGGCTCATGGTCAAGTTCTTCACTAGTGTAGATGGAATAAGCAAGGATAAAATCACAGAGCGTTAATGACTCTGATAGCTAATAATTGATATGATGAAACCATTCTCTTTAGACAGGTGGAATGCCAGTTAGTCTAAACAGCTGAAGGAGAAGACCTCTGAACACAGTATCTCGAGAAACTGGCAGTGTGGTCAAACTTCATTTTGTGGCTGCGCTTTCCAATTTTTCCCTACAGTCGTGTAGAAATAGCATCAAAATCTATTAAAAAAAAAAACCAACTTTTTCGATTAAGAGAGATGTTACTATTTCTTTTCTTATTTGTATATCTACTTTTTCATACTTTGATCCGTTTTCTTCCTTTGTTTAGCAGTCTGTTTTTATTGTTCTTATTGAAGTAATCTTTCTGAACTTTCCCTATTATTTTTTAAAGTTTTTAGAGATTTTACTATGAAGACATCATTTCTCTATTAGTTATTTGTGGTGTTTTGTTTTTTTTTTTTTAATCCTCTTCCCTCCAAGCATTGCCTGATTCACATCTGTTTCTAAACCAATCTTTGTTTTTAACCTTGTGTCTTACTGACTTATCCTACTTACTGTTCTGGAATGAAGACAGGGACATAGGTCTTGTTCATCTTTCCTTTCCGAAAGTGTATACTTCATTTGAATAAAGAGGTAATTCTGCACAGAGATTTTGCATGGTGTTTTGGGGAGGGCAAGGGAGAAGAGGAGATTGGGACTTGAAGAAAGCATTAGCCAAGGCTCAGGCAGGGACTGTTGTGACTTTTGCACTGGCAATTATTTCTGAACTTTCTAAACTGCTTCAAAACATGATCACATTACTGTGTGCGTCACTGTGAGGGACAGAGAAATTTGTTGTTTCTACATTCTTACATCTCCTCACAGAAATGTTTTGGTGTTACATAATTGCCATTGTTCTTTTGCATGTTTTTCATAGCATCCTCCTGGGCAGTTGAGAAGGAAGTACAGTTCCTGCTCCACTATTTTCCTGGATGACAGCACAGTCAGTCAACCAAACCTCAAGTATACCATCAAATGGTGGGTTTTATAATGGTTTTTTTGGTTTGAACGTATATTACATGCTGAATATGTGTGCACAGTTCTGAACCGTTACTAAACAAGCATCACAGGTTTTAGTCTTTGAAGCAGTAATTTTTTTTTTTTAAACCCAATCATGCTCCGGAAGCAGTGAATAGGAAAAGCAAAAGGTAATACTCTGATTTTTAGCTTCTTGCAGAACCAAACTCCCAATACTGCACATCTCACAAGAAAGTATCAATTAAGGAACTCAGATGCTAGCAACCGAAGGCCTTGTGCTTCCATCTTCAACTGGATGCTTCCATGGATAAGTCCTCAAAAGTTCTGGTGTTTGTTTATACAGAATTTTCAATAATCTGAAATCTCCTGAAGTCGAAGAGCTCTTACCTGAGAATGCGAAAATGGTCGTTTGCTAAGCTTTCCTCCCGTTTTCTGTTTGAAATGACAATTCGTTGCTTTCAGATTCATTTCCTTATTGAGTACAGGCACACTGTTGCACAGCTGATTGCACAGCAGCTTTGTATGTGGTGTGCACATGGGCTTGTCTTCGGGTGATGCCTCACGTGTTCATTTCAGGTTTTACTGATGCCTTTTCGTCTTTAGAGAGGAATTAAATTGATATTTATAGTATACCGTTCTGTACGTTTTCTACAGTAAAGGGAAAAATGAGCGAACAAATGCCCGGGTATCTTACGCTGTTTATTTTCTACAGTTGCTGATGCATTTTCAGTTGTTTGCAGGATGATTACTTTAGTATACTCAGATGTAAAAACTTATTAAGTCAAGGTCTATGCTACGAAGGTATTTGCATGAGAGAGAAATATATTCAGAATAGTCTACCCAAAGGCGTTTGTACTGTTGGTGGTCATTGCAACTCTGTAGTTTTTCTGTTTAAGGAGGGAAGGGGGAAGTGGAGAAGGGATTTGCAGCCAAACCGATACCTAATTCCGCTGATACCTAATTCCTCATGAGCTATTTTTACCTGAAATATATTGTCTTGTATTTCCTCAAGTTTCTTTAATGAGTAACTAAAAAATAAATCAGAAGAACACAGGAAAAAGTTGTTTTTTTTTTCTTTTTTTCCTGGAATCGCATACTTTTCTGCTCTCAGGTTCTTTTCAGGCAGATATTAGTAAGTACAGTCTTTTAGCTAGGACCTGTTAGTGGAAAGAAGAAGTGGGAGGGATCCAGTTGGTCACAGCAGCAACGAAGGCACTTTCAGCAGGCCCCCGATGGGCAGCGGCAGCGTGGTAGGAGGGGAGGCAGGAAGAGAACCACGAGTTTGGAGCTGGGGCCAAGATGCTGAGGTCTGGGGGAGAGGTGGCAGGGGCTGAGCTGCGGGGAGGAGAGGACATAGGTTGGGCTTTGGAAAGCCTGTGTTGGGCCTGGCAGGAGAGAGCAGTGCAGCAGGAGAGCTGGGGCCGGGTTGCTGGCACGAGGAAGGCTGGAAGCTCTGAGGGGTCAAAGAGTTGACATGTGCGTTAGGTAGGGTGCGAAGCTGGACTCTGGTGCCTGAGGGCTCTGGGTGAGGTCCCTTTTCCTCCTCTTCTCTCCTATCTGGCTGCACATTTAACCGATTTAAGGGTGTGGAGATAGCAGGATTTTGTAATACAGCTTCATTTCCTGCCCCCGTCCTGGCTGTCACTGCAGATAAAGGCCTACTGCACATATGTAGGTCTACGAAGGATGCATTTTGGCTGACTCATTTATTTCTTTTGGGTCAGGCACAGCCGTGTTTAAAATATTAGTGTGTCTCCTGAAGAACTTCAGAACGGATGGGATGGCAGGGTGATGGAAAGCTACGTAAGATACTTCCCTGGCTGTTGTCACAGGTGCCCTGAATGCTAGCTGAACCAGCATATGAAAAGCAGACTAAAACTCAGGTTTGAGTTAATCTGTTAAAGTTCTGAAAGACCTTCAGATTCTGATACAGATTTCAAAATGGTAAATGTTTTCCTAAAGTTAGTTTGACATTTTGCTACATCACCAAACAGCGCTGTGCATCTGTATCCCTATATCGCTCCCATAAAGTGAGCTGGAGCAGTAAGTGTGTTCTAGGGGCATCATTTAAGATAAAATTTTAGGACAAATGCGTTTTCTGAATATCTTTTCAGTCAAATAACATTAATTCACAAATATATTTTTTGTGTTCAGTGAGGACAGTGTCCTTTAAATGTCAATGGTATACAATATCGTAATTGCTTGAACAGGTATCTGCAGAAAAATTCAATTTTAAAAAGCAAATATGATCTAAAAACTTCTAATGCGGCAAGCTAAAAGCTATAGTGCCAATACAAAGTTAATAAAATGTATGTATTTTCAACCGAGAAAAAACATTTTCTACTGTATGGCTGTTTAGAAAAATATTGCTTAAAATCATGTGCAATTCTACTAGCAGGGAGCTCCAACATAACTGTTTTTCCTAACGTACAGTAGTCAGTTTTCACTTAAAAGTTATGAAATAAAGTTATAGAGCTTTCAGTTCACCCTCTTAAAAGGCCTTTTATAGGAGGAAAAAACAGAGAGGGGGAATTTTACATCAGCATAGGACTAGCATCTCACAAGGAATCACTATCAGAATAAACTGTCAAGAAATAGGATCAGGGAACTTCCTCCTCCCTCTTCAGCCCCCTTTAATTTTGGCTGGTTTTAGGCTGTTAGAATAAGTAGTGAGGGTGGTGATTCAGCTTTATGTTTTGATGTTAACTCCTGCAGCTTCAGGAGTCAGAAGCTGGAAACTGGAGAATAACCATGAAAACCCATGTCTTTATTTTCTTCGGTGTCAAACATATTCAGTAAGCTGTATATGTAATGAAAAAATTTTGCTTTCTCTGAATATAAGGATGTTTTTCATTTTTGCGCAGAATTTAAGCAGGGGTACTTAGATGTGTGGTTGAGAACAACAAAAATATTATATGCAATATGTTATTCAGGGAGTCGTCTTTCCCAACTTAAAAGAAGTTGATGCCATAAAAACGTAGGAGCTTGGTATTTGAGTCTTTTATGCGAGTAACTGTAGGAAGACAGATGAAAGTTAATAGACTTAAATATAAAATCATAAGCCAATGATGATTAGAACATTGCATTGTCATATTATCAAAATACACAATGTTTTGATACTTTCAGTTTTATCAAATCCGCTGACTTACAAATAGAGTAAGTTACGGGCTGATAGTTCTTGGAGAAGTCTCACAGCATTTCTTCTTAGCCTGAGAGAGCGTCCATTGCCTCTGATGCCCCTTATCTTCAACCTTGGAGGCCAGTAGGCATTTTACCATTGACTTTAATGGAGTAGGGCATTAAATGGAAGGAATATATGGGTTGGCATATGGAATGTGACTGTTTTGTAAGGTATTTCGTTACTAGTCAGAAGGGGAGGTACTTTGAGGGTGCTGAACAAATATTCTAAAATTGGCTATTCTTCAATATTTCTCCTGGAATCTGATACTGAACAGAAGAAAACAGGCTATTGAGCATGCCTTTTGTCAAGCATTGTGCTAGGTTTTTACGTTTGGATGTTAATGTAGTTATACTAATATCTAATTTGACAGTCCTGAGACATTAACTCTGTGTTTTTTCTTTACAGTGTAGCTCTTGCAATATATTACCACATCAAAAACAGGTATGTGAATAATGAAGTCTCATACTGAAGATTTCTTTAATCGAAACAAACCACCCCCCCCCAAACCTAAAATTCTGTCTTCTGTTTCTTTCAAAACGTTTGTTGTGTAGTTGTTTTTCTATTTCCCATGTTAGAAATGAGGAACGTAGATTCTTCTCCATGTATTATTTTGCCTTCAAGAATAAAAATTAGAGGATTATTTATAAGAAAAATCTGGAAGTACAGTTCAACATTGAAAGACTGTAATGGTTCAGTGTTTGGTTTTGTGCGCTCTGGGCACTTCTACATTAAATAGATGTTGCAATTATATTTAGAGAAATCTGAATAGTGTCTTTCAGATCTGTTTTTTGGCTACCTCTTTGTAAAGTTACCTGTGTAAATGAGTCATCATTTACTGTTTAGGTACTTTGAAATAAAACCCATTAATTATACACTAAGAGTGACATTGTCAATAAATGTAGTTCAAGTGCCTCATAAACAGAACAGGTCCTGGCTTATCTCTTCTGATGTAGTATGTTTTAGTCCTGACTCTGCTTAGTCAAGCTGAATAAAACTGGACAGAAAGTAAGACCTCTAAAAAATAACTTGGTACATGAATTAACTTTGTTGTCGTTGAACTGACTTTTTGTTTCTTGAATTCCATGTTCTCATAAGATAATATGTCACAGCATCATAACATGATATTGCCTGAAATTTTGAAGAAGGGATTTGTATATATACTTTTAGTGACTTCTGTGTCCGTGGCTTTTCAATGTGTCTTTTCGGGAAACTTGCTTTAGGTTTCAATCTAACAAATTACTTACATGTTTTTCCTTGTGCACTGTAAGAAGTCTGGCTAAGACAAAAGGAATTACTCTAAAGTTAAGCTGCTACGTCATTTGGGACTGTGTTTCAGGTCGCTGGAACCCATTACACTTCTTGAAACAAGACTGATGTCTAAAGAGAGACCTTTAGAAATGTACAAAGGCCGAAAGGCGTAGGGTCTGATCCCAAATGAAAGCTTGTAGAAGATTTTCCAAGACTTCAGTGGACCTTGGGCTGAAACATGGCAATGTGTAAAGCAAAAATTGGAGTGAATCTTTTTGATAACTTTTTTGTCTCGTTTTCTAGAAAATGAGGCATTATTGGTCATTACTTGTTTATCCATCTGTGGTTCCCTCTTCTGCTTTCCTCCCATCACCTCTGGGTTGCTTTGTGTAACTAGTCAATTTTGACTACCCTTGAGTGCATGATAGAGATCTCAAAGATGATCGCATTGTGAAGTTTTGTGGAAATAAGATATTCTTAAGCACTCTAGCAAGTCTCATCCCAGCTGAGGGAGTAAAAGGCTATGTAGAATGAGGTCGCATAGGGACTCCAAGCAGGTGAGAAGCCTTAGCAAGAGCTCACAGCCAGTCGAGAAGACATCCAAATCCAAGGGAAGCCAGACTCAGTTAATTCGAATTGCCGTGAAGCTAATTTCTGACCATAGTAAAATACACAGAATGTGATGCGATATGACTTGCAGCTAGTGCACAGAGAGGCTAAGCATTTATGAAGTAAGGGTGCTATGTCAGTGACTTGAAAACAAGAACATTGTAAATATTATCTTGGGAGAAATGGTCTCTCCCCTTTCGCTTTTTGGGTGGAAAGGTGACTTTATTCAGGAAGAACTGCTTGCTGCATCTCCCTCCTGAAGCTGCCTGTGGGTGCGAGAAGTGTTGCAAACGCGCCCTCTGCTGCACTCTGCCTAGATGGGCTCGGCAGAGACGCTCTAGTGCACTCGCAGACGCTAATTGAAGGCTGTGAAATGAAGGAAGTGAAATAACTCTTCTGCCTTCAGTTAGCTCTGATTTGAGAGTAGAGGGACAACGCGATAACAGCGTTCAGTTGTAGCTGCTGCAGAGACAGCAAGAACAGAAAATAACGTTCTGTTTCCTGCGGGTACAGACAAAAAGGGAGTTGTAGAAGCGGTGGAAGTTAGTGCTTTATGGGGGATGGAGAGTAAGAAACCAGTGTAACGCCTTATGTAGTCTCAAGTTTGATTTTAGTGGAAAAATGAGTCAAGCACCCGCTTCACTCGCGAAAAATTATTTTCAGGCAGCATTTTACCTGTTCTTTTTCTCCTGCACACTTGACCTAGAACTAAATTGCTTCCTAATATTCTAAACTATTATCAATCCCACACGTAAGTTTTTGCAGAGAAACGATAAACGAATTAGAGTATCCCTTCATGTTTCCCACGTGTTATTTGATTTTAACATTCTAGCTATTCCTGTTTTTCCCAATGCCTCCTACCATTGTTTTATTGGTTGACTTTTTGCAGGTTTTATTGTGTTTAGATGTTTAATAAGTGGTAAAAGACTACGCCTATCTTGTTTTGGAAGGAACGCACAACTGTTGGCCAACTTGCTAAAAAACACACCAGGCCAGAGCGAAGCGAAAAATCCACGAACCGCAAAAAAAATGCTTAGATAATTGATGGATGATTCATTTTAAAAGATAAGTTTTGGTGTTACAGATTTTTTGAGGCCAGGCAAACGTGCCTTCATGGTATACAGCAACAACAGCGTGAAGAAGTAAAATGGGAAATTCTTTGGTTTTCTCTTTTTATTGTGAAGGGCCACAGTTTACTGTAACACATCAGTGATTTCAGTGAGACTACATCTGAGGAAGATACTGGCCTTTTTATGTAAAACTACAAGCATCTGGCCTAAAATCCTTGCTGATGAGGAATTTCAGGATATTTTGAAGTAATTTTCTCAGTCTGCTTGTTGGTTTTAATTTAGGGGCTCAGTTCTTTTGAAGAAAGTGTTTATTTTCAGTGTAAACGGGCTTTGAAGCAGGAAAAAAATTCACCTTCAGATGTTGAGATTTAAGTCTGTTAAGCACCAATAAGTACATTTTGTGGTCGTGAATTCCCAATAAACTTTGAGTCTGCATGCTCTGTGGGACATGTGCTGTTGAGTAAGAGTAGAAAATATATACAGTGGTCTCTCTCTTAATTCTTAATGGACTCTCAGTGACCGGAGTTGCAGGGATGCAATAAATAAAAGATGGGATTGTAATCAGAAAGTCACATGGATGCATCTGTCCAGAAAGTATCCAGTTCTGACTGGTACTGTTAGACCACTCGCTTTTCGTGATTGTTAATATTCCTATCAAACCTGCATACAGCAAAATTCTTAAATTGAATACTGGGTAGGTTATGCTTGTGAAGTTGTGTCAGCTTTCCTGCTGACCTGGAGCAATGAAGATCTGGGAGAGAGAGCAAATAAAACCCATGAAAAGGAGTATTGTTTTTTTCTGAATTTGTTTGTGTGTACTCCTTATTGCTTTCAGAAATCATTGGTAGGATTTCTTTAGGAAAGCCTAAAGAAATAAAGTGAAGAATGTATACATTAACTAAAGGACAACTGTAAAAATAGTGTTGCATTTTTGTGAACTTTTATAATGTGGACAATAAAGGAGGAGGAATTAGTTAAATGAAGTGATTACAAGGATTAACGTGATGAAATTAAGGAAAGGAGAGTAAGCTGAGCTGATTTTATCATATTAGAAGATGATGTGCATGTTGGGTTAAAAGCCTTGTGGTAGGGAGAGCAAAAGCTATGCCTCTTGGGCGTTGAAAGCTGCATGTTTTAGTGTTCTTTGTAACGTGAATTTCATAGTAAATGTGAACTTCATGGCACGATAGTTCCAAAATTGCATTTCTGCAGTTGTTTTGAGCACCCCACACACGAGGGGTATTTAGAGTTTTAACAGCACGCTCTTTGTGAAGGTTGCACGTTGTCATGTTCAGATAATGGCACTACATTTCTCTTGCTTTGCAGGGACGCAGACGGAAGAATGCTCTTAGATATTTTTGATGAAAACCTTCATCCCCTTTCGGTAAGTTCATCTACCTCTTCTTCCCTTTCATGCGAACGGGCTTTCTGTCTGCCTGCTTGTGTTATTTCAGTCACCTATTTGGAAATATTTCTTCCTTAGAAAACCGAAGTGCCACCAGATTATGACAAACATGACCCGGAGCAGAAACAGATTTACCGCTTTGTTCGGACGTTGTTCAGTGCTGCTCAACTGACTGCTGAATGTGCCATTGTCACCCTGGTGAGTGTCAGAGATGACAGCAGCTCTCCGACAGACCCAGTTTTGTTCTCAAAGCTTAATTTTGTATGTTTGAATAGCTCTAGGTGTTGCCAAGAAATTTGTTCTCACTGTAGAGACCAAAGACATTTCTTGATGGGAAAAAATATTACAGTTCCTTTTCTTGAGGAACGTGAGGGAACAAAAGAAGATATTGGATAACATATGACACAAAAGCCACAGTTACGTCTTGCCCTCACAGAGTGATAACGTTACAGGCCACCAGGGTGACTAATAGAAAACGCAGGTGGCATAAGCGGTCCGAACATGAGGGAATGCTAAAAGCAGAAACGCTTCCACTTTTGTCAGGTTTACTGTGTTTCATTGTAGCTCCCAGCAGATGCTCAGGGACAGCTGTAGGTAATTTAATAGCGTTAATAAGAATGGATGGACACAAAAAGGATTGGGTGAGTCACTAGAACATGTTGGTGACTGCTGTTTTTTACATGCACTGTACTTGTCTTTCAGGACCACGTCATCGGACTGAACCATTGCACTCAAGGCTGAAGTTTAGCTACTTAAAAATAGTACAACACAAAAGAGGGTTCACATTTTCAGCTGGTGTGGGTCATCATAGCGATGTGGATTAACAGAGCTAAAGTAATCTCCACCAGCTGAGAACTTTTGAATTTTCCTGAAATTTTTGTCTTACCGACTCATACAAACCAGTTCAAGTTTCAGGCACAATTTTGGCTGTGTTCTTGACTCAGGAACAGGATTTTCTTTTCTTTTCTTTTCTTTTTTTTTAAATAAACACTATGACATGTGTGTTCATAGCAGCTTTATTATACACTTTAAATATAAGAAAGAGTAATTGGAGAAGGTGAATTTTGAAGTCCAGATCTACTCATTTCCACTGTTAGTATTAGAAGCCAAGGGAGAGAGATTAGTTGGAAGGCGCTCTCCTTCAGAAGTAGTCAAAATGAATTGTTCTGGCCAGTACAGAACAGGAATATGAGAGAAACAGGGCAAGAAACACCCTGCAGTGCTCCACCTCTGCATATTGAAGTTATTCTGCCTAGTTACTTGACCCAGCAATTACTTGTTTTCTGACATGACGTTTTTGTCTGTCTCTTTTATGTAGTTATACTAAGTACTTGTCCTTATTCTTTTTTCTTTCTAATTGTTTTCTGCTGGAGGCAAGATGTGTTGTGGAAATCAGTACATTTTTGTATAATTCATTTACTGTCACGTACGGTGGAAACTTGATGTAGGTGTCTGTTGTTTGATCTTAGATTGTTTAATCAGTGAGGGCACTCTTTAGTAGAAAGAAACAAGGGTTGTATTGTATAACAGTATCTTCCTGTCATTGCATTTTGTGGAAAGTTCTTGCCCACAGATGTTGTTAACTTGGACATGTATTTCCATATCTTTCATTTGTACTTACTTCCTTGCCTCCTGTGGTTCTCGTGTAGTTTTCCCAATGCAAGTAACTGTTTTTAGTGTGACCTGCAATTAAGTATAGATATTTTAAACTCATTTGTTATACTGCAGAGGCAGTTTCCTTAGTTTTTAGTGTTTGAAATACTAGATGACTTGGGTTTTATACCTGACACTGTGACACTTTGACACGTATAATCACCACCAGAATTAGTCCTGACACTGTGACAAATGGATAAATATAAATATTGTATGATGTAGTTCTCAAAAGAGCCATTCAGATGTACGCAGATAGACTTGGTGCAGGTGATCAACATGGCTGTAATGCTATTCTTGCGAATGTTGTGAGGGTAATGGCAGCATGACCCTTCTTGAACCTGCAGAACAGAAAACTGAGGGGGAGATCTCATCAATGTATATAAACACCTGAAGGGAGGGTGTCAAGAGGATGGAGCCAGACTCTTTTCAGTGGCGCCCAGCGATAGGACGAGAGGCAACGGGCACGCACTGAAGCACAGGAAGGTCCATCTGAATATGAGGAAAAAATTCTTTCCTGTGAAGGTGCCTGAGCACTGGAACAGGTTGCCCAGAGAGGTTGTGGAGTCTCCATCCCTGGAGATGTTCAAAAGCCGTCTGGACGCAATCCCGGGCCACGTGCTCTAGGTGACCCTGCTTAAGCAGCAGGGGTTGGGCCAGGTGATCTTCAGAGGTCCCTTCCAACTTCAACCGTTCTGTGATTCTGCAGTTCTCTTCAGAAAACTTTTGATAAGTTTGAGTTTTTTGATAAGCTGCATTTTAGAAGTACGTATTCTGTGGTTTTGATCTCTTATTCCTCTGTACTCCTGGATCCCATTTCTTTATTTGTTAGTGTCATTAGGAGGGGCGCCGAGAGACAAATGATACTCTTTCGGAAACGTTCAGTGTGGACATTAATCTGTTAAAAGGAATCAAATCCCTTCTGCCACCACGCCTCCTCCCCCAGTCTTAACTACAGTTAATACTGGTATTTGTGAATCCTCCAAGTGCTTTCAATTTTGATATCCTCACTGGAGGAAAAGGGAGTAGCATTCACTGTAGAAGCTTACGTTTTGCTGTAGTCTGGTCATACATTGGAGAGTCATCTGATACCCCTGTCTGCCACTCGTTCCCCTGGGAGGGTTGCCAGAATGCAGGAAACATATCCGTGGAGAAGCAGATCGCAATACATTTTGAACTAGATACTGCAATTATTGTTTTTCTTTCATGCTAATTATTTTGAACAATCCTAACCACTGCTTATTATTACTGCCCAGGCAACCCAAATTATTACCGTGGATTAAGAAGTGTAGCTGAATGTACCTGCTGGGTTTATTTTTTTTTTGCATGCTATTAGCAAGGTAGAAGGAGCAGTTACAGTTGGTTATATAGCAGTCTGTATGTTCAGTACAGGAGCTGTGCAAATGTGAAACTCCGGACTGTTGGATAAGCTAGTCTTCGGCAAAAAAGCAAGCATCGTGTTGCTTCAAAAAGTTAATTAAAATATTCCAATTAAAGCCTCCAGTATTACAGCAAAATCAATTTATAATTAAACAAAAAATTTAATTTTCACACAGCCGCCAGCGCTACCAGGAGATTTTCCATACTGATAGGTGAAAAAGTAAACTCACAGACTGAAACAATTAAGTACTAATTCACATTACTTATTTATAAAACAATACCTTAAAACAATATTAGTTGTAAGAATTGTGTTGCTGATTAAACAATGTAAGTAATGATTTTTGTCCCAGTGAATAACTGAGCTATATTCTGCCTGGGACCTAGCTTTGTGAGAAGAATAATGCGTGTGTTTCTCCTGCCAAGTATTCCCGTTTTTGCTGAAACTGAGAAATCCTTGTTTTCTTATCAGCCTTCTCTCCACTCTTCTGAAGCTCCATGTTACATCTAACTGACTTATACTGACAAATTCTGTTTATGTTGCGCTATTAATTGAATAGCAAATACAAGTGTGAATATTAGTGTGATCCATACCAATAGGAAAACTTTATAGTGCTTGTGTTAGATCAGAATTAGATGTTTATGCTTTAATGTTTTTTTTTCTGCTTTGCATCCGCTTGACTTCCTGAGCTTTGGGCAAGTAGGCCAAGTCTAAGGCACCTAATATACTTCAGTATCTGTAAGAGTTTCATAGTTTCAGAGAGGATAAATTTTACATAGGAAAATATGTTATAGACTCTGACCAAATATATTGATATCTAAATATATACAGTGCGTGAGGTGAATTATTTCTGTGAAATTCAGATGAGTGTATTTTGAAACATGTTACAAAGTTCACACTCACTGTGACTGAGAAGATTTGAAATAGGGAAATTTGAATTATGTAAGAGTAACTTCTCCTTATAAAAAGCATGGATTTAGTTAATCCAGCCAGGGGTTCCCGAGTTGTTATTGTATTCTCCGGTCAAGTTTTCAGCAAGTAGGTAGAGAGGATCGTGCACTGTGAGGAAAAAATCACAGAATTTTGAGGAGATTTTTGCTTTCTGTGTATTTGGAAGAAGGGCGAAAACCTGGACTTCCTTTTCAGGAATATCCTTTAATTGGTGTCCTTTCACTGGAATATTTTGACTTTCAAGTGCTGATAAAATCTCTTCAATGACTGTTTTTGGAGGGGGCATATTTTAATTAAAGTATTAAAAATCTAGTATTAATTTAAGGAAGGCAACACAAAAAAGTGATCAGAGTCCATAGATTTAATTTTTGGCTTTAGATCTATGTATGTTTTTTCTGAGAGCACTGGTCACAGCAGTACATAAATGCTAAAAGAGAACAAAGTGAGAGCTGTTGACCTGGAGACTTAGTGTGTAATACAGTCTGCCTAATTTAGATATTTAAATTAGACATCACTTCACAGAGTTGGAGGCACCTGATCCATAGCTGAGGTGTCCCGTTCAGCTTGCCCAGGATAACTGAAGTTCACGTGCAGCTAGTGCAAAGGAAAAGGTTCCTCTAAAAACCTCACAGTACAGCATGGAGAGGAGCGAGGGCTTTGTGCCCGTGGCCCAGGCGCTTGCCGGGGCAGAGAGTTCAGGGTTCTGCTCCCTGTTCTCAGGGCTATTGTCACTCTTTGGATAATTTTTTGTGTTATGTTTTGATTAGGTAGTCTAACAGAAAACATATACGTGCTCTAAGGAACCCCAGTTCTACTTTTTCCTTTTTCCAGCCTGGGTAGTGACCTACATCCAAGCAGAGAACTGAAGGGGTCTTTTACCCTGGCTACTCCTAAGGGTGGTGACAGACTTTTGGAGGGTAGCATGTGTGGAGCTTCCCCTTGAGCTGGGGAAGGGCTTTGGTCAGGACTGTTGCTGATTGCTGTTGTGATGGCCTGACTTCTTCAGGAGCGCTGGACAGAATTTGGCTCCCAGTCTCTCTAAATCTGGGTAGTACATGAGGTGGTGCCTGTTTGCCAATGTATCCCTTGATGTTTTAGTCTGTGCAAGCAATGAATGGTGATCCTATCAATGTTGCCTGATAGCTTGAGCGCATTTTACATGCATTATAGATTTCTTAAAGCAGGAGTAAATTTGGGGTGAACCTGGAAAAGGGTGAATTTCAGTTCCATTAGTGTTTCCTATAAATACCTGCAGTGCTGCTTTGCAATTGTTTGTCACAAAAATAGGAGATTTTTGTGAATGCATACTTAAACTTTTTCAACGTTTGCTCTTAGAAATAAAAATTGGATACATTTGCAAGGGCTGTGATGTCCTTTTCTGTCACACGGGTGACACCAGACCTTCCTGGAACATTTTGGATGCCCAGCTGAGCAAATGCAAAGCACAGTTATTTCTGAGGAGTGGTGGTAGGGAACTGGCTGATTGCTTAGAACAGAAGCATATGGCAATTTAGTGGTTGGGTTGCAACTGAAACTTTGAGTATGTGGGACCCACGACCAATTATAATTTTTCCATACACATTTCTTTTTTCAAGTTTCAAGGCACTGTGACAATATCACAGTCAAATGAAAAGTTTTCTTTTCAGAAAGAAAGGACTGTATTTCCTTTTACTTCTTTTTGACTGTTGAGATGGAAACCCTGTCTTTGTTAGTTATTCTAACAACTGATAATGCAACTGATAATGGGGGTGATCTAGTGAGTTCATATGAAATTAAATGGGAAGGAGAGGGAGTTGGGTTGTTGCAAATATACATTTGTTTGTAGGCTGTCAGTTATAGAAATTAAAATGCCCAAACCATTTTCTCCTCTCTCTCAATATAAATCTTAGAGTTAATAACTTAAAGTCACTAAAGTGTTGCTGGTAAAATAGAGATAGAATTTGACATAAAGCAGTATAAAAACAATATGAGAAAAGATCAAGCCCAAAGTCTGTGATGTTAAACAATCCCAGCTGGTGGGAAATAAGACTTTGCTCTTGCTGCTGCCTCAAAATTTATGAGTTACGAATTTCTCTGAGAAAACCTGTTCCATGGTTTTATGAAGGCATATGAAAAGAATTTTATGGGATATTGGGTAATTAAACTGCAACTCCAGAGTGGTAAGAAGCGTCAGTGGGGTATTAGAGGCTAACGTTGAACAGCTTCAAAATGAAGTAACAGATAGGAAGAAAACTATTATAGGAATCTCATGGCAAGATTTTGATAAAATGTAAATGATCCTTTGGATCAGAAAACGTTGAAATGAAATAATCTGACGCTTTCATGTTTGGACTATCTCCTTGTGGAAAAAAAAATTAGGAAAAAAAAAACCTCCTCCAGTATTTAACTTTTCTTTCTATTTGAGATTATATTGCATATATAATATGTTATAATATCCTCAGAGACGGAGAAAATGAAATGCTGCGTAGCACCGATTAAAGTTGAACTCCTCAATGCTATAGCTGCCGACAATGTTGGATATTGTGGTTACTATGAGGCACTCTGGAAGTCCAGGATGGATTAACACAACTGCATATAGTCACCACTGGTATTAGTCCTGGCTCGGCGTTGGCCTTGTTGGAGCAGCACTGCTGGAGCTTGCATGGTGTTGCAGATCTGGTCAGCCCTGTCCCACGTTACAGTTCTGCGTCAGAATAAATAAGTGCTCTGGGGCTAGTGACGGCTGAATGCTTCTGCATCATGCAATTGCAAGTCCCAGACCTGGGAGTTAAGATCAGAGGCATCCAAAATAGCTCAGCATGGAGTCGTTTCAGGCCTGGCAGACTTATTAGCTCAAGATACATGCTGAACCAAATCAGTTCTGCAGCTCTGCTGGACCTGAAATGGTTTTGGAAGCTGTTTAACTACATTCCTGTGATGTATACCTGAGCTAATGAACCTTTCCAGACTCCAAGCCAATTTGGGATTCCCTGTACTGTGGAGTGGTAATTTTATTTAATTAATAGAATTAAATTCTCTTTAATTCAGATAAATTAATTCTTAACAAAGCCAAATCGTCTGGTTGGTTTCACTTGGGATTAATAATTTGCTAGTATTCCAAGTGTAAAGGTCAGTCATAGCAAAATCCTAATGCAAGTCTGTGGGCAGAGATGGAAAAGAAAAATGAAATCATTGTTCTGAAATCTTACCTCTGTGCAACACATCTTCTGAAATGTGCACAATTTTTTAAAATGTCTCCAGTGACGTGCAGGTGTCATCCATGAAATCTTTTTAAGCTCTCAATCATATAAAAACTTGTGGCTCATTCCCAAGCGCAGTAGAGACTAATAATGGAGTCATCGGACTGCGAGGTATTGAGATTTTAAATAGAAATGTATTGATGGACTGATGTCCATTGATGTTTTCGACAGCAGAACTGCGTTTTCATTTCAGCTAGGAATTGAAGTATGTAACAAGTGAGTTTTGAAAACTATAGTGTGGTTTTATATCAACTGTGGCTTATACTTGCTCTTTTCAGACTGAGGAGAAAGCAGGATTATATGCTGTTTGACTGAAGCTACTTAAGAGTTTCTGCTCGTGGTACATCAGTAATCTCAATCCTTTATTTAAATAGTCTTGCTATCAGTCTGTAAAAGTCTGTAAGCATAGAGCCATGGGGATGATGATACTATTAGGTGAAGGTGGATTTTGAAGCTATCAACGTATTTGAGGAGTAGGTTTTGAATTAAGTCAGAATAAACCTGTTTTTGGAATTCAGCTCTTGAATATCTATTAGGTATAAGTATTAAGGGGTTTGGCCCAAAAACCTGATTTCAGAAGAGATGCTGAATTAGTCAGGGGAAAAAAAGTAACATTAGGATGACAGTTTAAATTTGTTTAAAGCTTTAGTTCCTTTCCTAGGCATGGATCCAGCTGTTAAAAAAGGGGGGAGGCAAATCATGACATTTATTTGAACTTATGTCATCTAGATACTAAGAACTCTTTTTATATTTTATTAGTTCTGGTTCTATAACAGAATACCTACTGAAATAATCAGGAGGAGATGAGGATTTCAGACTTCAAAAAAAAAAAAGTGACATTGTTTCTCCTTTTTTTTTTTTGTTCGGTCTTTTGAGATATAGCTGTATTTCTTCCAATGTTCTGAGAAACAAGTTACAATACTCTTCCTGAGTGAGCTTTTAAAATTCAGCTTTATTATTTGATTTTACAGCAGCTAGTTCTAAAGCAAATGTAGATGTTGTTTTGCTTTTGAAAATTAAGCCAGGGAAATTCATAACAACACGTTAATATATTGAAGTACATAGTACATGCTCCCAAGTCTGCTTGATACAAACCCCATATTGAAGAAATATTTGAGAAGCTGTATTTAAGACGCTATTCAGTATATAGAGACTTAGTTGCATAACTAAGAAGAATACAGATGGCATTTCCTATGTCACGATTACCGTGACTGGGCCACCATTTTCAGTGTTTTTCACGAGGTGGAGTGTGTCTGCCTGTGTGTGGGAAGGCTCATTTGCTTTTGCCAGCAAGAGAAGGTGGTGCTCTCCCACCAGCCACAAGTTGGTTTGGGATGAGTAGCGTAGTGACTAACCACCCACGAGCCGCCTTCTTCAAACGGGCTCAGGGCCAGGTGGCCAGCCCTTCTCCAGAAGTTTATACTGAATCAGCGCATTTTTGAAGCAGCTAGAAGCATCCTCCTTCTCTTGCAGGCTGTTGCAAGCGTGGCAGACTCAGCCTTTCCTTTTTACTCTGATGTCCCACCAAGCTCAAAGTCTTGGTCCTCAGCCTGTTCCAGTGGCCAGGGCATAGTTACGTTGAAATGCACCCGGAAGAAAACAGTGATCGACAACTCAATTTTCAGGCGCAATAAACTTTCTTACATGTGTAGAGGAGACAGCTCACTTGGCTATGTGTGTACTACTTCTGTGAAGACGCTCTACTTAAGTAGGTGCTCCAGTTCAGGCTTAAATTCTCAGCCAAAGGGCTAATGCCATCCAGTGGGGCCAGAGCTCAAGTATGTACCGGCTTTTCTGCTGCCTAAATTTCCTTGTCTGCAGAGTCACCTTGTTTTCTCCAAACTAGGGCTGGAGAGAGCTAGAAGGTAGATTGCGTGTGTAAATGAGCGGGCTTGATTGAAAGTTGAAGAACTAAACTAATGTGACCAGCATAGGTATCTCTTTAGGAGGCAAATCCTAGATTACTGTGAATTTGCACTTATCTGGGGGCTGCAACAAAGTTTATGAAACCTTGCTCCGAGGACAAGTCTTATTCTTTTTCTGACTTCTCTTACTTGAATGCATACACTTAAAACCCAAAACTAAGTCAGGGAGGCCAAAGCAAGTGAACAAAACAAAGTGCTCTCTTTTAAGGCATTTTCAAGAAAGGAATGTGAAATGACACTAAGTGCTTTTCTCCTCACGAGGAATTGATCATCTTCAGTTCTGTCAGAAGTTCCCGGCATCAGTCCAGCAAGCAGTGATGCTGAAGTTAGGCCCAAGCTATCACCAAGCACCCAAGAGTGATTAGTGGTAACCCTCAACATGCTATTGGAAGATGCTCAGATATCATGATAGTACAGGTGGCATAAGAATAGTGCCTTCTCAAGTTCCTATCTCATTCTGAAAGCTGATTTCTCAAGCATACACCAATGGGAAGGTAGTAGCAAGTTTACGCTCCTCTTTATTTGTGTCTGTAGCCTAAATAATTGTTTCCTCTTCATTTTAGAGTATCCTAAGGTGGTTTTAGCTCAAGTCCTAAGTTCCTCTGTTATATGAACAGTTTTTATGTAGCTCTTTCCTTGCAGTATGATCCCTATCTGTTCTGATCAGTTTACGTGCTCTTCTCTGAATGCCTTTGAATTAGAGCCCACAACAGAATCTTTTTTTTTTTTTGTTGCTGTTTTCAAGCCAGGCTTGTATATAGAAAATGGTATTATTTTCTGATTTCTGTCTGTGCTGTCATATGACTGTATGTATCGATAGATGTGTGCATCAGAGGGTGTTCATTCAAAATCTGCTAAAGCTGCACATGGCAAGTTGAAGCTTAAGAGACTGGCATTACCAGTAAAGGGTCAAATCCAGCACTAATATAAAGGTGGTGAAGTTTCATTTCTGTTATCCTAACTTAAGAGTGGCGTGATATCATGGCTTCCATAAACTTTCTCCATGTAAAGCTGCCTGCATTAGCGTGGTGTATTTCTTTAAAAAGCCTTCTGTTTACCTGGGACAATGCCAGGGACTGTTATTAGTTCCTAATTCAAGGAGCAATTTTGCTTGTGAGGTGGAATAAATACACTCGTATTATACTGTTATACAAACCTCTGAAATGGGTTTATGCTGACTGCCCAGAAGACAAAACGTGGCCTTTAAAGAGAACCCTTGAGTGGTGCAGACTCTGGTTAGATGCACGTGCCACCTTTTTCCTGAGCATTACATTTCTGTGGGTTTTATAAATATTATCAGACCCCTTGGTGAAGAAATGACTCCTTTGGGCATCCACCGCTGTTCCCACCTCACCCACCTGCTCCTTTCTTTCAGTTTCTGTCTTGATCCCTTGTGTTGGTGTAGGCACTTATTACGGGCTTAATTTTGTTATCTCAAAGTATTTAAACTTTGCTGTTTATTTTGGGCTCATATACCGCTTGGAATTCTTTCATAGGCAGACCTTCAGAACCAAATTTTTTATGTTAAAACGTGCAATAAAGAAGCATATTTTAAAGCAATAAAGTCAATTCTGTCATTTTGAGCTGTGATGTTACTGTGCAACTGGTAAATCTCTAGTTGCTTTTGTACGTAAATAGCATAGCCATCCTGTATCTGTGTATGTTTTTCTCTTGAAAAAAAGGAAAGATGTAGTAATACAGTGATCTCGTGAGACTGTGCAGGAACAGTGCCAGTGCTTGCATTCCCCTTGGTGCAGTGGCACTGCGAGGGGTCCATCAGGATCCCAGGCCATTGGCATGTTACCTGGCAGGTAGAGAGCATCTGCCTGCGAACTAGGTGTTTTTCTTCTCAAAGTGATGCCCTAACTAAAAAGTCAGAATTTAGGTTTTAATGGTGGGCTTTAGACATAACTTGAAATTCATGCTCATTCAGCCAAATTTTTTTTTTATGGGAATAATGGAGCGCATGGGCATAATTTTACAGATGCAAGAAACGCAAGTTTAATAGTGTCTTGCCTTCCTTATACAAGAAAACAAATTTCTGAACAGTTCATGTCACTTTGGTTACCTTTTTTTTTTTTTTATATCCTCTAGAAAAACCTGAAAAAACAACAGTTTTATCTGTGAGGTCTCATACTATAAATGTTCCAACTTTATAGTCTGTATAACGTTTTTTTCACAGAGATTTTTATTCATTATTTCTGTCTTTTTTGTGCTTAGTGGTGTATTTTTAGTTAAACAAAGTGTCTAATACAAGATTCATATCTCATTAGTGTAAGAAAAACAGACAGCCCTTTGGTGAAAGCCAAAGGTCTTTGAGACTTTTTTTAATTTGAGCAGTCTGTGATGTCCAGTGTGTTATATATAACTGTTCAGACTTTTGAATATTCTATAATTTCAAAAATTCATTCAAACCATTGGCAGGATGAAGGAGATCTTGCTGTTCACAGTAAGATTTCTCTGCATCTACTATTTTGTAGTTGCATATTTCTACATAGCTCCAAACCTTGAAATAAATATTTTCTAACTGTTCTGTGGGGTTTTTTTGTAATTATGCATAAATCAGTCAGAGACTCATAGTCTCTTAAATTTTTTAAATTGTTAATTTAAAAAATTCAAAATATTTTAAACGTGATGTATCATAAAGGAATGCTTTCAACTTTCTTAGCAGCCAGATATTTCTTCTGTTAGAGCAGAAGTGAATGTCCGTGAGCATCCATAGATGAATATCTTTACCTAATAAAAAATTTAACACAAAATGCTGGGCCTTCAGAATGCCAGGCAGTGTTCTGTTTTTATACAAAATGCATCCTTTCGGGTAGGTATCATATTTTGCATGTGTATTGTACTTTGATCAGAGTAGCTCATAAAATCTCCTGCCAGGTTCTGTCAGTCCATCCAGAACCTTGTAAGAGTGCTGGCGATCTAAATAACCGCTTACTTGCTTTTTATCACAATACAGTGAAGAGCTGCTTATAAGATCTGTTCTGAGATACAAAGATTAGATTATTCTCCAGTAAATGTAAACCTGTATTTTTCCAGAGTAGAAGCCTGTCAAGGCTAACTATTGGTTTTAGTAAAAGTGTCTTATTTTGTCATGTTGAAGCACTTCCAGTTTCACGGCGTGCACCTTTGTGCACACTAAGTGGTCCACGGGCAAGAAACGGACCTGCAGGACAAGGGCTCCATTTGCTTCCCTGCTGCAAGTTTGTTTCTGAATCAGAGCAGAAATTACTAACTTCAGAGAAATAAATGGCTACATCTCATTTTCTGTAAATCATTATCAGGAGAGTGCAGTGAAACCAACTGGAAACAGGCTCACATGGATTAAGAACTCGGTGTAGCTTGGGAGAGGCGGTTGGCTAATGGAGGACAAACATTTTTACGCATTTTACATAGGAAATCATTCTAAGATGTGACTGTTTTAGTGAAGTTACGGACACTGTAGCTTGAGTTCTGTTTTCCTTAGAGAAGATGAGAAAGCAAAGAACAAATACTTTGTCATGGCCATTTTGAGCAAAAGTTGCCTAATCTTGTTATGTATAGTGTTTTTTTCCTGTGTTTTTCTTGTTCCATGCCTTTTATACTGCAAAGTGTATGTGAAAGACATTTCACTTGTTTGCTAGACATGCTTGTGTACGTGTATTTAGATGTTTAACATTTTTTCATAAAATATAAACTTTTCTGTAAAACTTTTAACTTACAAAAGTTGGTTGCTGTTTCCAGTGATCTTGTTATCAAGTCCTTATTATGTACCTATCAGAATTGTGAAAATTAATGACCAGAACTGTTACGCACTTAATTGACCTTGATGTTTTTATGGACTCATAAAAATAATGGGCTTCAAAAACCATTAATTATTATTGTTTATTATTGATTAACTAACATGGTGTAAGAATGGTAAACCTTTCAGGAAGTCGAAATTACTTAAGGTCCTTTGTACGCTTGGATGAGTGCACGTCTTTACAGAAAATCACAAATGAGCCAGTCAGGGTTTTAGTGCTCTTCCCTTACACTCCCACTTTCCCCTTCCCCTCAAATCCGTAGTGGCATATATCCTGCATTCAGTTTTAGATACTGTAGCTCACATACTGATTATTTATTTACATTATTATTTTAATAATTTATTTAAGCTATCATTTGAATTCATTCTAATGTGTGAATATATTAGCAACAGTTACAGACGAGAAAACTAGAGTTTTGTTTTTGGGAATATGGTCAGAAAGCACCGACCAACTAAAATGCGAATATATCGCATCCAATCTTGAGCTTGGCATAAACGTGTACGTTTACACCCACAGCTTTTATAAAAAGATCTTCTGAGAGCAGATTACCATTTTAAAATTGCTAGATTAAGCTTATTAGAATATTTTTCCTTTTCATTTGTGTTTAATAACAAAATAGATTAAGTCTTGATTTTAATGTGTTTCCACAGGTATATCTTGAAAGACTATTAACGTATGCAGAGATAGATATTTGTCCAGCAAACTGGAAACGAATTGTACTGGGTGCAATTCTACTGGCATCCAAAGTCTGGGACGACCAAGCAGTGTGGAATGTGGATTACTGCCAGATCCTGAAGGATATCACGGTCGAAGACATGTGAGTTCAGTGCGTTTATTTTCGTCAATGAACGCCAAGGTTTGTGTGCGTGGCGGGGAAGGGAAGTTCCCTCAGGAATCATGTCAAGACTGTACATCTGCATTATATCTAGACAAGGTGGATGCTGGTAGATTGCGTTAGGTCCGTTTGAGAGTTGCTTGCGTAGAAAATATGAATGTGTTTGTTTCTGGTTAAAACGTATGTTACTGCAGGAAGTTCACACAGAGTGATGAAGATGCATCTGCCGAATGCTTTAAACGTTTGACTTGACAAACAAAGCCCAAGTCGAATAAGCAGCGTGTGTTCGTTTCAGTAGTGTTTGCTGTCTTGTGTTAGTTCTCCGCACAGACAGTAGAGCAATGTGCAAGGCAGGACAAAGGTTTGTTGTGATCCTAACGACCCTTAAGCCATCACCCACTTGGTCACTGCTGTTACTGAAAATAATACTTTGGGGGCTTTTTCCGCATCCTGCCGAGTTTGTTTGCAAGATGTTAAAAAACCTAATATTTTAACTTGCAAAGAGAAACTTCCATTCTGATAGCGCTTTTTCATTTTTTACATCAGCACATGCTTAAGAAATTATATTGTACCAGCATATACAGAGTTGTGATATCTGCCAGGGTACACCTTAGTCATTTTAAGAGCATACGCAAACATTAATAATAGGATAGAAATGTGATAAGAGTAAACACAATTAAGAGCGTAATGTTTACAAATACTAAAATGAATGCTCATTTCGCTAAACAATTGAGTGCTTTTTTTTTTTCCTCTTTCTTCAGTAGGTGTTAAATGTATCCACTGAAGTGCCTAGGTTTTATCTCACCCGTGTGTTCAGGCTGGGTTATGTGCCATTTGCACACTGAGAGGTGCACCTGGGCGAGTTCAGGTGTGCATGAGAGCGGTGTTAAAAGCTGGGATCATGGTGCTAGGATGGGGCCGAGTGGCACTGCAGGCCGCTGAGGCTTCTGCGCTTCGAGTTGCCTCGTAACTTCAACTTACTTCTAAGTTACACAGAGTGTGCTGCGTCAGTGCTGGTCTTCAAGCGTGTGGTCGTGTTGTGAATCTGCTGGTTCACCCCCTTTCTTATAAGAACCAATGACAATGAAATGATTAAAAAGATGTTTCAGTACAGTATGAATGTGTTTCAGAGCTTTTCTAAGCGGAGATACACACCTGTGGTGGGAAATACATGGACTCATCTCTGCTCTGAATCGTTGTCAGGCAAGGTCCTAGCCACTGAGGAGAATTTGTTGTGAACATATGCTCTGGAAGTAGGGAAGAGGACAGGTGGGGAATAAGATGAGAACAACTGTCTATACAGACAGCATGCCTTTTAAATCTCAAATTGCAACCTCGAAGCAGGGAAAGGCCAAGCATTTATGCTGAAGCAGCCCTGATTTAGTTTCTTACTAGTTCCCTGTTTGTCAGGCTTACAGCTGATCTAAAAATGGTCGGTAAGAGAAAGGTTTTATGTTAAGAGTCAGCTGAGTGCTTTAAATTAAGCATGCTCATATCCTCCTAGGTAAGGTTAGTTTTACAAATTGTGAGTAGCTGTCATTGCTTGAGTATTGGAGAAGTTATCTATAAATCTGTATTAACAGGCCATTTATAAGGAGGTCTTTGTCTCCTGAGCTAAAGGAAAAAGCATGAAAACCTCATT
Source organism: Struthio camelus (assembly GCF_040807025.1). NCBI lineage: Eukaryota > Metazoa > Chordata > Aves > Struthioniformes > Struthionidae > Struthio > Struthio camelus. Next base: position 15,595,921 of record NC_090943.1, on the reverse strand, counting down.
CCTGTGGTATGATGTAGAGTACTTTCGTTAGTTTGGGGGAAGACTCGTTTCAAAATAGAGACGGGAAGCACCACAATGTCATTTCAATATGCGCTTTAAAATATAAAGGCTACTTGAATCTTTGAGGATGTTTGATGATACTTTGAGCATAATAAGACAGAATGAGATTTCTAAAATAAAATGGGGGGAGAAGGAGGAGAGAAGCTAATATAAGGCCCTTCATATTTCTGTACGTTCCACACAGACCAACTTGGTAACGCTTTCTGGACTGTTTCTAGCGTTTCGTGAATCATTTTGTTAAGCTGCTTCTCCCTTGACCCTTTTCCTGTGGGCGACACCGCTAGATACAGGCCTCCGACTAGACTCTGTGCCACTGATCACAGTCACTACCATTGTTATTTTTTCTTATCTTCACGTGCTTCCTTTCTGTTGCCACCTGACTGCATGTTCCTTCCGCACATACGCTACGGTTAAACGTGCAACTTGAACGCAGTATCATGGGGAGCGTATACCTGCTCGTACGAAAGTAGTGCAGTGCATGTGCAATATATAACTAACTTTTCAGCAAACGTAGGCAACGTTTACCACCAGTTTATTTTTTGGCAACGTTTACCACCAGTTTATTTTTTATTCCTCAAATCTCAAAGTCACTCTTTTGAATATATCGTATGTCCCAGCATAAATGTTGTGTAGGACATCTATGTACCATGCAATTAATGAAAGCTGCCAATCTTCAGTTTTGTTTATTTACTTTCTTATTTACATACTTTTTAATTTACTGGGATAGGTAGTAATGTATTGATATACTGAAGTTTTGACTGAGTGGGAGCTCAGATATGGCCTCTTTGTCCCTATCTGCTATTTTGATTAAACACATCTGTTTTAGGTACTGGAAAAAGAAAAACAAAAACCAAATGATCGCCAGTGTGAATTTTGCATGCATGTGCTAGGGGAGAAACTGCTGCCTTCTGTTGATAAAGAAAGGTAGAAGGCATGTGGAAAAATTTAGGTTTCCCATGAAATGTTTTAAGTGATTGATTATAAAGGCTGAAAAGAACAAAAAGTTTCTCTAGTAATTTATACGTTAGGGTAATTTACAGCATTTTTGAGGGATGTATGACAAAGCCGGGGCGCGTGTGTGTGTTTTCTGCGTGCATAGGTGTGAGTGCAGATCCCTCTAGTGGGGAAGCAGCATAAACTGCTAGAAATTTTTTTTCCTGCCAGCTTTCCCTCTTCCCCGGATTGTATTAGCTCAGGTGGTCCAAGTGCTGTCCTGCTAGCAAACCTCTGAGCCTGGGTTTCGTTGGCATTGCAGGATCAGCTGTGAGGTGCAGCATCTTTCCTAGTCCTCACTGACATGAGCAAGCGAGACGTATTTGGTAAAACAGGTCAGACTTCAGGCTAGTTGAATTCTGTTTCTCAAGAATAAGATATGAACTTGGTTTGTACCATTTGCGATGTAAGATAAATTACGTTCAGACAATGGCAGGATAGATGGCCTGGAATATGCTTTCACACTTATCTTTTTCTACAGGAACGAGCTGGAACGCCAGTTTCTTGAGCTGTTGCAGTTCAATATTAACGTTCCCTCCAGTGTTTATGCCAAGTATTATTTTGATTTGCGTTCCCTGGCAGAAGCAAATAACCTGAGTTTTCCTCTGGAGCCCCTCAGCAGGGACAGAGCATATAAACTTGAGGTAAGATGCTTTCCCTTTGGATTGCTCAGAGCTGAATATAGTTGGGGATTTGGAAGTTTGGGGTTGTTTCTCCCTTCTCTTCCCCATCTCTCCCGAAATATTATTGTGGGAAGCTGGAATATCATGTGCCCTAATTTCCACAATTGTTTTGCTTGTGCTCACGGTATTCATGAGTGTGGGGACAGCTCTTTGGCTGAATGTGTTTCCTATGTCATTTTGCTTTTCAGTTCTTGTCCAGTTCTAGCTGTCTAAATTGGCCTTGTGAAACCACTCACAGTACATAAGAATGACTGTTATGCAGGCTGGTTTTGTGTGTTCGTTTGGTTTTTTTTAACACCAATTATCTGTTTTAAAGGACAGAATATTAATTAGTATTGCTGCAAATAACTATTCACAGAATCACAGAATGGTTGAGGTTGGAAGGGACCTCTGGAGATCATCTAGTCCTACCCTCCTGCTCAAGCAGGGTCCTCTAGAGCAGATTGCCCAGGATCACATCCAGGCGGGTTTTGAATATCTCCAGCGAAGGAGACTCCACTACCTCTCTGGGCAACCTGTGCTTATTATCTGTTACTGCTCAAGGTCACATGGATCTAAGTCTGTTACCTCCAGTGGTTTTACTCTCAGTAATGGGGAAGCCGAAACGAGCACACATCATTATTAAATAAATTATAAATACTTACGGGACTTGAATATACAGTGCGCATAAAGCTGTATGTCAGATGGTCTGGACTTGTGAAGTGCAGGGCACTATGAGTTCCCTCTGATATTAGAGGAATCTAAAGTCATCAGGCAATTGTGAGTGCTTTGCGAGACTGAACTCTTTTTTTCCTGAAATTTCTGATGCAAAGATTTTAAAATCTAAGCATTATTGCATGAACATGTAGACACTTTTTTCCTAATTTTGAAATTTGCCGTTAGTTGCTGGCGGTTCTAACACTGCATGTCCTTAATTACGTAACGGCTTTGTGCTGTAGGCTGTTTGTGTGTGGATGAGAGTGGGCTTTGCATGTTCTGAAGCTCTTGGTGCTCCTGCGAAACAGGCAGGCAGTACTGTGCAAGTTTTCACGCGAGGAAATGATGCACAGGGCAATTAATTGAGTGTTTGGTAACTCTTATGGGAGCGGAGATGTTTGGAAAGTGGTGGAAAAAGAATCAAAACTTATTTCTCATTTCACTTAAAATATTCTTTCTAAATTTCCCAAATAGGTTTAATAAGAATGTAACTTAATTCTGTGTATGAAGAGCAATGTTCATTTATATCGAATTTGTTTCCATTAAAGATTTAGAATAAAAAATATGAAAATTCATTGAGATTGTAATCTTAAATGAAAAAAGGCAGCTGGCAAAGTTAGTAGATGGTGGATCTTGATAATAAGAGCTATTACAAATATTAAAATTGAGTGAATTACTTTGTGAAGAGAATTTAATACATAGGTTTTTCCCAGCACTGTCAGTTTGTATTGCACAGAGGCTGTAGCACCAGGTTACAAATGAAGATAAGAGAGAGAGCTCCTAAAACCTAAAAAGAGGAAAACAAAATAAGAAATGACTGTACGTACCTGGAGAATACTGCTGGTTTTTCTGTAGTAACTAAAGAGAATGCATATTTAAAAAGAAATAATGGAACTTTTTGTTTAACAAAAAAAAAAATTTTTTTTTAATTCTCTGGTTTGGGTTGGTTTGTGCTGCTGGCACCAAGTGACTCTACAAGAAACTCACTGGCCGAAGAGGATGTCTTCAGGGAAAACTCACTCCGGTGGAAACTGTCTGGTCTACCAGCTCTTTGCCTCTGCTCCGTGGCCAGAAGGAAGGGAACGTGACGGGAGCTTCCGTGCTCCCTGGCAATGCTTGGTTGCCTGAGTGTGCCCTTGAAACTAGCAAGCAGCATAATTTATAGCCTCATTCCTTCAGCATAGTTGAGCATTTAGCCTGCCAGCACTTGTCAAAGTGTCTTTGCAATACTTCTCTAGGTCTATCACATGCTCTTCAGCCCGGAGTTCTCCCTTTTTAAGTCCGCTGCCTAGATTCTCAAGCGAGGTGTATGAAGTACCACACAGGCTGTGCTGTTTTTGACACCAGCAGAAAAACTGCAGTCTGTGATTACAGACAACAGGCTAATAGTTAATGTATGTATGCAGGGGAACAATTTGCCTTGTCTGGTAAATTGAAACAAAACTGACCGAGTTCTAAGATTCGAAGCAACTTCTTTAGACTTCTTTACATTTTTCTGTGTCTTGTGTGGAGAAATGGTTGAATTATAATACATTTTTGCTACCTTTCCACTTCCATACTGTCTTGTGTGTCTGAAGCAGAAGCATTAGATCTTTCATGGCAGAACCCGTATTACGTTCTCCAGATACCATGAGGTTGACTACCTGAGTTTATTGCCAAAAAAAAAAAACAAGTCCAAGGACAGAGTTAGTAAATACTTCCCCTTGTCATATACAAATGCTGAACAATATCCATAAACTTTGAGTTGTTACAAGACATCGTAGTGCTCTTTTAAAATGTCAATAGTTTTGGAGTTTTCACAGCAGAACGTTTCTCCGGATTTAATGTTTGCACAATTGACAGTAAGAAGCAGCTTTGTCTTATGAATGATTAAATGAAAGTAAATTTTCTTACCTGCCATTAGCATTGTGACCTAAAAGTATCCTGAATTTGCTACGCTGATCCATCCAGTAGCCAGGAACCATTTTCACACACGCCCTCCTCCCTTTTTTTCCCCGTTTTATGCAGTCATGCAACTTAAGAGTGCCATATAACATTTCATTAGGTCATACACCTACACCTACTCGCCAGTGCTGTTTGTTCCTAGCAGGACATTTTATAGTGTGTTTTCTAATTAGTTTTAATTCTGTCAAACGTCAAGGTTTTCTTTACTTGAGAAATTATTTTCTAACATGGGAGAGATACTTCTGCCAGGAAGGCTTTCTGGTGTCCAGACTTAATCACTGTTTTGTAATTTCCTCCTTTTGCACCTGGTTGTACTCCCATGTCCTGAACTAAATCGTTACCTTCAACATTACAAAGTTCAAGAAAGAGTAGATCTTTAGGAACCTCACATCTTGAGTCTGTCTGCACTTTGGGGTAAGTCCACAGAGCAAGCGCACCCTGTTTCTGCTGCTGATCTTGGCGCTGTGCTCGATTCCAGCATTAATCTTTAGGGCGCTCTCAATTTATCGAATTGTGTCCTCTCTCGACTTTTTATTGTTAGAATAGTGCTTGAGGAAAAAAACCTCGAGACCGCTCTCTGAACTGATGTGCTGTACATAGGTTAGTGTTTTCTTAACCCCGAAGAGCTACTGTCTTGTAGACTGACTGGGCAGACAGAAAAAAGGGGAAAGAGGTGGAAGTTGCAAGTAGAGAAGTGTCTTGACAACCCTCCAGCTTGTCACAGCAATGGCTTGCAACCCTCTGCGTTTTCAATGTTCAGAAGTCTAGCTAAGAAGTGAAAGGAGAGTGAATCCAACTTGTCTTTTTGTCAGTAGCCTGATTATTCTTCTTTTCACACTCCAGAGATGAAGGAGAACCCTCATCATCACAACTTCCAGCAGCCAAAGGGTGTTCCTACTGCTTTTAGATGGCTAGCAAGCGTATCTAGATTTTTTTTTTATTTTTGTTCTGGTTTGGGGTTTTTTTGGATTTTCCTTCCACCCTTAGTTCTGCCTCCCCTTCTAAGTGCTCTGTGTTATGCCTGTTTTTGAGGTGTTGCAGTGCTCAAGGGGAGCACATTTGTGCAGCTCAGCATTGACTTCCAATTGTATATATCTAGAATGAAAGTATAGGTATGTATGTTTATTCCTAGCTGACTATAGATATTAAAATAAAGTCGGACAAAGTTGCACATAATTGAATGGCAGTGCAGTTTTCAATAATGCTTTGTTGTGATTTCAAATGAGAGATGATCCCTTGAAACAGTCGAAAAATCTGGTTCCTTTTTCAAGCTGTAAGAGGAACAGAAATGTCAGATGACAGAAAGATGTTTTAAGCTATTTGGATTTATTTTAATTGAAGGACAGTCCTAAATATTTACATTTTTCTGCTTTTTTCTTATTTCCCCGTAAGTTGCAAGGAGCTAATGTTGACTTACTGGAATGTCATATAGGCTGTAAATATCAATTTTGTAAATTACTTGCAAATAAAAAACCTCTTTAGGTGCGATTGATTAAATCACAGTTAGTGTGTTTCACATATATATATGAATAATCACCAGAGACTGGAGATTACAAATATTTAGTACAAGTTCCAAGCAAAATACCATTTTGCCTGACCAAGTACTGGAATAGAAATTTCCCTGTGAAACTGGTGATCTTGAAGTGATTATCTTTCCTGGCTATATGATTCCTAGGATTATGAACTGATTTGGCAGCTGCAAGAAGCGGAGCTCCACCTCAGGACACCTTCTTACTGAGCCAGGCCTTGTTCCAGGGTTAAACCATCCTCATCTATTGGATTATAAATCTGAAGCAGTTTTCAGTGAGTTAGATTAAGGTCTGCAAAGCAACAGGAATATTTATGGTGTTTTATTCTGTTGTTCTGTTCACGTGGACCGAGAAAGAAAACTGTGTTTAAGAACATTCAATGAACTTGAGTTTGCAACTAGAAAGTAGCAAATGGTTTCCTTTTTATCGTGTGGCTGGTTTGAGCAATGCATGAGGCCAGCTTGCTCTCAGATGCCCGAGCTGTGTGCTTCTGGCATATCTGCCTCTGATCTTCGCAGTACAGTTGCGGTTCTAGGACTGCCACCACAGCTTGCTGTGCTGCAAAAGTGAAAATCAAGAGAGTGAAGATCAGTGGAGTCAGGCTGTTTATTTATATTGCCTTTTTCTATAATCAAACACTTGTACTGTTAACGTTTGTATATTACTCTTACTAAACGTCCTATCCTAAGACACCACTTAAAAACATTCCTGAGTAAATAAAAATGCTGTTTTACTTCATCTTTTCTAAATCTGCCCTTTTTTGCCCTTGAGTATTGCTTAGAATGAGCTTTCTCTGCAGTTCTGTGTTTGAAAACGTGAGTTAGCATCCCTACTGATGCAAAGCATGGCCTGTCCCAACTAAATGAACGTTCAGAGATATGCCGTCGGAGGGCACAATAAATGTGCGCATATGCTGTGCGTAACAGACAGCTGTTCTAACCTTGGTGGAAAACGATGGAAGCATAGCTGCAGTGGGGTGCAGCAGGTCTCGACATTGCAATCTCTTCAGGAAAGAGTAATTTCTGACTCTCTGCTTAAAAGATCTTTAAAATTTCTGTGTATTTTAGTGCCTTGCAAATTAAAGTGTTGTTGAATACAGCTTGTGTTTCCCACCAGCAGCGCATAAGATAGCCCCATTGCATAGAAATCACTGTCTCCTGCAGTTAAAGTTCCTCAGAAAGGCAAGTAAAAACTAGCTCGGTGAGCAAAACAGAGCAGGTACCCTAACAGACCATTTAGCAGCGGAGGAAAATACATAATTACAATATCACAGCTTGTTAAGAAAGACAGACAGACATTAAGAGCCATCCTCTTTCCAAACTCTCCAAATAGATGTACAATTTCTGTAATAATTCTATTCGAGTTAATTTTTCACCAAGGAAGTGCTATATTTCGGTTAACTTACAGCAATGAGTAAGCATTGTCGGCTCCCTTCGCTAGATTTGTGGCAGCTAACCTGTTTTAAAAAAAAAAAAAAAAAAAAAAAAGCTTTTGCAATGCGCTTATTAAATCCTTCAAAAGTGACTGGGATGAACAATGCAAAGTCAGCATGTTTGTTCTTTCATAGTTAGTGAAACGAATAAAAGGATTGAGGGAGGAGTTCTTCACAAGTTTTGCATAATGAAGTGACGTTTTATAATTCTGCCTATATCTAGAAATCCATGTTTAGTTTTATTTATATTCCTTGTACAGCTGTGGCTTATGCAATTGAGGTTTCTTCGTTCTTTCATCTTGCAGGCCATTTCCCGCTTGTGTGAAGATAAATATAAGGACTTCAGGAAATCCGCAAAGAAACGGTCAGTCAGTGCTGACAATCTGACTGTGGTTAGATGGTCCCCTGCTATTATCTCCTAACAGAGGAGACTGGAATATTCCTACAGACGTACTGTTTCATCCATCCATTTTTTGGGGGGTGGGCTGGGGGGGGGGGGGAGGGGAAGACTTTTTTTTTTCCTAATTATTTTTATTTTTAAATCTGTCAAGCTGCCTTTACAGTGCCTCCCCATTGTGTAGCACACAAGAAGTAAAATACCTGTGGAAGGAGAAATCAGTGTTTGGGAAAGAAGATGGGCAACGATTTTTTCTCACTTTCACTAGCAGCTTTACCATTTTGTGAGGAAACAGCAATTCAGGTGCTTGGAAGAAGAAACAAAAAATGAAGTAGAGGCAGAAAAAGATTAAGAATTGTGCCATTTTTTAATACGCTGTACTCTTAAAGAGAAATGACAGCCTGAAAACAAACCACATAGTCCGATGACTGTGCACTAGAGGAATGAAGTTGGGAGCATTCCATCTTAAAGTTTTCTCTTAATATCTTTTTTACTTTATTTTTGCATTCCTCATTGTTGCTTTCCGTGATAAATTCTTCCCCTTGCACAGCAGCAAATACTAAGCCTGTATTTACAGTAGCACAAGCCCCTGAGTAAATAGTTTTGGGTTTTTTTTTCCACTGCACTTTTTTCTGTAAGCTCTTATTAGCATTATTCTTTGTAATTATTATGCATTTGTTACATTTCTTCTATGCCTTTTATTGTATTTCAAAAGAGATAACTTGACCATAGTGCTGAACCAAAAGTGTGTACAGGGATCAGAAGATCGTTTGTAATTTCATGATGTGTTTTATTTATAGTGTACTTGGGTGCGTGTGCCTTCCTGAGTTCTTGGAATCATTTATTTTTCCTTAATATAAAGATACAGTTGTTAAAGTATTTAGATGATGATGATAAGACTTGGGCCAAATCTCTGAAATTTGCAACAGATCTTGTGATCCTTTTGCAGATTTTCATAGCATTAGAAGTTTAGAATTCATTTTGAGGGAGTGTGTGGTTGTTTTTTTGTTTTTTGGTTTTTGTTTGTTTGGCCTGACTAGTTCATTCCTTCACTTCCAGATCCATTGTTGCAAGCAATATTCTCAATTTTTATATGTTTACTTTAAATCAAAGTGAGTCTGTTTGTATAAAATAAAAAATAATAAAAAAATTGTTCCAGTGAGAAGGCCTGTAGAAGAGCAGAATGGTAATCTTAACAAGGTATTTGTCACAAGTAGATTCATTTAAAACTAAATACAAACCCTCAAGATTTTCAGCGTAGGTGCTTATAGAAATTAAAAATAACCAAACTGTGAAAATAGGTTTCAACTCTGATTATTAAGCTCTTCTGTTGTTACTAGTTCCCTCTTATTATGCCTGTTGCCCCCTTGGGATTTCTAAGAAACCTTTATAGGAAATAATTTGTCGGAGTAAGCATAATTAGTCTGTAATGCCCCAGGGTGACTTATTTTTTTTCCTTTTTTTTTTTTTTTTGCACAGTTTAGAAAGATACGGTTAAACAGTTCTCAGTTCCCTGAAATCCTTTCTTTGTGACTGTCACTGAAATGAATGGCAACAGACGTCCCTGATTTATGCACTACTGTGGTAAACCATACAGATTCCATATTTGTTTTATTAAGCCCTATGGGCTTGTAGCAAACCTAGGGGCCCAGAGATGCACACGTTAACTCCAGTGCAACGCTAATCAGGTGCCTCCAGATGGAGAGGCGCTGACAGGATTGAAGTGGTAATACCAAACAATTTTCTGCTAACTTTCTAATGTGATTTGTGCAGTTTGAGACATGAAGGCTTTGTCCGTAAATTCTCCTGATGTCTTTTGGGCCTTTAAAATAATCTAATGCTCATCATTTATTCTTGTGCCAACACATTAGAACTGTGAGTACCCCAGTCCATTTTTCCCTTGAACGTGGAATGTAAGGAAAGTCTTTATAACAGTAAAAATGCAATTCGGAGCATTTGAAACCTCCTTGCAGATAGTATCAAAAGGAACATTTTCAAAGCATTTGAAATTTATCCTTTGTAAGCATAAATTTAGGCTTTAAAAATATGTAAAATATTTTGATTTATCAACACTTTGCTAAACTATTTTCTGTTTAACTTGATATCTGGAATATTGGTTTTATCCATTTCTGGGTGATAGAGATATGAACTTTGGATTATGTAAAGATCTCAATGCATCTGCTATAATTTTTGTGAAGTTTATTAAACTACTTTAAAGATTGTATAGTCTATTTATTGTATGTATGTACATACAGTCTGATACTTTAAAAAGTGGATTCCGTAAAACCTGGCTCAGTCTTGTTTAGACTATTGAATATCATTTTAGCCTTGTGCACTGGACTCTACCTCTGTATAGGAGAATTTTCCATATTCTTAATTAGTACTGATTCTGTGATTAACTTGGTTATGTTTCTTGCACTAAGAATTAAAAAAAAATCTGCTGTAAGTGTGGATTTTTCTTTAGTTTCAGTTTTGCCATATGAATCCTCTGCATTTAGATGGACATTTCTTTCCCTCATGGTTATAGAATAATTCTTTGCTTTTTCTTCCGGTTTGTTCCAAGTTTGCCAAAAAAATATAGTACCTGTCAGTAAATCTGAACGAGTGTCTTTTGTTTGCAAGGTATTCAATACCATGTAATTAAAATTGATTATTATTTAGGATTATGTTGTGTTTAGTGTAGTTTTTTAAAGTGTTATGGAAAGTGTATGGGAAGTGCCATTGCAAGCTTAGCAAATCACCTGAGGTGTCAGAAGGGAGAAGAACCAAATAGTGTTTTAATTAACAGCACAAATAAATGGTGGTTTTCATTTCAGAACCTGAAACTAAATTTGCTGTAGAAGTTTTTGGGATTAAGTTTTTCCTTACTGCTTTGGTCACAGGCTCAGAAACTAAAAGGTGTGGGAGATGTAATAAACCTGTCCCTTCAAGCATCGCTGTCTTAATGAATTATTTTTATATGTTGAGCCAGTGGTCCACTGCATTGTTGTTTACACTTTGGCAATTGCATAGATATTTGAAGAAGGCATCTTGTAGAGGTTTTTTGTTCACGCACCCTTCTGCAGCCCCTGATATGTTTTCCTAATTCCTCTTCCCACCTACAGACTTGTGTATATTTCGTTTAATGACTGTTTCGGCATCTGGATATGTCTTTTTTGATAAACATTGTTCTTTGGGACTTAGAGCATTGGAATCACATGGAGAGACACAAAAAGAAGAAAGAAGTCAGAGGACCTTTCCCCTCTTCCACAAACCCTCTCAGTCTTCCTGATGATACATATTTCCTATTGCTAAAAACACATTGCAAAGTCTTGTCCCGTAGCAGGGTAATGACATCCTTTTCGATAATTATATTTTGCTTTTGCCTTTCAGCTGTGTTTTATTTGAGTTCAGCTTATACAGCTTTGTTTACCTTAGTTTATTTAACTTAGTTTATCACTAAGCTAAAAGCATGACAGAGTAACTGGTTACATGTATGGAGTCTTAGAGCAGGCTGTTTTTTCATACCTCTTCCCATACCTCCTGGCTTTACTAGTGCCAGAAACCTTCAATGTGACCTAAAAGTAACAAAAACCTCATCAGAAAAGGGTGATAGTGTATTGGTGGCAGATGACAAAGTGACATCTGGTAATCTTGGCTATATATAAAAATAGCCCTATGTGGGAAGGGATAAATGAATTGAAATGGCAGAACTAGAAAAAAACAAAGGCCTAACAGCTGAAGCAACAAATTATTTACAGTCATCTTTTCTTGGTAACAAACACTGAATTTTCCATTGGCATGTTTAAACTCCTAATTGAAAATGTTGCACATCCACCAACCAGACTTATATTACTCTCTGCTTCTGTGTTGTATTTATAAAGAGCTTACTCAACCTAGTTTTTAGGACTCTCCTTGCTACAGTTCCAAACATACTTCTGTAGCCTGAATAATTTTATATTTTTTACTTGATTGATAGTTGTTAAAACATAACTAACTCCCTCTGCAGTGGAGCAGCCATTTAGTATCTGTGTAGCAGGGTTTGAGAAAATAACTTTTTTTTTTTTTTAACAGAAGTATGCTTGTGCAAATGTGAGCTTGATCTACACAGAAATGTTAATATCTAAGCCTAAAGTACAGTAAGCGTCTTTCTGTTGTCTCTGTTTCTCTCTTCAATAATTGAGCTACATCTTGAGGCAACCACAGAAGAAGTGATGAGAGCTAGAATTGTCAGGGATTAAAGGTAATGAGAAAAGATGTGTAGTGACCATTGTTAGGAGCAAACCTTTTAAAAAAAAAAAAAAAAAAAGGATTAAGAAGAAAAAAGCGCTATTCTTAAGGAGACAAAAAGTGATAGTAGATTGTAGATTATGATCCTGGAAATGGTTGGTTTATACCATATATTAACCTACTTTTCTGAGTTCTTTTTTGTGAATCCCCCAAAAGTGACCGGTAAGTCCCCAAATTACTGTTGAAACACAGTTGAAAAATTGGCAACTTTGAATGTATTATCCAAGCTAGCAACGTTTGTCTTTACTTCTAGTCACTGGGCTAGATCTTCAGGCACTTTCCATTAAAGTAAGAAGTGGCAGGAAGGCTGATTCAGGAAAGGTAGGTGGCCAAGCAATAGGAAGAAACTGTATTTCTTGTATTCCTCTGGGAACAGCTGGGCTGATGCAGTTGAACGCCTAGATAAAAGTTGAAAGGAGAGGTGTTTCTTCATACCTCTTACATCATGTTTAATGTGTATCAGCGTTATGTGGAGAGACTTTCGAAGCTGTGTTATTAACTGGAGATACTCTGTTGGGTTAATCTGCTAAGCAAGCTTATTAGTCCTGGGATAGTGACAGTATACTGAGCTTTCCCATAAGAGTTATCCAGAATCTCTTTAAAGAATTCGTAAGGCTTGCTCAAGGCTCTAGGCAGTATCTTTTGTTAGACTGTCTATGGTCCTGACTTATTAAGAGCAGCAAACAGCAGTAAAATGACCAAAATCGTATATGTGAAGCTGTACGTTTTGTGGTTTACTCAATGTACTTCTGTAATTTAGTGTCAGAGGGTATTTTTTCTTTCTCCTCTATCTGACACTTAGATTGGGGTGCTGTGGTAATTAGCCCAATAAAACTTGAAGCTAGAAAATCTCTGGAACTAGCACTGCTGCCCCCTTTGAATTCACTGGCGGGGAAGGACATGCTTAAAAGGTAGGTGACTTACTCACGTGGGAGCTTTGCTAAACCGCGGGCTAAAGTAAGACTCCCTTTTCACGTAAGAGATTCTGCAACACACTTAAGAGTCTAGAGCTAATTGTTCCCTATCTGTGTTTTCTGTGTTCACTGCCTCCTGTTTTTCCTGCCCCTTTATTTTAAACATTGGTTCAAATTATTCTGCATGGAAACAGTATACTGGGAACTGGCAGCTGTAACACACTTGCTGCCTTAAATTCAAACAATACGGATCATTCTGTGACCGCATACTTCTTTCATGTGTTTCAGACAAATTAAGCATCCTTCTTTGGAAAAATAGGAGGTCAAGACGATAGATAGGTGTCCTGGAAGGGTTATGCAGTACTAGCTCAGTATTGATATACGACCTGCCGCTGTTAGGAAGCTGTTGGTAGTCACATTACTTCTTGGTACATTGCGTCTCATTCCTTTTGTGGCCTTAAAATAGCAGATCATCCCAGGTATGCAAAAACTTAGCAGTCTTTAGGAAAGTGCTGCAACACAATCAATAACAACAGAATACAATCCATGGTAATTGGAGTTAGACTTGGAGGAAAAAACGCACAAGAGTTCCTCTTAAGAACAAAAACTGCTGTGGATAATTTGGCCATGCTGTGGGACTGTATCACTATTAATGTTGTGTAAAGAGGGGCGTGCAGCCTGTGTGGCTGCTAGCAGAAGTGTGGGGGCACACAGATTTCCCATCGGAAAACAGACATTTTAGTGCAGTCTAGTGCAGGGTTCCACAAGCTTTACAAGGGACAGGGGCAGCTTCTGACTCGGTGTTGTGCCGTGCACCCGTTGGAGGTAGCGTAACATCTACCATATTTTGGGAATCTAGTCTAGTCTCCTGCTTGCGGCACCTACAAATACACAATACCTTGGGATTTGCAGGGTGGGGAGGTGAGAAGAGTTGAAGAAGTCCCTCCCAACAGTCCATTTTGTAGTTACAATAATTCTGCATTACTATTCAAGTAGTGGTGAACAGTGATGGAAAATTTCATTCCAACTTCTTCATGTAGTCACTTTACACAAAAATGAAAATGGATTACCGTTTACATGAACCTGAAAATGGTTTAAATTTCCACATCACTGCCAGCAATCATAACTTTAAATATTAATTTACTCATTACTAAGTAACAAGTACATGCCTCATATTTTTCCAGAGGGATGACTCCACACTTGGCATGTGTGCTTTAATATTGCTTTATAAGGTATGGATTCTAAATCTTCTGAGAAACTGAAGTAAAGATTCTTGCATCCTAAGAAAATATTTGGGAACATCTTGAATTTTAGTGAATAATATCAGATAAATGCCTTCCCAGTCTGCTTGGATTGAATGCTGGATCAGTGATTTCTTCAGCTGGACAGAAGAACCACAAAGTCTACAGCAGTAGCATTGACTTCATCTACACAAAGGAAACTGGTCATGTCACCCTGAAACTCGGACTGAATGCCCGACTGAGCAAAGGGCCGGCTAGAGTCCTCTGCCTCGCCAGCTAGCGGTGAACCCACTGCTGAATCCCAGTTAAGACACATTCGGTGTTTCTGACATATGAGAAATCTATACCGTGAAATCATTGCTTTTCTTTAGTGTCCTGTCATCACAATACACTAAAAAGGATTTTGTTGTTGTTGTTGTTGTTTTGCTCTAGTCTTGCTGGCAAGTGTCAGAACTAAGTTGTTCTGCTCCTTGAAGCATATGTATATTTAAAACTTGTATTAGCTGGATCTGTGTATTTAGATCTCTGACCTCAGCTGTGACACATTCCTTTTAACTAGTCTAAAAGAATTTGCTTAGATTCACTAAGTTAGGGCCAGAAATCAGTTGTGAACTTTGTGTGATATATGCAGATTCAAAACTGGTGTCTAATTGTCCCATTTCAAAAGGATGTTTTTTTTTTTTTAATTTCAAACTTGATGTAATTTTCCTTAATAATTTCAGTAGGTGTGTATGAGAGCATTTATTTTTGGTACTGTTGCATTTAGACAATAAATTTTTATGGCAATTGCTGATAGAAAAGGCAGATCTTTTAAATGTCAGTTGAACCTGTTTGCTCTCCTAAGGAATGTTTTTGTCTGGATTCTTAGACTTGCTAAGAATAGGTAAATCTCATGGTACAGTACCCGTTTTTTGGAAATGTCCCCTTTGTGTTATAACATGAACAATGAATTTTTACAAATTAAAGTGTAAACTGTAAGCTTTGGAGGATTGGGAGAAAAAAAAAGAGAAAACAATCTTTAATTTCTTCAGCAAGTGCTAGTATCTCTGTTTTCCTATTTTTTTTCATTATAAAAATGCCTTTAAAAAACAGTTTCAGCTTCTATTGCTACCACTCCTGAAAGCAGAATTGCTCAGGATTCGAATAAAATACTTCCAACAACCCCTTTTGAGAGTCGAGGTGAGCTCACGAGGAAGTCGATCTGAAATGCAATGTAACGTGGAAATAGGGAGGCGGGGGAAGATGCTCGCTGGAGCCCGTGAAAAGCATGCACAGGATGAGCTCGGGTGCATGTGCGGTCTCGCACAGCTGCTGGACCGCAGATGCTCACCCTGCCCTGGCTGGCTGTGGAAATCCCTGCTACATACAGCCTCCTGGCAACACGCTGCCTCCGCAGCCGTGGACCTTGCCATTTGGCAGACCTGTGCCAGCTTGTGGTGTCAGCTTGCAGGTGCCAGGCGTACAGATGCTGTCCCCATGCAGCCCTGGTGGTAGGTGTGAGGAGGTGGTTTTGCGCTGGGATTGCCTTGTTGGGCGCTGTACCTGCTGCAGTCGTGCCTTCGGGTCTCGTGGCGTCTGAATGCTTGCTGGGGGGTTTCGTTCATGGCATTGTTAAGCAGACCTAAACCAGTCTCATCCCTGGTCCAGCTATCTGGTACTTGCATTAATAATAAGTTATTGTTTGATTACCTAGATCATAGATAACACTGAATTTGGAGACTACATCAGAAGATATAAAATCTTTTTCACGTGTCAGATCAAAGCAGATTTGTTAGCCAATAGGTTTTCTTGGACTTGCTCATCTCAATGTGCTTGAACCGTGTCTCTAATGTTTTCTGCATTAAGTCAATAAAACCGCAGGGAAGATGGGAGCCTTGTCAAGTGCAATCGTGTAACAACCCCCTGCCCCAAGAGCGAAGGGAGACCTGAGCTCAACCAGTGAGCTCACGTCAGATAATGCTGTTTAGCTAGGCTTGCTTTAGCTCGGAGAGGGGGGTTGAACTCTCTGCATCTGGGGGATGAGTCATGTAATTGCTGAAAGTAGGCAGAGTAAGAAGGGCACACATTAGTTGAAGTGAAAATGACCATTACCTGCTTCTGAGCATCTGGCAATTTCGGACAGGACTTCTTGCAGATGAGTCTTTTAACAGAAATCGCAAAATAGGTGTCGGGGGGGATTTTGTCACAAACCACTAAAGGGAGCAAAGGAAAAACCTGGGCCAGTTCCTAAGTAACTAGAACATTAAGCAGTGAATAAAAACTTTTTAAGTCCCTCATGTCTGTCTTCAGTGTGTAGAAAAAAATCCATATTATTTTAGGGACTTTAGTTTAAACGTGTCCTGAAGGACTTGTGCTGATTTGTAAATAAAAGATGATAAAATTTTCCTAAGTCGTCTGTTTTTGTGGATAAATGAATTTGATCGTTGAAGTAAAAATTAATTTTCCAGCTATAAACATGCCATAACTTCATTAGTCATATCCATGAGAGAATATAGTTACATTCAGGAATGCTGATGTTTAACAGTTTAAAGGATTGCCTTCCCAGAGATAAAAACATCATAAACAAATCGAGGGGGTGAAAGTATTTAAACAATTGTTCACAAGACTTTTTGGACACCTTAAACGACAGGGTTGATTTTTATTTTTATTTTTATTATTTTTAAGACCCACTGATGAAAGGAAATGAAGGCAGCAAAAGGCAGGGTTGATTTTTATTTTTATTTTTATTATTTTTAAGTCCCACTGATGAAAGGATATGAAGGCAGCAAAAAGGGAAAGCAGCAAAATACAGGAAATGGAAAACAGAAATGCGGAGGCTGAAATAGCGGTTAGGAAGCACAATACAGTTGATAAGGAAATGAATCAGTGCCAATCTGTGGTCAGCTGAAAAAACTAATAAAATCTTTAAGTGTGTCAGGAACAAAGTAATTTGTAGCAATTTTATGGATCCAAAGCTAGACTGAAATGGCAAAGTATCTGTCACACTGCGGAAGAGGCAGAGAAGGGTGCAGTTGATAGTTCTGCTTTGTCTTTGTAAGTTGGGTTCTTGCCTTGCAGAAGGGATGACGTTTCACTTCTTATTATCAGTACTGAAAGAGTTTTCAGTAGAAGCTATTCCATATCTTTGAGTGTGAAAAGTCACTTTACCAGCTAAACTGAAAGATTTTGTTGAGGCAAATCCTGGTTAACTGCAGAAGTTTCTCAGCACTGGGAAGAAACTTAATGTTGAAACAGTGCTTGGAAAGCATGACTCTAGAAACGCTGGGTGTTTACTCTGGGATTTGCCCTGAGTACAGCTAATTGGAAAACTTAGGTACAGTGCAAGTCGTGGATGGATGTATAAAAGAAGGAAGCATAATCAGTAGTACCTGCTACTTTATGTCAAACTATCATTAAAAAAAAAATTACTAATCTGGATGATAGAGAAAGACTCCTTATACGTTTCTAGGATTAAGGCTACTGATTATGTTCAATCATATTTGATTTATTTGCAGTAAATTTGCTGATGTGTTGTAGCCTAGAGTGTGTCTCCAGAAGCTGAGTGCCATAATGCTTCTTGGCCTTATCCAGTAGCATGAAGTACGTAGGATTTCAGGAATCCCTCATTTTTCCATGCACGCTCTCCAAAAATCAGCTAGCAGGGGAAGTCTACAGCACTGTGCTTCCAGGCTTTGATTGTTTGTGGATAACTAAAAACAGCAGTGATAAAAGTAGCTGCTACGAAGAAGAAGCCGCCAATCATCTACGCGGACTGTGGAGGTCAACAGCTCTGTGGCAAGCTGGCTGCGTGAGCAGGAGGTGCTGGGCTTCATTGTCTCCCTTCTCAACAGGGCCTTAAACAGAGCGCGACCTCACCCCCAAGCCGTTTAAGGCGTGCTTTTACCTTATGGGCGAAATCTCCTTACCGCTCTCCATTTGGGACGTCATGTCCTCCAAGCCTGGTGGGAGCACGGGTGCCCGCAGGCATGTGGGAGCCTGACCTGGCAGCGGGGCCCCATGGCACCAGCCTCCCATGGCAGCCACCTCTGCCGCTGGCGCTTCTTGGCGATTCTCTCCCCTTTTTCTCTAAAAAGGCATAATAAGCCCTTCAGGAACCGTGTTGCCCTTTTGGGGTTATGGTGAGCTTTTGAAGGGCGTAGATGAGAGTCAGACGTTGCACTCCTATTGCTTTTGTTAAGGATTTAGCCAGCCAGCTGAGGTTTAGGAGAGTTTTCTCTTTAAAACAAAAACTGCTAGTTGATAAAATACATTAAGTACGAGTACTATTATAATTTAATGGAGGGATTCCTCGTGTCCTGCCCAGAGTGCTCTGAGTTCATTAACGATGGTTACTAAAAATGGTCTATGGGAGAAAACAAAACAAAAACCATGGAGACTGCAGATAACTAAGTAAGTGTGTATTGCAAAGCCTCGGTTTGGAGTGATGTATTTAAATCCCAAAATTACAGTTTGACTTTTCCCAGTATTGTGGTGGTTGGCCTAGATACAGTTTGTTTAAAATACTTTTACAAGGGCAAATTTAATAAATTATTAGCAGGTCACAGATTAAGGTCAAAAGGAATCAGGGTAAAATCAAGGTCAGATTTAAAACTATTCTATATTTTTTCCTGTAAATGATATTCTGCGGCTAGGTAGACATACGTAACATCAATAACCTGGTATTGATGAAAGAAATCTATTTAAAAATTCTCTCCAAATAAGTTAATGAATAGCAGTTAAAAGGAATATAGCAATTTTTCTTCATTATTTTTAAGAAGTAGCTGAAGATCTAAAACTCTTTATTGTGAAAGAGTATGATGACATTCCTATTAGACAGAAATACTCTTTTGAAGAAGGTTTTTGTTACGTACAGGATACAGCCTTTTTGTGATTTGAAGTCATATTTTGAAGATGTAGAAGAGATTTGAAAGAACACACCTTCTGACTTCTGCCCAGGAGTGAATTTAATTTGCAAAAGACTTTTCTTCACATGCAAGCAGTGCTGCCTGCCATGCTCAGTCCTGCCTACACTGATTCTGGGAGGTTTAAATTCTATGTGAAATAGAGAAAAAAATCAGATTCCTTTCCTCAACTCCCTTTTTTCATTTTTGTTTAAGCGTAGCCTTTTTTCCACGGTGCCCAGTGCTTCATTTCTGTGCTTGGTTTGAATGACCAGGTAGTTAAAATTCACTTGTCCATGGTGAGAGAGAAAGCGGTGCAAGTGTTCAAAAACAGAGACAACAGTGTAGGTTTTGTTTCTTAAAATGGTCAGCCATGAAATACAAGAAGGTGCAAAGAACTCTATGTTAATTCCACAACGGCTGCCTGCGGGTTAAACGTGGTATGACATATTTATTTACTGATACCCAGAACTGACACAATAACCCCTGTTGCTGTGCATGTTGAAAAGAGAGATCTATTTGCTCTCTGCAAACCTAGCAATGTTCGTGCTGAGAAACTATAATACGCAGCACTAAATTTAGAGCATAGTCAGCCAAAGATATTCTTACTGTCCTCTATGTATTATGAAATCTGTTTGACAATTACTTAAGGCGTTTCTCTTATCTAAACAATTTCCACAGTAGCGTTGCTGTATTTTAAAAGTAATAAGACTTCTTTAAGATAGGAAAACCCCCATCCAAAACCCACTTTGAAGCTAGCCAGATACGAACAGCAGGAACAGGTGAGTATCTGATACTTTTGTGCCATATTAACACAACTTCCCTTTTGAGGTTGCTGTGAGTGCTGGAGGATGCTGCTTGGGCTGAGAACTGAGTCTGCTGTTAATGTTGGATATTGGGCACTAGTGAAACTGAGCAGTCACCAACTTCATCATAGAAGCAGAAGATCCCAAAACTTTCCACCCTTCAGATTCTCATCTGCACCGTGCAAAAAGGCAGGTATTACACTTAGTGTCTTTCCTATGTTAAGTGCAAAATTCACCAAATAGCTGTAACTTCTCATATATTAGAATTTAATTTTTGAGTTGCAGTAGAACAATAAAAATGTCACGCACTAGTGTAGCTACCTATTTCAATGGGAGTTAAGCAGAGCCTTAATAATATGCTTTAGAGAAATCCCAAAGACTCCCTTCATACCTTTGCCATCTGGTAAAATCAAATACTTTTGAAGAAATTGGGCCAGAGCTCCTGAGTCATAATGTACTTTGCATTACATAATTTCCCTTCATAACAGTCTCAAAATGTTTAACGTTAAGTTTGTGGTAGAGTAACTTTGAGTTTGCTGAGCCAAAGTCAGAAGGAGAGCTGCCGTTTCCATATATTGTTATCTTAGAAGCAGGCTTCCTGTACCTGCTGCATATACCTTCTACACCTTTTGGCACTTTCAGCTATTTATGATTATGGCTGTTTGAGGCAAAGTAAGAGTTAGAATAGTCTCAATCCTTGAGAATATGTAGAAAAAACACCTTTTTTAGATTTACTAAATAAAGAGAGGAGGAAGGAGGCAGCAAGGCGTGTCCAAGACACTGTAGGCTTAAATAGCAAGGCGGCTGGGTAGTGCTGAAGCTGTCGAGTTTGAGTCTGATCAACGTGAACGGTTGAAAAAGAGCTAAACTCCACTGTCCTGGACATTTGTCAGGACTGTTTCATGTACATTCACTATGCATTTATATGTATCTGAGCATATGTGTGCATGTATCTGCCTTCTGGGAGAGGGAGGTAGAGAGAAGGGAGGAGGAGCAGGACATGCTCTGAGGCCCTGGAAGATGCAAGACCATGTGTAGGCTCCGTAGTCCAGTTCCTGAGATATAATTTTCTTGCCTTCTCCATGTTTGTATAGCTATGATATCTGTTTCATTGAAAGGCTACCTTTAAACGTATCCCACTTGCAATAATTGTCTGAGTGTCAGACAGAGACCGAGGTCCCAGTAGTGCCAAGTGTGCAGAGCCCAGTGTGCCTGTGTGTATCAAGGGCTTCTGACGCGGTGCTGGCTCCTTTGCTATGTGTACGCTGTAGTACTTTTACGCGTGTTGTGGGATTACTTTGAAGATTATGTCTGATGCGTTTACGTGCATATGTATGCTTTATATATATCTTAAAAAAAAAACAAACAAAAAAGCAGAACACCCAACTTTTATTCTGGGTAGCATTCCCTGCCCTTTTTTGCTATTTTCTTTCAAGGCTATCTTGTTTTTCTCCTCTCAGCCTTCTGGCTAACTTGTTTTTCTCCTCTCAACCTCTGCTATAATTCAGCAATTTTAAAAATAAATATGTCAAGATTAATTGCCCTAATGTCAATGTTGCTTAATGTTTTTTCTAAACACAGTAGTTTTTTCCTTCCTGGATTTATAGCCCACTCTGAAGGTTTTCTGCAAGACTGGTCATTAATAGATCATTTTTGCGAAGTGGAAAAACTCTAAGTAGATTTTGAAATCAGGCTTTAAAATATTAGATGGCCATCTGCGATTTTGCTCTTTCTTAGATCTTCCAAGGAACCTGGACTGAAATGCCAGATCGACTAATGAATTAGGGAAGCTGCTGTGCTGACCCATTTTGCCCTAACATTAATTAAATTGGTACAGGGAGGTTGTTTTACTGTTGTCTGATGCTCTGTATGGTGCAAGCTGCTCTAGTAACTCCCACCTCACTACGCTTGCATGTAGTCAGTGTAGGCTGACTGGGAAAAATAGACCTGGTTGGGCTTTGCATACACCAGAGGAATGCCTCTGGCTTTTGGGGGCCTTTGGCAAGTGCTGGAGACTGTGGCAACCTTTGGGTGACACTGATTTGATCTTGGATTGGGGAGCCCGAGAGTTACTTAAACCTACCTTTACATTACCTCTGAATCTCATTCTGAGCTAAGGTCTGAGCAAAGTGTCTTTGTGGGGCTTTGTGCCAAATAAATCGAGTCTTAGCCCAAGAAAATGACTCAGGTCCACAAGGAAATACAGTTCCAGTAGACAGTTTCAGTGGGTCACTCACAGCAGTGGAGTCACATCTGTGAATTTTTGCAGGATCAAGCCTGCAAAAGCCCTTATCTGTGGTAAGGGATTATATATTTGGACAGCAGTTGTGAATTTTAAAATAGATTTAATTGCATCTTCTTAGGTTTCATTGCCGGTCTCTGAAAGTGAAAGCTTTTGTATGGCGTTTAAAGACCCCTCCTAAAACCAGAAGTCGTGAGACTACCACTGGATTTTGACGTTTACCCCAAACCATTGCCGTGTTTTTTATCTGTCTTATTTAATTAGAATTCAGTGCAAGTTCACAAATTTCACAACTGAACTTTTTGCAGCCTGGGCATAGTTTCATGTGTGATTCAGGTCCTGTGCCGTGTGCGGAGGGGCAGGCCGTGCATGGTGTGGCCATCCGCTGCTGCGGGAGGCGGTGCCGTGCCAGGTCCTGTTACTCTGGGGCTGAAGTCGCTCTGCTGTATCCATGTCCGTAGTATTGCTCTCCCTATTTACCTCTTTATCTATCAATGGGCAGGAATATAGGGATCAGCTAAAGGTAAATAATTAACAAGTGGTATTGTATGCTGCTGCAGCTATGTAGAAACATTATTATTGTTGAGGAACTGGGAGTCTGGCTGTGTCCTTGCAGTCTGGCGCAACTGCTGCCCATCGATCCTGGCTGCCGTTGGTGGCCCTTACTGGTACCCTGCAGCTGGACCCCGACAGCGTCCTCAAAGCACCTTCCTCTTCCTTCCCTCCTCACATGCTGTCGCTGGAGTCCCCTGCTGTGGGGTGCCACCATGGGATAAGCGTGCCGAGGCTGCAGAGCATCATGTTGCTGCCATGCCACAGCGCTCCGCTTCCCTCCTTACCCGTGGCGAGGTGAAGCAGGGTGTGCTACGACTCGTAGCTGTGTTGGGACAACGAGGAGCGCCAGACCAAGGGAGAAGGACAAACCAACACTGGAGGCAGGAGGATGCTCATGGCCATGCCATGGGCCGGACGCTCCCACCCCTGGAAGGAGGAGGAGGAGAGATGCACACCTTCCTAATTCCAGGCATCTACCCATGAGGGCAGAGGCTTGTGCTGCAGCTCCAGACCTGCTCTCGCCAGCCAGGCCACAGAGGGCATCCCCCAGGCTGGGCCGTGCCCGCGCTCCACAGGCTGGAGGCTGCCAGGACCAAGCTTTGGTCCTGCTTCGGCAGTTGCCACCTCACCGTGCCATGTTCCTGATGTCAGGGCTGTCCTGCTCATCCTTTTCGCACACTATCTGACCAGGCAAACTCACCAGGGCACCCACACGTAATAAACCACCTGCCTGGGGGCTGTGAGACAGCCAGGAGCCTCCTGCCTTGTCATCGCTGCTCTTCCCAATGGCAGCAAGCCCTTCTGGACTTGAGCCCAAATCCCTTTGTGGAGACACCCCCAGCACGACGCAGAGAGCCTATATGCTAGTTTGGTTCACCTGGTTTTGTGCGTATGTGTGTGCGCATGTGTACGCACGTGGCAGGGGCAGCCCAGGGTCCCCAGAGAGCCTGTAGACTCCAGCTCTGCTGGGACTGGGCCACACTGTGGGACTGAGCTCAGACCCAAATGTCTGACCAGCCTCTTCACCCCCTGCCTCTGCCTTGCCGGAGGATCGCAGCAGTGTCACGTGCTGCAACTTCCAGCAGTGCTTGCATTGCTGCTGTATGGCAACTGGGTTTCCCAGTGGCCTCAGAGCAAACCCCAGTGCTGCCTTGGCCTCAGGCTCCATGTCTGCAATATGTCAGGAACAGGTAAGGTCGGCCTTGCTGTGTGCTACAGAGCTCTGCAGTGGGATGGGGCAGCAGGGTGTAAGAGTGTGCCAGGGTTTCCTGCTGCCACCAAGCGCTCAGCTGGACCATGGACATCTTCCAGAAGGTGGACAAATGGGATTAGCATGCAGAGAGGCAGTGACCTTGCTTGAACAACCTAGTCGAGGCAGGGGTAGAGCCAGGTACACCAGCGGTCCTTGTGCCTTTTCACTCCGCGTCCTCAGCAGCATGGGCGGGAGCTTGGAAGCTCCATGGCTTGCACCAGGAAGAAACACGGGCTCCCCTGCCCCGTACGGCCCTGTTTGCTCCTGCTGCCTTGAACCCATTTAATGGGAGCTGATGGGGCCAGAGAATCCAAGGTGCCTGTTAGCAGCTGCAGGGCATGTGCCAGAGATGGGAACTCTCAGGTGGGAACCCTGGCCTGAAAATCAGTGCTGAGCTGAGGGTGAAGAAACCACTGTCTGTGTTCTTGCCCAGACCAAGTGCCTTATAACCCACGCTGCCACTGCTCGTCCAACGCTGGCCTGATGACCTGGACTGCTAGTGCAGGGAGGGCCGGGGGCCTGGGGTTTTCTGCTTCCTACAGACACATACTGGTGCTTCAAGGCAGTCTTTGATACTGAAGTGCCTTGGAGGGCCGAGCCGTAACATGGTCTGTATTTAGGTTCCCTGTCTTCCTCTGACTAAACTGCCCCTGGTCGTAGCCCAAAGCAGCCTCCGGGTGCAATAAATGCAAGCAGGCTCCAAGGTGTCCCGGAGAGAGAGGACCCGGAGGGGGTGTCTCCAGGTCCTGCTCAGGCCTGTGCCTAATTTGAACTGGCCCTGGCTAATGGAGGGGGGGAACCATCCGAAAAGACTTTCTGGCTGTGCGCTTGGTTGCCACATGCTGGCCCTTGTACGAGCGACTGGCCTAAATGGTTGCTCCGGGTTTTGTCTCCCGGTGGTGCGGGACCCGGGAGGGCGCTTGCCTGCGTTACCCTCGTGGAGGGGGCTGGCGCGGGCTGAGCGGCGCTCCTGGCCCCAGCGCCTCGTCCCGGCTCCGGAAGGGCTGACGGGCACAGCGACCGGGCGGAGGCGCAAACGCCGCAGTGAACGGCCACCTTAACCTGTGCTCGCCCGAAGGCCGCAGCGGAGACCCAGGCCCGTTTTCTGAGGATGCTAATACCTGCGTGGAAAGAGAGAGCAAAAAATAAGCGGAGCAGAAAAGGATGGAAAAGAGCGCGCACCACAGAAGGGAGAAGCATGACTGAAGTCAGGTACTATTTAAGTGGAAAAGCTAAATTACAGCCTATGGTTTTTGTCTTAAATTCAGCCCTAAATTAGGCTGCACTGTGATTTTGAGGAATAATGGTTTTTCTTCTTCCTAAAGAAAATGGGCCATCCTACCTCAGCGTATCCTGCTGTGGGACCAGCCATGTCACCTGTCGTAGTCCTGAGGGCAGCGGGGCCTGAAATCCCTGACTCCTGTGTTTCTTATTGACAAATGGTAAAGGTCTCCTACAGCAATGACAAGCACGGATATTTTAACCGGCAATACGGACAGAGACAATTTATAGTCTATTGTGTTAAGGCAGCTGCTGAGCGTTCATACCCTGCCACCATCTTGACATTCCCGACTGGTTTTGATAGCTATTTTTAACAATGGATGTTTAACAGGAATACCCTCATTTCCCAGCATGTTATCTTGGCCTTTTGCACTTTTTCTCTTCTCTAGTCCCTTCCTCCAGCTTTTCCACCTTCCCACACTTCTCCTCACACGCATACATGAAAACAAGTGCAGCAAGAAAAAAAAAAAGGTAAAACCGTCGTAACACAGCCTAAGTACAATTCAGTAACAGAGGGGATGTTTCTTTGGCAAACGTTTTGCATACAACAGTACTGAAAACAAGAAAGATCCTGTATCTACTACCACATTTAAAGAACAGCTTCGTTCAGTTGAGCGTGGAGTTGCACCACGTGTCCAAGTGCCATCCCTTCGCACGCCCCTTTTTAGGGTTGCCGTAGGATGGGGCTCCCCGGTACACACGATGCTCAGCGTGTCCCGCCAGAGGCTTTGCGCGCTGCGCGGTCAGAGAGCTGGCAAACACATTTCTCTGTGTGGCTATGCCGCTTTTTATTAAATGATCAGTTTTCGCAGGTAAAGCACATCCAGTCACAAAACTTAACCTAGTCATAGCTGGCCGTAAGTAACTCTCATGACGGCAGCATCGACAAACACGGCGCTGTCTGGACGGATGCCCCTTGCCACCTTAGAAACGCGGTCGCGGACCGAAGCAGGTTTGCGATGGCAAGCCTGTGCCCGGCCGGCAGCCCTTAGGATTCAGGCTGTCGTGACATCGCTTTTCACCCTCGCTACGTCACACGTAGACTCTTTTTCTGTCTTTTGGTTTTCTAAGTAACATTTCCTGGCAGTAAGTGCCCATATTGCGTTTGCCCGTATTACGGAGCAGGCTGGAGAGGACGGAGCAGAACATCCTACAAGTCGCTGATCCACAGGTGGGAAACGGCCGCAGGCTCTTTCCCCAAGGAAGCGGTGCCGCGAGGAGGGCTCGGAGCCTTGTTCCCACCCCCAGTTTTCCCGGGTGTAGGGCATCTTGGAAAGCAGCCATCCCCTGTTGTTTTAAGCTCCCCCAGTTTCTTGTTATGCCTGCAGGGAGGCTCGGCTCGTGTGCGAGGGAATTTTTGGTGCGCCTGTGATTGACAAGGCCATGGTGTCCCATCAGGGAGGCAGTGTTTTATTAATAAAATTACTCTGGGAAATTGCAATAAGATAGCTTCCTAGTGAAGAGCTGCTAGACTGAAAGTGCTTTTCAAGCACTGCGATGCGGGACCCTTCGTATCCCCTTTCCTTCTATTATCCATCGGTAATTCCTGGCAGGGAAGCAGAGCGGCTTCTCTCTGCTCCTGCGCTATGCTTCTCTCCTCTCTCTCCCCTCCCTCTGCCTTTCACCCCTGAAATATCTCAGCAATGCCAGGAGGCTGGTATGCCCTGGGCGGGTAAGAACAGTCTACAATGGTAGAGATTACGCCTGTTGTTTTTTGTCTGCTTGCAGTTGTCTGGACAGAGGATCCACAAAAGAGGTAGGAGCAGATAAATCTGAGAAGCTAGAACTTCTGCAGGAAGAACTATTAAACCCAGAGGAGGATTTGCTCCCCCATCCAAAGCGAACAGTCCTGTTCAGTTCATGAGAATAGTTCTTCGTCAATAAAGTGGTTCAGCATCTCATTTCCATCCCTTACCCTTCGCTCACATTTGTTGTTTTTTCTTTCTTCCCTCTCTAGGTCTAGCTTGCGTTGGAAATGCCGAAACCGTTAAGACATCAGGAGCTGGAAGTGTTGTGAACCCATTTAAACATGGAGCGGTGGGACTCACTGGGCATACTGATTATCACACTCAACTATAACGTGACCGTTGTAGGTAAGGAATTTTAAAAACATCTATTTTTTTTTCTTTTGTTGCTCCGTATCCCAGGGCCACTCTGTCTGACAGCTGATTTTCATTTGTTGCTATCAGTCTGAGTGATATCCTTAAAATAAGAAGTAATTAGTCAGGTTTGTGATATAAGAACGGTTAATATATTTCTATTCTTATTAAATAGATTCCTACTTCCTCTTTGACGGATGTTTTCTGAACTTTATGATAAAAACTTCTGGCAAGATTTTCAAATTTGGCTCTTCTTGACTCCTGAGCTTCTTGTCAGTACTACTGGCTGGTATGGACGATGGTGAAAACACACAGAGACAATATTTTATTTATATCAAATGAAGTGAACACTACAATGTATGCAATAGCTTTAGTGATGAATTAAATAATTTAGAAAAGGAGGAAAACCCTCTCTTTGCAGGAAGCAGTTTGTTTGTCATTAAATAGCCTTGCTTTTCGTTCTTCATTTTTATAAATCAACAAAGTTCACATGCATTTGAAAAAAAAAATGCATTTCTGTTTTTCCTTGGCTAATAGTGGCCTACTTCATTGATTTTGGAGGTTTTTTTCTTTTTTAAATAAGATACTGCTCCTCTTTCATGAACTACTTTGAGCAAGGTGTGATCCAGAGAAAAACTTTGAAGGGCTTTGGATTGGGACCCTTCTACTCAAATCGTGGAGAGCTGCTGCAGTTTGTGCTGCAGGCTGCAGGGAGCATACCCTGTGAAGTGGCAGTGGGTTCAGGCAAGGGGTGTCCTCTGGTGCACCTGATCGCGACCGAGCTGTGGGGGAAGGTGATGTGCCGAGGCCTTCTCCCTAGGATATGTGTCAGACTAAACCACTTCCTAAGGAGCTATTGATTTTTCTTCAGCAGCACTCCCTCTTGTACGTGTTCTAATTAAAAACTGATGGTGAACTAGCATGATTTGAGCTTAATTAACTAATGTGCTTCAAACAATTGGAGATCCTTGCAGGGAAAAAGTTCTACCAAAATGTGAAACATTATTTACTGAACATGAGTGATTTGTACAGTTTATGTTTTCCATTGAACTAGACTGTGTCAAAAAGAGGGTGATAGCAGAGCCTGTGTACCAAAACACAAGAATTTGAAAAACACAGTGAAACTGCCACTAAAGTTCAGGCAATTACAGATAAAATGGAAGAGTCTCAATTTATTTATGGTTAGATAATATATTATTTTGCCAGTAGCAGGAGGTTTTTATCATGATATCTCAAGTAGTTTATATAACCTTACCTTTTTTGCGATTGAAATGTTACCACTTCAGAGGGCAGTATTAGTAGTCTAACCCCTTAATCTGTTAGCCACAAATGGTTTGCATGGGGCATTTAATACGCATGTTCAATGCCGTAATGGGTATCAGACAAATGTTGCACAAGTAGCTGAATATTTAAGATTTACACTAAGTATGGAAAAGTAGCTTTATGACAAATAGAAAAGAACATTGTCCAGAACAATACCTGTAAATATCATAGTTTTTACAGAAAACTCTTTTGGGATTCTGATTTTTTAAAAGCCTTGAAACGTGTATTGGTGCTATTTCATAGACTGTGTGCCCTAAAAACTCTGTGTGCATGTTAGACATGCAATAACTACTAACGGCCTAGGGTTTTCGGTGCATTTCTCAGCTATTAACTACTTACAACACACTTCCTCATTTTATTCACTGAGTTTTGCTATTTGCCTCTCTGTGGTTACCACTGGTTCCTTAACCTTTCCTTAAAGGACAGATTAATCTCATCGCTATCTTCTGTTTTGTTTTTTGCTTCTTGTTCCTACTTTTTTGGGGGATGTGTTCTAAAAATATGTGAAACTGAAGCAGGGATTGCTAAACTAAATTAATTTTCAATATTTTTTATTTTTTTACAATATAACAGTATATTTTCAGGTTTTTATATCTGCAAACCAGCAAAAATTCCTCCCTCTTTCTGCCCAAGAAAAGGATTTTTCTTTAATAAGTACCTTTGCCAGTTATACAGCAGCGTGTTACTTTGCAAAAAAATCTTTTAACAAAAACTTATTCCATCCAAAAATGCTCCAAGAAACTGCACAAAGAACAGTCTCATTCAAAAGATGTGATATTTAGGGTAGCAATACCTAATTTTTTTCAGTGCTGTTGGTTTGATGGAATAAGGATAAGGCCTGATCCTTCCCACTGAATTGGATGAGTCTGAGCCTTACCTAAAGCAATTATATGAAAGAATTTTAGGGGAAGACAAATATGAATAAGCAATAAATTGAACAGCCAGATTGATAAGGCTTCCCTTGGTGTTTGTTTTAGGGCAAAAGGGAGCAATTGGTCTGAAAGGAGAGATCAGCAGAAGCAATGTGAATGAAGGCTGGAGATATCATGATGAGGCAACTAAAGAAGCATTAAAGAGAAATGACTGGGGTACATGTGTACAGACACAAACGTATATTTGTAGAACATTTTGCACAAATTTGCTAATTAACACCTGTTAACTAGCTCGTTAGTAAATCCCAATCTAGACAGAATAGAGATATTTTCTTGGATATAGCTAATCTTGCATTAGATTTATGGTTAAATAAGACCAAGAACAAATACTATGTCATGGAACAACTTCTTGTATCTGCAAGCTTCCTACTGTGCTAATTGATTTATATTAAAATAGGACAAAATTCAGGTGCACAGACATGAAGCAAACAATAAGAAAGAAGTGTAAGTGAAATGGGAATATTCACTCAACTCTTAATTCTTCTTACCAGATTTGGACATGTACAGAGTGTTTTAGTGAGACTGAGGTTTGGTTTGGCATGGTTTACTGTATGTCAGACTCCTACACTGCCGAATCTAGATGAAAGCTCCGGAATGTGTTAGCTAACACATTTTCACACAAGTTTCAGTCCCAGTCAAAACAAAGCCAAAGAGGAGCTTTCAGAAGAGGAAAATGATTACAGATGCTGTTTCTTCAAACATCTCGTCTACAGAGAGTGGCTCTGTCGTGTGCCTCTCATTAGGATGAGTTCCTTCTCAATGCTCTCTTTTTCTTACCTTTTGTTCTCTTCTAGGAAAGATCTGGCTAATGTTAATAATTCTGCTGAGACTGGCAGTGGTCGTGCTAGCAGGCTATCCACTCTACCAAGATGAGCAGGAACGCTTCGTCTGCAACACCCTGCAACCAGGATGCGCCAATGTTTGCTATGATTTGTTCGCTCCCATATCTCACTTTAGGTTCTGGCTCATTCAAACTGTGTCTATCCTGCTGCCTTATGCTGCTTTCAGCATTTATGTTTTGCATGAGGTAGCCATGCACATTGTAAGAATGCATTGTTCGATATATGGTTGCAAAGGCAATAAGGGTTTACCTAGCCCCACAGACCACAAGGAACGCAGTGCAAGTGCTGTTGTCAACAGACTAGACTGTGATGTAGACAGCCTGAGCGTCCTTAATTTTTCCGGGGCGTATACTGTTCATCTTTCTTTTAGGACGCTGATTGAGGCTGCCTTCGGAGCCGGGCAGTATTATCTGTTTGGATTTTTTGTTCCCGAGCGCTTTTCCTGCTACCATTCACCTTGTACAAGCATGGTTGATTGCTATATCTCCCGGCCCACTGAAAAATCCATAATGATGATTTTCATCTGGGGAGTCAGCAGCCTGTCCTTCCTGCTCAGCCTTGTTGATCTTGTCTGTGCTCTCCGGAGAATGACAGCAAGGAACCGACAGAAGAAGCTGCTGGCAAACCTCCATGCAAAGGATGCACATGTTTTAGATCTGCCTCCAGGACAGCATGACAGCTCTTCCCTACCTCGACATGAAGACCACCCAGTACCAAATGACAGCCAGAGCAGTAACGGCTCCTGCTCGCTTCTCTCTGAAGAGGAAGAAGAGTCTGTTCTTCATCCTGAAGTGGTGTCTCAGCAAACTGCCAGCACGAACCCTAACAGCAAGAGCAATAAGCCCTGTGTATTGGGAGATCTTGCTGCTAATCAAGACAACACTGAAGGGCCCTTGTGTGCTGATGACCAGCAAGGCACTACATGCAGGCAACTGAGACCTGGGCTTCAGCAAGGCTTCATTCAGGACACTGCCCTGGCTTTGAGACCTCAGATCAAGTCTCACCTTGGAGTTTCCTCCTCTGTAGTTCAGAACAAGCTTTTAGGACATTATGTTTCAGCCGAGCTAAAAAATTCTGATGCACAATCAAATTATAGCAGTACTAGTTGCCTGAGGTCAAAAAAATCAGAATGGGTATAAGAGCACTGAGTTAACACTACATTGGGATCCTGGCATGATGTGTTGTTGCATCGCTGAGGAGGCCTGAGGTTGTAGTTCAACTGGACACCTCAGCTGAGGTTATGCTGAAGAGACATGTTACTTTGCTGTGTTTGGCCAACTGAAGGAAGATGAAGAAGCAAAACTCTTTTGAGGAAGCAAAAACCTCTAATAAGAGCTTGAAGAATACCACAGTAAGGGAATTGTTCTCTGGGAAATGTAACAGCTTCACGTTCTTCTGAGTGTAAGTGGCTCTATAAAGCTGTGGACTGCCACTGATTTCTTTGATCTGTTTTTCCAGGAGTATGCATATCCACTTGTTTGCCCCGACCTAGTTTTATTTCCAAAGGTTGAGCTTGGGGAAGGCTTGACTTTTAAACATAGCTGTACGTTGTCTCTTTTCAGAAAGTTATTTAATCCTCTCATATTAAACTCTCTAAGCCCCTTTAAAAGCAAACGTTTTGTAGCAAAGTGCTAATGTATAAACAAGGCCTGGATCTTACTGATCTTTGGGGCTTGAAGGCTATGTCTGCACTTATTAGCAATACGGTGGTGGCTCCTCTTCCCTGGCCCAGAGGTCAACTGGCATGGTCTGGCCATGTCTGAGCTATTCAGCTCTGCTGGCCTTGAGAACAGGATGGCTGTGTCCAATCTATTTTTTGGGAATGGTCCTGTGCTAAGAGTCACTCGGGAGAAGGCTGGCAGGTAGGGCTGGAGGAGTGCCGGGGCTGCCTGAGCAATGAGACAGCGCAGGGGACCACGTTCCAGCGCTCATGCCCTGCTGCTACTTAGTACTAGTACTGGTGGAGGTAGATACACTACCAATATGTTTAGAAAGCATTGAATGCCTCTGTCTGTCTCTAGGCTGTAATTTTCAGCAGGGCAGATGACTCATTGAACCTATTTCAGGCATCTCTCAAGCTAGGGTGAGTCGCTCTGGATATACCTGTTCCGCCCACAGGGTGATTATCTCAGGCCTGGGCTTAGGGAAGGTTGTTTCTACCCCAAGAGAAGAATACAGTAGCAACGTCTATACAAAAACACTCACTTCTTTGTTTGATAGACCTCTAATGGTAATCATGCAAAAGCATGTTTAAATGGAGCGAGTCACGGCTGATTTTGTTATGCTTTGTTCTGTCCTTCTACTTTAATTCTGCTGCATTTGTGTAAGTGTGGCCGAGCACTGAAGCACAGCAGTGCGTGAGCTGTATTCACTCTTACCTACAAGTTAGAGGGGGCTGAAGGCTGCAGATAACTGCGGATCATCAGATATGGAGGAGCATGTACTCTGGGGAAAGGTACTGGTTATAGTGCCTTATAAAACTGATTATTCAGGGGATTGCAAGAGCTAGTGTTTGTAGACACTGCTTGGAGTTGAAGTAGCTCCCACTCCATTCAGACTCATGCAGAGGAACAGGCATAGATCCAGATCTGCCCCTAATCTGCCGTATAACAAGTTTTTGTAATGACTTTACGGCTGGCTCCTCTGTGCAGAACACCAAGGGAAAGCAGTTTTCACATCCTTTTCACTCTTATGGATGCAAAAGTTTTGAAGACAGGCCAGCGCGTAACATCCGTGCATCATTTCTCCCAAATACAAGGTAAGTAATAGCACTTAATTATCCCACATCTTCTGCATCTCCTCAAATCTCGGACACTTAGTCGATGGGCAGAACTGTTGCGTGGGACTGGAGGCAGAATTTCCATCTCCATGTAACGTACCTGGAGATCCTCAGGTATGCCGCAGAGATTTTTAATTACTACATTATAGGTAATGTTTTCCTCCTTATTAGCTGTGCTTGTTTCTTTTATCCTGCATGCTTGTTGTATGTTTTGTCATTTCCAGGGAAGGAGCCACATTAATTATTAAACTTATCATAGACAGAAAAACATTAAATATTTAATGTTCTTCAGCCTCCAAAGCCTCTTCAATGGAGTCTGTGCTGATCACACCTATTGTCACAAAATATTGCAGCAATGAAGCCTTTTATAATTCACTCTATCTTCTCAGCTGTGAGAAGGAATGCAAGGAACAAATGTGGATTGAGTATATCCTGTGCATCCCTCAAACTGAGATAGTTATATGTCTATAAATAGAATAGGATAAATAATAATGTGCGTTGTGGCTGGACACAATTTGCTTATTTGTGTCTTTAGCTAGACAGCTTTTAATGACTGAGGAATTTCCTTTTAAATCAAGAAGATCCTGCTTGTGTCTGGAATAGATGGTGAAATTAGTGAACTCCCTTGTTCTGTTTATGGTTTATTGTTGGGAGATTTTGCCCTTTACTCCTAATACTGTCCCTTCGCTGCAGACCTGGCTGCTCTCCAGACTGTATCCTCTTCGACTCAGCGTGGGGCCAGTGTAATGAGTATATGATGGATTTGTAAAAAGTGCGTACTGAGAGCAGGATTGTATGGACATTTCAGTAGAGAGCGAACAGAAGTTTCTGGCGTCAATAACCTGCTCCTTAGGGAATGTCTGTGAGTCTCTTTTAATGACCCTTTCCAAGTCACATATATTAAATTATGAAGAGGTGATCCGAGGAACTGGGTGAATCTGCTAGCAAGAGAAGACCAAGGGAAGATGTAAAGAAGCATTTGCGCTGTCTGAGCTCTCATGGCTGAAGCAAATCAGAAATGATGGTTGGGAAGGACATCAGCAGTGAGGAGGGACACACAGGAAAGAACATCTGTTTGAACGAAGAAACCGAGATGGCAAGCAGACATAATTTCTCCTTTTATTTAATATCACTGAATGTTAAGATAAGGCACTATGAACATGCATATTCTGTCCAGATGTCCTAGAAAGAGGGAGTAAAAGAAGTAATAGGTTTGGTTTAGGAATGGAGCAGGGAAGTAGCAAGATTTTCTGCTGTTTAAGCAAAGCTCTAGTCTTTTAAATTTCTGAACGTGACCTTGTGATTCCTTCCAAATCATATTTCATACTCTGGAAAATGTTGCAAAAACTACTTGTTAAGCTTGCTATTATGTCTTTAAATCTTTTGTTAACCCAGCTCCTTCAGAAAAAGCATTTCTGAAGATGGGCTGAAAACACATTACTCATAATACTGCCCTCAGGTAGCTTAGCTTTTGCATGCAAAGCTGCCGTAACTGAGGGACAGCGGTTACTCCACCAGTTGTACCCTTGTGGAACAACACATAAGCTATATTTATTGTTCATCAAGTCTCCTATGCTGCTGAACATGAAACTAGTAGGAAATATAGGACAGTAGGAAATAAAATTTTCTTTGGAAAATTCTAAAATACCTCAAAAAAACTTTTTTTTTTTTAGTATCTTTAACTGAAACATAACACTTCTCTTGCTAAATAAGTTTCTAACAGGTTGCTGGAGACCAAACCTTGGAATTTCCGTGTTTCTGTGCAGTAAAATCAAGACTCTTTGGGAGTTTCTTCAGTACCTGTACGATTTCAGAAAAAAATAACTGAAATACTTCTAAATTTTTAACCTTAGATAAAAAAGATTTAAAAACTTTTTTTCTGAACAAAAGTTTTGATTTTTTTTGTTTTAATTTGGAATATGCTTTTTAATACTGAAAAAGAAGCCAAAGCCCAATTCTAATCACTTTCTCCTCTTTCTTCACACTTTAGGTTGGTTCACTTTGATTTGCTCTCATCACCATAATAGAAAGCTGTGACTCTCTATTTTCTTGTGAAATGCACTGAAGACAGGTGTCTAGGGAATGCATAATTTCCTATTAGCAGCAGTTGTTCCCCATGACTCTCTCAGTTCAGATCAGGAAAGGTATTAAATCTGAAGTTAGCTGTGTACAGAGATCCTTAGTGTATTTTTTCAAATTATTAAAGTTATCTGCCCTTGTCTGATACATCATTATTGCAGTGATTATCTTTCTAGAAGGGATCATTGAGGAGGATATTAATTGTACATTATTTTATTTTGATGTCAGGATTACAAAGAAGAAAAGATAAATTATTAATGCTTATAATGTTTTAGGATAATAAAAAAACGCATCTTCAAAATTATGACGGTCAAGTAGTCGAAAAGGCTGTTCTTTAACTTCTGTCTTTTAACTTCTGTCTTAGTACTATTTTTAAGAGCCTGATATTCAAGTGGTAGAGAAGTAATTTTATAATGTAGTGCTCTTACGCTGTGACTGAGTTGCTAAAATGCTCTGTAAGTTAAATGGTCTCTGTTCAAAGTCATAACACAAACTCTTCGTCTGTGATAAACAGAAATGCTGATTCTGGAAAATGAGCTTAACAATGCAGAAATCTGATCAGAAAGTGTGAATTGTATCTTTACATTTAAAATAATCTAGCATCCATGTAGCCAGATTACAATCACAGTCTAGTTCACTAGCTTTTGCCTTTCATTCGCCCACTCCCAGTTCTGTTTCTTCCGCTTGGGTTTGACACATGGGCTGTCCTGGGTTGTCACTGCAGCTATGATTTAAGTATGGAAGTATGCATCTAGTGCTAACTTGAAGGATGGTTTTCTGTTCACAGCATGGAAATATCAGAAACGTCACAGCATGGAAATATCAGAAAATAGAGAGCTGTCCCTAATTCAGGTTTTGTAGCTAACGCTTTAATTTGGGTACTGGATTAGCTTTGAAACATGTTCACTGATGAACAGTTCACTGAATCAAGATGACGATGGATTCCAAGCTTTTCTTTAAAACCTGAAATTTATATATGGTGCCCTCAAGAGAAATGGGGGTCAGCAATCAGAAGGAAGTTTTTCCATTTCTTATTTGCTTTCATGTGTATCATTTATTTTGCCCATGGGACTTTAAGAATGACACACTAGAGTGTGTTCGGAGATTTTTTGTTGCTGAATATGTCGCCTTTGGCAAAGAAATAATAATAATGGAAAGAGCCAGAAGACTTTGACCAATCAGAATGAATTTTTGCATCGTCCTCTGTGATTGCCTACCTTTTCTTAGTTGTGGAGGTGGGCATTATTCTTCCTTTTTTGGGAAAGACCAGGGTAAGATGCTTTTAGAGCCCCCACTAGCTCTAACTTGTTGAGCAATGCCTTCCCTATCCTCCCAGCCTAGACACCCACTCTGACTCATTTCTCTAAAACTCAGTGTGACTGATTTTTACCTCTAACAGACAATATAAAGACCAATTACACAGTTATTTCTGGTATCTGCTTTTTCCTAAGGCGCTCTGGTATCTGTGAAGAGCTAGAAGAAATGTTCAAAGGCAGATGGGTGACACAAATATTAGCTAACAAATTCCAGCTTTTCTTCTGCTTCAGCAAGCCTCTTTCCAAACCATTTGATTAGAATATAAACAGGGAATATCTATAACGCAGCTTACTAAATTTGATGCCTTGATAGACACCTATTTGCATAGATTCAGTGGAGGCTGTCACATATGCCTTGGTAGGATCTTGGCAGGATCCTCATTTTAAATGACTAGAGGATACCAAAGTTTGCATTTCAGCCACCCTCCTGTCTCCACCACAG
Organism: Struthio camelus; assembly: GCF_040807025.1. Lineage (NCBI taxonomy): Eukaryota > Metazoa > Chordata > Aves > Struthioniformes > Struthionidae > Struthio > Struthio camelus. Next base: position 15,558,935 of record NC_090943.1, on the reverse strand, counting down.
TCACTAGAATTGATCCCAAGGAGCATAAAACTATATGAAATTCAAAAGATGACCCTAAATTAGGGAATGATCTAGGCACAGATTTTCTTGTAACAATGACTGGAACTGTAACAATTGTCCACCTTATGGTCTAGAATAACGTGAAACACACAGCTACTTTAACTTAAGTCCGTCTAGAATTTTTAGTCTATAGCAATAGGGACCATGCACATTTTCAGTTAACTGAGAAATTATTCCAAAGATTAAGACAAATTGTCTGTGTCCAACAGACGTATTTCATGACAGCAGGCCAAAAATACTGACAACCTTTAGGACAACAGTGTCATGCTTCCTATTTAGTTGGCACTTTGTATGTCATCAGAAGTGCTTAAAATTATACCAGCTTGATCCAGATCCAGCAGCTGATGTTTCATTACCCCTCAGGACAGTATTTCTCTCACAAAAAAGATCTGATGAAATTATCCAAGTAGTAGTTTTATTTCTCCTTGTAATATCCCTAAAATATTCCAGTTCGGCTCAACACATTTTACTTTTTGAAAAGTTTGACTAGCGTGAACTGAAGGTCCTAAGAATTAAAGATACAGGTCTGAATTCAGCAAAACGTTATGTTTCAAACGCCTTTTGCTATCAGTGGTAATACTTGGCTTATTAGGCTGGACCCCAGTTCCCAGTCAGTGGGAGCTGGGCACCGTATCAGTTTATATATTGTCCTGTGCTGCTTTGGAGACCAAATTCTATCCAAATTTTGTTTTGCTTTTGAAGTGCACTTGCAGTCCTCATAAGAACAGGCTAGCTGGGACACCGAAAAGACAAATCTCAGGACTCCCCAGTCCCAGCAGAGCCACCCGCTGCATCTCCACAGGCAGCTCACAGGCCCCTGTCGATACACGCTGAACACCTTAAACAAAGAGTATAATAACGATATATTGGTATATTAGAATAACAGTAAATTAGTATATTAGTTAAAACAAATTCTGAGTTGTAGGAGTAGGTTAAAAAACTGTTGCAAAGCTAAGCCCACCTTGCAAAACAGTGTTTTAGTGGATACATAGTATAATTGCATGCACATGTCTGCATCTGCAAAATTAACACTAGATGAAACTTGTCTGGACTGGAGAATCTGCAGGATCTTCCTTGAAATTGAACTATATAAAGAAAATCATAAAGGTGTGAGCACCTCAGTCAGCACTTCACAGACAGCCTTACCTACCATCGCAGTGAGGACTGTTCTCCCTTGGCTGAGTCTTGCCTGAAATCTGGCTCATGGCCGTATAATGAGCACATAAGCGCTGGAATCAGTTTGTACAAAGAAAGCGCTAGTGAGTGTCATTTTCTTCCAATTTTGTATAATGAAAGAAGTATTAACAAAGCCAGATTTCTTCTGTACTGTCCACCTGGATACCGGGTGGGGTCTGCTTGAAGCGGAAGGCTGAGTTTTTCCACTGCACCTGGCTGCACCCTGACATGGGGCTGCCTGGCTGCTGGTTTGTGTTTCAAGAGGCCGCAAGGTGCAGGCTGCACCACCTAACCGCAGGTCCCCCAGCTTCTTTTGCAAAATGTATTTGCTCCTCACCCTGGGACGAGGTGCTCTGGCTCAGCCCAGATCCAGAGGTCAGAAACACAAGTTAGACGAAACTGAGCTCTCATGACCACTCCTTGGGGCAAGCAATGTTAGGCACGTATATGCCCTATCCATTTCCTGGCCCTGCCAGCCCACTCCAGCTTCATCGCTGGCCAGCGCATGTCTACCTCATCCATGCAAAGCCCATTTTCCAGAAGGGATTTTAGTATCTTGCATTGCTGTGGGCTTCTCAGGACCTTATGCCAGTGTCTTCCGAGAAGCTCATTGAGGCTGAAAGCTTGGCATGCTGAATGCTTTCTGCCCATCCAGGAATCACTGCTACAAGCCAGAAATCAGGCCTGCGGGGTCCTTGCTGCTGGCACTCTGCGGGACAATCCTGCCAAAATGACTACTGTAAAACAGGGTGTCCACCGTTTGCTCCAATTTTCCTCCTCTCCTTCAAAGTGAAATCTGTAAAGTGCGTGTGTGGCCCTGACATATTTGGAGAGAGCAAAATGCTGCAGGCTTCCTTGGGAATACATCCAGCTCTGCCAGGCCCAGTGTGCTGGCACAGGGCGGATCACTCCCTATAGAAGATTTGTTGGCAGTTGTGAGGAGGCAGACAATTAAGAGTTAGCCAAGACCTACTGCTGCCTATGAATTCTCAGAATCACAGGGACATGTATCTGGCTGCACAAGATAATTGGTTTTTCAGGCGTTTGTACTGTTCTTGTCCTTTCCCTGCTCTTCTCCCACTGCCGCCAACTCTTCTTACAGAAGCAGAAAGGACTATGTCTTAGCACCCCATGCATTTACCAAAGCTCAGGCTGTTATTTTGGAGAAAGAGGCATCTGTTTGTCTGCCAGTACCTGGTAATTTGAAGTGAATGCCACCAGGAGGGGTAGTAGCGGTGATGAAATGTAGCTTTGTTCACGGAAAACCATAAGGAAAAGTAGTTCTGCTTGGAATCATGGGAGTTCTGCCAACCTGGGGGTGACTTTAGTTAGCTTAATTAGCTGGGCTCCTATCTGGAAGAAAAAACTTTGCAAGAACTGTTTTAGACAGTTTATACAAGCTCAAGCATAGGTCAATAAGCCTGATTGATTGTCAGAAACCCTTCCTGGCAACAGGGCTGCAAGCACTAGAGATTTTTGCAAGCTCTTTTTATGGGTTTTCCCATGAGAACGTGGGTTCCCTTTGCTGTTATGAGCATGTGGGTTGTCCGAGTGCCTGGCCAGGCAGCTCTTGATTGATCTGGAGCCTGATCTGAGAGAACAGAGGGAGCTTTGTCCTTCTTTTAAATATGTAAGTTATTGGGTCCAAACACATAGCAGTACTGTCAGTGTGAAGAAGCGTGGGAAGACTGGGAAGACTCTTCCTTACTTTGATTGCCTTCCATAAAATTTTTGTCTGGCTCACTGGCCGGTGTCAAGTTCCCTTAAGCCCTAGCATGTGTCAGGAGACAGGGCCCCACCTGTCAAACGCCTGCTGAGGCTATAAGGAATGGAGAATTTGTGGGTGTTTTTCAGAAAACATGAGCGCTTCCTCTTGGTTGACAGTCCTGTGTGAGTAAGGATAGGAAAGGCGTTTTATCCTGGAAAACTTAATAAAAGTTTTTCGCCCTTTTGATGAATAGCCCAGGTAGCAATATATGACGTGTACCTTATCACTTGTCTTGAAACTCTGGGAAATGGCTTTCGTTTCAGCTCAGGTGCTCACCACCGCCTGTGCAGTGTCCCTGGGTGCTTGCTGCCTTTCACAATTTGGGAACAGGTCCACCGGTTCCTTCCAGCAGTGTTGTGGCCACAGGCATAAACACTCTTTTATCACTTCAGTTTTGGATGTGGATGGAAAAAATCCAGTTTAGTATAGACATTCAGGAAACTGAGTCTGTCGGGGTAGATGCTGACCTCCAAAGTTAGGAGACAGGCACGTATGCGGAGGAAGTTTTATAGCCGACAGAGCTTCGTCCAAGCGTGGTACCACATGCAGGTCACAGCCCAGGTCCCTCCCCTCCATGCCATAAGGTGCTGGTGGTTAGGCTCAAGCAGGGCTTTTATGCGGGGTACGGGGCTGTATCCACACCATGTGCTAGTGCTAGGACAGTTCTTGGACAATGCTTTAAAATGCCAGACCTGGGTATTGGGCTTCCTTTCATAATTTTATTTGAACATATTTGCTGCTCTCTAGAGGAACTAATGGAACTTGCATGGCTTAAAGATATATCATTTGTGCTTTAAGCCAACCTGAAGTCTGGATAAATGAGTATACGGAAAACTGAAAAAAAGGAAGCAAACCAAAATAAGTGATAACCTCCCTAAAATGTTGCCAGGAAATGAAGCAGCAGCAAAATAAATTTTAAAGCATAAAATAAAGAACATGGAAGTTAATATGCTGCAAAAAAAAGCAGAAGAAAGTACATGGATATCATCACAGATGAGGAGGCTGCCAAAAGAGGTGATAATAAAATAACGTCCTTTCCATAAATTATGATTACATAAGTTAAAGGCCCTATCAAGAATAACTCCTACCAAACTCTTAGCAGACAATGCACAGTGTTTCTAAGAGGGCCAAACAGGCCAGCACCTGTGGCCATGAAGCTTATTCTCTGTCAAAGGATCAAAGCTAGAAATTGTGCTAAGAACATGGGTAAAGGTGTAACGGTGTAAAACTTGAGGACCCTGCAATGAAAGAATATAGCACTGAGAAAACGCTAACATCTGGCAACAATGAAGCAACTGATGGAAAGAATCACCAAACTCTTGGCAGGACTAAGCTCAAGATTAAGTAAGTCACCTGCATTTAGGTGCCTCCCTGTGAGCTCAGTGTCCGACCTCCCACTAGAGTCCGAGGAGATCTGCTCAAAACAGTCACTGGAGGGTGACTGAGACAGCAGCCAGCTGGGGTTTGAATCACTTGCCCCCCCCACAGGTATCCTAGATCACTGCAGCTGCCATAGGGTAGATCAGATATTCACCCGAGACTTTCAGACACGACAGAGAACTACAAGACACCGATGTGGTTTTGGAGTGGCGAGTAGAAACCCGACAGGATTCCCCAGGGCACCTCAAGTATCACCAGATGCCTCTGTCTGGGAAATTGAATTAAGGTCCCCAAGTCTCCTTCAGAGTGAACTAACTCACCTTGCAGGACCTACTGGCTGCGTTACTAAAATGCCGTTGACTGCAACAGGAGTTTAGCTCACCTAAACAAAACCATATTTAAACACTTACCTGCATTTGGCTGTCTTAATCTTGAACTGAACCCCAGCTTTCACCTAAACAAAGCAGTAACAGGGAAAAAAAAGTGCGAAAATGAATGCATCAAAACATCAAGAGTTACTTAAGCAACAGCTGGAGATGTACTACTGTAAAGGATGTTTACCTTTCACTAAATGGAGTATTGTTTCAGCTCAATAAAAGAGACAGAGAAAGCAAAGTCAGGAGAATACCATCGCTATTGCCCTGGAATAGCATGTGACAAATATTTTCATGGTCGAAATATTTAGGAAAAGAGCAGCAAATGGAAAAATAAAACCGCAGTGGTCGTATACGTCCTAGATTTCAAAAAGGCTTCTTGCAGGTCTCTGCTACAATACCCTGAAAACTTATGAAATGCTACCTCAGTCCCACCTCAATCATTACTTCAAAAGGCAAGATACTTAGAGGTGGACGTACATACTGCATTTTATGAGATATTAAACCAAAATTTGTTCTACCTGGTGTCTGTGACCACTACTTGGAAATTATAGTCTGTAGGACTGTCTTAAAGGCAGTTTCTCTTACCTCTGTCAAAGACAGAATCTAATGTCACTTACTGTAAAATAATATATCCCTTTTCATCTAAGAGACTGCCATTACCTATATAGTACTAAAAACAAGACTAAAAATCTTCCATAATTTAGGATGAAAGCTTTGTAGGGCCTATGAAAGTTACACTACAAATATTATTTACTCTAAAATTCCACAGATTTTTTGCTGTTGGCTTTTGAACCTTACAGAAAATTCTCCCCGAATAATTGTCCCTGAATAAGTCTTTGTTAAGTTTTTTTTTAAGATGTGCAGAAATATGTACTTTTTTATTCCCATCAATCCTATTTTCCCAGGAGAAATTATGTTTGAAAGCACTGCATAAATTCATGAGTTAAACCCTAATTCAGGAAAGCACTCTTGTTCAGGAAAACTTTTAAGCATAGGCTTACTTTAAGCGTCTTTTAAAATCTCACTGAAATCAATAGGACTTTGGCATGCGCTTAAACACTCCTTACCACCCGACATGCTTATGATCCGCTCCTATTCAAGAAAGCAATCAAGCACAAGTTTCCGAATCGGGATCTAAAGGTATTCTGTGAAAACCATTTCTATTCCAAGCTCTGCTAATAAACTAGTTTTTTGTGATTTTGCTTTCTTTTTTCATTAAGAATGTATAACGTGAATGTGCCTTGCTTCATTTTAAGCTGCAAAGGCCCATTTTATATACTGCTTGTTAAATCAGATTCTAATGATTCTTTCCTTCATGCAAATCTTTCCTCTCATTCATGGATTGTATTTAAATTCTGCTCAGCTTGCATTCATGATGCCTTGTCAGTGATTTGCATTGCTCTGATGCGTTTGCCCTGGTTGCACCCCTCACTCACTTTGGCTTGAGAACATAGAAGCCATAAATAACTCTTTAGCTGCTAAAAACAACACACACAATTCGTGTACACTAATGAGCTAGAGGATGGCAGCAACCAAGCTCCTTGTGGGTCTCCGTGGTTTCCTGATCTGGCAGTTCCTAGTGCCCTGCTCTATATGCTGGAAAAAGCTGGTTTTCCTAGTTGTTACAGCCGAAATATCCCTCCCCAGAGTTTTGCAAAAAAGTAATTTGGACTTAGAAATCAGAGCTGCAATTGTGTTTTCTGCCCAACAGGTTTGGGAGGGGAAAAAAAAAAAAAGGAGTGCAGTTGCTGATCTCGCCTGCGCTGGCGTGCTGTGAGCCGGCAGCTCCAGATGGCAGCAACGTACAGAAGCACGCACCGCGCGAAAGCTGCAGCCGCAGCTCGCTGGGAAACGCTCCCCCTCCCCTTCAAAAAACTTAGTTTTAATTTTATTCCTATCCTGCATTTGAACAGAAAGCCAGTCTTTCTTTGCTTTCATAAGTCAAAATGCGATATTCTCTTATTCATATTGGAATAGGTCATTTAGATTTCAACCACTGAAAAATTATGAGGGTATCATCGTTAACAAACTTTTTGAAACGAAACAGTTCATACAGCATAAAAAGACTTTTTTTTTCTAATTTCAGAGGATATACAAAGTGGGTTGTTCAAGTCATTTTACATGTTTCTTTTGCTGACATTTTCAAGTAGAAAAAATAACTGAAACTAACACTTCTTTGTGAAAGATGTTAAGTTAGGTGTATTTTAGCAGAGAGAAATGTTTGGAGGAAAGAGAATACCAACCAATTGTAGTTAACACACTCAAAACCATCATAAAAGCATCTAACAAGTCAACTATATCAAAGCAGAAATGACTGGAAAAGAACCTCCTTTTTTTCTGAAACACATTAAAACAGTCAGGCAGTGTCCAAATGAAATAGCTCCGCTTTCTGCTCTATAGTAGATTGGGTCTGAATCATAACTTAATTGTGCCTTTCTGACTACATTTCAATTTTTCTTGGAAAGCAACATTTTCAAAAAGGAATGATAGTAGCTCGGCCAGCGGGTCTGGGCGATACATAGGTGCAGACTTCAGTCGGTAGGAGGGCTCGCTGCTTCGCGGGCCGGATCGCAGCGCTTGGCACCCAGCTCCCTCCGTTTGCAGGGAGCAGGTGCCCCGGGGTGCACTGCCCTTGTAGCACCCACCGAAAAGGAAGGAAAGCTGGAAGGGTTTAAGCCATGGACTCTGGCACAGAGCAGTTCAGCTACAGAGTAGAAACTGAGAGGGTTGGTGGCTGCAGACCACTGGGAAAACAGCAAATGGTGACAGGGAAAATAAGGGGGAACCAGTGAGAGGGGGTGACGCAAAAGGGGAATGACCCCTCAGCAACCAGGGGGAAGCCTGGAGACGAGGTCCGTGCATGCAGCAGTTGGGGATCGTAAGTGGCCTCCTCTTTTTTTAGGCACTGCAGACACGAACTTCTACCTAGCTCTACCTGAGCTACAGGGGCACCTCTAAACTAGTCCCATATGCCATCTGAACGACGTGAGTAAGCCTACTGTCAAGACATTCCCCCACTTAAAGGTTTGGAAAACTGGGGCCTTAGTTGATAGTAGATCGGGAGAGAGACATTTTTCTACACCTGCGAGGCCTGGGGTGAGAAGAAACACCGCTCAGGGAGGCTCCGGCAAGCAGGAATGCTCTTGGTGGCACTCTCTGTGCAAGGCTGTGGCCAGACAAAAACGAGCCTCGTTTCCTGTGCCTCTAATTTTCTCTCATGTGCAAGCACCTTTGTACCATAGGTGCCCTCATGCGCATGCTCTGGCCAGCTAGAGCCAACAGCTGGTTTTGGGGGAAGGTGGCTAAGGCTGAAATTCCCAGTTTCCTCCAGTTGAGGGCACTGCTGGATGTGCCGTAGACCGCACCGTGCTCCTGCTGACCTCAAATCTCAGCTCTCGGCCCTCGCCCCTTCCCATCACAGGCTGAAACAGGCTTCTTCTGCACATCGATTTCCACCAGAATTAGTTTATTATTTGCTACAATTTTTTGCCTGATGCAACTATGAAACTGCTATAAATAGTCTTTTCCACAATTGTGTTAGAGAATGGGAAGAATGTGCCATTTTTCTCTAAATTTTTTTAAAAGATGATATAACATTAGTCCTTCTGTATACTTACCAGACTGTTCAATAAGCCTCCCATGATGGCCACAGGCTGGTCTGCTTCTTTTCAATTAACTCCATCAAATCCCCTCATGTTCTTAATGAAGAGGATCGCACCTCTGACCCAGGCCCACGTAAGGTCTAGGGTTCTTCATGAATTGCAAAGGCAGGGGTGGGATTGCTGGCTGAGGGTGCCAGCTTTACTGAAAACCAGTGATAGACTTGGTGCTGTGTCCGGGAAACTGCATATACTCCAGGGATGGGGGGGTACGACTGCTCAGCATGTGTGTGTCTGTTGAGGGGAACGGATGGGGAGGGCACGTGTGTGCAAAGACGTGCTTGTAAAATGGAGGATTCTTGGAATTACAGAACAGAAAGCGAGGAAAACCAGGATCCTTTTCTAGACTCATCACATAAGTTTTGAGTCTGGTGTTACTGTGATTTTTGTCTCCCAAGAAGAAATTCGACTATTAATTCACTAGTGAATGTAAGGCTTTCTCAGATCCTAGGTAAGAGACTTGCAGGAGTGGACAAGTGTTATCTCAGCCTTCAAAAAGCTTGATTCAGCATTTGAGCTGAGGTACTCGTTTCTGAAGTGATTTGACTATCTTTAGTCACCCTAGATTATGGCTCCACATTTTAATACCAGACGTTAGTTATTTCCGTAGTACCGTAGCATTTATGATGTGTGATCCTTTCTGCTGAACTAGTGAAATTCAGATACTTGATTACCGTAATGATGGGCGTTTATAAAAGCTTAAATAAATAGAGCTGTCTGAACATTTGTAGTTGAGTTCTCTTGAAGATTGCCTAGAAAATCATGACCATATGCAGATAGTCTGCCCTGTTTAATATTTCTTCCTTGGACCATCTTCTGTAAGTCACTTTATTCTTATTCTTCTAAGGATCATCCTGTCCCTTTCAGGGTGGCCATTGTTGCCAAACCTCTTTAATTCTAGGCAGAAGTGTGCTATCTTTTCAATACCACCCAGTTTTGGTGTGCAGGGCAGAAAGAGAGGGAGTGTGGTCAGGATGGGGAATGGAAAGGGACCGTTCCCCCCTTGCTTCCTGCTGGGAACACAGGGTTTCTGGGCCGGACACAGGGCAAGAAAGTGTGTGCCCTGCGAAATGCAGGCTGTGCAACACCTGCAAGGGGGGCAGCAGCAGGGCATGCTCTGGGCACGTTGCAGCAGATGCTTCAGAAACTGGTTTTGATTCCAAAAGCTGGTTTGACTGGGCCTTGTTGAACTTTCCTCCAGCATGATCTTGAACCTAGGTGAGCTTTCACTCCAGGATCATCTTTCTTTTGTCTTTTTTGAACGTTTGTTCACCATTGCGCTTTCCCCCCACGTTAGGCAGTTTGTGTATCCCACCAGGAGTTCCATGTCTTTATTGGTCAAGGGGGTTAACTTACTATGCAGGCTAGCCTTGGCTTTGCAGCTCACATAGTGTTTGCGAAAAAAATCATGATGTTGAACACGGGTACTGGAGTCAGTGATATCTTGCCTGTATTGAAGTTTTGACACTTACTTCAAAGTGGGCCTGGATTTCACCCAAGAACTCTGGTATTCCCGTCGTGGCTGCAGATTCCTTTCCAAATGTGGGCATTCTGCTTTGGCTTTCAATACTGATTTCCTCTTGTGGAAAACTGTTGTTGATTTTCCTACACGTCAGCTTCAGGTGTCTAGCTAAGCGTCTGAACCCGGGCTCTCAAGCTTCGCTGAAGTGTGAAATTGCCCCCCTGCCTCAGTGTTACTTACCTACATCTGTGGGGCCTTCTTAGGAAGGCACATTGGAAAAACTCTTTACGAGGGGAGCACCACAATACTTTGATTTTCAAATACTGTGTAAGAAAAAGAAAAACTCCTTGTGTACAAATCTTAGCCTTCATATGTCTTTTATTGCAGGATCTATAAAAAGTTTCCCAGAACGTCTGGCTACGTTCACATTATTTCAAGGTAGAAGAATTTCCCAACTCCGCCCCATCCAAATTCCCTTCCTTCCCACGATAATCATAATTATCAAAGCTTCATGCAGTGCCCAGCACAACAGCAGGTTGCAGGACACTTCTGTGCACCTCCAAGGCGAACAGCACTAGGGCCCAGGGGTAGCGTCACTCCTGAGTGCCTTTAGCACACCTGGGCTGCTCTGCCTCATTTTAGAAAGCCCACAGGCAGCTGGGCTGGCTCCTTAGGAGGCTGCAGGATTATTCAGTCATTAAAGCAGGAGAAGAGTAGTGCATGGGATTTCCTTTTGAAGCAGGAACACGTGAAGCAGGAAAGGGTCCCAGAAAGAAGGACCACTGTAAAGGTATGCTAGTTAGGAGAGAAGAAAAAATTCCAGCCTGTGTTTCCCTGCTAGCTTAGTCACCGTCCCAAATGGAGCAATTAGACCTTTCTATTAGCCTTAGGAGGCTGTTAGCAGTTTTGTATCTAGCTTTCAAAATATTGCTCTACAAGGTGTGCTGTGGAGCCACATAAGATGGTAGAGATTTCCCCTAGATCTCTTGTGAGCCAGCGCAGTGCAGCTGCCAGGGGTGCGATGCTGCCCCTGGCCACGGCAGGCCTGCTCCTGCGTGGGGCTGCACAGCGCCACGCTCAGTCCGTCTGTCCCCATCTGCTGGGACTGCTTTCACAGCAGTGGTTTTCTGGTAACTTTACCACCTCATCATTTGGGGGTGGAGGGGGGGAAATCATCATAGAACATCTGTCTTTAAAGTCTGATAAAGTGCATCATAATAATGTGAAAAAGTGAAGTTCGGTGTAACTATGGATTTACATTTCTTGTACTTAAATGCCCTGCTTTTTTTTTTTTTTTGACACAAGTTTGATGCTGATGAGACAAAAATCTGTACTTGCAAATTAATTTCTCCAGTAGTTTCCCAAGTTTTGGGTTTCCAGTGATTTCAATTTTGTCTAATCCTTGTTTAATCCCCACACTATTGCTCAGTCACTTCCAAGTGCTTGCTAAACTAATCAGTTCTGAGACAGCTTTTCTGATCAAGTTCACCTGCAGCACCTCGTAGCTGATTCCTGGATAAGTTAAGCCACAGAACTGCTTCCTATCTTTTTATTAAAAATGCTTTTAGCAATCTGTACCAGCAGCCTGCAAGAGACCTATCTAAACAAATTCTCACAGAGTAGTTTTGGCTCGGGGTGTGGGGTGTTTTTTGTTTTTTGTTTTGTTTTGTTTTCCTTCCTTGCTAGAATCCGCTGGAGGGGAAGGAACACAGATTTTATCTGGAGAGTGATTGTGCTTCCCTATGTAGTACCTCCCTAGCAGGAAAAACACTTCTACCTTAAAACCACAGGCGGCAATGAAAATTGTCACATTGATTTAAATATTGCAAAAACTGCATTGTTGGAAACGTTTTCCTTTAGGTAAGTTACACTGTTAAAAAAACATTAGTCCAGAATAGGCCTGATCAGTTTATACATATGTCAATATTGTAATTCCGGTCAAATGGTATATAAATAAGCACCAAGCATACATCTCGGTGGAACATACCTCACACGTGACAAGTTAAAATATTTTTCCCTCCTAAGAGCTGAAGAGATCAGCATTTTCAATTCCTCCTTTTATGATCCTGGTAACTTTGTAAAAGTGGAATCTATTAAGTTATGGGAACTTGGAAAGGGACACCAATAATCAAGTCAGTGCTCAATAGAACAAAGTTTTTCCCACAAATAATGATTGATATCTGTGTCATTAGTAGGGTAGCTGCCCATCTCTTATCGTGATTGACAGGTTAATAAGGGACCCGGGGCTATCTTTTCACGGCTAACACACAACCCAACCAATTGCTTTTAAATTATTGCTAATTTGACAGAGTATAAGCAGAAGGCATAAAAAAATATCTGGAATCAAGTTAACGTCTAATGCAGGTTTTACTTCTGGTATTCTGAGTAATCCCAGTTCAGAAAACAGACTAGAATTTAGTTAATGGATTTTTTTAGGCACAGAGTTTTTTAAAGAAAATCTTGTAGTTGTTCTTTGGTTCAATTAGGAGCAAAAGAGAAGGGAGTTTTGTAATGCAATTGTCCTGTAAAGGAAAATGTTTTAAATTGGGGAGATTATGTGAGCAGACCACCTGTAGGGCATTCATAGCTCTTTTCTATAATGCTTCAAGCCATGCCTTGCTGCCTGCAGTCTGGCTAACAATGCAGGGAAAAGCTGTTTAAAAGGCTGTTCTCCCTTTTCCCTCTGGTGTTCACTAACTGTTACAAGTCTTCCTCTTAAAATAAAAAAAAAGTCCCACGTCCCTTTAATTGAAGAACTTTAAGGCTCCATGGTGGCCAATTGGTCTGCAACAAGAGGACCCAGGCAGCAGGGAAAGAAACTTCAGACTATACATCACGTTTGGTGAAGAGAAAAGATCAAAGTTTTCCCAAACTCAAAAGAAACCAAGTTCCCTACAGATTAACCCTATTCATTTAGCTCCTCTTAAAGGAATGATGTTCTGAGCCACTGGGCAGACAGGTAAAAAGTTCAACAATTGCCAAAGCATTCTTCTGTTAATTCAACAGCCTTCTGCTCAAATAAATTAGCTTAGTCCTGACAGAAGAACAATACCTTTTCTCTTGAAAAAAGGACCATATTTGATATACAAAAGTTAAGTATGAAAGGTTAAGATGTTAGTTTAATCTGTTAAGGAGAGACTGCTCTAACAAATTTCAATTCACTGCTCTGCTGTAAAATATAAATCTATAAATTTAAAACATGAGCCTTTTACACTTCAGCAGTATGCATCCCTGGAAAGGCAGGTGCTTACAAAAGCACGGACAACAGACAGGAGAAGTGTGCTCACGCTCCTGAAATAACGTTCATTTTAAAAGGCATACCTAACAACCTGTGTGAGATGACTCTTTTGTGCAGGTTCAGTTGAAAGACACTGTCGTCATTGAAAATGCATGGAGCAGAGAGCTATGGGTAAGGCACCTCCCAGTTTTGGCAACTTTTCCAGAATGACTTGCTGAAGACTTCTTTTCCTTATGTCTACAAATCTCACTACTGTAACGTAGCTGGCTATCTCTTAGTGACTGGAACATGAACGTAGTTCATAGTTTGTATCTCTCAGCATTAGAACCAACTATCGACACAGCAGCTGCAATAGTCAGGGCAGGAGGAGGGGAAAGCCTGAGAAAGTCAATTATCAAAAGTCATTTTATTGACAAAATAGAATACTCATATTTGCTCTTACAGGGGTAGCCTCTAAACTTTTTTACAAAAAAATTTACAGACTGTATAGCTTTGGATATATACATATTTTACACATCTGTACAAGGTAACAAATAATTATATAAATACATCCTTTAATGTAGGAAACCCGTATTTATCTGGGGTGGATAATTAAGACATGTTTTGATTCAGTCTGTATAATAAGGCATTTGCCCGGTCATTAACATCCCAAAAACCTGCAGTCCCAGCACTCCTGCCTCACCATGGGAGGGAGGAAGACCTTCCCTACCATGACTGAAGAGTTGCTGTTAGTCCAGAGTGAATCAGAAGCTGCTTTGCCTTGCCCTCTGCAAGACACGGGTGAGCCTCTACCCTCCTCTGCCAGCAAAATAATAAGCTGGCTCCTTGAAGTACATGCTCCCTGCACTTGAATGGCGGGGAAGGAGGAGGGGGCTGGAGCCTGGGGCCTCTGCCAGCTGCATTGTTCTATACAAGCTGTGGCTAATAGGGACCATTAGGGGTTCATTAATGGCACCAAACAGTGAGGGGGCATTTCAGGCAGGCCAGTGTCCCTCATTCCCTAACCTTTGGCCTCTTTCCTCCTCCTCACACTTGAGACAGGGGCATCTGCTTGGGGTAGGAGACAGAGCTGGCAGTGCCCGACCTCCACGTTAGACCGGTGCTGACGTCGCTATAGAGAGAGCCACCGCCTCCGGCCCCAAGTCCTCCTGCTGCGGCAATTGCGGCCTGCCCGCCTGTGCCTGCCCCTGTGCCCCCGGCCACAGCAGCACCTTTGCTGGCCCAGCAGCAGCGGGTGCAGAGGGCCCTCCAGGACTCGAGAGTCTTGCCGGACCAGACCCACACGCCAGAGGTGATGCCCACCACCAGGCACATGAAGTACTTGAGCATGAAGACAGCATAGTCTGGGCGGCGGGCCTGATCAGGCTGCTGGTCACGGAGGCAGGGGCAGTTGTGTGTGGCCTCCCAGCGGGGCCGGTTGTGCTGCTCGTAGAAGAGGCAGGCGACCACGCTGGCTGCTGGCACAGTGTAGAGCACTGTGAAGAGGCCCAGGCGGATCATCAGCTTCTCCAGCTTGTGGGTCTTAGTGGGGCCGCCCTGCTGCTTGATGACGCTGCGGATGCGGAAGAGCGAGACGAAGCCAGCGAGCAGGAACATGGAGCCGATGGCCAAGTAGATGAGCAGCGGTGCCAGCACGAAGCCCCGCAGGTTCTCCAGGCTCTGGTTGCCCACGTAACAGATGCCTGCCACTGGGTCCCCGTCCACAGAGCTGAGCGCCAGCACGGCAATGGACTTGACACTGGGGAGCAGCCAGGCGGCCAGGTGGAAATACTGTGCGTAGCCAGCGATGGCCTCGTTGCCCCACTTCATGCCGGCAGCCAGGAACCACGTGAGGGAGAGGATGACCCACCAGATGGAGCTGGCCATGCCAAAGAAGTAGACGAGCAGGAAGACCACGGTGCACAGTGCCGGGCCGGTGCTCTCGTAGCGCACGTGCTCGGCCACGGCCAGCTCAGGCTGCAGCTCGGCCGCGCCGCCTGCTGCCCCGCGTCCCCCTGCCGCTGCTCCGGCTGCTGCCGCGCTGCTGCCGGCACCCGCCGCCCCTGCCCCGGCACCGCCGGCTCCCGCGCCACCGCTGCACGCCACCTTCTCGTGGCCGGCCACGAGGCGCACCAGGTAGCCGAGGGAGACGAAGAGGTAGCAGGCGGCCAGGAAGATGATGGGCCGCTCGGGGTACTTGAAGCGCTCCATGTCGATGAGGAAGGTGGAGACGGTGGCGAAGGTGGAGAGGAAGCAGAGCACGGACCAGAGGCCGATCCAGAAGGCGGTGAAGGCGCGCTCGTCCGGGCTGAAGTAGGGGTTGTGGCAGGGCAGGGCGCAGTTGGCGATCTGCCCCGTCTTGACGCGGTTGTAGAGCGGGTGGCGCTCGCTGGACACCGACACCATGGGCGCCCGGCACTGGCAGCCCGGCTCGCAGGGGGGCGGCGGCGGCGGCGGGCGCGGCGCCTCGGCGGCGGGCGGCGCGGCGGCGGCGGGGGGCGCCCTGGCGGGGCCGCCGGGCCGGGCGCCGCGGGGCGGCGGCTTGGCGGGCGGCGCGGCCGTGGTGAGGTCGGTGCGGTTGTAGTCCATGCAGAGCGTGTCCGGGCTGCCCTGCTCGGGCAGGCGGTCGCAGCGCATCCTGTCGGGCCAGGCGAAGCCGTACTGGCGCATGAGCGGCGCGCAGCCGGCCTTGGCCCGCTCGCACACGCTGCGGCAGGGCGGCAGCGGCTTCTTGTAGTCCTCCAGGCAGATGGGGGTGTACATGCTGCAGAGGAAGAAGCGCAGGTCGCTGGAGCACTGGATCTCCACCAGCGGCCAGAACTGGTGCACCTCCAGGCCGGCCTCGTCCTGCGTGTCGTGGTTGAACTGGTTGGGCATGTAGGTGTAGTTGTAGCCGATGCCCTTGCAGAGGGGCACGGTGATCTCCTGGCACGACAGCTCCTTGGCCGACGAGGAGGAGGAGGCGGCGGCGGCCGAGGCGGCGGCGCAGCCG